>NC_138576.1:90875565-91475565 GCF_964289735.1 Phaethon aethereus | reverse complement strand
GCATGGCACAGTTTTTTTAAACAACCCCATGATAGAACCAGGATCTCTTTTCTAATGGCCATGAGCTTTATGGATCTAGCTGTTTTCTGCTAGCAGGAAACACAAACGGACCGGTGCTGGCTCCCAGGAGGAGCAGAGGAACTCCTCCACCAGTTGAAGCGGCAGGACAGCAGTACTGAAGCACAGGCCTGCTCCCTCGCCTATCAGGGAACACCTGCTGAAGTGCCTCAACATGAGGCAGCAAAGCCTGACCCAGCCCGGCCCCTTAGCTGTGCTGGGCACACACACATGCTGCCAGCTCACAGCTCAAACTGCGACGTGAGGACAGCGGGTCCCCCAAGCAGCAGGGAAAGGCAGTGGCGAGTCGGACCTGCTGCCAGCAGCCAGAGAAAACCGCCGAGGACGAGCGGCAGCAGCCAAGGACTGCCACCTGCACCCAAAGCCATCACCGTGCTAAGCAACGGCCCCGCCTGGGCCCGCACAGGCAGCCGCAGACCAGGGATGGGGGTGAGCCGCGGGTTGCTGGTGAGCCGCGGGTTGCTGAGACGTGCCTCTACCTCCGGTCTGCCTGCGACCGGCCAGCAGGTCTGCGCCTCGGGGAAAACCCCAGCCACCACGGTGCGCACTGGGTCGGCCATTACGTGACCAGGCGCAAGCGCGAGGAAAGAATGCGCACGCGCGGCCCGCCTATGCGGAAAAGGTGCGCAAACTTGCAGGCGGCGCGGGCGCACTGCGCATGCGCGGCCGTTAGCGGCGGTAACGGAAGGGCGCCGTGCCCTGGGGGCGGTGATGGTGCAGCGCGTCGTGAAGGGGCTGCTGCTGCTGGAGGTGGCGGGGGTGCTCGGCGTGCTCCTGCTCTACCGCGCCATGGACCGTAGCCAAGGTGCGGCGGGGCGGCCGGGGGTCGCGCCCCGCCAGGGTGGGGGGCGGCTGCCAGCGCCGCTGGGACTGGGGGAAGCTCCTCCACACGGCGGCCGCCCGCGGTGTCTCACGCTGCCGCGGCCCGTACGCTGCCTGCCTACGCGCGCGGCTTGTTTAAGAAAACCTGCCGTGTTGGGGTCAGTAGTTTGGCTTGTATTAGTGTAGGTACAGAGTAGGCGCCCACAACGCGGAACCCCAAGGACAGCTGTTGAAGAACAAGCTGCTGTTTTAGTTTTACAAAACCAAAACCGTGGAGTTTTGGTCTCAAGCGTCTGAAAGGCAGCCCGCGGCCACCAGGAGCAAAGCTGAATCTTGCACGTTTTGGTAGTAACAGCACCGGCTCAAATGGGGACTTGCAAAGGAGAGGCTGCCTGCAAATGGGGCAGGAATTGATCAGTCCTGTTCTGGGCAGCTGGTGTTCAGCCATTGAAGCAATCCTCTTGCTTCATTCTAGGTCTCACTGGCTCCGTGACTTGACATTTCCCATGCAGAGAACAGACCCAGCTGGCAAGTGGATGAGGCAGCCAGTAGCATCTTCCAAACAATTTAGCTTCAGTCCTAAGTAACACAAAATAAGCCAGGCATCAACTTTGCTACTGCAAGATTTGCTCTGCGCAGCAGTGGCCTTATTTTGTAGTCAGGGCTCTGCAGGGTGCGGTGCTAGTTGGCCAGACCTGTGCCCCTGCAGGAAAAGGCAGTCGGTCCCGCTACCTGCAGGGTCCCTGCAAGCTGAAATGAAGCTGCTGCTGTGGCTGGAGGGGTGTGAGCCCACCCAGTCATCAGTAGTGTGGTCTTACACGAAGTTCAAGCTGACCTTCACCAACACTACAGCAGTTTGCATTTGTTACCCCAGATTCAGAAGCTAGCAGGCTGTTACACTTAATCTATCTTTCTTGGCATTTTTATTAAAAAATACAGAACTAAATGTGGATAACAGATATATGGGCCTGTCTTGGTAACTCAGTGCTGGCTTTCTCATTTCTCCCCCTTTTCAGTTCCAGGTCCTAGTTCTTACATGCCTTTGCAGAAGATTTTCTTAAGCTGTAGTTCTGTAAGGTACAGCAAGCTCATCTAACAGCTCAGTGCGCTCAGAATTAGGCTTTTACCACTTTCTTTGTGCTAGTACTAGCACTAATAAGATCCTTGTATGACCTGCTGTAAATCATTAAAATAGCATAAAGCTATCATTACATGATTTTCTACTGGGTTGACAGAGCGGCCAAAAAAAAGGATTCACTGAACACCTAAAGCTGCGTGAAGAAACAAAGTCGTTTTCCCAATTTTCATTTGCAAATTGGGAATTCTATGAGAAGCATTCAGCTTCCTGTGAATCTGTTGCTTGTATTGGGCTATCACAATTGTGAGAAAGCTCAAAAAAAGCTGTGATGATGAGGCTGCACATGAGTGACCTGAACACAGTCTGTGATACAATATAAAAAAAAAAAAAAAGTAAATTCAGGTCACATTATTTAATGGTGGCTGTAACTAAGGAGCTCAGAAAAACTTAGATAAAACTAATCTAGTTAGAAAAATAGTGCATTTAATTTGTCTTAAAATATGTTGTGTAAAGTAACTGCATTTTATCTTTCTTGTCAGATTTCAGATATACAATGCAGAAGAGGTTTCCATCAGTTCTGGAAGGTAGGTTTGTAGCTGTTGTCTTCAGAATTATGGCTGACGCTTCTGTTGCATCTTACATATAAAACTGATTTTATTATTGTTTAAAACTTAAAACCAGGAGAGACTGCAGAAGTGTTTACTGTTATGCATAGGTGTGGCTGGACTGTCAGAGTGTTGGGTAGAGTCCTCAGAACAGGAGGACTATACATCCAACAAAACTGGCCACAAAATGGCTCACCTTCAGCCATGCCTAACCTACAGCTGACATACATGGATTTTCCTATTTTTCAGTGTATTACAAATCCAATGAGCGGTCTGGAATTCACGGCATAAGGGAGAATGACCAAATGACATGGTTAAGCAGCAAGAATTAAAGTAAGAAGGATGTGTGATTAATTAAAAAATTATTTTAGAATAATTATTGTAAAAATGTCCATATTAAAATGTCCAGTTCATCTTTTTGATTTCTTGCCTTTGTACTTGTTTTTCAGCCCTCTGTGCCTGAATTGTTTCTTCTTTTTGATGATGCTTTTCACATCCCTATTGTGAAGCCACTTGTCACGCTCTATTTCCCACTGGATCTGTTTGATATCTGTAAGAGGAAAGGTGAGAAATAAGGAGCCGATGGACACCTGACCATGATGTGGAATACAGATGAATCATAGGAAAGTTTAAACTTGGCTACTGTATTTATAAATGTTAATAAAGTGCAAGCTGACAATTTTATATGACACTAGAGAAAGGTTGTTTTTTTTTTAATTTCACAAAACATGTCCTACCATCTCAGAACCTCAGGGTTTAAGACCACTCTTGCCATTGCTTTTTATTTTACTAATGCCAAGGCACACTTGTGTTAGGAGTACACAGTGTTTGAGTGCTGGTAACATTTTTCAGGTGACACCAGCAAGACTTGTAAAAGCTCCAGAAAGGACCGATTATTCAATCATTATATACACATTTAATTCATTAGAATTATTTCTGGGAAACTTCTGCTTCATCGATACAAGGAAATACTCCACGAGGCAGGTAAAGACAGCCATGCCTTAGTCTTCCCTTCACAAGAATCCAGGTCACTCTTTATCAGAGCAAAGCTCACGCACACTTGACGAATGGCATACTGCCTGTCCTTATTCCCTCCAGTAGTCACAGGTAATGTTAGCGCTGGGCACCCTTCATAACTGAAGAAAACCAAGTCATGTCTTACTGACATTGAGCTACTATCCCTACTGAGTAACTTCTGACTCTGTGTGTGTATTTCAGTTAAAGAAGGCACATCTTTTTAAGTACAAAATCTGAAGAGAAAAAAGCAAAACAGCATTACAACTATCTGCTATTGTAGTGTGTACTTACTTGCATTATCTCTGTTGGCCATGGCGTTCATTCCGATATTGTCAAACTTAGACCCAGCATTTTCATCCAGCAGATAGCCAAACTTTAATGAAAGAAAATTTAGTATTTTACTACAAAAAACAAGTAAAATGCTTGATCACACTTTGCTAAGCACTGATCAAACTTACCTCTTCTGCAGACGCCAGTATGCTGGCATCTTTGAGTTTTCTCTTCTTTCCTCGGTTGGATCCTTCAGACAAAAAGTATTATTCTTACGAGACAGAATTTCAAGTTCACAAAGACACTAAAACAAAGTGTTACCACGTTTTGGGGTTTTTTTTTTAATTTATTTAACAAGTCCATCTAAAATAGCCGTGTTAGAAACCTTTCTCTTCACCTCCTCTTAAAAAACAGGGGAAAAAAAGTTTCCAACCAAGAACTAAATACCCTGAATCTGTGCATCAGGTGCAACAGATGCACAAACTGCCAGTACAACTCCACCCTTCCTTTAAAAATTCCTCCTTCAATTCCCAGTCCTTCAACAGCAGACTGGCACTCTGAATTGGGGCACGCTTGTGGGAGGACAAGGGTAAGACCAACTCCTTTTCATTTATGGCTTATTCAAATCTAAACCCAGATCCAAAAGTGTAGATAATCTACTGTACTAAAACCTTCTAACTGGAAATCATGGCAATATTTCCTTACCTTCAAGTGATCCCACAAAATTCATATCTTTCTTTCTCTTGCCCTTCTTACTGATCAACTTGAATTGCTTTTCATTGTTCGGGTCTGACAGGAAAAAAAAAAAAGGATACATCAATCCCTCATTCTCACATCATATGCATGTATTTAAAGCACACCAGAGACTAACATTTCTTTTTAGGCGTAATTGTCACAGTGCTCTGAGTCTTCACTTCAAAAAACAAGTTTGAAACACAGCACACACAATCAAATCTTGGATTTCTTCAACCCATACCATTAAAAATTGGTCAGTGGTGTGTCGCTCGTTATGCTTTTTTTTTTTTCCACAGCACCCAAAATGAATTAAATATTATACTAAGACACATAAAATACGAAGGCTAAAAGCAGGTGTTATGTAAACCTTGAATGTCTGCTTGGTAATTTTGGTGAAATAATAATCTCATGAAAGATTAATGTGTTAACAGCTGTATAGTTTACCTCCTTTACCCTCAATCATCTTCCTGTGACCTTAAGCTATTAGCTGAAATACTCCATTAATCTGTGCTTTTCCAGTCACAAAGTGTATACTGTGTAAACTGTGCTTTTCAGCTGAAAAGATAATAAAACCATGTGGATGCAATCATCAGTTATTATTACAGCAGTAATAAAAACTTGGGTGCATAGCTGTATGAGAAGAGTAAGCTGTTATGAGACAGCAATTTAAATAAAAGTTACCTCATCTAAAAAAATCAACATTAACTAGGTCTAAAGAAATTAAAAAATTACCAAGTAC
Organism: Phaethon aethereus; assembly: GCF_964289735.1. Taxonomy (NCBI): domain Eukaryota; kingdom Metazoa; phylum Chordata; class Aves; order Phaethontiformes; family Phaethontidae; genus Phaethon; species Phaethon aethereus. The sequence continues at coordinate 91,470,221 of NC_138576.1, read as the reverse complement.
CAGATTTTATTTTTCTATTTGAGATCTTTTAATATTTCTGCCTACTGCAGGCCAGTTATTTGTGTATAAAGCTATTTTTGTTACTGACAATGTTTTTGGACTGAAACAAACATGTCTTGTTTGCAGGTTTTTATACCCAGATGCCTAAGTCCCACTCTCACCTACGAGACTGTGCCAGGACATGTTTCACTTAAGACTTCATTGTCCAGAGAAGAACTTGTTCTCACTTCTTTATTTAAAAGCCAAAACTCACATTTAGGTAACTAAATCTGCATTTATATATGGAATTACATGTTAGATAACCTATTTTTAAAGCAGCTTCTTGTTTTTTGATAATACATGGTACTTTACCTAGGCTGTTACCATCGTCAGACACATCCATAAATACACCTCCCTCTTCATCCATATCGTCTTCAAAGTCTTCCTCCATACTTCCTAAGGAGACTTCCTCATCATCCAGATCACTGAATTCACCTTCATCGTCAGAGTCACCACTGGATTCCTCATTTCTTTGTCCCTTCTTGTTGCCTTTGGTTTTCTTTTTTATATTACTAAAAAAATATGTAACAAGCTTAGCACTTCATCTGGCAAAATACTGTTTGCATCCAGATAACATGTATCTACCAGCAAACATTACATCAGAAAAGTTCAACATCATTGCAAGCTACTATAAGTGTCAGCTGAGACCTAAGAAACATGTATTATGCACTCAGGTATGTTTTCAACATCGGCATATGCAACTGTATTATAAAAGTCAACCATTCTAGCAAGTTCTGGAGAGAATCTTATCCTGAAATTAACAGAAATGTCAGCTTCAGTGTTTTGTCTCTTACGTGCCTTTGCTCCTTTTCAGAAAGCCTTTTCTGTAAAACAAACTGCTGGTATCCCTAGCAACTCTACTAAAAGAAGAAATAAGACTTCTAGATGGTTGTTTTTGTCTCCTCTTTGCTATTTTTTACTCACACTAGTCTGGATCACAAAATTGTTTAGGTTTCACTAGAAGTTTAAGCTTTAGTCCTTTCACCTCAAGAAAAAAAGTTTCTGTGCTGATTCAGAAATGGCATTGCAGATAATTTAAGTAAAAAAGGGTCTACTTAATCATTTACAGTTGGAGTCGATGATCTTAAAGGTCTTCTCCAACCTAAATGATTGTATGATGAAGGAAAATGCTGACTTCCTGAGAATTGAGCTCTGTGATTCTGGATTCCACAAAGTTTATCTGCTATGTTAGGTCCGGTTACAACCAGTCCTTACAGCAAGCAGTACCATTATGCCTCATGCTTATTTTTGTACTTGGTAATTCTCAAATAGAAACCTGAGACAATGAAAAACAAGTAAGATTTTGCCTTGTTCACTGGGTCACTGCATTGTATAAATAAAATACTACAGGGCTCACGTGTCAAGCAGCAGACTCTAAGCACCACGGGATCACGATGCTCCATTATGGGACATGCAGAAAAGCAGCATTACTGAGCATTCAACTGCTATTGCCTTTTTTGCCAAGTGATGAGTCTTTTTGAAAAAGGTCTATCCAATTTTGCAGAGTAAAACTCTATATAGGTATTACAACAAGAGATGAAACAACCAATTTAAAGTCTTACCCAGCAAAATCAAGGTCATCTTGGCCAACATCAATGGCATTATCTGCAGCTTCAAATGTATCTAGGGAAAAAAAAATATGTATATTACTACAAAACAAAGTCAAAGAAATATGAAGTCATTGCAAAATATGTGAACCATTTTCCGGAACAGTTTATATGATCTGCATCAGTAACAAAGGGCCCTGACACCAAAGGGTTCATACTCCTGCAGAAAAATACTCCACAAAACAGTTACCTAAAGCTAACTGGACTTTTTCTAGAAAAGTATTTTTCTTTGAAATGGAAGTTTTCTTTTATCCAGGACATAATTTCCGGACAGAACTAGATGATGTGGGAAGCAGACACACACAAATGGACACACAATTGCCCAATGATTCAAACTTAGCTGGCAGGTGGGTATCACAAGTCTCAAACACTTGTCAGATAGAACAAAGTCAGATAGAACAAAGACTCTATTAAGGTACCCCAAGCAAGTGTCCTGCCAGCTAATTTGTATGTTAATTTTCAGATTAGAATTTTGACAGAAAAGCAAGCAGACTAGAGGGTGAAAGCTCCTATCATTGGATTCACTCAGGAAAATAGCAGGTAAAATCAAAATCTGAAAAATTACAACTGCTTCATTTCAAAGAGTAAAAAGCTAACATTAGAGGGTCCTTAATTTAAGCTTCTGAATTTCTGGAGCAAATTCTCAGAGACAGTTAACTTATTAGAGAGACTAACAATAAAATGACAAAACACAGTTAGTAACAGATTCTTATCACCACTAAGACCATACTAATTGTGTCACTGAGTAAGAATCCTGCTATGAGAGCTCAGAATTCTCGAAAAATATGGGACAAAACAGTTATGAAGAGATAAATAGATTTTCTTTTTTTCAAATACTTATATTACTGCATAAGTAAAACATGGAATCATAAAATAATGGACATTTTATGGTCCACTAACAAATTTAGATTCTGAAAAAAATCATACACTAATTCCTAAGCAAACAATGTACATGCTACAGGAAGAGCTAAGACTACTGCAGAAGTTTGTCAAGGACCTAAGCGAACAAATAACCTCATGAAAGGTGTTAGGAATAATGAGAGAAACTACAAAAGGCCAAGCAGTAAAGGAAGGATAGAAGCAAGTGTTACATGCTGTTAGAAAAAGTTAGTTAACTCTCAGGTTACATTAGGAAAAGAACAAAAAGGCATGAACTGCCACTCGTGAGCTTATGTTCAAAATCAGACAATCTCCAACCATTCGAACAAGCTGAACGTTACTGGAGTAGTGACAGCAAGACCTCTTTTAGGAGATGGCCATCCATCTTATCAGCCATCCAGCTGGCTTATGTGAGGGATAGTATGAACTGCTGGCTGTAGTAGCACAGAATGGGAATTGGAAAGACAGTTTTCTTCCACTTCCGTATTCCTGTACCTGCCTCTTCTATACGATATAAACTATAAAAAGGATAGATTGATAATTTGCAAAAGCAGGAAATATTGGGATAGTTACTGCAAGGAAAAGCACAACCTTACCCAATGCTCTTTCAAATTCATCATCATCTACATCTTCCACACTTTCTTCATCATCCTGACGCTTTTGTTTCTCTCTCCTCTTATCAAACTTTGAATAAAATCTGAAATAATATATTGCTCTCAGGCACAAAATTACAGGTGATCTTCATGACAAGTTTTTTTAAAAAAAAAAATGCAAATTGTTTCACATGTATGTTGCCAGTTGAAAATTTTAAGTAACAACTTCATGCACGTCTCAAATCAGAGATATCTTCTTTGTTTTTCAAAGAGTAAGCCACTACTCTAAGATTTAAACCAAAGAAATTTCACAGCCAAAGGTGCCAGAAATTATTTTGAACATAGTGAATTTATAAAAGGGCACAAGAAAGATGTGAAATTCTACCTTATACTGATAAGGAAGAAAGGATGTAGTTCAACTTGAAGCTAACTGTGGTGGGGGGGGAAAATATAAGAGAGATTCACCCAAAAGGTTCTGTTAAATTTTCCCCTGTAGTCCTCTTTTTTTGTGTGCTTAGTTTTACCTTCTGTCAGCCATTTTAAACCACTTTCTCCTCTTCATTTCATATTAAGGAACCACCAAACACAGAAGGCAAATTTGATCATATACAAGAGCAAAAGAGTACTGCACTTTGTATGGAATACTTCAAATGTGTAATCTCAGTTTCAGTCATCTTCAGTGTAATAATACTGTTAACTTTTCAGACAGGGGCATGCTTTTAAGCTGCTTTTCTTTAATCTCAAAATTAATACTGCTATTTTATTTATTAACTAACATTATATACCTCAATATTATAATATGAATTAATTAAAATGAGTAAGTTCCATTAACCTGATACTTCAAAAAATTTTAAAAGCCCCTACAGCAATGAATACATTAAACAAAAAAACAAACAAACAAAACCTAAAGTGAATTAAACAAAATAAATAAAGTTAATTCAAACACCAATTTCCTAAGGAAATGCTCACAGGTAACCCGTATTTTGATCTAGTAAGAACAAATCTTTGCCGAATGTGTATCACTTCAATTTTAGTGTTACAGCTGCATTTTTATATTATAATCTGAAAGGAATGCCAACTAAATGGAAAGAATTATGAATAATAAAAAAAGAAATACACAGAAAACCAGCTCCTCTGACTTTTTTTGCATTGTTCCATTCTAATAAGCTTTGATGCTAATAACATAAGCAAGGTATATTCCAGATATTTTAAAATATACTGCTAATGCATAAGAATTACAACCCACAAGACATTCATCATTACCCATTGTTTAAGGTTTCTTTATTACAATGTCAACTTACTGAATTTTAGACTACGAGCACTGATTGCCTTTGTTCATAAGTGATGCTTTCCTAAGCATTTTTGCCAAATGTTGAAATTACGTTCTAAGGAAAGTACTAATATTACAAGCCACTCAATCAAATTTTGCCAACATTTGGAATACCAGAGAATACTTATGAAATATAATGGGTTTTGATGGCATTGCATTAAAACCCAACACTTAAAATGAACGTTCACAAGTATTTCATTACCTGTGAAAAAACACTTCATCCACTGGGATTTTGCTTTCATCTTTGGCACGGAATTCCTTACTGTTGACTGCAAAAACAAAAAAAGAGATGATTTTGCCTCAAGTTGAAATGATTTTCATTCTTTTAAAAGGTTAAACAGCATGCACAGACAGAAGTATGCAGATACCCAGTGTCACCCGTTAAATAAAGTGGAGGTCATCTCAAAACCTCTTCAAACTAACAGTTCTCAGTGTATACACTGATACCTAGATGTGAGCAGAACCCGCAGAAGAACTCAAGAGGCATAGCCCTAACCAGGTTCTAACTTATAGATCAGCAAGGGAGGTTTTGCAATCACCTACAGCAGGAATGCATTTTTAAAAAAAAGAAGAAAAAAAAAAAAAGAGGTAGGAAATAAGATAAACTTGCTGTCATGCCCTAAAACACTGGAACCACTTCTGCCCAGCACTCCTGGCAGCGGAAAAGCTCATCAGCAGCTGCAAGACAGGACCATACACCAGCTGAGCATAAGGAAGGGATTGAGCTTCACCTTGCCTCCATTTCTGAGGAAATGAGGCAGAATATGACACCACAACAGCAGATTGAGTAGGGTATTGATCAGGTTCCCTGTGAAGAAGCTTCTTACCCTCATATATTGCTCTTCCCTCCTCTACCTCAGAAGTAAACCAAAGCATAAAGAGCTACTGATTATCTTAGAAAATACTATAATTTGTGCCCACTAAGTGACAAGGGTCCAAGTTTCTGAAACCAGATGAGCATATTCATAGAGGACTCTTCAAATGGAATAGAAGGTACCAGAGGATTTGCAATCTCAGTTCTCTAAGCCTCAGCAGTAATGAGCTACATGCAACAGGTAAAGATTTCTGTATCCATATTAATACATCCATATTTTTGTACCAGATGTTTCATTTGTAGAACACCTAAATTCCTCAAATCCAGTTCTAAATGCTCAGTCTGCTCCTTCAACTCAGAATAAACTAAAGAGTGTGATAAACAAACTGTACCTTCAAATGCATTTTACGTAAAAATTCCTGCTTTAAGCTTTGATATCCATAAAACCATGCGTCAGTAAAGGTACATCAGCTAATCTATATAGCTAAAACCTCTGTGCAACACGACAGACCCAAAGTTAAGAGGAAAGGGCTGGGAACGTTACAGAGACTCTACCACAGAAGGTGGTATTACTTCTGTCCTCAAACAGCATGTTTTACTGATGGTTTACCCTGAATTTTTAACTGCTGGTTCTTACCTCCAAATCCTGCCCTTAATCACTGGGAACAGTGGGACTAGACAAAAGGCAGCCTCTATCTGGAGGCAGGAAGACTCTTAAGAAAGTAACAGTGACAGAGATACCTTAACACTAATCCTAACAATAGCTGCTGCTATGGCATTGTATGGAGCAATCCATATTATTTAAAGAGCAAGCTTAATGTGATTTAAATCATTGCATAAATCAATTTTCTGAGATTAAGTCATTTTTCAACCATAATAAGCAGAATAAAAGTCGTTATATGGTAACTTGGAAACAAAAACATTAACTACACAATACTAATATATTAACTACTGCTAGATCAGCATACGTTTTAAAGATTTTATATAATTTCCACAAATTTTTAAGAACTTTAAGAAAGCATTTTTTGTAAAACAAGGATGCCAGGCATAAGAATGGCATATTTGTGAGCAGAAAATTTAGTTACTATTTTATAAATTTATGCCCCTCTGAGGTTAGTACCCTAACAGATTGCTCTTCTAACTAGAAATATCATTAGCTGGAATAAACTCTAAGGCTTTTTTAGCCTTTTTTTAGGGCCTTAAGCAGTCACATTGCCAACTAAAAACAACTTTGTAACAATGTTCCAAACTTTTTATATAAGGTTGCAAATCTACTCTTTACCAGGGGAGTCCATTTCCTTTTACAGACATGCAGGAAGAGGTAACAGCGTAACAGAAGGATAAGAAGCATACACAGGTCCTAGCAAAAACAGCACAGAAAACAAAGCATGCAGTTTCCAGTAGCCCTGTCCTTTGCTGTTAGACATTTCTTAATGGGATGGCTAAACAGAAGGTATGCTCATCATCATGAATTGCATAAGAAAAAGGAGTTACTACTTACAATTAGCGGGGGGGAAACAGGGAGAAAAGAAAGGTCTTTAAAAAAAAAAATTGGTGTTTAAAGCCAAGTGCTACAGTAGAAGATAAAGCGTTTTCCTACTCAAAAGCTAACAGCTGAGGTAACTAACTTTCTCGATGTCATTTGATCTTAAAATGATTCAACAGATCCTAAGTTTTAGCTGTGGAGATTCCATGCACCCTTACAAGAAGATCAGACCTGATCCAGAACATCAGGCACCAGCACTGCACTCCTGATGGACAGGACTTTCTTTTATTGCTAACAGAAATAGCATAGACAGTGCAGATGACATAGGCCTACAATAAGAATTCTTTATCCATCATAATTTTAACTGAAAAGGGGCTGGCTTACCTGCAAGATTCTGCATATCTTTCATAAACTGTTTCTTCTTTGGCTGCATTACCACACTGCTGGTGTTTTCTGTGGCAGAACATAAATCAGAAACAAATTACTTTATTGACACAAAACTGGGAAGAGCGGTGATAACACCAGTGGGTCATGTTGCCATCCAGAGGGCCTTTGACAGGCTGGAGAAGGGGGCTGGCAGGAACGCCATGCAGTGCAAGAAAGGGAAGTGCCAAGTCCTGCACCCGGGGAGGAGCACCCCCATGCAGCAGGATATGCTGGGGGTTGCCCAGCTGGAAAGCAGCTTGGCAGAAAAGACCCTGGGTGTCCTGGTGGGCACCAAGTTGAGCGTGAGCCAGCAACGTGCCTTCCCAGCAAAAAAAGACTGATGGTATCCTGGGCTGCATGAGGAGGAGCGTTGCCAGCAGGAGGAGAGAGGTGATCCTTCCTTTCTACTCAGCACTTGCAAGGCCACACCTGAAGTGCCATGTCCAGGTCTGGGCTCCCCAGTACAAGGCAGACATAGGCATACTGGAGAGAGTCCAGCAATGGGCCACTAAGGTGATGAAGGGACTAGAGCATCTCTCCTGTGAGGAAAGGTTGAGAGATCTATGATTGTTCAGCTTGTAGAAGAGAAGGCTCAGGGCAGATCTCAACAATATATATAAACACCTGAAGGGAGGGTGTACAGAAGATAGAGCCAGGCAGCTTCCAGTGCTGCCCACAACAGGGCAAGAGGTGATGGGCACAAACTGAAACACAGGAGGCTCCAGGAAATATTTTTTCATTGTGACAGTGACTGCGCGCTGGCACAGGTTGCCCAGAGAAGCTGTGGACTCTCCACTCTTGGAGACATTCAAAAGCCATCTGGACAGCCTGGGCAACCTGCTCTGGGTGGCTCTGCTTCAGCAGATGACCTCCAGAGGTCCCTTCCAACCTTAATCATTCTGTAGTCTTTACATTCCCCTATCACTTTGCTTATTCCTGCTAGGCTAGCAATTTCTGCACTGCAGATGTGAGAGTCAGCAGTATGTGATTGTCAGCTGGTTCTGAGCTGCAGATGTCTCCCTGCAGACTGATCCCACTCTTCTGTTGTACCACATGCACCCTGAATACTCGACAAGTACGAAGAGTGACTTCGCAATCTGAGAGAAAGAGTTGGGTTACCATCAATAACCAAGATCATATGCTAGTATGTACAGAGAGGTTCGTACCTTTGCCTTTATGGAGTTTGGGATTTCTGTACACAAAGCGATCCAAGAATCTCATTAATGTGAAATCCTGCAAAGGGTCACCAGAGTACTGAATGTGATTTCCCTGAAAAAAGAAAAAAGCCAAAAATCATTAAGGTCTTCATTTTAGAAAGACAGCAGCTAAACACAGAGGACTCCGACAGTCCCAGATCGACATTAAACCATACTTTAAAAAGATAAAGACTTGGGGATACTTCATCATATAAGCCTCACCAGTTAATACGCTCCGGTACAGGTTCTTATTTTTGGAATTTCAGTATTTTCCTAACTAAAAACACCTCCTTCACTTTGTTTCAGTGATGAAATGCAATGTACTGTGCTAACAGCAGTTAATACTCAGCACTATTTGGATACCATATATTCAAATGAAAATATATATTTAAAATATATGTTTGTGTAGGTTTGAGTATTTTTGGCATGATACCACAGCAGTATTAAAAAAGAATTTGTTCCAACAGCAGGGCTCCTCACATAAAAAACCCACTTCAAATAAAAAGAAAGACCAAAACTCTAAAAAAGCTTTAGGAGTCATGTAATACCCATATTTTTTACCAAGTTAATTATTTCCGTGAGCAGTCTCCTTTAGATAAAACACTAATTCCATGAAAAGCTTTGCATTTGAGTCTATGTTACAGTGCTGCAGAGCTGCTAGTTACCTGCAGAGTGCAAGGAGGCTTTATAAAGTATTTTTTCAAATGGCAAAAGACAGCTAACATAAAAATCAAGCTTCAAAGCTACAGACTAGTGAAAGCACTTACTTCTAGAATTGTTTTTGCAAAGAGGGCCACAGATGGATGAAAATGTTCAGAAAGCTGAAAAAACATGAATGAATCATTTATTTCTACTTTAAAAATACAGGCAATTATTATTCATGTTGACGTATCTGACTCCTGACAACACCACTATGTCATAAGACCACTCTGTAACTCACCAAATAATGCACAGATGCATGTAGTAGTGCAAGGCTGATGTGCTCAGTCCTTGAACAACTGAAGAACTTCAAGTTCTCATCTTTTGTTTGAGTTAACTAAATACATCCTTACTTACAATTTTATTTAATTCAACACTAAAAAGCTTTATTGATACAGCACTTAAGATCCAAAAGTTAAAAAAAAGAGGACTGTTCAAATCTCCACTTGAAAATTCCTATTCCCTACTCCAGAGTATCAGCAGTGTATGTAACTATACAAGACTAAAGCTGAACAATGTGTCATTTAACTGTTCTGTTTTGTTATCCAGGTAGCTACTCCAAGAATAACCCAGTTAATTTTCTTCTCTCAATCCAAGGGCCACACTAAGAAACACCGTAATCAGCAACATAAGAATGCCTTACCTTCTTCAGTTCCCAAAGGCTTGTACTTTCAGCACCACAGTATAAAGGACTTCGGTGCATAGGATCGTATGAAGCTCCACTCTTCCTGCCTGAGGGGCAGAGGAGATGGAACCAACTTAAATTTCCTCAAACGACTTTAATAAGAGTATTATTTTCATTTCACCATGATAGTAATGCTGCCCATCATTCTCAGCTGGACAAGCCACAGATTCATTCAGTAGCAAGTAAGGGTTATATTCAGCTGCCCTTCCCCAGTGTATCGTCAGGTGCACAGGTGAGTTCCTACATGCTTCCAAGCAAGCTCCTGAAACACCCTGCTCTGTTCCAAAATGTCCTCAGGAAAGAGTGAAACTAGAAGCAGGTTCAAAGCTAGACGAATTGTTCTAACAAGCTTCACAAGCAAATGAGCAGTTACATGTCCTAACCTTGGCAATATCGCTCTGAAGGTGTCAGAACTTGGAAGCAAAAAATCCCAAGCCTGTTTCTTGCTTAGGCACAAACGCAAGAAACTGCGTGAAATAAGCTAGCAGATTCATACAGTCTCTTCATCACTGCTGAGCTAACAGATAAATAAAAATTATTCTGACTGCTTTGAATCAAACTTCAATTTGAAAAACTGAAATAATATTTTAATCACTTAATTTTACAACAAGTCTTGATAAACACACCACTGTTATGGAATGTTAAAAATTGAATCACTTATATTTTCTTGCTAATTTACCTCCCATATTCAGATGATGCACCCATGAGGCTGCTGAATTTGAATCGTTTGTTTTAGCAGAATTTTCCGTTGTGCTCCTCTCTTCACCTTCTACTTCCTTGTCTGCATCCACAATTTTTTCCTCATCCTCTTCAGCCTCTTCGTGATCCTTAAAGCACTCTTCATCATCCGACTCCTAAACAACAAAAAGTTAGTGAACAGGTTTTCCTTTCCAGTTTTATTCTGATTTATTAGAAAAATGCACATATTGTTCTTAAGAAGCTACTTACAAAAATATAAAGAAACGACAGCCAATGTTTAAGCAATACAGATTTTTGGCCTTGATACAGGATGTAAAATTGAACTTTACAGCTTACATCACAAAAGTGTAATGGCCCCTGCCTACCTGAAGAAAGAAAAAAGAAAAAAATCCAGTCCTGCCTAGCTGTACTTTAGAGACTGCAGTCAGAAAAAACAAACAGACCGTGTTTTGACAAAGCTTTTGAGTGAAAAATATTTACCTGCTTACTTATACAGGATTTAACAAAATAATCCTCTCTCCATGAATGAGGTTCATAGGACCCACTAGAATGCTTACAACACCCTCATCTATGCAGATTTTTAATGTAGTTATAATTGTTTCAGTGCTTCCTCCCGTAACAAACCCTCAGGATGCTAATAAACAGGTTAGGGAAAGGTACTTATTAAACTAGCTCTTATTGAAAAAAGAATGAGATAAAGAAATCATCTTATACCACATGATCCTGTAACTGGACTCTTAACTCTGGTTTTACTTTCAGAAGCTCAGACAGAAGGTACAGGGTTCCACAAATGAAGGGTGGCATTTGTCCACAAGTAACTTGAAGTAACCTCTTCACAAAGGCCTTCACACGCCGTAACACTACGTCTGCCTTCAGAGATTTATAGACAAGATTAAGAAACATGGATGGCTTTGAGCATGTTGTTACAGCAGGATCCAGAAGCTTCCTGTAGAACACACAGGAGAAAATATTGCTGATCGTCAGAATGCACATAGGAGAATAATTGCTGTAAACAAGAATCATCTAGCTTTTTTAGAATGCACCTAAAAGACCAGTGACAGCTTGTTCCCCAATACTCAAAGCCATTACAATCAACCCTGAACTGCCAGCAGCTGTGTAATATTTCTAGATACATATGAGACATTAAAGATTAAAAAAATCTGTATCAGTAAACAAAAAAACTATCAGAAAATATAAAGAAACCAAGTTTAACTGAAAACAGTTTCAAAATTTGAGATATTCAAAGTAAGAAATCAATCTGATTTCTTCAGGTGTTCAAAAAAAACACAAAGAAAATGGTTAGCAGTTAGCATGCTTCACAATCAGCCTAGACATATGTGTTGGCAAGTTCATTTCCTACTCCATGTTTTTTCCACGCTGCCAGGCACAGGAAGGCCCTTTGCGCATTGCACGTTCTGGAGGCATTTGAGTTCCCTTTTTAAAAGATCAGCAACTTCTCTTTGGTCTACTAAATAGAAACCTGTAAAGATCCTACAAAGAGTATAAACAATCAGCTGGGACAAGAAAAGAGATACTTTTATAACACAAGGCTTTCCAACTACACAAATTAAACCATCTGAAGAATTTGTTAACATAATATTCTCCTCCACTTCCATGAAAAAAAGAAACAAGATTTTAGGCTATTGCGTGACTAATCCACAGCACCTGTAAAAGTGATTTCAGAAGTAGTAGTTATTGATTACTTTCAAATAACATCTGGAATTAAAACATGCCATCAAAAAAACAGTGCAAAGTATGGAATGCATACGTTGTGTTCTCAGGGCCTATCACTACTGTTTGTTTCATCCCCACATTAAGCCAAAGAAATCACATGTTTTTTCTTCTAGCTTGTACAAAAGGTCAGAAATGTTTAGACAGTGAGACGCAAAACTTGCAAGATTTTAAAACACGTGTTTCTACAACTTTAATGCTGACTACCTCATAAAATGAAATTTATATAAAAAAATGCAAAACTGTCACTTACTTGTATAGTGCTGCGTAGTACCTATCCGACACAGTCTGCTGAGAGTCCATCACTTGAAACAGTAACATCAGGGCCTGGACACTGGTACCAAAGCTCGCAAGATGAAGAACTTTAAACAACGTGTCCATTTGTTCCTTCACTTTCTCATCACCAGTGTCAGCATAAGGGTAAGCTCTGTTTACCCCACAAAGAAGAGCACTGAGCATTTTGGATTCAACATCTTTTTTCTTAATGGAGTTACGAAAAAAGCAAAAGTACAAAGTTATCAGTTTGTTAGCCAATGCACTTTCTTCATGACTGAGGACTATCTGATTCAGAAAGCAAATGGCATAATACTGAGTTTTCACATTAATATTTGACCTGTACAAAAGCCTCTCCACCTCACTGCACACTACTCCCTTCATATTTGGATGCTTGTGAAGTAACGTCTCTAAAAGATAAGAGGCTTTGGTGGCGATTTTGTTCTGAGGGTCTCCCAGTTTATTTACCAGCTGAACAAGCAGAACTTTCTCCTGCTCAGGCTTGTTACAGAGAAGCTCGTGGGCAACTGCCAGCGCTCGAGATTTTGTTGCTGTCAGAGAATCATGACTCAGTGTTTCTAACGCTTGCACAAATTCTGCCACCTGCAGTTTCAAGTGATGCTCAAAGTACCACAGTATCAACCGTCTGTCTCTTGAATCCCTGTTGCCACTCGACATCTTCTCTACATTGTTAAATGGTCGCTGCGAGAAAGACCATAATTTTCGATTGTCTGGTAGGAGATCTGAAATGAGAAGCTCCTTGAATGTATCCAAAGCCATGAGGCTCTGATGCCTGCTGCCCTTTTTCCTTACGAGGTTTACCAGGTTCTCAACGAACTGGAGACTGTGGACAGCACTGTCCTGAATGAGAAGGGTCATAGCTGCCATCCTGTCAGCCAAGGTACCTGACGACACAACAGTTTTCATCCATGCTGAAGAGGCCCCCTTCTGATACTCTGTCTTATTCTTATACAGGTCTGTCTCATGTTGGTACAGCTTTTGGGCCAAAGCCTTATACTTGGACAGAAGCATCTGATTTTGTGGCTCTGGAGAGAATTCGCTGGTGTATTCTAGGTCATACCATCTGCCCCCTGGTTTGACCAGTATCACCTGCCTAGCATGAAATTCAAAATCTTCTTCCAGCCTCTCTTTCTTTGCTGAAAGGAGCTGGTCCTGATCGCCGCCAGCTTGTTTCTTCTTGCCATCTTTCACACCGTTTGCCTTTTCCTTGACTTTCTTTTCTTTCTTCCCTTCTAACGAAGGAGGGTTAGTTTCTTTCTTGTTTTTCTCTTTCTTTGGGGGCTTCTCTTTCTCCTCACTGCCCCCGTCCTCCTCCCCCTCCTCCACCACCAGGCAACTTTTCGCATACTTGCCGAGCCCCAGGGAGCTGACGAACGCCTCCAGCTCCCCTTCCTTCAGGTCGTCGATCGCGTCCTTCTTGCCGCCGTCCACCATCTCCTCTGCCTCGTCCACGGCGCACAGCATCAGGTAGTCTTGCTGCGGGCGGCAGCGCACGGCCGTTACAGGCAGACTCGGGGCCAGGTCGCGCGCTCTCAACGCCCCCCCCCCCAGCCCTCGCACCCCACAAGGGTCCGTCCCGAGGGGGCCTGTCCGCCACGTGCTCCCGCTCCCTCCCGCCCCCTCCTTTACCTTGGTGCCGCCGAGGCGCAGGACCTCGTCCAGCGTGAACCCTTCGCCATCCCCATCTTCTTCTTCTTCTTCATCATCGTCCTCCTCCTCGCCGCCCCTCGCCTTCTTCGGGTCCCTCACGCCGAAGTCCCACAGCGCCGCCATCACTGCCGGCCGGAAGCTCCCGCGCGCCTGCGCGGCGTGCGCTTCCGGCCCCGCGGGACGGCGGGAGCGCAGGTCCTGCAAGGGGTGTGGGGGGCGCGCATGGGCCTCGCCGGAGGGGGCTGGAGGCAAGTGGGCGAGGAGCATCTCAGGCAAATCTTAGCAGCCTCTCGCTGCCCCCAGCGGCCCGGCCGCCAAAGCGGCCAGGACCCGAGGAGGAGGAGGAGGAAGAAGAGGAGGAGCGGGCTAGGGACGGCGCAGCTATGGCAGCTCTACCTGCGCGCCGCGCGCTCTTCGCCGCCGTCCTGAGCCCCAGCGGCTTTCGTCGGCTCCCCTGTCACCATGGTAACCGCCGCCTTCCGCCCCCCGCTCTGCCTCGGAGCCGCCAGTCGCCCCGCTGAACCCCCCACTCCCCTCGTCTCCCCACAGCTCCGGCGGCGGCGGTGCGGCCCGCCTCGGGCGCGGGGGGCCAGGCGGAGGCCGAGGGGCCCAGCCGGGCCACCGCCATGCTGCGGCACCTGCTTCTCAAGCTGCGGGCCACCGGGCCGGTGACGGTGGCCGAGTACATGCGGGAGGCGCTCACCAACCCGGGCCAGGTGCGGCCAGGGCCGGGCCGGGGGCTCCTCTCCGTCGCGGCCTGCGGGCCAGGGGCGCTGTGCCCGAGCGCCCGCAGCCCGTAGCGTGGCAGCCGGCCGGGAAGCGGCCCCGCCGTGCCGCTCACCGGGCCCCCGGCGCCTCTCCCCCCGCAGGGTTACTACACCCGCCGCGGCGGCATCGGTGACAGCGGGGATTTTATCACCTCACCGGAAATAAGTCAGATATTCGGAGAGGTAACGTATATTTCCTTGTGCTGTAGGTAACTTTTCATTCTTAAGTGAGGGGGAAGGGGTGTTTTGTTTTTCTGTAAGATCAGAGGGTCCCTTTCTTGTGTTATAGTTTAGGACACCACCTATGCTTAGTAACGCTTATTTTCATATAGAACTTATTTATAAATAAAAAGAGTTATGGTAGCTTCCCAGTGCAAAAACTCAGAAATCACTTTCAGATTTTGGTCTGGTTCATGCAGGTTTGCATGTCATTTCCAGTTGCGAAGACTGGCTAAACGCTGCTTTCGAGGACACCTTGGTATGGTAAATGCATTGTCATGAAGAACAGCTGTTTGGAGGCAGCTGGGCAGTGACCTGCATTTGAGCCTTAAATAACAGTTCTTGCTCCAGCCAGAAAGGAGTCTCACCTGTTTACTAGTGGAGAGTTGCTTATGCTGGGCTGACAGCAAACAATCACCAGTTTTAATATTTAAAGAGAAGAGAGCAAAGTTATGCATCATATTGATTTTTCTTAACTTTAAAATACACGGAGAGGATCTCACATAGTGTCTTAGGTATTATCAGACAAAAGGCAGATGGCACTTTCCACAAGTTCTGAAGTTATTACTGTAACTCTTTGTTTGTTTTTCTCACTGTCAGTTAATAGGAATATGGTATATTAGTGAATGGATAGCTACGGGCAAACCTAAAGCATTCCAGCTGGTGGAACTGGGCCCAGGGAGGGGCACTCTTACTGATGATATATTACGGGTAGGTAAAAACTGATATTAATAGTCTCTATTTCTGGCTTTATTCTGTGGCTTCTCTGAAATCTGAAGGAGTGAGGGTTTGCTATCGGGGTTTAATCTTCCCTAGTAACCAAATCATTTCGGTCTGGAGATTTGCAGCTTAGAATCTAATTAGAATATGTGCAAGTTTCTGCTATTCAGGTCTCCGAGTTGAAAGCAGAACAGGAGTGGGTGTGTGCACACTGTACAGATAGGCATGTAATCTTTCAAAGACTACTTCATAGAAGGAGAAGGCAGGGATAGTCCATTACAAATTATTTCTGTATAAGAAAGCATTATCCAAACTCAATACCATTTAGGAGGGTGCTGCTGTGTGGAATTGGGAGGGAGGCCTCAGTGCAAGCAACAGGAGTGACAGTAACACAGGAGTGAAGTTGTGTTGTTCCTCTGGGGATTTCAGGAGCTTATTTAACCCTTTCTTTTCTGTCATGCTTGCATGGCTGTCTGTTAATTAAAATCTGCTGATTCAAAAATAAATTGCTAATGGGATTTAGTACTTCAGAACAACTTCTATTCTATCTACATATATTAATGACAAGGAACTCTAATAACTACAGTGAAGTGTAGAATATTGAGCACTTTTTGTTTATGGGGTTGGAGAAAGCTGAACCATTTTTCTCCTAATGCTAAACCCGCTGCAGGTGTTAGAGGAGCTACTCACTTTAAGGTTGTTGCTATGCAAAATTAGCATTTCATGTTGCTGTACTTTGCTGACTTTATTAGAAGCATAGCAGCTTTTATTAAAATTGATGAAGAAATTCCCATTTCTTCCTGGAGGAGCAAAATGCAGCCTCTTTCCCTGAGACTATTTTGTTAAATGAAAGCAAACTAAATCTCTTCTTGAATATAAGTAATGAGATTAAAGGTTAATTCTTAAACCTGTAATGTTTATAGCACATGACTGTGCCTAATAGCATTCATCTGCCTTTACAGGTCTTCAGCCAGCTTGCCTCTTTACTTAGTAAATGTGATGTCTCTATTCATCTGGTAGAAGTGAGTCCCAAACTCAGCGAGATCCAAGCACTGATGCTGACAGGAGGGAAGGTGCAGTCAAACCCTGAGGACAAGTCTACTTACATGAAAGGCATAAGCAAGACTGGAATTCCTATTTTTTGGTACAGAGACATTCAAGATGTGCCATCAGGTAAGGTACTTGCACTTATTGTTACAGGGATGGCGCCCTTCTGCCATTTGCAGCATTTGATAACTGAGGATGTCTCTGTTAGCTTTCGTAACAGGTAGAAAAATAGTTAATGTACATATTGGCTCCTGCTTGTTGTATGAGTCTGAGGCAGGATCTTGACTCATTCTTATAACTGCTGCCTATTCTGACTACCTTCATTTTGTGATAGCTGCCCAATTTCATATATTTTGACTTTTCATGGGAAACCGTTTACTGGCTTTGCTTGAATCTCCTTTTGTGAGATACTGGTCTAAAATTCATGGACAGGAAGCTATAGCTAGCTGTAGAAATGCTGTCTTTGATGTATCCAAGCTGGAAGTAATGATAATTATTTCACAACAACTAAATTCATTAAAATTCATAAAAACATTTTAATTTTCAACTGGAAGCTCCTATGGAAGCATTAATAACTTAATGCATTCTTTTTTACCTTCCTACAGGTTACAGCTTTTACTTAGCACATGAGTTTTTTGATGCCCTGCCAATACATAAGTTTCAGGTATAGCAAGAACATTATTGTAACTGTGACCATCTACTTAAATGCCTTTTCTCTTTGAAGAATAGAACTATGGTGCCAAACTAGACACATGTATTGTTTATGGTGATACAGTATTTCTAACTGATCTTAGACAAATAAAGCTTAATTGAATTGATAACTGTAAAATTAATAATTGTTCTTGAATAGAGAAACTTGTAGAAAGCTAAGATTTCTTTTTGCTTAGAAAAGTCTCAAGTTTTTTTTCTTAGTTCTTATGCTATGTTAATAAGTTTTTAATTTCAATGTTATTTTATGTACCACTACTAACAAACACAATGCTTTGAAGGGCTTTCACTTGAATGGTAATGAGAATAGCAAAATAAAGGCTAGTTAGGATTCAGAAGAAACTTTCAACTTCACATTGCTAATTAGTTTATGAAAATCAATGGTACAATAAATAATTTTATTTTGATAAGTTAAACATTGCACTGCCAATAGAAGAGGCAGCATTTTTATCAACAGTATCAATGACCATTCCTTTCAGGTATAATTAAACCTGTATTTGTTGACTCTACAGACCGGTCTCTGCCACAGACTTTTTCCAAGGCAGTTACTGGAATTAAATAGGAGTGAATAATTGTTGTTAATAGCATATAATGTTCTTAAAACTTTTGTGAAAATGCTTGACACATCAATTCAATTCAAAACCCAAGATACTGCATCTACCCACTAGAGCATAAAATGAGTACTCTGGGTTCATTAAACAGAGAACAGAGAAAGGCTGGCGAGAAGTGTTGGTTGACATAGATCCGGAAGTTCCTGACCAGCTGCGGTTTGTCCTGTCACCATCCAGTACCCCTGCAACAGAAAATTTTATTCCGGTAAGGTTATGCCTACTGGAGTTCGTACTTACATTTGTACTGACTCTTTCAAGTGCACTTACTGCTTCTCAACTACTTTGACAGCAAGAGGAGGGCTCTCAATCTGTAAATGAGGAACTACAGCTTACCATTTCTATTCTGCAAAACTTCCACAAGCATTTAACTTTGTGCGCTGTGAACATAGAACACAGAAATACACACGTACATCAAATTTGGCAACGTCAGAGCTTAAACAGACAAAATGTTCACGAGAGCAAACTGAGGCAGCAAGTAACAGGGAGTGTTCTGTGTTGCATGGGTCACCACCATCTGGACAATGGCCCTGCCTAAGCCAGGCTCTCAACCCACTGTGGCCATGCTCAGTGCAGCTGGGTACATCTGTGCCGTACTGACCCTTAAATGGAGAGTGTCTAAGATTATTTTTTTCTGAAGTTCACTGGATTCTTCAAGTTTACAAAACAAAGTAGTTGAGATTAAACCAGCTACAAAGTTTCATGCAAAAAGGCCTTTTTGAAGGGTGCACACAGCTGAAGAGCTATTTTCATTCTTTCAGTACCACAGTAATGCAGTTTCACCTGATGTGGGTATTCTTACTGGCTACAAAAATGTTTATATTGCTTGACTATGGGTTATAGAAGAGAGGACTGAAATCCAGCACTCAAGAAGAAAACTAATTGAAAATGACAGTTAGCAAAAATTAGCTCAAGCTCTAGGTAGCCTAGAATATACCCCTGGACCTCTACGCCCCAGTGAAGTGATGACAAGTGTGAAGAACTCTTGCCCTGTACTTGCTAGCTAATATGGGTGTTTTGATCTTTGACCTCTGCACTAGCCAGAAGAAACAAGAGATCATGTGGAAGTGTGTCCTGAGGCTGGTGTCATCATTCAGAGGCTTGCCTGTCGTATAGAAAAGGACGGTGGGGCTGTGCTGGTTGCTGATTATGGTCATGATGGAACCAAAACTGACACTTTCCGGGTAAGTCACCCTGAAATAAGAAGCCAGAATACTCTGTTATCTTTTATTTGTTGCTTGGATCATTAAGTTCTTGTAAGAGAAAGGTTTTGGGTGGACATAATAGCAAAAAAACCTGCATTATGCTGCAATTATAAAACTGAGTAATTGAGTCCTTACCTAATTGGTATGCATAAGGATTTCTGCCAGATGGAAGGGAAAATCTGAGCCCTTACTACATTTATCTCAGATTTTCAAAGTAAAATTTGCTATTCTCACCCCTCACATGCACAACGTAGTCTCTGCTAGCCCCAGCTATTGTAGCTAGAAGTACAGCTGAGTGTAATCTTCCAATTTAATTTTTCAGGGATTCCAGAATCACAAACTTCACGATGTGCTGAGAGCTCCAGGTACAGCAGACCTGACAGCAGACGTTGATTTCAGCTATCTTCGAAAGATGATACAGGGAAGAACAGCCACATTAGGACCCATAAAACAGCGGGAGTTTTTAAAAAACATGGGCATTGACCTCCGATTGCAGGTACGATAGTGCTTACAGGTACATAAACTCTCCTAATCCAAGCAATACTCTTAAGCAGCAAGAGAACTTTTATAAAAATCAGGTTTTAAAAAGAAGTCGTTTAAAACTAAATGTAGGTGTGAGATCAAAGAGTTGTTTCCTAAGTAAGTTACTCTGGATCTCTAAGTAAACTGATTATATTATATTTAGGAGTATTTAATGCAAAACTTTGCTACATACATACTTACATCATTGCATATGAGCTCCACCAGGGATCTCACCAGTTCTACTGAACACTGTGGTACTGTTACATTAGTATAAGCAAAAAGGATGCAACAATAGATTACAGGTATGAGGCAATTTATAGGAGAGCAGGAAGGGCCATAACCTTCATAACCTTTTTTTTTTTTTAAGGTCCTCTTGCAGAATTCACGTGATGCAGCAACTCATGAGCAGTTACTTCACAGCTATGATATGCTGATGAATCCCAAGAAAATGGGGGACTGTTTTAATTTTTTTGCCCTGCTACCTCACCACAGACTTGCACATCCTGACAAGAAACATAAGCCAGAATCAAAGTCTCCCTTACCACCTGTTGCTGGATTTGGTGAACTTTTACTGAAGTAATTTCAAATACTGTAGCAAAATGTCTAATAGTAGTAGCTTTCAATAGGAACTTACTAAATTAAAAAAAAAATGAAACTAGTCCTGTGGTTTATGGTTTCACATGTTAAGTGTTTTGCAATAGTGTAATCAATATATAGCTACATACACAGTTAGGAAAAAACCCTAACTATTTTGATTTATCTTTGAACTGAAAGCACATGACATGTTCTGTTACTTCTCCAGGCACTTTTCTCACACCAATCTACACTTCAGGGCCTAGCCCCATTGTGGTAGAAGTGCTACTTCAGAGTAAATCTCATGCAGCATACTAAACCTGCTGATTGACCCACTCAAAGCAGTAGATGTAGAGATCAAACACTGCACATACAGAAACCACCATACATAGCACAAACAGTGTGTCAAGGGGCTTACAACAGAGCTGAGTGAAGTATCTACTAGTAGAATCGAGTTAAAACTTGTCAGTAACAAACAGATGTGCTAAAGAGACTTTAAGTGTACTCAGCTTTAGTACTTATTTAAAATACAAGATGCCTTGACATTTTTGAAGATACTTTTGTAAAGAGAATGGTGACAAGAACCACGCAGAGAGAATTGTGAGTTCCAAAGCACCTGCTAACAGAATTTCCACAGCAACACCTATCTAATGCCAAATCCACAAACATGTAAGTATAAAGAAACATTTATGTCTAAGAATGTTTGGTAGGAGATAATTAATGTAAATAGAAAAAACAAATCTGATAGGGAAATAAATTTTATTTTCAAGCTTATCAGAGGATATTTACAAACAATGGGATGTATAAAAATATAAAAGTACTTGACAGTGTCCTTTTGAGGCTATAAATTTTACATGAGCTTTTTTCCTAGCATTATTATAGCACTATTTCTTGAATGAATGCGACTTAATTCATCTAGGGGTAAGGATATCAAACACTGTAACCTACTGCTGTCAAAGTTTGCAGTAAAGGTAGAAAAAAGGGAATAAAAAACTCAGCTAATTTTACTACTCTGAAGAACGTTTACTCCTAATGTATGTCTGATTTTTTCGTTCCTCTACTATTAGCTGCTTGTGGCTTCTATTGTCTGGCTCCATAAGTCTGTGTATATGGTCAGGCAATCTCCTCCCAAGGCAAACAGCATTACTTTTTTGGTTTTTTTTCTTTTACTACAACCTGAAGAATAAATAGCTCATAATATTTTGGAACAGGGCAGACTTCATGGGGAGACACATCAGCCAGGCCTTCTACTTCATTATTTCCGCCTCCTTCCTCTCTTGTGTTGTGCTTTTTCAAGTGACTGAACTGGCTTTTTTCCTCCCTTAAAAGAACACAAACAAAAAAAAACCCACAGGAAAACATGAAGTGACAGGTCAAGTATAAAAATCTAAAATTTAAAACCAGACTGTATCTCCATTATTACAGTTAGGATAGAAGATAGCAATGGCTTCGCTGAAATTTGGTCACTTGAGCACTGGAAGTTGAAGGGAAAACGGAAAAAGAAAAAAAAAAGCACTGCTTCCCTTGCCAAGCCTAGGCAAATACTAGACTATCAACTTCATAGGTGATTGTTTTCACCTTTTCCAGAGGTGAAAACCAGCACCTCTCTGAAGAATCAGTCCTGAAACTCTGCCTTACCAGGATGGCAACATTAAGGGACGAATTCTGCCCCTTCTGAATTCCTTTGCACTGCCTTGACAGCATAAAAGGGAGAGGATGACCCCCAGTGTAGAGGCAGGGCAAGTCCCCTGCACAAACCTGAGAAAAATGTGTGCTCAGAAGGGCCGAAATGCTCTGCCCACTGCTGGCTGTAGGAAACTGCCATACACATTGCACCAGTGCTTTGTACAAAGCTTGGGATAGCCTCACAGGGAAGCTGGAGTTCAGCCTTCACCAACTTTGACACTACGAAATGCAGTGGCAGTTAGATGAAGGGCAATGGGAAAAGAAGGTGGGTTAAAGGCCCAAAGCTACCTGCGGCTGCATGCTTCTGCAACTGCCCCTGCCTTTACTGCCAGGTCACTATCATTGCAAGCAGCTGCCAGCCCTGAACTAACTGTGTAACATGTATACCTAACAACTTAGAGAAAGTCTACTTACCTGAATAACAACGGGGCGGGGAAGGGGGGCAGAACATATCTACAAACACATACAAAGAAGTCTTTGTAGGAGAGAGAGGAGATACCCCAAAGCCTCTCACTGACTTTGCAGTTCAAGCCTGTTATGAGTATTTTGAAAAGTATTTCAAACCAAGCTCCAATTAAGCAGCTTGGCACATCAGGGATGTATAGAGCCTTCCAACAGCAAGGCTTCCAGCACCTTCCACCAGCAACAATGCTGTTACCCCACACAAAAGGAAAGATTTCACCTTTTCTATTTTTTAAAATAGGACAAAAAGAAACCCTCTTCCATTTGCATTTAGCATTTGTGGCCTCAAACTTCTTTAGAATACCATGAACTTTAACTGTTACACTGTCCTCTGAGGGAACCAAAGAATACTGCTGCTTCCTCTCCGTTGTGCCACAAGTGCAGTAAGCGGTTGGGAGTTGTTCATTCAGCTCAAACAACAAGGCTGAGCACAGTAAAGAGGATGGGAGGAACTGCACGTTAAGGTCAGAAGGCAAAGCCCTTCTACAATCCAGCTGCCCTGGCAGAAGCAACAGGTAAGCTGATGTCCATTGTTACTCCTAGGTTTTGAGCAGAGTTCAGACACAAGCTAGCAGGTTACAAACTACTCCTGATGTAGGGAACCTTAAAAAAAATTAGAAGAAATATTAGAAAAATTCAAAGTCTAATTACTCAAAACAACAGACGAAAGCTGCACGTATTTTTCCCTGTTCTTCCACATCCATTCTGCTAGAAGATGTTTTTCCAGAATGAAAGGATATGCTACATCAAGTCTTGTGTGCTCTCTGTGCATTACTTGTGTAGTTTTAAGGCAAATGCCTTTGGCGCGTATGAATGGCAGGTGCCAGCCTTGCACAGCAACACCCTGTTGTGGCTTATTGCTCTGTTTTAACAGACAAGATAAAGGACTAGCACAGCTTTGATTGTCATCTCTTCAGATTGTCAGCCAGCATTTCAAGAGGAATGTACAGAAGTTACGGGGTTTTCTTTTTTTGGGGGGTATCTGGAAAGAGTTCAAGGAGGGCAAAGACACACATATTTAACTGTCTTAACAGCAGCAAATTATTCCTTCATCTATGAAGCTGTATTCGACCTAAACCATCAAGTTTTACTATTAGCCAAGGTATTCTGCACTGATTCCTTTTCGCAATTCCTTTTCACCATGCACAGTTTAGGAAATGGGAGATGTATGTAAGTAACAGACAACTCTATGGCCTAGTGAACAGGGATTAGAAAACCATTACAAAATTCTTATTGTGTAGGCTATGGAAAAAAAAAAAAAACCACAACAAAAAACCAAACAAAAACAGCCTTGTAAAACACAGCAACCATTCAATCTGTACATATTACACTTCAGTGATGGCTTTGTAGCCACACAGCTCAGTGAAATGTTACCCAACGGGGCTTATCCCACTGTCCAGTAACTACTCATAGTTTAAGTCAGAGATGGAAAAAAGCTTGTCAGACAACAGTCTATCCCCATGTCAATGCAGGATCCTCTGGGGCTTTGTACACTGAACTATGCGTACAGCATTCAGAAAGAGCAACAGTTGTTCCAAAACTTATCTTCAGTTTCTGTCTGGAGTGTCCTTCTCTGCTGCAATTAAGCATAATGAATAAATCAAGGGTCTTCTTCCATGTCATCTGGATTAGGAGCCATAATAAAATGCTGGGGGTACTCAAGGTTGTGTTCATAAGCATGTTCTTTCCAGCGTGCATCATCACTCTCGTGGGTAATATAACGCTCTCCAATCCGTGTTTCAAATTCTCTGAGGTCAAGCCAAGTCTGATAATCCTAAGGTATGAGAGATTTAAGGAAGCAGTTTAAGAAAGGGCAGCACTACATTCCCACAGGTAAATTCTGCAGTTTGTCTCTACTTTTAGTATAAATAGCCACATGATATAATCAACAAGATCTGTTGTTGATTAAAAAAAAAACAAACCCACTCCTCTCAAATGCCCCAACAGAGTGTCCACAAAGAATGGTTCAAAATTAAATAGGCTAGTATCTAAGGTTGTAATACTGTAAATCACAAAAACTTTGTGTAAAAAGACAGCTATGTTAGCTTTATTATAAAATTTATGGTATATATACACATACATAAAATATACTTCTTCCAATATTGTTTGTACTCAAAATTAATTGTATTTTCCCCTTAACACCTTTTAAGTTATCTGTGAGCATAGATATGTGCATACAATATTGTGAAACCACTGTGAAAGGAACCTGCATCAAACTGCATACAATATTGTGAAACCACTGTGAAAGGAACCTGCATCAAACAAGCACAGAAATTCCATTCCAAACAAATTCTCTTCTAAAATGACTACAAGGTGTAGCACACGCCAGCTTGTGTGTCCCCTTCAGCACTGAACAATGGTTGTCTCTACACTGATTTCAGTGGGGGTCCATGCACTCATCACACATTCAGGAAAGGTGCCAGAAGAGTGAAACTCTGTGTTGGTGTCAGACAGAAAGCAAGGGGCGGGAGAGACAGTAAGACAAATTTTTCCTTGAGGAAAGAAGCCAGTAACAGATGGGCAGAATCCTCAAACACATAAAATGTAAAGCTAAAAACAGAGATACTCAAGTCTCCATGAATGCTTGTTAACAAACTTTGATAGTAGCAGTTTTAATATGCCTCTGAAGGATTTAATAAAAAAAAAAAAATCATTCACCCATTATAAACAGTGAAAAAGGCAGATGGGTTTACCTGTAGCCACGGGTGACTAAGGGATTTGTCAACACTGAAACGTTTTCTCATCTTCACTTGAAGCAAATTATTTATTAAATCAATGGCTGACAAAGAAGAGAGCAAAAATTATATTCTTTAAATACTAATCTCCTCTATAGCGTTCACATGCTGCAGTGAATTTTTTATATAGGTGTGTGTATATCCTACTGAACTCTTTTAAACAAGCTCTTGAATTTTATATTTAGCTTTTCTTATGTTAAATGAAGCTACGAAATATGTATGGGATAAACTCCCTCCCACTTTGATGGAAACACTAAAAGCTTTACTATATTGCTCGTTAATCTTTTTTCCTACTGATTTCAGTGATTTTCAGAAGTGCCTAAATAACTTGAGCACAATCCTGTGTTCCAAAATTGTGTAGGTACTTCCACTTTTGTATACGTCCTTCCACATCTACCTGTGTGTTAATCATATATACATTACTAATAACAAAGCTGGCATTGGAGAGCTCTAGAGACCAACTTCGTAAACTTCCAGGTTGTTCAGACCTGACATTTAGATCCAGGTTTTGTTTCACTTGCTAATGTACAAAACTAAAATTCCAGATTCAACTTTGAACTGTTTCTGTAATTATAGTTTAGATAAATATGTTTTGATGTTTTTGATGGAGCTTTTTATTGGGAATTTCAGGAAGTTTCAGGTTATTTAACCCACTCCTCATGCATGCAATTATTTTTTCTTGCTAAATCTCTTGACTCTTCCTGCCTGGAAAATGATCTAAAACATTATATTTGACAATTTATCTTTCAGAAATACATGCCAGCTCATATTTATCCATTTTGGCATAGTCTACTAAACTCAAACTATCCATAATTCTCATACTCTTATCTGAATGAACTGTGATGTTTAAGCATTTGAATGTGTTATCTACATATGAAGACATTCTAATAGAGAAAATTGATTTCTTTACCTTCACTAGAAATTTCCTTCCAAGGATTTGGTGGGTACATAAATGCTGCATTTTGAATCTGATCGTTTATATCCTCATCTTCATTAAATGGGAATGTACCACTAAGGCTCACATAGACAATAACGCCTACGGACCACATGTCTAGAGAGCGGTTGTAACCTTTACTCCTGAGCACTTCAGGGGCAAGATAAGCAGGTGTCCCCACCACAGAGCGCCTGAAAGATTTTTCACCAATGATACGTGCAAAGCCAAAATCACACAGCTTCACCTGCAAAAGAAATATATTTTAAACTGAGAAATCTCTGCTTGATCTCCAAAACATGCTACTGCCCAAGACCAGAGTGGTACCTCATACCGTTTCTGCCATCGTTTAAACATTATATGCACTAAAACAGACACAAAACATTACGTAAGCCAGTCAGATTTCAAACTCAGCTCATTTTCAGAGTCAAATCCACACCCTCACAAGGCACAGAACCAAAATTTTAAAAAGCACATGAATCCCAGTCAGCTCACATGCCTCTTAACTATGTTCCTGAAGCTAGAGGCTTCAGCTACATGGAAGTCAAATGATGAGTTTAGCCAGAACTCGGACTCAGACAGCTCTGGACAGAACGGTCCAGTAATCACCCAGGTAAAAAGCATCAACAGCTGGTGCCAGCACTGATGCGTAAATCTTCATGGTTCTGGGATGGTTCCTCAACTTGAACACAGCAGACACACAGAAAAAAGGATCCAGATCAAGTTCCACACTAACCCCACGTTAATAAGCCCTCCTCAGTGTGTAAGAAAGAGCAACGCACTAAAGGCATACAAGTGACACTCCACTTTGCATTAATGTCACAAAACTGGCAGCAATTCCCTGATGCTGCCTCGCAGCCTTTAGTTTCTGTATCTCCTCCACAAAATCCATATTATAGAAGGTATCTAAGGTAATAGTTGACTGGGGTAAGTGTTGACAGCACATAAATACTAACGACACTGAACAGCATTTCTCTTACAGAAACTAGCTATTTAGTTTATATTACAATGTAATATCACACATAATGATGATGAAGGTCCCTGACCAAGACCAGTGACAAATGAGCCTGTCCCTTTTCACAACAGCCTGTAAGACAGACAGACAAGAGCGAAGAGAAGGAGATGCACAACAGGGAAGAAATTGTTTCCCAGGGTCAAACAGCACTGGAACAGAAACAAGGACTGGTCTTGAAGCTTCCAGTCTTCTGCCTTTTCCACTGGACTATTCTCACTAATACAGAATACCAGTTTCCATGCACTCTTCACAAGCATAAAAACCGATGCAGTTTACACAGCCTTTTGCTAAGTGCTGGCAGTAGTTGTACTTCTCAGGCTCCTTGGAGGAAAGGATGCCAGTGCACAGCATTGCTGTGAGACGTGATCCATGTCTGAGGGGAAAGAAACTGAAACAGTCCATTGAGCGTAAAGCTAGCCTAAGAGTTGGAAGGGGGAAAAAAAAAGAGAACTATAATACATGTAGTTCAAGTAATTCTAGACTAAGTCAGTTGAACAATCCCACAAGAGGTCACCTTTTAAGCTGCAATCCCTATATTTCTTTAGAAAAAGAACAATGACAAGTGATGAAAGAAGTATTTTTTAATCTTCACTCACTTGAGGGAATGGCTCTGCTGATGCTAGTAGTACATTCTCCGGTTTTAAATCACAGTGCACAATATTCTTGAAGTGTAAATTCCTCAAAGCAACAAGTATCTACAAAAAGGAAATAACATTTTCAGAACTGTTCAAGTGGATCAAAAGTGTCAAGAGCCACACACACTTAGCAATACAGTAATTTGTATCAACACAGTCTTCAAGAAGTAATTCGTATATATTGTGCACGTACTACTTTTTCCCAGCTATCAAGACTTGGAACGAATGGGTTTTTTTCTCCCCTCCCCGGCCCCCCCCGCTTTTGAATGCTTACTGTCTTGACATTCATCTTTGGATGGAAAGAAGGGCAAAAAAATTAACATAATTAACATTAAAAATTCTTTCCACGTTTATTCAACTTTCATTAGATGTGCAGCCCTCTGTGCTGTCTGTTTTAAGTAACAATACAGGAAACCCCTTCTCCAAACTCCATTCTCACTTAATTACAAAAGACAAATCTAGCCTTTCTTCTCAAAAAAGACTGAATACCAACCTGAGTGACCATGAACTTAGTTATTCGTTCTGGAAGTCGACTCTTCTCACTAGAAAGAATCATCTCTAGCATATCCCCATGCAGCTTTTCCATCACAACAAAGACCCGTTCCGGGGTTTCAAACATACATTCCAGGTTCACAATCCCAGGGTGGTGCAAATTCTAAAATAAAGTAGCATAGGCACATCATTAAAATAAAACAATATGAAATACCCTGAATTACACAAAAATGTTGTAGCTCAAAATCAAAAAGCAGTTAGGTAGAGAGTTAGAGATGGAAAAACAGAATGTCTGAGGCAAGAACTAGCTTGAAACATCAACCCATGAAACATGCCGGTTATCACTACTAAGACTAATTTTTTTTTTAAACACAAATTATCGGTAATGATTCATTTTACAGTTGATACAGTCAGTAGCTTGAGTACGGAACATGCAAGCATAATACTCATAGACTGAGAAGCCAGTAGTGGAAACCAGCCAAAAGTAATACAGAGCTTCCTGCTACCTGCAGGAGACAACATGGAGCCAAAGTACCTGTCTTCAGTGGATTCCCTACAGGGGGCAGATACCACTCCCAAGTTATCAATTCTACCAAATACTCAGGAATTCCTGCTCTTCTAAGACTCCCTCTTACAAGAAGACTCATAAATTACACACACAGATTTAGAAATCAATTCAGAGCACTTACACACATTACACAATCTTATTAATGGCTTGAGACAAACTCCAATGTGATCCAAAAAGATTTTTGTACCTGGAGAATGGCTACTTCATTACGAAGCTGACTTTCCTGTTTAGTTGGAAACCTCATCTTGTCAATGACTTTGATAGCCACATCTCTTCCAGTCTTCCTATGTTTTCCTAAACAGAAAGTCAATGTCAGCCATCAGGAGGCAGAAGCAATTCATAGCTATAAAACATTACAGCAGAAATTCCTTTTTGGGGAAACAAGTATATTTTGTGCAAATATTTATATTTAAAAATGCAACTGGTCTATGAGTAACAAGAAGTGATGAGCCTCGGCAAGAGGGTTGTAGATAAATTTAAACTGGTTACTACTCTGCTGTCAGGTATGCACATTGACATTAGATGTATTAGGTGAAGTTTTTGTTTGTGCAAGGGACTTGCACATTAGCAAGTAATACCTACTCCCACAAAATATCGCCTCTCCCATAAAAAAAAAACATAAACAACAAAACTATTCAAGGCAAACATGAAGAAAGATCTGCAAGTCTTCTTTTCATATTCTTATGGGCTCCACGTGCACAGGAAATTATATCTAACACTCTATGGGAACATAGGGGTAATTAGGTGCCATGAAGAACAACACATTAGTACCCAGGAGGCAGCCTGTTGTGATCAAAAAGCTCGAAAAGATTGTGGTAAGAAGAAAAACACATTGATAGCACCAAATACTATTCCTTGCTGCAACCTGCATGAGCTACATGAGGCACATTCTGCAATACACAGATAGGATCTTTCAAGGGCTGAGTGAGTAGCTGTGAATGCTTACACAGCTCCTCCACAACTGCTAAACTGACTTCTATCACATTCGCATCAGAGAGGTTAATGGGATCACACACTTGCAAGACATTTAATACTAAACTAATAGAGAGTAACTAAACTAATACAGAACAATAAATCTGCACCAAAGAAAAAAAAGTCATTATCTGCTCAGTGAAGGGTTTGGATGCCATTTTAGGAAAAGGGACAACACACACAGCTACTGTGCAAGCGGCACAGGGGAAACTACTGGCACTGCTACGGGGAGCCCAGCTACACCTCGCTAACCCCCCAGCAAGACCTCACCTGCTGCTCTGCAGTCAGTATTGGTGGCCAGGGCTTAGGCAGGGCATAGGAACTGCTCCAAAGGCTGCTGCACCAAGCAGCTAGTGCGCCTGCCTTAAACATCATCATGAATAAAGGGTCAAAACCAGGCTTGTCTCCGCTGTACAAAGTAAGGCAGACCTTGGACACCACCCAAGGTCCAAAAGGGTTTGCAAGGTTACCAAATAGAACTAACAACTGGAGAGCAAAAAATAAATTTCACAAAGATTATGTTAATCCTAAGGAAAGCATACACTGTATAATGGACTGTCACAGACAACAGCATAAAGCCAGAAGTCTTGAAAGAGAGATCTGTGGAGTTCTGTCATTTTGCCTGTAACAAATCAGCAATTTTTAGGCAAAATATTAGAAAACACATCACCCAGCTATAATTTAAATACAACCCTAGATTCAGGGAAAGTGACTCTGGCTCCACTAGACATCAAATTATATTGAAATGCAGCAGAAATACCACCAATTGCAAACTAGATGCAAAACCCAGAAGACAAATGCTAGGTTGCAAGAGAACATAAAGGAAAACCACCAAACTAACAAAACACTTAACAAAAGCTAGACTAGAGCTAACAACTGAACATGAAGAACGATTAACAGAAAAGTAGTTTGAAAATTCCTCTTCCTAAGTACAACATAACCAAGCAGGTTTCAGGGCAAGCTTTACATCAGCAAGAAACTGTCAAGAATTCTCTTTTTTTGTCTCCATTTTTCACACCCTTCAAAACTAACCAAGATAGGAAAATAGGAAAAGCAGAGGGAAACTGTTCTCACTGAAAGAAAGAAGAGTCAGCTATCAATATCCTACAACTTCTTGATTTACAATTTGTAAATGTTTTTCCACAATAGAGGACACACATAAAAAAAAACCACCCACAAAAAAACCCTCACCAATAAAAAAAACAAACCCCACAACAACGTAAGCAACTTAATTTTACCTTTTGTTCAAATAAAAGGTTTTGTTACCATTATTTCAGTAAACCTACACAGGTGGGGAGAAGGCAGCATTAGAAGTTACCAGACCTAGTCTCCCCAAACACCAGCAACAATTAAGCACTGTGCAGACCCAGCAAAAGAATATTCTTTTATATTCTCTTTTGTTGCTCTTTCAGCTTGTGATTTTATCTTAAGAAACTGAGTAGGCATACCATATGTATTCTTAAGGCATCTTTAAGTTAAAAGTTTTAATATAATAAAAGCCTTTTATAAACATTTATAAGCATTGAATCATGAAAAATACTAAGCTGACATTTATCTAAAAGGCAGTTTAGGAGAGTATATATAGAAATAAAAATCAAAACATTAAACTACTGTCTGCATTTGTGCACGTTCTGTTCATAAGAGAGGGAGCATACTTTGACTCACACTATGCTTTAAGAAATACAGCGAAAGAAAAACAAGACCTCTCTCAAGAGTGATGTAAAACCAGACCAAACTGCATTTCCATCAAGCAGTTCAGAAGTAATAGAGAAAAGTATTTAACTACACAATTAGCACACAGAAAAATCATAGCCACAATACTTCCTGACCAGAAAGACAACAGGACAGAAGCAGAAAAGTTACCACTTTTAAATCATTAGTTATCACTTTTTCTTTCCTTCCAGATTTATGGTCTGTGGTTTTCTCAACATTTGAGGTACAATACATGGGATTAAAAAAAAAAAAAAAAAAGGGAGAAACAGACTTCATGTGATGCATTTCTAGTATTTCTTCTTTTTGTGATTACATACTATAAACAAGTTATATGTTGCAGTAGTTTTTAGAAACTCAAAGTGATAAAACTACATTTGAAACCTAAAGCTGAGACCTCTTGACAGAAAATTCCTCCCTCTACTTTATCCTGCTGACAGAAATTTGTAGCAAAACTGTTTGCCTAAAATATGTCAGTAATATGTCCATATAAATACTATCAAACCATAAACTAAAATACGTATTTTTCTAATTGCTTTTGGCCACATCTCTGAGATATCATTAAAAACAGGTATAACTGACAGCCTCCTTAAATACATGACTTCTAATACTGTATAATATAGAGAACTGTTAGAATTTGCAGTTAAAAAAAGCATTAACCAAGGCCAAATTTTGAGTAGAGATTGCTTTGTATTTAACTGTGGTCAAAATACAATGCATATTCTAAACTGATTTTGATGCCAATGCAAAACTCTAAATGCAAAAAATTAATTGTAAGAAATACTGTACATAAAACTGCAGCAAGACACAGTAAAGTAATCCAAACAAAACTTTTAACAAGATAAATTTCATCTGGACATTCTAGATACAGCTAAGCAAATACAAAAAGGCTAATGATATTAAGCAGACAGACATACTACCTTAATAAATGCATAATGGAATCTAATGTAATTTACCTCCATATACAATACCAAACTGACCAGAACCCAGCACTTCATCAGCAAATATTTGGTACACAGAGCTGATATCCTAATGCATGAAAAAAAGAAATCACAAACATCAGGAGTAATCAAAATGTTCACGAGCGTATTAGTTAGTACTGGCTATGCCCTATTTACATTTGACATTACTCAAACTCTATAAAGCATGCCACCACCACCCTGAATGGAATGGAAAACCACAACAAATTTTCCCTGAAAAGGATCCACTCAGCTGCACAGGGGGACATACATTCATACAAACTAACAGCTATATAACTTCCTGTACATAACAGACTTCTTGAGCTACAATACCCTGGTGGTGTTTGTTCATCCAGACACTGTTACTACCAATTACTTTGTAATACCCAGGTAAATAAACATCATTGTTATACAATGCATATGACTCACCACATTCTCCTGGACCTGGCAATTTGAAACAGAGATGCTTAGAGATAACTCTTCTGTAATAAAGAAGATATAACTGAGTAAGTAAATAGGAAGGCCAGGCTTTTTCTAGTAAAAAGGCAGGGGGCCGGGGGGAGAAACAACAAAAAAACTCTTTTCTGACTTCTAACCCAGTCATGGTGAAACGATTTTTTTTGATGTTCTGCAGAAACATCATACCCTGGAATTCAAATTTCTGATTTGAATAACAATCAGGCTGATTAGATAAACAACCCTGGGACTTTTGCTGGGATTATTTATCTATTTTTGTCATATTGCTGATTACAAAAACAGCAGAACGGTACAAGTGTGTACACAATAGAGAACTGGAGAACTAAAAGCAATAGTAATGGGGCAATTGTATCAGAGTTCATTAAGCTACTAGGAATTTCTGGTAGTAATGTAGAAAAATACAGGGAAGAGGACCAGGTAGATCCCTTATAGTCAAATGAATGTGGTTACTAATTTTCTGTGGCATGAAGATATATAGAATTAATACATAAGAAAAGGAAACAAATCAAGCAAAGCAAGTAACAGAAGACCTGATAATTAAAAAAGAAAAAAAAAAACCCGTAAGATATCTATAACCCATAATATAACAATCTTTGTTTCATGGAAAAACTACAGAAGCATATCAATCTTTGGAAGATAAGAGCACATCTAGGAAGTGCAACTTGCAAGTAAAACCACCAGATAAAGATACAGAATTTTTCAGCCTGCAGCAGATGTTGACATGAGGTTTTTGTTACAGGAGTAACATTATGATGCATGGACAAGATACATCAAGAGAGGCAGAAAATACTCTTTTCCTTTGACTTCAAAAAAAAAAAAAAAAAAACAAACCCCAAACCAACAAGTAGAACAAATTCACCTACAAGGTGGATAGAAGATATACTATAGATTTACTAGAACTTTAAAGAGAGTCCTTATCATGCTTATAAAAGCCTTGAGCTTTAAAAACACAGTTTCAGAGAACATGTATGCACAATGTACATGTATGTACAATGTCTGTATCTGATTTGTGCCACCTGTGCTTTATATCAAAGAAAGACTTTACAGACTTAAGATAGCAACAAATGCTAGATCTCAAACACACTCTGAATACTGCATCTGAAACACGAACTGGAATTACAGCCTCGCACATGTCTACTGATTATTGACTATAGTCAAGTCTGTATTGGAATAACAATATAGAATACAAGGAAAAACAAGAAAGAAGGCAGACAAAAAGGTTACTAAGGTCAACACAAACTTCAGCAAGGTTGAAGCACGGTAACTAGAAAGTGAAGATACAGTTTTTTAAATTGTTTAAAGAGAACAAACTGAACCCTTCTCCACAAACAGCTACAAAATACAAAATATCTGTTAGGTAGAGATTGAATTACTCCTTCCAAATAAACCCCTTTTTCTAGTGCCTGAAATGCATAAGAATAAGTGCTGAAAAATTATCACTTCTGAAGAAATCAGTAATGTCAGGATTCAATATGTGATCTATACTAGGTAAGAACTTACTAATCTTCTCTTTCTCATTTCAGCTCAGAAACACCCCACAAAGAAACATTCCACTCAAACACGAAGTAACAAGGTCAGAAAGGACTCCTTCTGACCTTGGGTCAGACTGGAAGAACATCCTCACCTCTAGCTACTTTCTGGCCTGGTATAAATTGACTAGCTAGTGTCTTGTGGACATTTTGACACTACAAACTGCCTGCTGCTGCAAGTATTTAAAGCACTAGCAATGTCTCCCTCCCGTTTTGGTCTTTTCATTTAAAAGAACATATTTGGGGGCTTTGGGGGCTTTAGTTTTTTCCTACTAAAAGTCTAATTTTCTTAAAGGCTCTTGGGATACATTTCAGGGCTCATAGTGTGTAGGAAGGAGAGGGATGAATGGACATTTTGGGGGCTTCTGTGCAAAAACCAACCTGAGCTGGCTAAGAATATGCAAACGCCACTCCACAACTCATGGTAGTTTCTTACAATCCTACAATCCTAAACATGCTAAAATACCTCCTCTCTGTATCTACCGCTGCAGCTTTATTCCCTACACTGTCAACTTATAAATAACAACATTTTTATATTAAATCTGAAAAAATACTGATTTTGGAAAAAGCAACTGTCTTTGCAAGTCTCTCAGCAACAGTAAGCCTTAGGTTCTAGAAAACAGAGAGAGCTTTGGTATACAGATACATATATTTGGAACTAAGAATTTCATATTGAAAGTGGCATTTTACATATGTATAAGGCCAGTTATGAGGTACCATCTTACAGGTATGTTTCTTCACTTTAGTTAAAGAGATACCAGTACGGGCAATTTCACAGTTTGCCATTTCAGACCATGGTTGCATTTTCAGAAAGTGCCTTTACCTGAGGCAAGCATTTACATGTTCTTAACTGTTGTTGATGCAGAGTAGCCAGATATCAAAGACAGAGAAACTAATCTCAGAATCTCCTGCAAAAGAAAACTTCACTAAAAGAAGATTAAGGAGTAGCTGGAAGATGAAAGGAAACTAAAGAATGAAAGCATAAATCGCAGTACAGAATGTGAATGAATGTAATTGCAAGGAACAAGGAGATGTCTGAAGAGAAAGAACATAATATATAGTTCAGTGGAGCCTAGATAATGAATATGATCCTATGCCAGAGAAAGAAAGGGAGGGCAGGTGCATAAAAAGAATAATGGGGTACTTTTTATTACTACCCACAGCTCCACAAAAGTTCTTTCCATCACTAGTAGTATTTGTATTGCATCACTAACTCCTTTCCTTATCCTTAGCTACTGACTTCTCACAAATTCAAAAAAAAAAAAAATATATAGGGGATAACATTAAAAAGCATCCAAATTTATTTCTTTCAGAGTGTATGTATATAATCTGAATATATTTATTAAAGTATATGAGAAATAGCTAAACTATGGTCCCTTTTTACATCCAGCAACTATGTGTGAGTTCTTAATACTCCTACAATAAAGCTCTGCAATATGCATTTGAATTGTTACTACTTCCTGCTACAACAGATTGAAGGATTTGCCCACCCTTCACAAACCTGAGTGTCACTTTTTAGAGACTTGTGGAAAATTATGGACCCAATTCAGCAAAGAATAGACAGACGATACTTCACTCTAAATAAGCACTTTTTGGAAAGAAATCTCTACCATTAACAGCTTCAGAATATGAGTAATAGTGCCTTGTCTGCCTGCTTACTGTGATCTTTTCCTTGTCCTGCAGCTGTGCAAACGCTAGCTTGAGGAGTGACTGGCATCAAAGCCTGACGAATGGCTTTCTCCCAGCCCTGAGCTACGTCAAGTCCAACTCCGGTGGCAGCAAGAACAGGACTGTGATGACTGCTGCCATTGTTTTCGCCAACAAAGTACACCATGGTGTCAGTGATGATCTCAAAACAGTATGGGTTGCTGCCCTGCACCACGTTTGAAAAATCTCGAGGCTGAGTCACCTGGAGAATTTCTGAAAGTGGAATCTCCTGAAGAAAAATATTAAAGATTAAAAAAGGAAAATGCACATAGTATTTTCATATACTGATATTCAAAACTTAAAGTGTTTGCAAAGAAATCAAAGCAAATATATCAAAATACCAAAACACCAAGCTTCATAACTAACGTCAAAGTATGCATGACCATTGCCCACCCACAGTTTTCTGAATTCCCCTACAGAAGCCTAGATGGACTTCCAGCCCCACCACAGTTCTCTCTATACAGCTACTATTCCCTACTCAGACAAATGGCATTTATACTCAGCATGAGACATGCCCCCACCACATACAAATGATGCACAACTATAGAATGACCATTTTCCCCCTGTAGTTTATACAGCTTAGCTAGAGAAGAGCATGACAGGGGAAAAAAGTGAAACAAGACAACATTAAGAAGAGGATGTGGTTATATAAGGTAGTCAATAAGCACTGCTTCACATATTTGAATCGTTTTGGGTAAAGATTCTCTTTCGTACAGATATTAACTATTTCTACTGACTCCTCTACCTTGCCAGTTTAAGATCATGGTACAAGCAGTACTAGAGAACAGATCTGAAGGAAGAATACCAGCTGGAGGAGGACATTCCACATACATGGGAAGGTGTACAGGTACGTATCACTTGCAAGAGTAGTGAACAAGCAGGTGAACACCGGGCTGGCATTAGGGGGATAAGAGACAGTAGCTGATTAAGATGAAGAGCAGATAAATGTAAAGGCAACAACTGTGAATGATTCTAACAGAAAATACAACCTGAGATTTAAGCAGTTAAGAGAAGAGGAGCAAAGGGGCGAGTCAAAGGACTAGAAGCAGTGACACAACGCAGCAACAAGCAAGGAACATATTTTACCAGCTGTGTTTTGAATGCACAGGGCAATACAAGTATCAGGGAGGTCTGAGAAGAAGAGACTGCATTGGTCAAGATAGGGATGAAAAGGATCTGGGCAAGTTTAGCTGGGTGTACAGAGAAAAGGCTTGACCTTAGAGATGTTATAAAGGAAGAAGCTGCAAGATTTGGACCCCCACCTAAAGATGTAAGACAAGAAAGGGAAAAATCCTGTTTATACATTCAAACACATTTTCTGAATATTCCACCATTGAAAACGTTACTATATTAACAATATACTAAACTTATTGCTAAGTTTCATTTATAAAACACCAGGCTGCACAGTATATTTTCCTCTAAATCTTGCTTGCAACTTTCAGTTGTACAGTTAGGAAAAATTTAATTTTGGGAACCTTGAAACAAAATACATAACATGCAAAGTTGCAGTCACTATTTTTAGAATGCAAAAATCTTAGCCTTCATTAGACTGGCAGCCAAACAAACTCTCTGGTAATTGTGAAGAAAGGCAAAAAAAGCTAAGCAATTCAGAAGAGCAGTGCATGTAAAATGTAAGGAGAGACATACTCAAGGGGATTAGAAGTCAGCTGCAAGCAATTTCTCAGAGTTAGTCTTGGTCCTTCTCATTTACAAGCTTTGGCCAACAACTAACCTGTCACAGTTTTGATTAAAAAAAGATGGGGAAATGGAAATACTACTTATACTGTTCACAGGTAGATTTCAGATCTATAAAGCACTGAGTAAATCAAGTGCAACATAATTATTACTCATCATTAATTACCTTGTAATATTTTGTTCCAGATTCATTTTGAAATAGTGTGAGGCATTTGCTGTCCAGTCTCCAATAATGTCTTTTTCTCTACAAAATGCACAGTACAATAATGTAAGGAATAAATCACTGGTACGGCTTTTGTTATCTTATTATTTAAATGAGAAATGCTTTAGATGACTAAGATAATCAACCAACATGAATCTACAGCTGCATCTTAGATTAGATACATAAAAATATACACTTTGGGAATAAAGATTTTTTTTTAAACTCAAGAAGAGGCTCATAAAATTACTTCCATAAACCAGAAAAAAAAAATCACTTACCTTATAATAATAGCAGTGACAACAGCAGTTATCTCATACAGGAAAAAGAGTTACCTACACAGGTTTCACTCCAGGTGCATGTGCTCACAAAACCCAAATTATTTTAATTTAGTAACAATGGTGGGAGCCATGCTTTATCGCTCTGTGCCCTCACACCAACACTGCAAGGGTTCGAGGACTGAGCAAGCCTGACAAGTCCTTAGTTCTTTTGTCAATACAGAATTCTATAAGGTCAAAAGCACACAGCAGCAAGACAGACAGATTACGAGATTCAAGTGGACAAAATATCTTGGGGAAGATAAAATAAAAATCAAGACAGACTAAATAGCCATTTTCTGGAAGTTTCCACTAATGAGAAATATCGTCTCCACCAAAAAGTAATATGAATAAGCTGTTGCACTTAACTATCTCATAATTTTAAGCAAAGGATCATTCCTCAAAACAAAGAAGCTTTTAGAAAGCTAATATGGCTGTATGAATCTAACTTAATTTTGTTTGCGCCATGCTCATATAGTTGGAAACCCATTTTCATTTTTCTGTGACAAAAATCCAAGACCATTAACGCTGTCCTAGGATAACAAAGTTTGAAACATAATACAGCAGAGCTTAAATCACTTCAATAATGGTCAAGTTAAGACTACCTGTAGGAGTTAAGACTAAGAAAGCTAGGACATTAATGGATTTAACTAAATGGAATTCCCAGCCAGCACTGAACGGAAACTGCATGAAAGCATAAGGGTGAGCCTGTCCTATGGACATATATGCTCTTTATTAAATAGTGAATCAAGGAAGACTTCAGAGGAGAGAATTAAGGAACAGGTTGGTGACTCAGGGATTCAAAATCTGCCCACACCGTATTCTGAGAAAGCATGGACTCAGAGTGAGGAAAAGAATACAGACAATGATAGAAAAACTTCTCATTATAAAGGTGAGATATTTTGTTATCCAGTGTCAGCAAGATATTGCTGATATATTACAAGAAGTATACAGATATTGCTGTTAAAACGAACCTCTTTGGAACTCTTAGAAAGCCCGAGTTGTTTCACGAATAGGAAATAGTCTGACATTGCTGAGAGCAGAGAGGTCAAGTGAAACAGCCAAGGGTGTCCTCCCACTAGGAAGTTCTATGAGATCTTGCTTGGCTGAAGGTACCTTGCTTTGGGGCAGAATACTCCATTTCATTTGAATGGCCTTTTTGGTAGATGTCATGTAGGTAGCAGCTGGACTGGTAGATGAAAAAAATCTAACTAAGCTAAGGTGTACAATCTGATCATTGTTCTACAAGGGGATCCAAGAAAGTCCATGAAAAAAATATACTGGCTCTACTGAAAGATTAAATCAGAGACAAATACCAGGCCTGCCCTGAACTCTGCTAGAACTATTAATCTTCATCTACTACCCAGCCTTAGTTTTTCAACAGCCAGCTGATGATAACTGTGTCTGTTAAGTAGCCTTGGCTGGAATCTCATCTGAAATATGCTAGATACTTATTTTGGTTTGTGATAAATACATCTAGATATCAGAAAACTGTACTTGAAAGAAATGTTTTGTAAGGCAATTTCTGACAGACCACTTGCAGTGATCTGTTTAGTTGGCAATCACAAAAAGTAAAAATACTACAGTAATCTGAGCTGACTAGTATCATCCCACAGCTTGATTTGAACAGAACTTAAATAATTTGGCTTCTCTACACTCCTGAAGTCCCCCTTCAATCAGCCTCCTGCATAGAGACAAGGAATGGAAAATTATGCTCCCTTTCATGAACAGTCTCAAAATGACACAATGTGCTTCATGAGATCTGGGAACTTCTTGACTTCATCCTTTTCATTCATCTACCAAAAGACAAGAGGATTCACTCCCTCCCATCAGACAGACAACTCTAAGGAACCCAGTTACTCTTCCTTATCTTCCTCCTCAATACACAAAACCAAGGAGCTTGCCTAAGAAGGTTCAGTTAAGACGTCATTATTGGTAGCACTGGAAACGAACAGCATAGTCTTTTTGGAGGATGCTTGCATACCCAAGGA
This sequence comes from Phaethon aethereus, assembly GCF_964289735.1. Taxonomy (NCBI): domain Eukaryota; kingdom Metazoa; phylum Chordata; class Aves; order Phaethontiformes; family Phaethontidae; genus Phaethon; species Phaethon aethereus. The sequence goes on along the minus strand of NC_138576.1, from coordinate 91,429,644 downwards.
CATACAGTCAAGCCGCAACTCTTTATTCCACTGACATGAAAAGGAATAGTGAGTTGGGGGGGATGGTGTTCAATAGTGCTTAGTTTTAGATAGAGTGAATTACTAGAGGAAAGAAGGGCTCCCATATCTATACATAAACATTTACAAACACCTAGATCATTAGAATAGTGTCAACCACTTCAGTACTCATCATTTTATAATAATTTCTAGCTTTTCCTGTAGTTGAAAAAAAACCCACAGCACTGATACAAACATTCAGTTCAACTGCTAAACAGAAAGAAGACAGAAGTTATTCCGAATTATTACCCCAGGAAAGCTGAAATCTTAAACATGCAATTTATTTGAGACAATTTAGAGATACTTCTCCTTCATAAAAGGGAGAAGGAAAAGTACTGTTGTATGGCCACATGAAGAATTTTGAATAAACTACAGTTTCTCGTTCACAATAGATTTCTTTTTAATGATCATCACGGCTAAGTTCTTTCAAATGATACTGTAAATCAGAATATCTAAATAAAAGTAATACAATACACTGGTTTAGAGAAATAATTTAAGTTAAATGTAGGAAGAAACTAAAGTCACTGACCAGATTGTCTCTACTAGTGTAGTGGACCATCCAACCTTCCTTCACCATTGTACTGCTCTTCCTCTTTGTATGCTTGATTGACTGTACAACTCTCATAAGAGGAATATTGTTGCTTGTTGAAGGACTAAAAAAAGATAGAACTGTTACTATTTAGCAAGTTGAAACACAACAGTACCGCAATTATACTGGTACTACACATTTAGTCCATAATTTTCAGGAACAGGTACCTTTCCTTCCCATTCAAATTATTTCATTGATAAATTACATTGATAAAGTATCTGAGCTTCCACTAGCTCTTCTAGTGCAAGTATTGCAGTACTTAAATTACTTTATGGAACACAGAAGAAACACACTGGAATGTGGAAACCTTCAGAAATCATCCTCTCTCAAAACAATTAGCTGAGATTGCTGGTCTTAATCCAGCATAAAAATATAATCAACATCAGCATTGCTATTTTCTCTTGTCTAAGTTGACTGCGCTACTGCTTCGTATTTTTATTACACTAATAAAGGTCCTTATCTAAGCATACTTTCAATTTATGAAGATATCAACAGGGTCGTGTTAATTCAAATCATTAGGAAGTTTTATCAATACTCAAGGATATTAACTGTCCTGCAGACAGAGATTTCACAATCTCTAACATTCTGACAGTCATTAGGTAAATGTACAGGTTTTAATAGTGCTGAAGATGGAGTGAACCACTAAATTGCTTGCTTAACACCAGAGAAATTTTTTCTGTTCTGGCACTAACAGAAACGTTTGTAAACACATGAAATCACATGACAGATTCAAAACCAACAATGTAAGGATGCTTTAACACAGCACACAGTTACACTGCAGAATTGGCTGCCATAGGATGCTGTATCATGCCAAAAAACTTCAACTGCTTCAAATGCAATTACAAATAAATGGAAAAATCCTACCTAGAGGTGGAACACAAAGTCCTTGACCTATAAATCACTGAAAGTTGAGAAGGTATCGCTATATGATCTTCCTTACACATTTGCTACTAAGCACTGAGCTAACATGACCTTTGGTTTGACCTAATACAACTGCTCCTGCCTTTTTAAGAATGACTTAAGAAAATCAGGATGGCACTATTCAGAGTAATACAGAAAGCAAAAACACCACGCTTGATTAAAGGAACCAATGTAACTGTGATCAGATAGAAGACTTCAGAAAAATCATGCTCAAGTTAAAAAAAAAAATAATTTCAAACTTCTACCTAAAATGCATACAAGCTATAATGCATATACTAAGGTATATTGAGTAATTCGTTTTAAATCAACATATGTACAACAGTAACTAAATTAGGCTAAAGACATGAAGATCTTAGTCATGTCTCAGCCATGTTAAGCCTCGTCATAAATTTTACCATGTTTTCATAATCTAGCTTTATTTCTTTGCTAACAGTCATAGCACAAGAACTTTTTCCAATTAGAAAAGACAGTATTATTTTAATTTATTTATGTTTCAGATTTGCTTGCAACAGGATAACTTTACAAAGCATTTTCACATTAAAAAAAGGCAAATCAGAAAATGACACTTTAAGCAATACAACTGGTCTAATCAGAAGTGTTTCAAAGTTTTACTGCACAATATTGAGGAAAGTACATCCAGAGCAAAGAAATCCACCTTATCACTTACCTGATGGTTTTGACAGCTTCCTCATCTTTGTCTGCATCAAGGTCAGACGGATCCATAAAGAAGATTTTGTCCTCTGGAGGAGAGGGCTCTTCTGCATCATCTAGACCCCGACTACCATCACTATTCATTTCACTGCTATCAACTTCCATTGGCATGTCCAAGTCCTGGCCTGGGCTTGCAGGTTCTGGAAACAATGCAGGATTCAAATATTATTTCAAATACACAATTAAAAAAAAAAGAAAACAAAAAACCCAAAGAAAACACGAAAAATCCACACAATTTCTTCTTCAGTTCACACTTATGCAAGTAAACATAAAAGTACAAACAGAGTATAAAAAATCCTCAAGTTTTTGCTGAATGATGCAGAACATGTTAATGAACATTACCAATTTGTCTTTGCTAAATGCCAGGGCAAGAGAGACCAAATCAAACCAAGAACCATGTTGAAAGAAATGGAGTGAAAAGCTTAAGGTCTAAATCTAAATCTCATTAAGTAATTCTGTTCCACAAGTAATCAGGACAAAGTAACCTTTTGATGGCTAGAGATGACCCAGAGAATTATTCCTGTGCAAATGAAATCCTCCATCAACAGAAACCCAACTCTCTTCTCACTGCCCTTGCAGCCTATAATAGCAAAAGTAAGAGAGAAAAAGGGAGTTGTGGTACTGCAGGAAGAGAGAAAAGCAGAACAGATCTTATTCGCATCTGACCTTCTGCTGGGGGAAGTTTAAAGTTTCCAAAAGCTGTACAACTTGCACTGTGGAAAACTAAGAAATAAGACATACAAATACCTTAATCTATATGCTTTTTATTTTTTTTCTGAGGAGGAGAGCTGAAGTTAAGGGTGGGAAAAAGAAAAAAATAAACGACTCCTTATGTCTACAAAAGAATTGTCTGAAACTGTAGTTCCCAAACTAGTACCTTAATCACAAGGGTGGTGAAAGCAGACTGCAGCAACAATATGTTGCACATTATTGTTCATCGCCACCAATCTCAAGACCCAGGCAAGAGCCTTGGAGCTGGAGAAGGAGGCAGGCACGAATGGATGGGACATATTGTGCAATGGCAACAGATCCACTGGCTAACAGCGCTGCTGCCCGGCCTCTGAATCAGGTTGTACAGTTTGGTGTGATCTGCTGCACGTCATCAATTTCATTCCCAACACTCTTCAGGCCCATCCATTCAACCAGCTTTCAATCCACCTCACTGTCTGCTCATCCATCTCATATTTCATCAGCTTTACACTGGTCTAAAACTTATAAGAATAAGACTCTGAACTTTCTTCCACATACTGTTTCCCACCTTCCCCTTTCAACTCCGTAAAGTCTATTCAGAAAACAGTCCTGCTTAACTGAGGTTTCAAAAAAATTAAGAGTAGTTTTTTTGTTTTGGTTTGGCTTGTTTTTTTGCTTTCTCTTTTACCTCATAAACTACTGGGTTAACTCTGGCACTAAAAATCATGGATTTGAGAAAGTCACAAAAAATGGTACGGATCTTCAGATATTAACATTTAAAAATATGTATTTCATGATTAAGTAAAATTAAAGTATCATAGTATAACTTTTACAGTGAATCTTTTTAATTGTCAGCGATCTCAAGTGAAAAAAATGGGAAGCTAAAATAAAAAGACATAAATTATTCAAACATGAGGGAACCAAAAGCTAATGCGTCTTGTTAAGCTTTCAAAGACCTGTCACTATTTGAAAGCATGCTTCTCATCTTACCTCCATTGAAAATCACCTCTCCAAGACAGTCTCTAGGTACTTTAGACGCACAGCGTTTGTGACAGTTGAATCTGCAATCTAAAACAGAAGATAAATAAGCCCATGATACCAGAATCTTACTCCTACTCAGACACTAACATTCTATCATTCACTACTTTCATCACAAGCTTCAGTTCATACATTTCAAGATTCATACACTTCCATGTAACTGAAGACAGCACCAGTGAGGTCACCTCCAGAAGAAAATTAACAATCTTGCCCTGATGTCACATGTTGATTTGCCCCACCGCTATTTATTATGCCAGCACTTCCCCTTCCAGTACAAAACAGTTTTCTACTTGTCTAGCTTTCTCTGTAGTTATTTTTTCCATTATGATGTAATTTTTCCCATCCTCTCATCTGTTCCACACCCTTTTTTCCATTGCTATAAGATTTAAATGTCTCATCTCTATCATTTTTCCCCACCTGCTGCCTAAGACTTGCAGCCATCAGAGCCTCTAGGACCACACACCTGTATCACAGAGCAAATATGCTTTGCAGTAAATCCCAAAGTCCAGTTCCTCTATCATTTAGATTACAGATTTGGCTGAACACAGAAGCTCCATTTCTGCCTGTTGACACAGGGCAGGATAGAATAACATTATGTTCAGGTCTGGCCTAATGTGGATATGGAATCTAACCTTGATGCCATTTCTGCATCCGAGGTATCAGATGCAACCTACTGAACGAAGTCCGACATACATTAGTGGTATTAACAGGAATTTCCTTTATTAGCAGCATCGTTGTAATATTCAACTCTGTATCAACATCTGAATTTCAAGACTCCCTACTGCCCCCACAACAGTTTTCAAACTGATTATTTAGTCCCTTTCTGCTATGCAAAGAAAGCTCACTGTGCTTTCCTTTTAAGCCCACACAAGGGAAAAATCATTATCTCCCCATTTTCAGTAGGAGAGAAGCCAAATCTTGGAGCAAAGTACAATCCTGTTCAGCTTTTAAGTGCCTGCGAGGAAGCATCCTAGGACACCACTGAATTGTCCTTTCTATAGCAGTTTTCAGTCCATATCATGGAATATGGTTACTTCACTAGTTTGAAGGTGGCTGGAACAGAGACATTTCAAATCCTACCAGGGAACTAGAAAGACTAAGAGCAAGCCAATCCTAATAAATTAAACTATGTCCAGAAACATAGTACTGCAATGAAACTCTCCGGTCTAGTGAACAGTTAGAAATATCTCCTAGCATGCTTTTGGCCCACAGCATTAGCACAATCCCGAACAGTTCCTGGGTCTAGTTCACAAATCAGAGCATCCCATGAACTTGTTCCCAGCAGGTAGTCTGCATAGAGCCACCCACGCTGGGATGCTAAGAAAACTCGTTCATGAGCACAGGTCATTTTGTCCCAGTTGACCTCAGTGTCCAGGAATGCTCCTGGGCACATTTCATTTATTACCACAAATATAGCTTTAGCATCCCAAAAATCATCCTCAGAGTCCAAGTAGAAGCCTGGATGAATTCAAGAAATCCAGGGCTTTTGCGGGTACTCAGCAACATGGGACTGCTGAAAGACCCCAAGCTATGGGAATGTGCACAAGGAATTCAGTGGGAAACCTTAAGAATCTGTAGGAGAAAGCAGTATGAAAATATTTTGATTGTTTGATATAAATTCCTGATATATTAGAAATACATATAGTATCATACTGCATAAATGGAGGCCTATTAATATACTTATTTCTGTCCTGTGCACATATATAACATTTCTCTAGGCTTGTTTTCCACGCATAAATGCTATTTTTATCCAGTGTCATTCAATTCCCTGAAACTGATGTGGTAGCCCCATTTGTTCAGCTGGATATACAGTCACAACAACTGTGTGTGGTGAGTAGCATCTGTATGTTAAAACTGCAAAGCATCTTTTTCAGGTTTCATTATTAATGTATTACATGTATTCCGGAGACATACTGACTAAAAAAAAATAAATCAAAAACAGTTCAGGATGCAGACTTCAAACAAACTACAAAGACTGCAAATTAATAAAAACAGAAACAAAAGATAAAACTTCTTCCTTCCTTACATGAGACAGGAGTATTTTTAGTCAAAAGAAAGTTAACACAGCTACAAGCTTACAATTTTTGCTCTCTTCTACTAAAGGAAACTGAGAACGTATTAAGTGACCTCATTCAAAATGATGACCTTTGCTCTCCTGTGAGTTTGTCAAATGTGAGTACCAATGGAAAGTCCTTTCCATATTAATGCTTAGGCTTCATCACTACAGTTTTCTTTCCTGCAACAAAGCTGACAGATCTGCACTATCCAGCAGTAAAGAGCCAAAAGAAGACCACAACGTCATAGTTATGCCCTGGGAACTGCATAAAAGAGTCTGAGAACTGAAGTCATGCATCTTAACATATGCTAAATAAAAACCATGCAGCTGATGAAGCCTAAGCTAGTTCAGGAAAGGCACCTATCTGTATAAAATTTTTCCAAAAGATAATAACCAGTATTCTGTACTAGAATAATATAATGAAAACTGACAAATTCTTTACTGATGAGTCTAGAATACAGACATTGAACAAAGAGAAGTATTTCCCATTTTTATTAACTAGAATTATCCTTCTAGAATTAAGGTGTTACCAATCCATATGTGATTAAATTTTATTTTTCAGAAAAATGTACAATGCACAATCTACTAAAATGAACATGAGGGCTGCTATAATCCTCTCACAAACACGCAATTTTTCAAAAACTACACTGTTGCATACATAGTATACAATCTTCTGGCAATCAAAACATAAGTTGAAATCAGTTTTAAATACAAGACCTTTACTGAAAATTATCGCTGCAGCAGAAAATTAAATGTTTACCTTTACATTGCATTCCTTGGCGAAAAAGGCCCTTGAGCAGCCGTTTGCAATACTGGCATATGGTGGGACGAGTGTAAGAGTGAACAGCAAAGGTGTGTGGAACCTTCACTCTGCAAAGCACCATCTTTTCCATCCAGATGGGACGACCACTCCAGGAGGGAATCCTCTTACTAGGTTCTGGGCAGCAGCGCTGGAATAAAGAAGGTATACATGATTTTTACCAAAACAGTTCTACGGGGGCCCTCAAGCTGTCAGTTTTAAAAAGCTAAGTATGGCATGCCTAGATAGCTTACCAAGTTAAACAAAAATATTTAGAAAATTAAAAACTAATTTTTGAAATTATCCTGCCTCCCAATACTTTGAAATTAAGTTAAAACAAAAACTTCAGCAATTAAAAAGGTATTGAGTATCATACTGAACATTCAGCAGGATAAAATTCCAGTTACCTACATCTACAGAAAAAAGTACAAGGCCATGTTCCTTTACATCTGCCCTAAAGCATTTTAAGCCTCCTGAAAGATGAACTGCATACATGATAATGTATTATTGATCATCTAAGCCAAGTATTCAAAATCGGAGAGCAAAAAAGAGGTGTCAAAGAGGTACTAAACACACATGTAGAAATCATAAAAGTTAAATTCTGTAATAGGAGAAACGGTTACAATTCTACGTTCACTGAATAAACCTTACCAATAGTTATAAACATCAGAATAAATATTTTTTCGTGACTCAAGAGTATGCTTCATAGCCTCTGGCTAGAAAAATTATGTTCTGGAACTGGAAAAATTATACAATTTATATTTTAAACTATGGTAATAATGTAAGAACTGTTATAGTGCAAAGTAACAGAATTAGACAAGTAGGAAGACTAAGTGTCAAAAGCACTGCTTTTATCCCACGATGAAAGCAGCAATGAAACAAATGGATCTAATCACTGCCTGTCCTGTCTTACGATCCCAATATAGTTGCAGTGTAATCAATAACCTCTCAGCAATCATCATTAACCATTATAACAAAGAACTATTATGGATGATGGGTTTTACTATAAACTCTTCATCCCCCTACGCCCTCCTTGACAGGGCTTGGGGGTTTTTTTTAGATTAACTCTGTGAAAAGCTTAACAGCATATCAGGAACACTCTCTCCTCTCCCAGCATTAAAGCTTACAATTTGTACTGCTTTAGCCAAGTAACTATTCTATACTGATACTGTAATTACAAAATTAATCTGTATTACAAAGAAGAAAAGGTGTTTTATCATTCCTGAAACCAAAGTTCTCAGAGTTCATATAACCATGAGTGACAAGCTAATAACAAAATTATACATAAAAGTTATAATTTACTTCCCATTTCATTTCTCACAGTAATAATACTTATCAGTAAATGTCACAGTTTAAGACTCACCAGATTTAAAAATGAACCCAAACCAGTCATAATGGTTGAGCTCAACTCCCTTGTACTCATTATGAGCCACTTGCAACACTAGCTAGTTCCCCAGAGGTTAAAGGATTTAAAACCAGAAATTGTTTCCCCTTTCACATTACATACTTCTTCAGAGGCAGAGGATGTATATTCAGCTTGTGCTGGTCTTGGAACTGAAAGCCCTGCTCCTGGTAAAGACACGTTAGACAGACGCCTCTTTCTCACTCCACTGCAGTTATTTGGAATCTTGAAGGCACATCGCTTATGGTAGTTTAACCCACAACCTGAAAGATTTTTTTATTCTTTTAGATAAAAAAACCTTGCAACATTCAAAGTAAAAAAAATAGTACTAATATTTAGATAAAACAGTTAAAAACATGATCCAGGAAAGTAGTAAAGGCAGAAAAAGATTGTTCAGTTAAATTCTCTTATTTTAGTGTTCTTGATGCAATACACAGAAACAGCTTTTTTTGCACTACTTGCTAAAAAACTGGTCTCCAGTAAGCCCAACTGTAGAAACAAGGTCTAAGACTCTGAAGCAGCTGACCATCCTCCTCACTCTCCCCTCACCAGGCGGCTTTCATCACCCCCTCACTTTGGAGCACAAGAGCCCAGGGAGATGCCTGTGAGCAGGCAGGAGTCAGTACCTGACAGGCTGCGGAGTGCTCCACAGCCAGCTGGATGAAGGCCATAAGGAAAGGTATTCCCCTTTGGGAGTCTCTCCAAAGTACGTGCTCCTTGTGCAAAGAACACATGCTTGTAAGCTAGCTTTTTTTTTTTTTTTCAATGTGGGAAGTAAGTACACTTCTTAAGTAATTTGCCCAAGGTCACACACAGTTTGCATTAAAGCCAGGATCAGAACTCAGGTTTCCTAATGCACAACCCCTTCTGACTCTATGAAATACTACATTTATCACGTGCAAACATATCAAACAAGATACAATTTCTCTTCCCCATCTTATAAAGATATGCACACACAAAAATACACTAAGAATCACAGACTTACCTTCACATTTTAATCCTTGTCGTACCAAACCCCAAAGCATCTCTCCGCAGTAGTCACAAAAAGTAGGAGCCTTGTAGGAATGCACATAAAGTGCATGAGGACGAATCTGGAAATCTTCAACTGTAGCCAAAGCTTTTAGAAAATTGCAGTAAGTTATGGTTCTTGCCACAGGATCAAGAAGTATTAATGGAAAGAATATGTTGTTTTAAAAATGGCAGATTCAAAGAACACTAATGAGCTGTTTAGACATCAGCATTTTACTGTATACCACTTAAATATGCATTTACAGAGATTTCAGTAAGCTTTTTTGAGGAAAAAATCCATTGGATTCCGTAGGCTAATGGCCACAACTAATAAACAGTGTGAGTCACAATGTTGAAAACCTCACTAAGTTGAGATGGCAAATACAACAAGCTTTGCTAAAATCAACTTAACAGTAAACAGTTGAAAGACCAACTTAATTTTCAAGCTGTTTTGTAACCTACAACATTTTCAAACAAAGGACAGTTCCACAGCTTAGATTTTTATCTTCTAAAAGACTTTTTCAGTAAAAGCCTATTAGATGGAACTCTGTGTGTATCAAAACAGAACCGTGAAGGAAACTTCACTAACAATGATCTTTTTCTTAAACAAGCATAGATGTATCAAAAATATATGTATCAAAAAACAAATTTTTTGTCCTGTTTCTTTGGAATATAAAAAAAGTGGTATTTCACACCAACATTGCCTTGCCCTGATGGCTACTATTCTTTGATCAAATATGTACTAACATTCCGTATTCAGATTCTCATGTCTCAGTTTTAAAACCCTACTGAAAGAGATTTACATGTCTTCAAAATGCCTCGGTTTCTGGTGGTCTGTCTGTTTATAAGGTAACTATCAGAGATTGTCAAGAAGAGGCACGCATGACAAATTTTCCAAATACAGCATTCACCAGAAGCAATTAAAAGCTCAAACCAAGATGATCAACTACCAAACACCCTAGACATGCCTAGAACAGTAGGTCCTGAAATGCAGCAAAGGAACTCAGCCTTATGACTCTGGAAGTCAGATTTTATGATCAAATTTACAAATCTAATCGCATGACAGACAAGAGATCTCTCTTTCTAGACCGTAGCCTCAGTTTGACACTTAGTCCTCAAAGTCTGAAAGAACTGCTTGATACTAGTCCAGCTTTTATTTGTAGTTTAACTACAGCTGGCTTTTGTTTGAATTCAACAGGGTATTGATGAAACACATAAAAGTCAAATCAGTTAGGGTTTGGGGGGGTTTTTTGTCCTCGTTATTGAGGAGTACTACAAGTTAATAACCACCATTCTGAGGACTTTATTGTTTAAAAGAAACTGTTTTCAAGCACTACAATAATCTTTAACAGTCTGTCCATACAGGTATGATTCAGCAACTACATTTATATGAAGCCTTTTAGCAGTATAAATCATCAAATGACAAAAGTTACAGAACAAAAAGACAAATCTGACAGCATTAGAAGAGCAAATTCTGAATCTACCTGCATTTCCACTTCAACAGTTGTAATAATAAACTTATATTATTATAATTATAAAATAATATTCTTATAATTCAGATTTATGTATAACAATAAACCTGAGGAAGATTAAAACATGACAATGAAACAATAACAAAACTGAATACTGAAGCATCAGTACCACTTGGATTTTCTTGGAAACCTCTACCCCAAAACAGTAACCCAGTATGAGACTTAAGTCAAACAGCTCAAGGTAAGCATGATAATAACGTTCCATAACATCCTGTTTTCTTTAAATTTACGGAATAAACGTGCTGTTCCATTGTTACAACAATACCTACCAGAGAGTACAACCTCAACAAGATCTCCTTCATGTATCTCTTCTGCTGATGTAATTCGTTGCAAAATATTATCTGAGTTCAGGTCATGACGGAAGAGGAGAATTTTGTCATACATGCCAAAGAAACCACACTCTGGGAACTGCAATAGAAAGCAAACTCTAAATTAACACATGCTCTTTGATAATCCTATCCATAAATGTTTTTAATAATAGCTACAGAACCTAAATGTTTTACATGTTCCATGGAAACAAAATTGATCTGCTTATTTTTGAGGAACTGAAGCATTTTGTGAACTGATATGTAGCATAAAAAGGTATTAAAAAAACCCCCAAACCCCCAACATTTAAAATTCATCAATGCCAACTTCCTGGGTGTTCCACCCCCACTATCAGTGACACTTTTTTCCAAACTTGAAAAGAAAAAATGTTAGGGTTTTTGTTTCTTTCAGTTTTTAATCTCTCAGACCTGCACAATCAGTCTGGCACATGAAATCTGATGCAGATCTTTCTAACTCTGATACCACCACTGGTAACTCTTATTTCACAGACATTCTGGTCGGGCAGATATTCAGCTCGAGACACTCCAGCAGTACCTGCCATACTTTTCTTGAAGGGCAAGCCAAGAGAGGCTCCATGTCATTGTTCTACAATAGTTCAGATGCAAGAAAAGGAAAACTTGTTCCCTTGTCACAAGGACAGAAGATAATACTGCAAAACCTTACAGGGAATAGATACACCAAGAAACATTCCATTTTTCCATGACACTTCACTGAAAATAGCTTTCTCATTCTGTATTTTCCCCACTCTTCAAAATATTGTCAAATATGAGTAAAACTTCTTAAAATGAAAAGCTTAAAAGTAAACAGACAATTCACAAAGAAAAAGAGCAGGAATAGACCCCGGAGAGGAATGAGTACCAATCAACCTTTGGCCTTTTTGTTTAAATCCGAATTCAAACTCAAGGTGGGAACACACACACAGAAGTGCTCCACAGAAGAAAACAGGAAGAACGTGGGAAAAAATAAGGGAAAGCACACAATAAGCTTCCAATTAATTAGGTAACAGACTACAATTTGGTAATTTAGATCTTGCGCAGTCAGTAAGTAACAGGGCCTAAACTGCATGAAGCTTGTAGAATATTAATTGTCCTTAACTAAAGTAGTCAAAGACTTGTTTCTACCAAATCAAAGACATAATGAAGGTATCCATCACGCCCATTGTTTTCACACTCCCTTCCCATTCAGAGAGAAAATAATTTCCTCTTTCCGGTAGCAATTTTGTAGGAAATATTAAGTTGTCCTTCTCTGTTTTGGTGTGCACACCCTACTCACTTTACACGTAACACTGAAGAATCGCCATGCTCTGGAAAGCATACTATCTACTTGGCCAGTCAAAAAGAGAAGCAGAATTTGTGCCATTTAACCCATGCAAAAGCAAAAGACAGACCTGACAAAATTATACTGACACCAGTAGGTATTCAATCCGCAGCACCAAGACACTGATTTACTGGGCTGATGCCAAAGCAGCAGGCTGCTTCCTCTGTCTCCCAACTCACTCTTAGGTTCCCTACATAAATGTGATACTCTCTTGTGCTTTGTACAGTAGCCATGACGGTACAGATATGACAGTAGCATTATATTCTCCTAAACCAAATGCTTTTTAAAAATTTATACAATAAAATGTTATTGCTTAAAATCCCTTCGGTCATCTGGAATTACCTGTAAGAACTCCTCTCATCATACTTTACTTCAGTATACTCATCCACTGATTCATCTTGATAAATAGCAAATATCCATTAATATTCTGGAAATTACATTTTCCTGATCTCCCAAAGGTTATTTGTATTAGGAAAGCAAATAAAAAGCTTGAGAATTAGCTGTGCTGCCCAAATAGATCTCTTGGTATCTCTGCAAGTATGCACAGGACTTGACTTCATATTCAGAACATGCATAGATACAGCACACTAGTAATTCTTCCAGAGGAACTGACAGTTCTTCATACCTGAAATAATGCATAAACCTGCTTTAAGCTTTAACTCAAAATTGCACTGTGCCTCAGTTAACAAGAAAACAAGTTATATTTACACTTTTTTCTTAGTAAGTGCTGTAAGGTTTTATTCCTTGATACTACGTACACTGTTTATCCAGGTATCACATTGTCCTGGTTTCAGCCAGGATAGAGCTGGTTTCCTTCACAGAAGCTAGCATGAGGATATGTTTTGGATTTGGGATGAGAAACTATTGATAATGTGCTGATGTTCTGAGTTGTTGCTAAGTACTCAAGGACAGTCCAGCTTCTCATTCTGGCCTGCCAGCGAGAAGGCTGGGGGTACACAGCCAGGACAGCTGACCCAGGCTGGCCAAAGAGATATTCCCTACCATACAACGTCATGCCCAGCAGCACGTAAACTGGAGTTGGCCGGGGGGCGGAAATCACTGCTCGAGGACGGACTATCAATCACCAGGTGGTGAGCAATCGCCGTATTGGGCATGACTTGTTCTTGTACATTCCTTTGTCGGTATTATTGTTGTTGTCATTATTGTTTCCTCCTTTCTTGCTGTCCTATTAAACTGTTTCTCTCTCAATCCACGAGTTTTTTCCCAATTCTCTCCCTCATCCCACTGGGGGAGAGGGGAGTGAGCGAGCGGCTGCGTGGTGCTTAGTTGCCAGCTGGGGCTAAACCATGACACACATCTTAATGCTAGTATCAACAAGAGGAAGGTACCACATCAATGCTAAAATCAACTGCATCCTCAAGGGAACTTCTATTTATGCTATATAAATTGCACCATGCTGCTGAAAAACTTAATTCCAACAAAAGGGAGAGAAAAAACAATGTGAATATGGTATGTATTTGCCTGCAGATAAACATGACACTTTTTATTAATTCTGATATTAATTTCAGCTGCCAGGAGGGACAACTGATGATTCAGAGAGTCAGTGTGAACTATTGCCTCTTTGTATTAAGTTCACAGAACCATCTACAAACCACAGATTTTAAGGAATCTCTAAGATATTTCACAGGTTTAAGTCTCGTCCTTTTGATAAATGTATCTTTGTTTCTTTTTTTTTCATTCTTTGAGACTATAAACCTATCATGCAGCTGCCAGAACACCCCTACACCCCAGTAACCAGAGGTCACATAATCACATTCCAAGAAGCACTGCTTTTAAATGCTATGACCATTATGTATTCTGCGTGTGCACCATTTACCCACTTTCATGTACAAATCTTAGATTTATTAAAATGTTTTAAACATTCCACATTAAATTTAGTGACTAAAAAGCATTAGCTGACACAATAAACAAAAGTTACAAATGAATACTCAAATCCTCTTTGTGACAGCAAGTGTAATCATTAAAAATATGAGACATTACATTCCTTAGAATGCAGCATCAACATTAATTCCCAAATCTGTAAATAACAGTATAATGCCTATAATTAATTTTGTTTTTCAAATAAATTCCAGACAAAGCCTAAATTAATTTCTATGGAATAAAATTATTGTAAAAACAGCAAAGTCATCTATTGTAGATTGTTAGAACTGTTGGCATCAACATCCTCATTTGGTTCTACATTAATTAAAACTTCATGAGGTTCAACAAGGCCAAGGGCAGGGTCCTGCACCTGGGTCGGGGCAACACCCAGTATCAATACAGGCTGGGGCATGAAGGGATTGAGAGCAGCCCTGCTGAGAAGGATTTGGGGGTACTGGTGGATGAAAAGCTGGACAGGAGCCGGCAACGTGCACTCACAGCCCAGAAGGCCAACCACATCCTGGGCTGCATCCAAAGCAGCGTGGCCAGCAGGTCGAGGGAGGGGATTCTGCCCCACTACTCTGCTTTGGTGAGACCCTACCTGCAGTCCTGTGTCCAGCTCTGGAGCCCTCAGCACAGGAAAGACATAGACCTGTTGGAGAGGGTCCAGAGGAGAGCCACAAAAATGATCAGAGGAGTGGAACAGCTCCCCCCTGAGAACAGGCTGAGACAGTTGGGGTTGTTCAGCCTGGGGAAGAGAAGGCTCCAGGGAGACCTTGTTGCAGCCTTCCAGTACTTAAAGGGGGCTTATAAGAAAGACAGGGACAGACATTTTAGCAGGGCCTGTTACGATAGGACAAGGGGTAGTGTTTTTAGACCAAAAGAGTGTAAATTTAGACTAGAGATAAGTAAGAAATTTTTCATAATGAGGGTGGTGAACCACTGGCACAGGTTGCCCAGAGAGGTGGCAGATGTCCCATCCCTGGAAACATTCAAGGTCAGGTTGGACGGGGCTCTGAGCAACCAGATTTAGTTGAAGCTGTCCCTGCTTATTGCAGGGGTATTGGACTAGATGATCTTTAAAAGTCCCTTGCAAACCATACCATTCTATCATTCTATGGTAATTAAATTGACCTTTTAAGCTGTGTATCGTGCATGCTTATGATAGTGTAATGATGTGTTTTACTGTCCTCTTTTCTCAAACAGGTATAATACACATAGATGAAATGACTGTGAAAGGTTGTCTGGTTTTGTGACTATAGTATTTACCCTCATAAAAGATAATTCCTCTATTTACAAGCTTCAGCTTGATCAGTAGTTTCTGGACTAAGATGCAGAATCACAAGCCCAGGCCTAACAAGACTAATAATAAGTCTACGCTAGTATTTATTGCAATAAGTCTATCATTAAACATAGACTCAGGTATACAGTTCCTATAGATATGTGACAGACTTCACCCAGGACATCTTTTTCCATGCTCTGTGCATGCCTAGTCTCCATTTCTGAAACAATCATTCTAAACCTAAAAGCATTAGAATAGAGATAACCTGTTCATCAGTACTACAGAGTTGCAGTTGCTACGAGGTTTTCGTGAATCCACAAACATGCACAGCTGAGGGACCTTGCAACAGCTCCCTTAACTATCCTGCCTGTTAGCTTAGGTGCTTGTCTGCATGTCCACAAAGGAGCACAGAGGATACTGGTGGGGCAGCCCACATAACACCCTGCCCAGCTCCTCCCAGGCCCATCACAAGAGCCATTAGCCAACCAAAGGCCCATCTCCACATGCCACAGGAGCACAAGAAGCACAAGGCTAGGTGGGGAACCCAAATTAAGGACTCCAAGGAAAGGATACCCTGTCCAGGTCCCTCCCAGGGCTGTCACAGGAGAGCCTCAGCCCCGGTTTCCAGCTGTAAAACTCATCAAGATACATCAACACTACAGCACCTTTTGGACTGAGAGGGGTTGCTGCCTAATGGTATGGGACACATTATAAAATGCCAAGGAATTAGGATTGTACAACACTTATTATGGGATGCTTACAGAAGGAACCAAATGCAAGGAAAGAGCTGATTCAGGGAAGAATAAACATGGGGGGAAAAAAAGATGGATATGAAGATAAAAAAGGCTGGTCATCTGTAAACAGGGGCTGGTCAGAACAATTGTCTGGCCATGCCCTGTGCCTGATCAGCACCATGTGTCCTATCTTTTTATTAAATTCCATTTCTAACTCTTTTCCTGGATGATGAGTTCTCATTCTGAGCACACGTGTGTGTATGGCGGGGGTATGAGTGCCAGCAACTTGAGCCAGAGCATGGGTCAGAGGACCCATGTGTCTGGTGCCAGCGACTGGAGAGACCAGAGTGAAATCAAGAGCCAACAAGTGGAGTGGGGCTGCATCCCCAGTAGCTTGAACATCCAGGAGCCAGCAAGTGGAAAGACCACGATCCAGGGGCTCCTACTGGGCAGAGTGCCTAAACCCAGCTGCTGGAGACATCCACTTTGTTTTGGTTGGTTGGTTGTTGTTTTGTTTGGGTTTTTTTGGGGGAGTGTGTTCCCACTAACAGACCTTGATCATGAACCACCAGAGAAGGGTACAGTGTGAGACCCCTGGTGCTGTTTGTGTTCATGTGAGTGCTCTGTGTGTCTGCCTGTGTCAATCTGTGTGTATACAGGCATGTATTGTACACCTGTACCCATGTGCCTGTTCCTACTGGGAATACGTGGTTCATCTTGCTCCTGGGGGACCTGGGGCACTGAGCTGCAGCAGCCTTGCCTCTGCCAGGAGGCTGTGGGAGTCAACCGTCCCTAACAAAACTTTTCAAGTTTGATGAACAAGTCTTGTGCTTTCCTTGCACACACACCCCACCCCGTGATTCCCCTGTTTTAAAAGAACAGACCCTAACACAAAGATGCCTCTCTGACCACTCCTTTCCACACGTTTCAGCTCAGATTATTTTCCTCTATCCCCAGAACAGTCCTCTGCGCCCAAGCAATGGAAGTGCTGGCTGGCTGCCCTCTGCACGGCCAGCCCTGATGAGCTACAAGTAGCCCATGAGAGCCCATCTAAGGCACTTGGCCAGGCTTCCATGGGGTTTGCTGTGCAAGCAGCTTGGCTCCTGGCAGACGTGCAGCGCCCTGCTCCCTCTTCCGCTCCCCAGTACATTTGGGAATACAGCATTCCTTGCTAGCACCTTAGCCAGAGGGCTATGTGCAGACTGCTGGCCAAGAATAACCTCATTGATTAACAAGGTTTTTACTTCAAGTGGTATCTTTTAACAGAATTTTTACACAAAGCTTAAACTACATTCAAGTTGTACACTAACAAATTTTTCTCTCTTGTACTGCAGCAAAGTACAGCTTTTACAGCCTTCCTTACGCTCAGTTACATGGAGCTGTTAAGGAAGAACACTATGCAGTTCCTTTGAAGTGCTAAGAGCATAATGTAAACTTGAAAACAAAACTCAAAGCAGAATTTTTTAAAGCCTGTTTTATCTTACAGGATTATACAGCTATTACTTTCCTGCACAAAAGCCCACAGTATATGCACAGTGACTCAAAACATATAAACTGCTAATCCCAGTATTACTATGTTTCCTAAAAGCAAAAAGGAGACTGTTCCCAGTGTTAACAGTTCCAAAAGAACATCTAACTACAGGAAATCACTTGTGGGAAGTCTACGTATGCGATAGATCGTGCCAAAATTAATCTCTTGGTACACCAATATCATGAATTTACATAAAGAATATATGCAATCCTTTGTACTTGGGTGGTACTAGTGCAAGTAACGCTACTAGCGCATTATTGTGGTTACACTGAGAAAAACAATTGGTGTTACCTAGAATGCTTATACTCTAAGTATTACAGTGTGTCTAGTTTTAATTGATAATGCGTTACACCATTCTTTGTACTCAGAAGAGCACAATATACAGCGGCCAGTATTGCTGGAATGAAACACAACTGAGGCTTCTTTCTGTCTTGGCAGTAACTGAAAAATCCCTCTGCTTCATGTTCCAGGACTTACTTTACAAAGTTCTGGACCAGTCGCCAAAAATTCACACTAGGGAAAAGCGTAGGCGGATATTGTTTCAAGGTCCAGTATCTCATGACCCATCATAACTCAAAACAAATGCTTCAAACCACTGAAAGTTAATTCCAAAGTCTGATGGTGCAAAACACCCATTACCTCTTCATTCACTGAAATCACTCCAGTTTATTATCCTGCATCCCTACCCAGCGATTCACTCTCACCCCTTAGAATCGTGTGCCAAATCACATTATCACACAGACAAATCACTTCAAACCTGTTGCATGAGATCCTTCCCTCACCAGATGCCTCAGTACAGACATACTTGGACTGCTGCTTGGCTAGGTTTTCCAGCACACAAACCTATTACCATGCTGGAAATGCTAATCTGCCCCGCATATACCAGCTCCATGTCCCAAGTACTCCCCAGCTCCCATCTTCTCGCAGGCATGTTTGCTTCTCATGTCTTAACTTTCTATTATTCTGCTGCCTCATTTAGCTCATTCAAAGAAAGCAGATGACAAGTCAAGAAGGCAGACCAACGGAGGGGGGGGGAGGGGAGAGATTTGAGTGCAGCTGATGAATACAAAACATGATTTGCATTAATTTTAGAGCCATTCAAAAGTAAGCACCATGAACTATTACTAGCTTAACCTGGAAAAAAACTTAGAAGGATGGTTCCAGTACTGTTACCTATTTATTACACCAAATTAATTTATTACTGTAACAGTTGTAGAGAACTGGATTGTAATATGGATGGATTGTAATATGAACCTTGTAATATGATTATTTTACTTTTCAATATTTTATTAGTAAAACATCTGTTAACACTTGATAAATTATATTATGTTTCAAGTCAACACCTCTGCGACAAATTGGTTAGATAGTTTCCCATTACTATGACAGTGTCCAAACCTTTGGAAGACAGTTCATATTCACTCCACATGCTTTGGTCTTTTCACAACATGACAATATAAAGTATTTTAAAATAAACACTTTTTTCCCCTTCAGCAGCCCTCACTGAAGAACTAGCTATCCAAACTACTTTAATTCATCCCTGTTAAAACTTGAGTTCTTAGGTATAAGAATAATACAGGTATACAGTTAATTGTCACTTGGTTAGAAAATTCTACAGATATATTGTGCATTGTTGTTGTTCTTTCTTTCTCCCTGATTATCAAAGCAAAATGTTTGAACACATCGCCTCATCCCCAGTCTACTTCAAAGGAAACTGGCTAGTTTTCCAAACAATCCAAGGACTTCAGTCATATTCCAATTATAAAATATGAAATCCCAACTAGTCCAATTAAAATAATAGGCAGGACTATCAAAAAAGTGCATACATACTGATAGGATCACATTCAGATTTTTCAAATTATTGGCCAGGGAATACAATGTACCAGGACTACAACATTTATAAAAACAATGAGTATGAAACTACAGAAACAGTAGAAAGGCTCAGAAGCAGGTGCAATATGCAAAATTTAACTCCTTTTAAACACAGCTATACTTCCAGTGATTGTGTTCTCAACACCTTACACAGTTCAGAGTCTTGAAGAAATAAATACAAGTGTGTACATGTTAATACCTATGTAAGTGGCTATTGATAGATTAAGGCCTGAATTCAGGCAAGTCAAAACAGAATAATGTGGCGGAAACAATCAGGGAATTAACACTAGTAAGAAAGTATAAGTACTGTTGGGAGGGGAGACAACACTTAAGTTAAACAATGACACCTTAAGGACTCTGCCTATAGAGAGAAAGATGACCAAAAACCCAACATGGAAAAAAAAGCCAAAAAATAAGATGAAAGAACAAAGAAGCACAAAGACAGTAATCAAGTAGAAATGAGATTATACACAATCATGAATTTGCTGATGAGAGACAGACAATTACATCTGCAGTTGAAAGAGAGTGATCATGTTAGGATGAAGAATAATTAAGACAACAAAAATATCGCTAGCAAAAGCAAAGACACCAGACGCAAGAGGTGCAGGAATCAAGATGAAAGCAACAGGTGCTAGATAGGGGTTTCAAGACTATACATAAGCAAGAAAATTTTGAGACTACTTTGTAGAAAGAAATGAAAAAAAACCAAAACACTACTACATATGGAAGAGTTCAACAATAGCAGAATTGTAAACATTGTTGATGGAGAAGATTTAAGAAGATGCCTGAAACAGGCAGGCCATGGAAGGAAAAATTACTTTTGGAAGTAAACTAAATAAGACACAAGATAGATCAAAAAATGTGAGGTTGGATCAAGTTTGATAAGAAAAAGATAAATAGACAGGAAACAAGTGCAGCAAACATGAATGGAACACTAGAAATATATAAGGGCAGAGAAGGAAGAGTAAGAGAGTAAGAAAATAAATAAAAAAAAAAGCCAAACCAACTTAAGACATATGAAAAGAAAATACGTAAGAAAACTTGAGAGAGGTTTGTTAGTCAGTAAGACATAAGAAATACCCCTTTGACTTTGCTAAGTGGTGACCTTTTGGGTGGGTTCAGTGAAGTGGAAAAAGAAAAATCTAGTATGGGTGAACAGTGCACCAGTACTCAAGTCAAAGAGAAGGCAATGGTTATAAAGGATCAGGAGAATTTCAGGCAAACACCCTAAGGTAAGGAGAACAATTGGCCTATTTCAGAGCAAAATGTAGCAAAGCCATTGGAGGAAAAGTATGTAAAGAAAGAAGATGCTGAGTATGACTGAAAATGGACGGACAGGTTTGTAGATGAGAAAGGTAGATAAGGGAAGTTTCAGAGTCACAAAAGTAAAGATTTGTAAGTTTAAGAAAAAAGTTATGCTAAATCTTGCAGGTACTGATACTATATAAGTAATAGCACAGAACAATCAAATGTTTTTCATTTATAGCTATTAGTTTAACTAGAACAAAATAAAGTATTTATAGCATGCTGCCCTACATAATTCTTAGTTTGCAGGCAGTGGAACATCACCACATGCAAGTTTCTAGTTTTAAGCCAGTAAGCTCTGGGTTCTACTTCATGTCCTCTCATGTAAGGAATGAAGAAACAGTATTTAAACACAAAACAGGATTAAGAACTTGCCTCTGTAATATCTGATCATTGTGCAAGGACACACACTGTCCGTCTGCAACTTATGCTACACATTTTTCTGCTTCTAAACACACTCCCTCTATTCCAGCATAGTTGTTCATGCTTTTGTTCTTCTTCAGACTCCCCCAAGAACTGTATGCCTGGTACTTTAATACAAAGCAATCTAGATAAGGAATGAACAGAGGTTGAAACTATAACCAAGAGTCTTTTGAAGCATGCCCATAAAGTCTGAAGTTTGTTTTTTCTAAGGACTTCTATTAAGCATTCCATTATACAATACCCCCAACAAAGTGCTCCCAAATTTAACTTTAAACTTGAAACAAAGGTTTTGCTTCTCTCCTGATGTTTAGAACATTTTTAACAGAGATAAGAGACACATCAAATATTTGCATTACTCATCTTGCTCTTCTTGCAGACACATACCTCTTCAGTTTCAGTTCTGCTGATGCTACTTTTAACTACCCTTCTGCAAAACCTGAAGAAGATACATCGAACAGCAGCATCTGAAGCAGGAAGCACAACTGACCATCAACAATACAGCAAGACTGGCCATACAGAAAGCGCTATGAAAACCGATGAAGTAAACACAGTACTTATTTCCTAACTAAACTGCTCTCCAACAAAGGCTTTTGCAGGATTGTTTTCCCCCTGGTTAATTAATTTCCCCTGAAAGAAATTAAGGTAAGGCATAGTTATTTTTCTGAAAACTTCTAAGGATGCTATAATTACATTTCCAAAGGTTAAAATCCAGCCTCCTCAGAGATCTGCTGTAAGTCCTAGTCAACATTTTTGATACTGTAATTGTAGCCTCAGAGTTAGGCAGGCAATTCAAGCACCCATGCAAATGAAGGACACCTGAAACTTTTCTTTTGTTCCAGATATGTAGAGAAATACAAGTCTGAAACGTGATTTAAAAGCACTATTGAAAATCAGTATGGAACCTTCCATTTACTTCTAGTAAAGATACCACTCAAATGAGAAGAAAAGCTATAAATGATTCCAACTAAAAAAGGATATTTCTCCTTTTCCATTAAAGAAGCATAACAGTAAATAGGTACTGCTATCTATGGAACTATCACAAGAACAACCTATACAGTACCCTGAAGTTGAGAGCCAGGAACCAGTCACAAAAAGGCAATTTAAGGCGGCTGTGGAATACCAACGGAAAGGGAAGCTTTAACACTGTTGAATCTCAAAGGCATATCCAATAGCTCCAAAGCTTGCAACTGGAAAAAAACAGGCAGCCATATGCATGACAGTACACAGAAGAACACAGTTTACAATTTTTACATAAATACAAAGTTATCTATACATTATTACTAGAATATTTAGTATGCTTGCAACAGTCACCAGATCTAAGAGAAAAAAAGTCACAGCAGGACATACTGGTGTCAAATAGAGTGTGGAGGGAGGATATTGGCACTTGCACGCTGGCTGCAAAACTACTTCGGAAAGATGAATCCACCACATATAAGGTTGTTTCCTGATCAGTTTGCTGCCTGCAAACATGCCCTCATTGACAGTCATTTACTGGTAGCATCAGCTGCAGGAGAGCATAAACTGAATCAAAGCCGGACAGAAGATGAAAACTGATCATGAAATCCTCATCAGTTTTGCAGTAGATTAGGCTCAGCATATAAGAAGTTTCTTGAGCTATAACAAGAACTTTTAGCTGAGCCTGCCAAAAGAACAGAAAGGAAAAAGAAAGAGAAGTGTGAATGTGTTTGTTTTCATCTTTCTTTAAGATAGAAGACAGGAAATATGCAGATGCAAAGAGCAGTTGATACAGAAGGAAAAAGTGGCCCCTAAAATGGCTGCGAAAAAGTGCACCTAACATGCACAGTTAAAAAAAAAAAGGCTGACCCAAATAACTTGTCTCTTCAGAAAGGAACTAACTAACATGCTGAACTACATTTTGGTAACCCATAAAGTTATTATTAAATCAGCTTGCTTGCCAACGAGTTTGTAAAACCATGGAAGATGCAGTAAGTTGTGAGATAGGGCAAAAAGATACACAAGCAAACGTGAGTTCATATAACGTTTCCATTTACTTTCTTTCAAACTAATAAGTCAAAAAGAACCATTTAATAAAACTAATCAACCACAAACACCAATCACAACAATGAAAGACATGGAAAAAACAATTCCGTACAAAAAAAATCTGCCTTCAACTCCCTTCCTTTCATCTACCCGTGGCCTTCACGGAAAAGAGCAATTATTTCTTCATTATTTTATGAAACAACGTTAACTATTTTTCACGCTGCTTAGTAGGATCTAACCTACCTAATCTACATAAAGACAAAACCTGGATGCAAGAACAGCAAGATCAACGTTATTACCTTCTGAGAGAATCAGAACTTGCAACAACTTAACCAAGACACATTTGAAAAGTACACTAAATTTTTTTGTACTTCTTGATTGACCCTCTGTTCATAGTAATTATGCTGATAATAGTCCTCTCATGAAAGAGTAATGCATGTATTCCTTATACAGAGTAACTACTAGAACAGTATTAGCTGTTTGGTGCTGTTTTTAATTATTAACTAGAATCAAAAAGAAAAGTCAGCATCATGCAAGTCTGCAGGCCTGCAGCGCATTTCTGTAGCCTCAATTGGTCCTTCCATTACAGCTGGCTATACTGTTCCAAGAATACTCCTTAACAGTATTAAGCATAACTAGTAAAAACCTAAGATACCAGTGACAATCAATGAAAGGAAAAAACATATTCTCCATATTGTGAAAACTAATTCTTGCACAAAATTTTGTACTACATCTTCTTCTACTCGATTTCACATGCAAGAAAGTAACAGGAGGATTTATTCCTTTTAAATTAAAAGCTCCTATCTTGGGAGTTGGCGAAATTTCTTTGTGCATTACTGCAAAGGTCTAACATGGATCTTTGTCACTGTACCAAACTTCTCGGCATATTCCAGTCACACATTGTTATTACTAGCAGTCTATTACAACTGTTGCCATCAGCAGGACACGGTAGTGTTATATCATACCTTCTGGTAAACGATAGAGCACACGAGGTCTTTAACAGCAGAGAGGGACAGGTCCTGAGCTTCAATGGTGACAGTCTCCCGAGTAAGACCAATCTGCAGAAGGAAGGAGACCCCATGCACAGAGCCCCGGGAGTTGGTGAGGCTCTGGGTACTGAAACTGCCATTAGAGAGTCGACTGGAGAGCCCCGACTGGGGACTTGAAGACAAAGTTGGGGTTTGTGGTGCAGCAGCATGACATGTAGGTGGGGAAAACTTCTGTAAGGATGGAGGAGAAGCGTCGTTTGCTGACATCTGACTTGCTTTACTCTGCCAAGATCTCTCTAGTAGTCAAATTGTAAGAAAAATACGTTGTCAGTTCTTGGTTTGAAATTAAAAGGATAACGTAACTTTCCCTTTCTTAGTTCAGTAAAACACCCCTGACCAGTAAAACTTACTTTTCCCTTTCATTCTGTGCAAACCAAAGAGTAAAATAATTTCAGATGTAAGTTACTTTAAATTAAAGGTTCTCTTTCTGCAGTTACAGTCAGTTGATCAAAAGCAGATTGCCTGTCCTTTAGCACCACATCCAGACAACAGAGGTTTACATAAAAGACTCACAGAAATACGTCAGCTCTGCTCTTTTATACTTGTCCTTCATTTTTATGTATTAAAAAAAGCTGGAAAGACAGATGGAAATTAAAGTTGTTAACTCATTAAAAGTATCCTCATTTACCAATTCCACAGCTGGTATCTTAAATGCAGACTCATCTTCATATAGATAGTCTTTTAGAACAACAAAAAAAAAAGTGTATCCTTGAGCAACAACAGAAGTCCATGTATGTGATGAATCTATTTCTCCTTCAGAAAGTCTTCTCAGAATTTATAGGACACCGTTAACTTGGAGATCAGTGAAAGTATCCAATTTCATTTTTATAAAATATTTTAGCTCATGAAATGCAGGAGCAGAACGTCTGAAGGCACAATTACATTAAATGTAATCTCTAGCTTCACCCAGATAATCTCCAGCATTTTGAAACGTTGTACTCTGCCTGTAGGGGAAAAGATAGGGTTGTTATTTCACATGAAATGCATAAAATAGCATAGCAATGTCATAACCACTCTACTTTGAAGCAGCAGAATCACCAATTCCTTGTACTCAAATATGTTGTTAGTAACATTTTGTACTTAAACTTAACTATTTTCCCCTGTCTGATACATAAAACAAATCAGACCTAACACTACCCAATACATTACCAGGTCTTTTAAATAACACTAATTTAGCACAGCAAAGCACTTAACAGTTAACACGGTAGGGGGGAGAAAAAAAAAAGCAGTGGGGAGCAGGTAGGAAATTTATTAAGTGCATTGAAACGTCAAAAAAACATAACATCAAAAAATCAAAAAACTTCTCTGTAGCATGAACTCAGGATAGCATTTTAATACTTTTATTCAAGACAAGTGAAGAACAACTTGCACAAGCTCTAACTGCAGGAAGATATGCATAGCATACAGTTCAGTATTGGTTCCTTTGGAAAAAAAAAAATCATTTAATGCTCGTACGTCTGATTAAAAAAGCAAGTCTGCTGCAACCCTTTGAAATAAATCATTTCATGAGCACAGGCTGAAAATACTTGTTACAAGATTCTGTGCTATCTGATTCGGTATTTCAAGCATTTCATGAGCAACTGAAATGCTAGAAAAAAAATAATTTTTAGATTCCCCATGCAAATTCCACCACAGAAAAAGTGGTTCAGGTACACAGATACTATGTATCACTTACTTTATAAAAGACTATAGAACCATACACAACACCAAAATCAATTAGCTTATGCACTTTTTACCCCCCTTACGTACAAAAAAAAAAAATCTCAGAAAAAGTATTACTAAGATTAAATGAAATTTTAGAAAGTAAATGCCACAGTTTATCACATGCAATATAAGCTGTCCTTACTAGAAGTAAGTCTGATAACTGGTAAAACAGCGCATTTAATGGATTACACGCTCATGGTATCTACCAGAGTAATAACTCAAAACCCCACCGCCATTACCTTCAAAAAGGTAGATAATGAAACAGAGGTATATGAATTGCAGTACTGGAAGGAAAATAAGCTCCTGGTTCTGTGATAAAAACTCCTAACAGGGGGCTCCAGAAGACGGAACAACTTGATACCTTCCGTATTTTTAGCATAGGTATCTATAAACTGTTGTCTTCAAATACTCAAGAGTTGCTGGACATTTACCAATACCACCTGAAAAGACAACTTCTGCCTTAAAAAACACACAGAACACAATACAGATGAAGATCATCAATGGGAAGAATAAGGACAGCAAACGTAACTTTTAACCACCTTTGTCAAGAAACCAGCTTCACAGTGTCTCAAACTCTGCTTTAAGATGACTTATTTTTGTTTTCTACATCTGCTTTTTTCTCTCACTTCTCACAGATACTGGAGACAGCAAATACTAAGCCTTAGGGGTAGTTCTGAATTAAAAAACAAGAATACCTAACCATCATAATAGAAAATGGAATAGCCATATGATGTGAAAGAATTAACAGTTCTACTAAACAAGTTTAATTTAGAAAGTGAAAACACGCTGCGAAAGCTCACCTACAGCTACCGAATTAGAATGTTAATTATATTTACCAAAAGCATGATGCATTTGCATTTACAAAGCCTTTTCATACCAAGTGTATTTGCATATAAGCCTTTAATGAAGCTTATTTTTGCTACTTGGTAGGAAAGAAGGGATCTTTATAAGAAAGAAAAGCCCTAGAAACCGCTCACTTTGTAGTCAGGATATACTCATCCCTAACATCAGACAAAATAAGTGCATTCTGAAGTTTACAGTCAATCCTCCGATTCTGTATTTACATACATATATTAAAAAAACCCTACGCTGCAAAAAGCGGAGAGGCACAAGGGCCATGACGGGACCCCATCTGCCCCTTCCCCCGCCGCACAGCTCGCAGCCTACTCTCGCCGCAGAGACGCTGACCCTGGCCCTCCTTTTGGGGCTACTCTTAAAGCAAGCAGCCTCCGGGCTGCTTCTCCAACACCTGGCCCTTACTTCGCTCTCCTTTCCCCCTCCTAGGCACGACACGGACTTCGAGACCCGCTCCAAGCGGCTCCTCTCGCTCTTCTTACCCCCGCCGGGAGCTGGTCGCTTTCCCGGTTTCCGCCGGGCGGGACCCAAGCCCCGGCCGCATAGCAACCCGGCTCCCGCCGCCGAACCTCGGGGCCGCCCGCAGCTGCCAGGGCTGGGGCCGCGGGCGGGCGGGTGAGCGAGCGGCCTCCCCACCGCCACGGGCCGGGTTGGGGAGGGGCGGGCGGGACCGGCGGAGGAGCCGCCGGCGCGGCAGCGGGACGCGTCCTGCCTGCCGCGGGTCACGCAGCCCTGTCCGGGCTGGCGCTGGCAGCCGCCCGTCCCGTCCCGTCCCTCCCAGGTTTAAATCCCCGCCGGGCGACCCGCCCCTGCCGGCAGAGCTCCCCGCGGCGCCACTCTCCGGAGATGATGTGGCCTCGGCCCGTCACCCCCCACTCCGGGGCACCCCCGCACCAGGGCGGAGCTGCCGCCGCGATGGCGCTTCCTCCGCGAGGGGCGGCGGGGGCCCGCCGCAGCTCCCGAGACAGAGCCTTTGCCGGGGTCGGCGGCGGCGTCTCCGCTCCCGCCGCGGCAGGAACTTTCCGAGTCCGCCCCCGCCCTTCCCCGGCGCGGCGGGCCCGGCCCCCGCCCCACCGCGCGCTGGCTCCCGGCCCCAACGGCGGCCGCGCGCGCGCGCCCCGCCGCCCTCACCTGCGGTCTCGCCAGACGCCGGCTGCCCCCGCGCCGGAGCTGCCTCGCGCGCATCTCACCCGCCGCACAGCCCCGCGGCTCCCCGCACACACCAGAGCCGCCCGGGACGGGCTGCGGCGCGGGGGCTGCCGGGAGCTATAGTCCCACGGCCCGGCTCTGGCCCGGGGCGCTGCGCCTAGGTGAACTACAAAACCCGGCGTGCTCCGCGCGAGCGGGGCTCAGCGAGAGAAGCGGCGCATGCGCAGGCCACGCCGAAAGAGTTTCCGTTAGTTTTCTTGCCTGTGGCGGTTGCTGCCCTGAACCGCTAACGGGACGGCGGGGTGCGGTGCGGTGCGGGGCGGTGCCTTCAGCGGTTGCTTGCGCTCCATCTTGCAGCTGGCGCGCCGCCGCCGCCCGTGCCTCGCCTCTCCAGCCCCCGCCGCCTCCAGTCGTGCCAAAACTGGGGTGCGCGCCAGCTCGCAGCCGCTCGCCGTTATGCCAGCGCCGGCCTCGAGTTTCGACAGCTCCTCCGCCCTCCCCGCTGTACCTCAGGGAGGCCCTGGGCCTTCCTGCTCCCAGGGCCGCCGCAGCCCTTCTCCCCATCTGTGCCACTTTCAGTTCACCTTTCCGGGGCGTGGGTGGCGCGGCGCAGCCCCACGGATATCTCCCTAAGGGCCTCGGACAAGGCCCTCCATCGCTGCACAGGAAATACTTGACCTAGTGTGTCACAGGATCACGTTGGTCTTTTTTTCGTGGCTGCTCTGACCTGTTAGCTCACAAGGGCTTTCAGGAAACAGTGTGCCTGCCGGTCCCCGTGCTCCTCTTGGTAGCCCCCACTGATGAGCTTATCACAGAAGTTCTCCAGGCCCTTTTAGACATGGCTGCCCCTGTCTGCTACTATGCTTCAGCCCGCCCCCCCCCGTTCTAATACTCCGATTCACCCAAATCTCGTCTTCCTGCTCTGCATTACTGATGCCACTCTCGGCATCATCAGCAAATCTAAATCTCTGCACGCAAGGTAATTTAGCACAAGTACTAAATAAAACTGGTCACAAGGCAAAACTGTGTAGCCTCCCTCCAGCCCAAGAGCTCCCTGTTAAAAGACGTAACCTTCCTTCTTGAATTTGGATTCAATTTCTGTGTACGAGTCTTAAAATAATACCCACTACCATAAGAAGTTACCAAAGTTTAAATTATATATCAGACTGAAAACACTTGGAAAAAGCAAACTGTCAACAGAAATTCAAAGGCTCCTAATTCTCAGCTCAGCGAGACATAGATGGAGAAGCAGATTAGTGCTTTGTCATTTATAGTGCTGCTTGTAACGTATGTTTCTCATTTCCTTCATCTTATACTCCTGGGGCCTGGCCTAAAACCCACTGAAGCTGAGTGGAGTCTTTCCGCTTACTTCACCCTATTTTGCATCAAACCTTTACACAGTGCAGCTGATACAGAGCGTAACCAGGTCTGTGCTCTGACTAGAGCCAACGTGATAAATAATCAGCCTGCAGCTTCTTGTCGAAATCTGGAACTACTTTAAACTAAAACTGTAGCAGTTAATAGTTGATTCTGCTTTTAACTAGTTTTGAATGCTAAAAAACACCCTGGGACTTTTTAATGAAGGCTATTCCATGAATAGAGGATGTTCTTGCCAAAGCTCTGTACCAGATAACTAAGCAATCTTCGTTTCCTTTTTCCTCTAAAGTGGGACTCCCACATACCACCACTGTAAACATAGAGCTTGCCTCCATAAACATGATTTTTGGTGTTTAGCACAGCAAGTAGTCATACTCTAGAGTATTTCAAGCAGAGCAAGCTTCTCACATTCTGAGTAACAAACAGCCCTAAAAATAGCTGTTTATGGACGATACCAGATGGGTATTAGGTATTACCACAGTCACTGGGCAACGATTATACTTCTTTGCAAAGCAGCTCAGCTTTATACCATCCAATAGGGTTGGTGACATTTAATTTGCTGCCCTAAGCCATAATAGCTGCTTTTTCATAAATTAGAACAGAAGATAGATTAGTTAAAATCAATTTATTACAGAACACAGAACAGCATCAGCTGAAACAAAAGAAACTGCTATAAGTATTTATGCGGCAGTACTTTCTACTACTAAAAGAACACTCCTGAAGCATCCAAAAACTGTTCTGTTTGTAAAGATCTCTGAGTAAAACACATCTGAAAGCAGCGCTGCATTTCAGCATCTATGTGTGGAGCAGCACACCTCTGTGCATGTGCACAACTGATTTTCTGTGACTATATAGCGCAGCATTATGACAGCATTAGTCCTCTCTGCACCAACCGACAGGGTGACCATTCTGGTTTGTTATTTTTGTGACTACCATAATTAGTGATTTCCTGTGGATTTCATCAAAGTTCTTCATCTTGTTTCTGAGCCCACATCATTCCCTCAGATGGTTGGCTTGTTTTCACAGCTCAGAGCTTTCCCTGCTGAAGCCAGCTGCACTTTACAAATTGCACGCTCTCTTACAGCTACAAGGCACGAGGAAATAGGGGTAACTTACTGTATTTTTTTGCTTTTATAAAAACCCTGTCTTCCATCCTAAAATGACCACTAGGTCTATATAGACAAACTGCATTTGAAACAACAGTTTTATAACTCTAAAAATATGCCAGATTTTTCCAGTTTGAAATTAATGCCAATAGCATTTGGGTATTTTGTATCTGAAAATGGAAACATAACGTATTAAATTCTATTCACCAATCTGATGTTTGGAATATTTTCGTATCATCTAATTAGGTTATAAAGAAGGCAATGTCCTGGGAGACTTGACTGGTGCATTTGTCTGAGAAATTCCGTAAGCATTTGCTGCCATGATTATTTTTCACTGCTTTTGACACTGATCTTGCACAGCAAATGCCCCCACTCAGGATTTCCAAGATCTGCAAGAAATGCTTGCAAAAAGAGGAACTAATAACTCTATGGACAAAATGTCAAAATGCTTTTCCCTTTTTTTTTTTTTTTTTGCAGTTCATGGTCTCCTTTCTCTGCCCTCCTCCCTGCACACACACGCACACACCCCCCCCCACACACACCCCCCACCGCACCCCCCCGTAAGAGAACTGAAAAAGAGTTAGGAGTTCAGGTTTCGTTTGGATAAAATCCTGAAATGTGGATGTCTCTGAATTACCTCATCGTCTCGGTTTGAGCCCTTAGCTGAACTTTGTCCTAAAATCCACCTCCAACAAAACAGTGAAAAGTTTAGTATAGGTTTAAAAAATAGGGAATCAAAATTTTCCTCGGTATAAATCCACTGAAAACAAAATATATATTTATATTATTAATTATACGTAATTGACCTTTGGGAATTGACCCCAACTTGTTTAAATAATGACCTCACAAATCCTTGTGCCTGCTGGGTAGGCAGCCTCATTCACATCATACAATCCTACTGTACCGACTCTGAAATAAAGTTATTTCCCTAAATAAGTGTTTAGGGACATTTCACTTAATTAAAACTTTGTCTGTGAATATATCAGCCCGTGGAAACAGAATCTATTAAAGCTGACTCACCAAGCGCAGTACTTCCACAGCCTGACACAGGCTCCATTCCAAACCCCACAGAGATCAGGGGTGGACGAGCTGACTGCAATGAATAGCAGCTCAAGAACAGACACCACACAGAAGACCACAGAACCGCACCTGAGCACGGGGCACCTGCAAGCTTCTTTGTGAGCATCAGCCCCGCCACACTTTCCCTCCGGGCTGCAAGAGCTGCCTATGGATTTCTGAATACACAGCAGCCCAGGCTGCCAAACGCTGGAAATCTCAGACTGTATATCCTAACCGCTGGCTTACCACTGCTGGTAAATCAGCCAGAGCTCAGGCACAAAATTGCCTTATATTAGGCGACTTCAGAACACAACACACCACACTTGCTCTCCTCTCCCTACCGGGGGCCTGCCAGTTGGAAGAGCTGAGCATCAAAACTGTATTTGAAATGGTGGAAGGTGCGGGAGTCCCCCTTCTTGAGCGCACAGGCGTGCGTTAAATCCGCAGCACTTGACAGTGCGTTTCTCCATTGTTAATAACCGAGGTAATGACAGAGCCTCAGCTATGAGAGGCGGTTTGGGCCGAAACGCTTGCATGCTGCAGTGCCAGCAGAAGGAACAGAGTTTGACAGAGCTGCCTCTAACCTCTCTCCTTCGGGACTTCAGTAGGTGGCACTGTCACATCAACTGTGTAACGGGCAAGGAACAGTGTACAGATTATATTTTCACGGATAATGTATGCTGTTCTTCAAATAATCTACCTTTTTTTTTCTCTAGATGATACCTGGTTGCATCTATTTGATTTTTCAAGGTAATAAACAAACTATTTAAAATGTAGAAAATAGAACAGATCACCACTGAGCAATTTGTTGACATCTTTTCAATTTGGTCGTATGGAGCAGGACTAAACAACATGCTTTTCCTTTACAAATCCCTGGAAAAACAAAATGTTCCTCACCTTTGTTTAATTTTTTTTTTACCTTTGTGTATTATTTTTTTAAATAGTTACACAATTCTCTTTTCAGCTGTGAAGTGCTCTGATTTCTGTTACATTTCAACAGATGCTTTTTCTTTCCCCTCAGTCTTCTTTATATCATTAGACATACAGCTTTCTGGGTTAGTTATGAGGGGGAGGGAAGGGAGGTCTCCACTCCAAATTTTGAAAATAAAGCCGTTAAAAAATCCTGTTAAATCTCTATGCATCTGGTCCAGCACTTACATTTTTATCTGTGCTTTCCATGTAGGTGAGATCAACTCTGTCTTAAGCTGACTTTATGCTTGCCAAATTCGTAATCTATCAAAGAATCGTAGCCCTCAGTGGAACCACAATCCCTTTGGGGAAAACAATGTTAGCTAGCCCTGAATCAAGCTTATATTCTTGGCAAATTTCTCCTGTAGCTATTGTTTTGGTTTTTTTTTTTTTTGCTAAATTGTATGAGAACCCTGGCGCATCAGGCAGAAATTTTATCCAGCATCTGGATTATATAGTCAACCACAGGAAATCTGATGGAGGGTCAACAGATTTTTGTTCTGTTGTGTAGTCCTGTTGGGATCACCATCATCTTCGTAGGTGGATTTAGACTAATTTCCCGTGACTTGATCTCTGCTGACATGCCGGGGCTTTTGCCTGAGAATCTGTAAACCATGCTGATTTTTCTTGGTAATCAAATGATTGCCCATTTCTCCCCATTGGCCAGTGACTTGGCTTTGCATTTGGAACAATTTCCTAACAAAGCAACGTGTGGATTTTTGTGAGGGGAAAAAAAAAAAAAAGCCCTTGATTTAAATTAACTCTTCATTTCCCCATATATGAAAAATTTGGATACAGACACATTCTGAGTATCAGCTAGAAGGATGCTGAATCTGCAGTAAAACTATCACCACCAGAGACCCCATCTGTGTGGTGGGCAGCAGATCCACCAGCTTTCCTAGGAAATCCGTGGAATTTGGGTCAAGAATCTGCAAATCAACAAATTGCTCCATTTCTCTAATATTACCCTTACAGACACCTTGAGTATTTGCAAAGCTGTAGTTTCCAGGATGCGGCTTTCCAGTACGAGGCTGAAGAGCAGCAAGGTGATTGCTCCTGATCCCACCCTCTCTCCTTCCTTTCTTCTTTTTTTTTTTCCCTTTCAATTTGTTTTAGCGTGGTCTGAACTTTAAGAATGATGTAAAAATTGGAGACTTTAAAGGGAATATCTGCGATACAGAAGAGTCAGATGTTTTCTATAACACCGCAGGGCAAGGATGGTGATGTCAAATGACCTAAAGAAGGGCTTGTGTGCTCAGCAGTTCGTATCTTTGGTTTAATCTTTTTAATCGGTCTACTGCAAAACATCGCCTCACCACAAATCTTGCTTCATTGGTAGTTACTTGTACAATTGCAGCATTTAAAACGCCTGGAAGACAGGATTGCCATTTTAGCAAGAACTGTTGTTTTAGGCCTAAAAAAAAAAAAACCACCCCACACCAAAAAAGAGCTTGTAAAATAATAAATTAAACCACTTAACAATTCTATAGGTCTCTGCCTTCCGAGACCCTTCACTGTGTCGGGGGCAGGCAGCCCCCTCCGCAGCACCCTGCTGAGGCGGTGCTGGGGACTGGGCTCATTTTGGAGGGGAGACGAGGGGTGCGAGGCCGACAGAGCTTCTGCAGCAGCCCCCATGCATCCATCCCTTCATCCCTCCCTCCTCCCCTCCCTTCCCCGCCTCCTCCGCCGCCGGCACCGGCCCTCGCTCTCCCCCTCGGGAAGGCGGAGGGAAGGGGCTGGCGGGGAGAGCCGAGCGGGGAGCGAGGGATGGCGGGGGCCGCTCCCCGCCTGCTGGGGGTTCTGTGCCTCGCCGCCGCCGCCAGCTTTCAGCTGGTGCGCGGCAGGGAGAGCGGAGCGGAGTGGACCCTGGAGAAGGTGGGTCACGTTTGCGTTTCTCGGGCGCTTTTTGCGTCTCCGCTTGGCTGCGGGGGGCGCGGCGGGTAGCGCCGTCCCGGGAGGCAGCGATTAGCGGCTGGGCGGGGGTGGGTGCCCCCACGCACCCGCGTGGCGCGCCGGTCCCCACCCGCAGCCTCATGTGATCACGCCTTGGGCGCGAACATGAATTTCAGCTGTGGGTCACGGGGGAGCGCAGGTGAGGACGGATAACATGGCTTCCCTCTCACCCCGAGCTAATGGCCGCGGAGAAGATGCCTCCTTGACACGTTCGCCACGCTAGCAAGGCACTTCACACCGCTTGGGCACGGGCAGCTGGCGTATTTCGGGGGAAACCCACACAGCACAAGAGGGATCAAAATCCGAAATTACATTCCATGTAACATTCTATTACACTCCAATTTCCAATATGATTACAGTGATTCAGAGAAAACAGTTCTTCCAGCAGTGATGCACATTTAGCTACGAAAAACAAGTAGGGATGCTGTTGATACCTACTGCAACGTTGTTTTGAAAGGATATAATATTCTTATATGTCATAGAACCATACTACATTGTTTTTAATTCCAAATGTTGTATGAACTAGTGAAAAAAGGGGTCTCGGGGTACTGTTTAATGAAAGCATAATAAGCAGTAAACCCCCAATTGCTCTCTGTCACAACTGCCAGCGGTCAATGATGAAACACTAACGTAGTTGCTTCACAAAAAACTAAACCATGTGGAACATGGCAGAGCATACAACTGCAAATTACATTCAATTAAAGGGTTCAGGAATTTCCAAACAGAGAATACACTTCTGGGCCCCATCCCCAGGTATTTATAGAAGAGCTGAACTCAAAGTTCAGCCCAACCTGACTGAACTTTACTAGTCCTGTGCACTGTGCTCTTCATCGATAGATCAGAGTCCAGGACAGACTGGCAAAATGGTGCTTCCCTCATACCTTTCCACTCACTTCCCCTTAGTCGTTCCCTTTCTCCTTGATTTTATTCACTCCCCATTCAACTAATTGTTGGGTTGTTTGTTGTTTGTTTTTTTTTTTTTAAGAAACTTTTTTATTCTGTTCTATTAATTTTATCTTACTGTGTATATAGCTCACATATAGACTACATATCTGTAATATAATACATCTATAGTATGTATAATACATCTATAAGCATACATGAGGCCAAATCTTTAGCATACTAGTCAATGTACAAGCGTGTAGCCCCAGTGCTCCTCTTTTCAGTTCCCTTGAGCCACACTAACACACTCTTTACCTCATGCCATTCCAGCTAGTCAGTCTACTTGCCAACGATGTAAGTAGCATCATCTAACCACAGAACCATAGCATCTCAACTCCTCTGCCTGTGTAGACACTAACCAAGACCACTTCCTCTTTCTCATCAAATTCTTGTCCCTTGACAACTTTTGTTCCTTCTCCCTAAAGGAATGTGTGAGCCAGAAGTTGAAAATCCTACAGTGTACAGATCTTCTCCTCCTCTTATGGAGGAGGAGGAATTAGGTCCTAAACGTAAGAGTTCTTAGAAGCTAGCTTCCATTGGCACCGAGCTGAAATATACCAAAATCAGCAGGTAAGCATGGGCTGCTTGCAGAAGTTGAAGTCTCACAGTTTTATGCAGCTTAGTACAAAAGGTTTAGTGGTAGCCCTGTCATAAATACATTGCTCTGCCTCCCTGCTGTGGCCATGGAGGAAACGGGGATTGACGAACACTGTAAGGAACAAGTTACTTACAGATCGCATTCTGCTTTTATTTCATTACCACTTTTGTCATCCTTTTCACTTCCCAAATTTGAAGATACTTCATTATTAGAAATGGGAGTTTATTTCTCTCTTCTGAAGTGTTTTCATACATTTGTACTGTAATAATAATAATGTTTCTTTGCAAAGTGATTCAGTGGCCCCAATTACCAGGCATGCTCTATGGTTAGAAGCAAGACAATTCCATGTTCTAATTGAGCCCTTCACTTGTTCAACTGAAGGCATATTTTCTGAACTTCCTTAATTAAAATGCCCTCCTCCATTCTTCTGAAGTGCATAGCATTAGTTTTTCTCTCTCCTCTTAACAGCCTGTTCCTCCTAAACAGAACAGCTCCCTGACAACATTGTCTCTTGTCTGCGCCTTTTTCTACACTGGTATAAATTCTACCATATTAAACTCCTAGTCTTTCAAAAGACAGTTTATGCATCTTCTACAAAACAATTTCCAAACTTGTAGAAGTTCTTCTTTATGATAAAATGCAATTTCTCTTTCACCCACACTTAAATTTGCCAGCATTAAAAATGTTAACTGCACATCCTAAAATTCGGTGTCCTTCTAGTCTTAAAATCAGCTTTAAACACTGTATTAAAATTGGCATCGTGGGATTCAGTATCTTTGTGCCTCCCTTCTACTTAATTTCCCTAGTAAACTGAAGTGGAACTGAGGAAAGGTCTGCACATAGATAAACAGCTAGGAAAAGAGAGAAGAGCAGAATTAAATGTTTACAGTGAAGTCTAGAAAATATTTGTGCTTGTGCCTGTTTTGCTCAGCACACACACAAATTAAATAGAAAAGATGACAAATAGTGAGGCAAACCCATTTTTTAACAAGATTCATCAGTCAGTGTAATTAAAATAACAGGTCATACAGGCTGCAGAGATCTCAAGGTCAGTACCTTGAGGTATGAGTAATGAGTTTCAGCAGTCATTTCAGACATGTGAAATGATGCACATGAGTGAGTGGGAGAGGAAGGGGAATCATTATTTTTTGTTAACATATACAGTGATGGAGTTAGAGTAAATAGATCTATGAAAATACCAGTTTGATGCAGCAGCCCAAAAGCAAGTCAGTTGTTAAACAGTTTGAAGAAAGGAAAAGAACAAAACAGAAAATACCATTATCCTACACTATAAGGTATGGTGCCCTCATGTTCCAGCTTCCTTCCCTCTATCTCAAAAAGGATGCGGTAGACAGGGTACACTGAAGGACAACAAATCTGATCAATCATGTAAGGCAGTTCCGATCATAGAACCAATAAACAGAGATTTTTTGGTGGGCGAAAGTGAGGAGTAGAGGGAAGTCCCTATGACAGAAATAAGAAATGGATAGGATAGGAGCATCCTATGATAGTGCCTAAAATAGGAATCTATAAAAACAGGAGTGGCTCGGGAAGTTCCTGGGGAGACAATTGCTAGAGATTGGATAGGTTCAAATCAGAGATGTCCTTGGGGATCCCACCTGGCATATAGCTACCACTTCAGAACAGCACAAGGCTCTTACACATCAGAGACATGCATTTGCCAGCCCCATGAGGGTGTCTCAAGTATTCTAGGTCACCTGAAATAGCTCTAAAGGTCCATGCTTAGGCAACAGAAAAGCAGCCACTTGGGAGGTAGCTAGCACAACCAGCTGTTGTCAAAGGAGACAAGCTGCCAATTCTGAGGTTAACCCATGTGTCACAAAGCTGATGTACACCCCAGCTAGCCCCAAATGAGCTGTGCTGTGCTGTACTGTCTAGTCACACCAATACCACCACTGTGGGCAGAGGCCACAGTGACACAGCTTCACTCTTTCTAGGACTGAGCTAGCTTATGCATTTCTTTGCAGTACTGCACCTCATAAAGTAGACACAGCATAAAGCTAAATATTACTACTACTACTAAAACAAAGCTGCTGGTGTTTGTCTCAATGGAAACCTCATTTGAAGGTGGCGTGGTTGCAGACATGACTGTATGCATGTAGAATTAAGATACTAGAAAG
Source organism: Phaethon aethereus (assembly GCF_964289735.1). Taxonomy (NCBI): domain Eukaryota; kingdom Metazoa; phylum Chordata; class Aves; order Phaethontiformes; family Phaethontidae; genus Phaethon; species Phaethon aethereus. The sequence goes on along the minus strand of NC_138576.1, from coordinate 91,391,269 downwards.
GAAAGAAAACAATCATGGGTTGAGTTTTTACAGCTAGCTGGTAGGTAAAAAATTCTTCCATGTTTTTAATACTAGTATGTTTTGCATGGAAATCAAAGATATGGAAGCCACAGAACTTAAAAATGTCAATTTTTGAGAGAAAAGCTGCTTTTAAAATTCGTTTTTGTTGTCAGTAAATCAAAGTAGCACAATATATCACACTTACTGTAATTTTGAAGACAACTATGGTTAAAAAGGTCTAGTAATAGTTATAGCAATCTTTCCTTTTACTCCCTTGTACAGTATTCTCACCAACCAAGAATTTTACATTCTGATGCTATTCAAAAAGTTGCAGCAAACACAGATGTTTCTGAAATGTGGGAGAAAGATTTGCGCCCTATCCTGATAGAAAGATACTCGGGATCACCAGGCAATTATGTTGTACGACAGGTAAGAATATTTCCTGAAAATCTCGTAAGAACATCTATGTCGTGGTTTAGACCCAGCCGGCAACTAAGCACCACACAGCCGCTCGCTCACTCCCCCTCCCCCAGTGGGACAGAGGAGAAAACTGGGAAAAAACTCGTGGGTTGAGATAGAAACAGTTTAATAGGACAGCAAGAGAGAAGGAAACAATAGTGACAACAACAACAATAATACTGACAAAGGAATGTACAAGAACGAGTGATGCCCAATACAGCAATTGCTCACCACCTGGTGATCGACAGCTCGTCCCCGAGCAGTGATTCCCGCCCCCCGGCCAACTCCAGTTTATGTACTGGGCATGATGTCGTATGATATGGAATGTCCCTTTGGCCAGCCTGGGTCAGCTGTCCCGGCTGTGTCCCCTCCCAGCTTCCCGAGCACCTCCAGCCCCCTCGCTGGCAGGGCAGCACGAGAAGCTGGACTGTCCTTGACTACTGAGCAAGAACTCAAAACATCAGCACCTTATCAACAGTTTCTCATCCCAAATGCAAAACACAGTCTCACGCTAGCTTCTGTGAAGAAAACCAGCTCTATCCTGGCTGACACCAGGATAATCTATTACTTATATTCTGGTAGTGCCTTTAGTGACCGCTAAAGGGACAGGCACATTCCTTTCACTCGGCAGGATGAACTCCATCATTGTTCAAGTCTAGACTGCATAGAATCCACATCACACAGCTTGCACTTTAGCTGACATTATTTTCCAGGCCTGCATAGCATGATGGAAAAAATTAAAAATCTGCTTTTAAATTTATGTTTTAATTTAAAAAGCTTGCCTCACGTTTGATACCCAAAGTACAACACAACCGTCATCCTTCCCCTCACATGAGCAGGTTTTTGGTCACTGGTTCACACTCCCTGGGACCATACACAGGGATGAAATAAATGACACCCCTCTGCCCTTTTTCTGGAGAGGTCCTATGCTGTAACGCTCCCCTGTAGTGTTGCTTCAGATGGGTGTATCGACACAAAAGGGGATCGGAGGGGCCTAAACGGCCCGGCAGATGAAATGGTCAACATGACGAAGTGCAGTGCAGGTCCGAGTACCACACTAGCTCTGCTAGCCCAAGCACAGCAGCGTGTTAATGCTGGGCTAACACATGCAGATTGCACCTGGCCCCAAGCCAGTAAAAGCTCCAGCACATTGTATTTGAGCCACAAGGAGCTACCACGCAACTGGGTTGCTGCCCTGTCAGCACCTCTGCTCTGCACTCACGGTGTGGGCATCTTTAGGACTGTGTGTCGTGCTGGCTCTGGATTATATTAGCCAAGCAGGAGACTAAACCAGTGGTACTGCTGAGTTCACTAGAAGACATTCACAACCTCTCACTAGCCTTCATCTACCCTTTAGGCAGTGACTCAACAGCTCCAAGATAGCCCTAACTACAGTAAGTTTATTTGCCACTCTGCAGTTGGTAGACTGGAAAAATGCTGCTTTTTTGTGCTTTGTGTGTGTGCACGTGCATATCTCTATAGATTTAGTTTTGTGGTTTCTTTAGTGATACCCTGGAAGGCAGCCAAATGAAAGGGGAGAAAGTAATAAAAAAAAAAAACCCAGTTGAGCCTAGGCTAGAAAACCACAAATCATATTCAAAATAGGATCATCCTGTTACAAGGTAACAGCATGGACTAAAGTAGACCCCCACCAAAGGAGCTGGGGGCGGGTGGGGGAAGTCCTCCATTGTCAGAGCACGATGAAGTTTGAAATGGATGAATGGATGACATTTCTTTGTTAAGACACAGAAAGAGCATCAGACTCCTTTAAGGGAGAAGGCTAATGTCAGTCATGGCTAGTGCACACTGGGAACTCCATCCAGGCTTATATATTCCCCTTAATACATAACAGACGTCCTTTGCTCTGCCTACAGATAGCAGATAGACTGTACAATGCCATAAAACCTTTCAGAGGATGATCACAAAGAAAATGGAAGTTTGTTCTAGCACTAAAATTTATGGCAATATTCCCACTGACTTCACTAAGAGCAGGACAAGTCTTCAAAGTCTATTTTCTTATTCCCCTTAGAGGCTTTTCCTCATGTTTATTTAAACAGAGAAGAATCTGCCTTGAAGCACTCTAGGGACCCGTAAAAATAAGTCGCTCAACAGACATGGCCCTCTTAATAGAGTTAGCCAGACCTCTGTACTAAGTATAACTGGGGTTGTTATAGAGGTATTCACTTTAGGTAGGAAGATACCTGAAATGAATGATCTCTTCTATAGATTCGCTGTCTTAATTTTTATCTTTGCATGGCGTACACTTACAAGATTTCATTTTTAAAACATTGTCCTGAAATTTTTAATTCTTTCTTTAATTTACATGAATCGGACTGTCTCTTACAGCCTTATAAACAACTTACGTCACTTGAAGGGCAGATTTCTCATTGAAGCTAAAACCGCTAAAAAAAAACCCCGAAACAACCCCACAACAAACAAAAAAACCCTAGCTTTTTTTTTCTATACTGCTTTGGCATCTGTGTGTGGTAATTGTCAAAATAGCCACACCAAGTCCTCTGCATCCAGTTCTGACATTTAATTTATGGGCACAACTGAGTTTAGATTTGAAGAGGTAAACATTAAATCTGTCCTGGTTACACCTGAAAAAACACCGGCCTGGAAACTTCAGAGATCAAGACCTTAATGGGCAATCATTCAAAGCACCCTCAGGCTCCAAAGATAGGAGACAAAGGGGAGAAATGAAAAGCAAGTTAAAGGCTAAGGTAGCAAAGATGTTGCTTATTTTATATCGTGATATTACATTTTTTGCTATAAAATTTATCGTTTAAAAATACCACAAACTTAACACAAATAAGCCTAAGTTCCACTATTAATTAGCTAATGACAATTTGTCTGCAATATCTTTCTGAAGCAAGCAATATTAATCTGATTTTTTTTTTTTTTTTAATTGCAGCATATCAAGCACCGTCTTCAAAGATTACAGGCTGGTTGGGAAATTGAAGAAGATACATTTCAGAGATACACACCATATGGATATCAAACATTTTCAAATATTATCAGCACTCTCAACCCCTCTGCAAAACGCCATCTAGTACTTGCTTGCCACTACGACTCAAAATTCTTTGGACAACAATGGCAGGAGAGAGTGTTTGTAGGTGCAACTGATTCAGCTGTGCCTTGTGCTATGATACTGGAGCTGGCACGTGCCCTGGATAACAAGCTTCAGTTAATCAAGGTAGTTTGCTTGTTTCATTTTCATTTAATTTTGCAGTAGCAACAGGCCTTAGGGCACTTCCATGTTCTGTCCCATAGACTGCATGCCTGATTCTCGATTGCTGTGCTTGTAGTAAAATTCCCATTGACTTCAAGGACAGAACAGGGATCTGTATCTACTACTTTAGAGTACATACATTATCATGTTAAAACTTCTTATGCAAAGGGTAGCTATCTAAAAATTATCTAATATATACTGTCTAAATAACAATTTATACATGAATAATACATGTTTTATAGACTCAGTGAGATATAATCCTACTTTTTATCTAAAAGGCATAGAACCTCCTCAGTTCAGAGGAATACTCAGAAGCTCCTATCCTATCCAGTAACAGCTAGGATCATTGATAAAGTTTTGCTGCTTTCCAAATCTTGCATTTTTAAAATCTCTCAGTTGTATTCTGTTTTGGGAGACAGATGAACTAATTGCTGTGCAGGAGAGTTACACTCACATCCCTCCATGCCATAACGATTTCAAGCGTTTCTTCTTTTCCTTTATCAATTTGAATAGCTTATTTATGAAACAAGCGATGGCTGAGTGCAGGAGAAGAGTCAAGTAATAGTATAATATTATCAGTCTGTGGTACCTATGCTATGACAATCTGCTTCTAAGTGCTGCCATTGCTAGGCATAAAAATCTGTTGATCCTACAAGCTCTAAACGCTTGTAGGATTACAGATTCCCGAGTGCCATCTACTGGTTCAGTATTTATTATTTACGGAAGAATACTTCTCATACACTAACAGAGCTTTCACATGGAAAGGTCTCTCAAATGCTTATGAAGTGTTGGGAATACACTCAGCTCAGGTTTTAAGATGACTTGTCAGCAGTTGTTTCCAGAAACTGATTTGATGCTTTCTGACATTAGAATATTTAAGAATTAGAAGATTATGTCGATGTTTTTAATCACAAAGCACTCCTGTAATAAATATGTCTTCATTTAGAAGCTTCATTTAGAATAAATTTGTGTGAGGGTTATTTATGGAACAACCTGCACACCGACTTAAAGACTGGAATTTTTCACAAGTACTACATTGTTTTTTGATTGTTTTATCATGTAAGATGACAAAATTTGACAAAAAGGCAACCTAATTACTTCACACAAGCTACCATTTGTACAGTCTGTTAACAAAATATACTTTGGGATCCATCTGCTTAATACATTAGCTATGACCTTTTTGCTCTCCTTATAGTAGCATAACAGACTTTGTTATGTTTTCAGCCAAATCTATTTATACTTTGACTTCAAGCTGTGATTTTTATCTTGATGTTTCTCCAGTTATATAGAGTAGGTTTAAAATTAAAGGGCAAAGACAACTCTCTACATTATTCAGACCTGGGAACATGGTAAACAGTAGTAACAATAATAATTACAAATACTACTTTCTAAAATTCAAATGGCATTAATAGTTTCTTCCAGAAGGTAATGCAAACTGACTGCTATCAAAAGAGCTCTGTCCTGTGCAAAGGACAAAGGGCAGCAAAGCATTGCCATTAGAAAAAAATCCATATATCACTGTTAGCATAATCGATATCATCTTGCCTACGTGAGCAACATTTTATAGAAGTTTTCCACTACTGTTTATATTGGATCAGCTCCAGCTAGTTGGGAGTTATAGCCCATACAGGACATGACTGTTGCCAGTGACCCCACCTTTTTAACCACATCATGCAATTTCACTTGAAGTAACATTAATTCATAGTGGGTTAAAATATTTGTGGCAACTGCCAAAACTACAGTTCCCAAAACTGTTCACATAGTGGAACCGAACTGGGTTTAGCCATGCTGTAGATCGTTAGGAAACGCTGCCAGTGCAAACAAGGCTTTAGTTAGTAAACGGAGTGAGAAAAAAGGCTCCTTCTACATGGGGAAGTAGTTTCACACAGCTGTCTCCTTTGTGACCTTAAATACATTAATCATATATTCTCAGTTTTTACTGCTGTGATATTTTTGGTTGTTGAAAGGGAAGGACATATCTACTCCACTCTCTGTGCTTTGGTTTCAGGGTAGTCGCCTGGGTGGTTGCAAGTCCCCCTGAAGGAAAAGAAATGGTCATTCTTCTCATGACTGACTGCTCTTTGTCCCTCAAAAGAACCATCAACTTTAAAATAAGTAATTCGCCTCCACTGATGCGCAACAGTAGCACTGATATTACTCCTTTACGGCACTAGCAAGTAATAATGTTAGCACTCACATCAGGTCTTGTTGCTAATGTATCTCCTCATTGTCTGAGATGTTGTCTCTGCTACCTGGTTTTGCAGACCTGTCTCAACATACTGAGTTCATGCCTACTAAAGTCAGAAATGAAACTTTTAACCAGAAGCAAAATAATACCAGACTGGAGAACGTGTTACTGTGCTAGATAAATAATAGTGACCGATCACTACCACTATTACACCATAACCTGTTGCCTGTAATAGGCAACCCTATGTTGCATAGGGTATCTTGAAACTATACACCTACCAATGTTGCCTATATGACTACAGTATTTGTCCGTTATTTAATGTTCTGAATCAGTTACGTTACTTTTAACTTCCTCCAACAGATGAGCTCAATGTCAAGACCAGACCTTTCACTTCAGCTCGTTTTTTTTGATGGTGAAGAAGCCTTTGTCCGGTGGTCCCCTTCTGATTCCCTCTATGGATCTCAACACTTGGCTCAAAAAATGATATCTACTCCACATCCACCTGGTTCAACAACCACAAACCAGCTGCAGGGCATAGTAAGTAGCTTTCACGTCCCTAATGAGTAATAGTAAATTGCATTTTAAAAATATTTAATTAGTAAGTAATTGGCCAAATTTCCAAGAAAACATGAACCCCACCAAAGCTAAAGGAAGAAGCAGACTTGTGGCAATTTTATGAGATGTCATAAAATAGGGAGTTGGCAAGAGCTTCTCAGGTGAATCTGCTTAGACCATCTCCATGCAAGTATAAGGAGGAGTCATAGAAAAATCAAAATGCACAAATTTATTAGAATATAAACTAGGATACCCACCTTCTTCAAGAGAGATAATTCAAAGTGATTAGGAAAGAGCACAGACATAGTATTGGTACTGTATCTCACGTAGTAGCTCGGCACTAAGGTACGGCAAGGTCTCCGCTTCCCTTTGATTCCTACTAACATTCCAGTTGTCTGCTCCCTTCTCCCTGCTGCCTTCTAGTTTTCCTCACTGCTGAGACTTTTCTTCTGTTACTGTATCTTGTGACTCATAAAATGTCTTTCCCTCGACAGATTTTGTTGTTCTCCAGGGAAGAAGTGATTTCCTCTTTCTCCCCACCTTCCACAGTTTTTATTTTAAAGGGATATTAACACACAAACTGCAAACAAAGCCATGCAGTCTGCTCCAGCTTGAGGAACAGAGAAACAGCCTACCTTTTTCCTCCTTGGAAAGACAGCAAAATGCATTAGATTGAAAGCAGGTTCTACTAATGAGTTCTTCTCAGGCACTGTGGTAGAAAAGCCAGACCTTTAGCCAGAGCTATCAGACCTAGTCATGACCTATACAGGAACCAAGAGGTTTCATTGCTGCTGCTGCTGGTGGTGTAGTAATGTAAATAATTATGTATTAAAGATTCTCTCCTCTGTAGGACCTGCTTGTACTACTGGATTTAATTGGTGCACGAAACCCAGTCTTTCCCAATTATTTTCCAAACACTATTCGATGGTTTCAGAGGCTTCAAGCAATCGGTAAGGAGAGGGATATGGGCTTTGACAGATTTGAAAAGTTAGTGTGTAGTTTCTGAAAGTATTAAGTCCTGTAAATCAGATTTTTAGATTACTTTTCTGGTTTACAGTTACAATATTTAATAATGTAAATGTTAAATTTGGTGCAACTTAAACCTGTATGAAGATTTTAATATTTAATAAATAAAACAATGGAGGAAGATTCCCAGACACTTGGAAGCCATGAAACAAGCCTACTACTGAGTGTCACTCTGTGACTCTTGGGAACTACTTCAGTTCTGTGTTTTAGTTCTCACTTCTGTAAAATGACAGTAATAGCACGAATCTTGAGGTCTCCTAAGTACTAAACAAATGCAAAAGAGTCACCAACTTCTTTTCCTTCTTTGATGGAAAAAGCTTCCATGTAAGAGGAAAAATAATTCAAATGTTCTAACAGGCCTCATATTGTCTAAAAGTCGTAACAATTGCTTTCATTGTGAATTACAGAGCAAGAGCTACACAACATGAACCTGTTGAAGGATCACCTTGTTGAAAGGCAGTATTTCCAGACTACTTTACATCGAGGCTTGGTTGAAGATGACCACATTCCATTTTTATTAAGAGGTACCGGAGCTCTTATATGTTAAGATATAAGTTCAGTAACTAAATGCATCATTTAGTGAATGAGCAAGTACATATGAGCTTGTTTTTCAAGCTTGTTTGCCCCAACTTGAGGCTTCCAAAACCAACTTTACGCAGGCCAAGAGTCACAGCATTGAACAGCATACCTGAACAAAACCACCAATAAAACATACCCATCGTCATTTTGCACAAGTACAACTCCAATGGCACAGAGATAATGGAAATTTCTGTCAGCAGTAGTGTCCTGCAAAGATAAGCAACCCTGATCCAGTCAGATATCACTACATACCACACTGCCAGCAAGTTACTATTTCTAGGAGCAGTGAAAAAAACACAGGTCATATCTTCAAAGACTACAAAAATCTCTGAAGATCTGTTGTCAAAGTTACGGGTAGGCTTGCTATCACCTGTTAAAATTTGAAGGCACTGCCTCCTGCAAAATTTCATATATTCAAATTAGACATCCTCATTCACTAAAGAGAATGGACATTTTGTAACTGTCAGCTTGAGGGCTGCGAAAGGTACATAGTGTAGCCAGCAGAAATAGTGAAGGACACAATATGCCTGAAATCCCTCCTGGAATTAGGCACAAACCTGAAACTGGGATTCCCTACCTAAGCATTTCTTCCGGCAGACACCTACGCCATGGCCTCTGGCTGTGTTCATTCTTTTCCTTTGGGAGAGAATCAAAGAAGGGGAAAGCAGTTGTACTACTGCTGCCACCTTGTCAAGCTACAGGTCAGTGACTAAAGCACTTGTTCAAGTTCAAGATGTGGATTTGATGTCCTTGTCAGTTCAAGCACTCAGCAGAGCATCTTCAAAACTAAAGTGGGCCAAAGAAGGGTAGTAGATACAGTAAACTCTCTGGTTGAAGTCTTCCACTGTACAGCAAGGACTACAAGAGTCATATTGCTAGAGAAGGGTTAAGCAAAAAGGAATGTAACGCTAGTTCAATGAAGAGGAAGGGAGGGAGTTATCTTCCTGTCCAGCCCCTAATTTTACCATGGCTTATGCTCTTGTTAACTACTGAGTAATGCAAAATGCGCACACAGCTCTGGAAGCAAGTGCAAGAGCAGCTACATCTCCGTAGCTCTGGGTCCCAAGTCCAGCAAAACCAACACAACCATCAGATGCACATCCAGGGATATCAAAAATCCTACACGGGAGAAGCTGATAGGGGAAAACAGTGACCACACCACAAAACTTTTTCAAGTAACATGATTAACACCTAGTGAAGAAAATAGATTCCTCTAAGTGGTAAGCAGCTGAAAAGTGACATAGGAAAAACAGTAAACCAGGAAAGAGGCTAGAGAGAAACAATGCTCCACCACTGCCCCCAAAAAGTGACCAGGAAGCAGAAGGTTGATTTAATTCCTCTTTTACCTAAAATTTGCAGTATGTATAGGTGGCTTGATGTATGTGTGTGTATATATAGATACACACACATACTGATAACAGATTCTTTCAAGTGGAAGTTTTTATCTAAGGATAACAGTGGTTCTATTTTACAGAGTAAAAATAGAGACAGTCTATTTTGCCATTTATGGCGAGGACTAAAACTGCTTGCAAAAAGTGTGCATTCTTAACACTGTCACAAGAACATGGTGATCAGTTTAGGGTTTGGGGAGCTGCAGTGGTTTCTCTGCTCTTCTGTAGCTCCTCAGCATGGTATCAACAACTACAACACAAAGTATCTCAAAAAGAAAAAGCAAATATCACAGAAAAACTACTAGCTGCAGGTGCCTAAAAAAAAAAAAAAGGAGGGAAAAGTACTCAAAGGAAAGGAAGGTGCCAGAAACACACACTGAAATGGATGGGCTGCAGTCAGAGTCTTCAAAAAACATAATGTAAAAGGAAAGTGCAGTGACACACACTCCTCTATGAAGTAAGCACATTGAGTAGTTACCTGACTCTGTTGCTAAAAGGCAACATATCACTTGGCTTAACAGAACTTCTTGAATATTTCTTCTCCAAATTTCACTTTCCTCCTTACAGGGGTTCCAGTGCTACATCTGATTCCATCCCCTTTTCCTGCAGTATGGCATACCATGGAGGACACAGAAGAAAACCTTCACAGAACCACTATCGACAACCTCAGCAAAATCCTGCAAGTGTTTGTACTGGAGTATCTAAACCTGTGATAGACAAAATGGCAACAATTCGTATTCCATTTTAAATACTGTTTGCCCACCTCCACATTTGCTATTTAATTGCATTGGAGAGCATTAAAGTGAAGCATTAAAGTGAATATAATGATAGCTCTTGCTAGACTGATTATTGATTCAGCTGTTCCTGGCCCAGTGTTCCATGTAGCCAAGTAAGATAGCATTACATAAGAATTAGTTTCAGCCTGGAAAGAATTTGATCTTTCCATGTCTTACCTCCAAATAAAAAACACTAAGAATGTTTCCACATTGTTATCACTGTTTTATGTCACATATTAAGATCCCAGGAGGGAATGCTTACAGTTTGCAACAGTTTTTACAAGGTGTGACCAACTTGTGCAGTGTTCAGCAATGGAAATTGAGACATCAAAAGAGGCAAAAATCACACTAAAACAAACTTCTACTTTAGGTTGAACTAAACCACCTCATTCTGAAATGATTTGCTAGAACTTCCAACAACAGAAGGGATTTTTAATCCCCTTTGCTCCCTCTTCTGCTTCCTCTACAAGAAAGGCTGCAAGGACTCTTATCGCAGACAGCAAGCCACTAGGAAACAGAGAAATAACCCAAATTCAGTTTTCTCTCTCTCTTTGGATACTTGCTGATGGATAAAGATGGTGGGGAGTGATGCTAAGAGGAAGGTATGTGAGGGTTTCATCATGTTTTGACTGCAAGACAGGAGATCAAAGAGAAGAGTAGGTGGTGTGTGAGCGCAACACCCCAGCACACGCCATTCATTCACGTGAGAATCATTCACAATTTGACCCAAAATAAAAAAGAAAACACCTGCTGTTTTTAATAGAGATTACATCAGAAGTAACCATACTAGGAAAGTGATCGCTTTAGAAACTACAGTTTTATGTAATTTTAAAGGCAAAGTGCTATCTATCAAGAATAAAATGAGAGTCAGAAGCAAGACAACAGTTTAAGCACCAAAAAGTAAGAACACGCCATATCCTGTATCAGAAAAAGATACTTACCAGTTTAACAATGCTGTGCTTTTACATTCTAGAATTACTCAATACATTTAGTATAAAACTCTAGCAAAAATCTAGCCTGGAATGAAATCAGTAGAAGCCAGAAGAACAGTATTCAAAAGCTACCTACAAAATTATGGTTTCCACTGGTGAGAAAAGGATGAGAGCATTTGAAGAAAATAAATAAATAAAATCAAGCTGGTAGAGGACACACTGAGAAAAAACAAGTCAGTATTTTACTGCTCTGAGCTTCTTCCATTAGAAAGTCCTATCCTGGGCAAAGAGATTTGAAAAGGAAATAAGCTATGGAGTTGTAGGCATGTCAGATGTGGCCTGTATTTTATCGTTTTCCTAAAGCAAACATTTCTGAACCTAAAACAATATTTGTGTACATAAAGTAGCAATAGAAATATGTACGTACAGCAATGCAAATTTGTAACATTTTACTATTACAGGGCAGCCTGAAAATGAAACGCAATCTGTCTTTGTTGCTCAAGATGAAACAAAAGCATTTTATGTTTTCCCATCACTTTAACATTTGTGAGGAATGTTTCTATTCTGCATGCAAACTACTGAAATAGAATACAATGAAAATTCTAAAAATTGCACAGGTGTGTTTCAGATATTCCTGTACCTCTGTGTAACTACATCAGAGCTATTTGAACTCTTTGCTATCATATTCTCCTCTAACTTCAACCCATCAGAAAGCATTCTAAACTACTAAATTAAGTCTTCTTAAGTTTGAATACTCTGAGCAGTGTAAGGCACCTACTGCACCCTCCCAAGTGGCAAAAAAAGGTAACAAAATGGCTGTATACAGAAATATTAAACATGAGTTTGTGTGCTAATTTCGTTCTAACAGGTGAACTCTTGTGGTACTTCATACTTTGCTGGGCCTCTGAAGAATGCTTTATGCATTTGCGGTGTGCCACTCTGCTTCATCAAGAATTTGAAAGTTAACTTCTAATAGGCTTCATTATGAAATATGGGATGAGAGGGTTGTTATAACTGGAAAAGCCTAAATTTTTTAAATCTCTTATTAGACTTAGTCAAAACCATAATTTCATGTAGTTTATACCAAATCTCTGACATGTCAATTTTGTCACCAACTTCTCACTGCCTGAGCATGCAGTTCTCTTCAGTTATGTTTACTCAGTTCAAAGAAATGAGATACAGGTTGGTGTAATATGATTCAATGGCTCTCCAAAAATGAAGAGGCCTGCCTTCCCCCCCCCCCCCCCCTCAGATTTTGGGGGGTGTGTTTTGGGTTTTTTTTTTTGCTTTTGTTTTTTTTTGGCGGGGGGGGAGGGAGTGGCACAGCACGAAGGGGTTTTTTGGTACAGGAAAAGAAGGGACATCTTTTAACTGGATGTGAGCCCCGGAACGGGTTTACTTAAACAGGGGAGGTCCATCATCTTGGCAACTTATGTGATCCGTCATTCATTTAAAAAATAACTGCTGGAAGGAAAACTAACGTCAGCCCAGTAACCACACGAATCCAAGAATCTAAGCTTCCAAAAGCACAAGAACTTGAAATAGTCAGTAAAGCAAAGGCATGGTGCAAGGAGGGTTCTCACTGCTACTAATGCACAGAAGAACAAGCAGGTAGAAGAAAATCTAGCCATTTGATAAAATAGGTAGAAAACAAAAAATACAAGTGAAAAGACCAGGACTGGCATCTCTTCCACTCTCAGTTTCAACATTGAGTATCACTAAGTGTCCCACTCTGTAGGATCTGGATACGCACAGTACAGATAATCACTTCAGAATTCAGAGACGGGCTTTAAGTTGAAGAACCTATTCCTGGGTAGTTTCTCTGTTCCTGTTGGATGGTGGCAGCAGAGGACAGAAATCAACTGAGGGACTTCAACTCATCTGGTAATTACACAAATCATCAGAATTGCTGCACAGGTCCTTGAATAAGATTTGTCACATCTCAGTCAAGGGAAAAAAAACCCAAAAAAACAAAACAAAAATCATCCATCTACCACCCACGAGAGGCTGTCATTGGCTTGCCAGAGTCCTCCTACAGTATGTAGTTATTACCTGGGTGAAGGGAATGCAGAACGGAATGAACTCAAGAGCCATGCTCAATAGGTAAAACCGCAAACTCCCCATATTACATTAATTATTTGTATTGTAGTAGGCGCTCTAGCTCCTTCTATATCAGGACAATGCATTTTTTCACAAGAATCTTCAGCCTAAGTAATGGTACATGCCTCTCAAATTCTCTAAAGCTTGATGGATTGACCTACAAGTGAAATGATCCTATGCAATCACAGTTGGAACAAGTTAAGGGAGTAACAATGCCAAACCCTCTGGCAGACAGAAATGACAGGAAGTACCAGTCCTTTTTTCTTCTAGCTGGAGCAGCATTCCTATCACCAGGAATGAAGACAATATAAATTAGCAATTCTTATTCACCACATTTCAAATAAACATTTAGATTTTGACCACCTAACAGCAAAATACAGTTAGAAAAGACAAAATGCAGTAAAAATGCTTTCTGTAGAATTGTTACAAGGACCCAGTCTACATTTGCAGCAGACCCAGCAAAACAGTTCTAAAGTTTCACACATCTGCTCATTGAGCTTAAAGTATCACCTGAGAGCATCACTTAAACAATCAATATATATAAAAATATAACTATACAATCTTGCACACAAATTACCACTTTTTCCTTGTCATTTAAGGATGACACTGATTTTATTTTCCTCGTATAAAAGGAGACATTTTACTCTGTGCTCATTTAACAAATAATATATTCATAACAATAAAGCAGCTAAAAAGCTGTTCTAATCTCTAAAAGAATCTTTATCAACTGCACATATGATATATATCGTAAACAATCACTCAAAAAAATAATTTTTTTAAAGTGATTATATTGCACTCAGAATTCTGGGATTCTCGTTCTCCCTTCTCATTTAAAATCAAAGATCAGCTTCATTTTTTAATAAAATGGAGCTCTAATTTTCTACTAAAAACAAGTAAGCATGCAATCAATATAATACAATGTATTTAAAATGTCAGAAAAAGGGCAAGTGTTTGGTTATGTAAGGAACGTTTCTCAAATAGGCCACACGAGAGTAGTATATTGTAAACATTCTGCTGGCTCTAAGGTGTTGCAGGTGCTGTAGAGAGTGCAGTCTAGTTCAGCACCCAAGAGGTACAGGGAATCGGTTCAAGTGTTCTGTACTTCAGTCAACTTCCATGCAGCAATGGCAGGTGTAAGAGACTACACATAAAGACAGAGTAATGAAACAAAGGTGATTATTGAGCTAATACTGACCTCATAGAAACATAGCCAATCCTTACAAGTTCATTGTAATCTTTAAATGCAAGTTTTCCAGGTCATTATACATTTTCTAACACAGCAATGAAACCATTACATTTGCTGCAAATGAAGTACAGAACTAGATTCCCTTACTTGTAGCTTACATGGACTGTATACCAGTGGCAGACTGTATACCCTCAGCCTAAAATATCCCAGCAAGACCATCATGCAGACTTGTCACCTTGCTTTGTTTGCAGGAGTGACACCCTCCTCCATGTGTTGGAGTGAGAAACACAGGTAGTGGAGGGGGAAAAAGAAAAAAAAAAAAAAGGAAAGCAATGTCCTTATGCAGAAAAAGAAATCCTCAACCAATGTGAAGAGGCCACAGGTCTTGAAAATTCAGATGAAGGCTGTTTTTTCTCAACTCAGTTCTACAAGAGAAAGATTTCTCTATCAAACCCATTATCTTCAGGTAACACTAGTATCTTTGGAGTCCCTGAGATACTACAGCTCCATATAACCACCTTGGACAAATGGAGAGACTTAACTTAGTACACAGACTAACAAGGTGGAAGCCAACATATAGCACCCTGAGTTGCCAAGTGAAACAATAGGAATGGGCAACCCATTCCTCAACAGCCAAAAGATGCAAAGAAAGTGCAGAGGAGGCATTGGCTAGGGAATTAAGATACATACTGCACAGGAGAACAGTCCCTTTCCCCGTCATCAGAGCAGTGAAGAAAAAGACAGCAGTCAGAGCGAAGAGCTCTCTGAGAAAGGCCCTGAAGAAATATGGCCTTCTAGATGTACAGTAGAATGACAATGAAAAAGCAGAGACAAGATAGGCAGTCTTGTTCCAAGCGTGCCCCAAAAGTTAAGCACTGTAAGCAATGACTTTAAGAACTGTCAGTGATCACTGACCTGTACTCTGGATATAAACCAGGAATATAGATTTTTTTTTTTTTCCCCTGAAACTGTGGAAAAAATACAAAGAGGAAACTTACAAAGTCACAATCGAATCAGAGAATACTTTCCATAGTCAAAAATTAAATACTGGCTTCATAAACAATACAGCCATCTGCTCTGTATCTTAAATAGGCTTGATTGTAAAAAAGAGATGCTTGTAAAACCTTAAGTTTGAAATATTTTATTTCCCAGTATATTGCTAAATAATTTTGCCGTTAAATCAAAAAGGAAGAGATATCAGAGATGAATATGGAATACTTACAACTAGAAAATGGTTGCTGAACCATCTGAATTTCTAGAAAAGCATCAATAAAAATGTAAAAACATAGTCTTACAAAATTAATTGGAATCTGAAATGCCAGATTGTCTTCACAATGGCCACAATATGAATACTGATGGATATCTGCAACCAAAAACTAATTGTGACTTTGCCAAAAGATGGCTTAATACAGCAATCAAAACATCTCTAAAAACTGGGACTTCTATTTCTGCAATTTCCTAGTCTCTCAGGTATTTGGCATTCAGTAAGCAATTCTCATGAGAAAAAAAAATGCTACCTGGTCACAATTATGCTCTCTTACGGAGTTGTGCTATATCTCAATACATTCTTGGGAAAGTAAAGAAAAGTGAATAAAAAGCTGAATAGAAATAGACACTCTATAAAAACTACCTGTAAAGCATCATAAGTCTGGAAAATATTTGTGGCGTTACACAGGCTACTGCTGATGCAAAGAAAAAAATTGCAATTTAACCATTTCATGAATATGAACAATGCACTTGTTCCCAGCCATTTAGAATGATCTGACATTCCAAACGTTTATAAAAATTGGGTAATAAAAGAATTAAGTCAATACCCTTAAGTACAATAAATAACGGTGTTTATTATGGTCGGGGTTGCCCACGAGTGTTTGTTCCATATCTGCTTGGGACATTTGTAAAACCAGTTCTGAATCCTTGAGTTGCTCCCATTCCCGGTATTCCAAATCCTTGATTGAGTACACTGCTGTAGGGTGCGGATCCATGATTAAAGCCCAATCCATAGGGCCTTGTCTGAGTGTTTAAAAGGATAACTGGACTCACATTTTTGCCTGGTGTATTAAAAGAAAATTCTGGTGGTGGGCTGCTGGGCTTAGCTGGAGTAGATGTAACAGGGTTCAAATTATCAGCAGCTTTCAAAGGTGGCATTGGAATAATATGATGATCCGAAAGGTTCAGAATATTGTTTGCAATAGGCACAGATGATAAGGTAGGTCTGATCCAGTCATCTTTGAAAATCTGAACAGTCAAGGTAGAGACCAATGTGTATAATCTGTTAGTGACATGGGCAAGTACCATTTGTTCATTTGCATCTCTCCGAATTCGGACATGTACTGATCCAGCCTAGAAAGTGATAAAAATAAGTTGGCTGTTAACTGTTGCTTCCAATAAAGATTCTCTGTATGCAGTCACAAAGAGGTAAGTTATCCTGAAGAGAATTATGCAAAGACCTTTCACAGTGGAGACTACTGACTAAATTAAGAAACTTATTTAATAATTCCATAATTAGGATACATTTTGGTCTTTCCTAATGTATGATCCCTTAGGTACACATCAAGATCATTATTCAGGAAAAGCAAGTCTTAAAACCAAACTGTAAAATACAACCTGTGATGGCAGGAAAGGAAAGGCAACAGCCAGGAAAAAAGTGGCCCAAAAGAAGAACAAAGTGCGGGCAAACTCCATATGCCAAATTTAGGAAAAAGTATCATCACTGTGCTGTTGGAGCAGGCAAGAGGACAACACATATGGCAGACACGCTCAGATTGGGACCATTAGGAAGAACAGAGGCAATGACCCTTGTGGAACTCTGACTAAGAGTTTCTCCTGGACGTGCATGTAACTGCGGGCCACCCCCGTCTTCCTCTCAGCAGCGCTTCCTCTCATCTACCTTGAACTACTGCCGCAGAAGCAAAGAGGACATAAACCAGAACCCCTCAACATGCTTTTTCACTTCATATTTCATAAAGACCATGGTTCACAGCTTGTGCTATATAAGCTATATTGTGCTATATATTACATTAGACGGTGCAGCTGAAAACATATCCAGGTCTCAGGAAGTTTCTACTACAGTCTGGAAGATGCCAATAGGTAAATATGCACACAAAGGTTTTGTAAATATCTGTGATCAATCCAACAGTGCTGTGATCCGGTATGCTGGGTAGCTGAATAGTAAACTGAAAACTATTTTCACATCAGCAAGTCAGAGCTGCTGCCTTGTTCTTTTTTTTAAGAAGGTTAGCATACCAGAAGAATTCAGAAGTAGAGAAAAATTCCAACAGTCTTAATTTACCGGCTGTTACAACAGACCTACCTCAATTTAGGAATAACTGAGTTCTGTGTGATCATTCTCTATCACAAACAACCCCTTAATTTCGTTCAGCTTACAGAATATCAACAGACAACTGTAGCTGGTTTATTCCACCACTCCCCACAGAAATGCTGAAAACATAGTACTCTAGAGTAGACCTTTGGTACCTGAAGGTTTACAGTTTACTTTTTCTCCCCTCTAAGACAATTAACACTAAAATACTGTTTGAAAAAATGTCTTTACTGTTGTTTGGGGTTTTCTTCACTGACAAAATACAAAAGAAACTCTACAGCTGCAAAATGCATGCTTTAATCCAGAACTGCAATATACATAAATAATATTAACCAATAACAAAGCTTTAAAAAATATAATGGACAGGAAAAGAAAAGTTTTGCAATAAATCACAAGGACCGAGTACTGACTCCATCAATTTTTTTTACGTTTAAAATTTCAGAAGAAATACCTTACTTCATTTAAATAAAAATTTGAGTAGTGACAACTGACTACTGTCAGTCATGACTGACAACTCTTTTTTAAAGGCTAAAAAGACAATAAAGACGTAACTTACCAAAGTGCCAAACCCTAATGTCCAGAAATGCTCATTTCTAACTTCCAAGACACCATCCAAAGTTGAAACCTAATTTTACACAAACATCCAGAAATACGAAAATAAATTAGAAATAATGTTTCAAATACTTTCAGAAATGTACTCTTACACATAACTGAACAACACAGCATTTTCAGGAATGGAAGCTTTTATTTCATACACAGAATGGATGATGTCCGTTAACGATGCCACCAATGCTTATCTACCGTACTTTTGATAACCTTAAACATCCAAATCCATCCAAAAAGTTGATCTACATTTCAAGTAACTCTTGCTGCCAAATTGCAGTATTTTCTCAACTTGATACGCTGTAAGTCAACAGCTGCCTGTACTCCTTTTCCTCCCCCCACTCACATTTATAAACTATGGTAGCTTGAATTTAGTTAATAAAAACAGTCTGCACTGCTTTAACAGATTTATTCCAGATACCTGAACAACACTACTCATCTTAGAAAGATCCATATTTTCTACATGCAGCTAAAAAGTAATATTAAAAAAATACTTCTTTAGCAATCTTCTTGGACTACTCACAAAAACTATTCATATTCCTGAATCCTTATTTAATGTTAGCTGTGCATGTTGTGTTATGTATTATACACTGACTTACCTCCCTAAGAAGTTTATCTAACTGGCCAATCACATGAGGTGGTGTTGTCTTTAAGAAAAAGAAGAAGAAAAAAAAAAAGTTTTACTAAAGATTAACTTGGCCCTGTTTAAGTAAGGCAGTCTAAGTCTGGTCTACCTACACAAAAGACTAATGGCATTAAACAATAAATTCTTCATGATGCATATTTCTACTGCCCTTAAAATTCTTCTAGCACGTCACAAATTCCCCTTGGAATGCTTTCTATTCAAATGTTTAAAACAGATTTTACGTTTTTAAAAAAATAAGGGCATTTGACAAAACTGAAAACACCAAAAAACCTTGCTTTGTGACATTGCCTTACCTGAAGTAGTACTTTCCCACTGTAGACACTCATGGGATACATGGTACCAAATGTCATCAAAGCAATTGCTATAGCAGAGGCTGTGTCTACAGCAAAATAATTGCTAGGGAGAAAGAGCAATTTTAATGAAAAACAGGTATTTACGTTTTTGAAAGGCATAAGAATTTTCTTTTGATTCTTTTTCATTCTTTTAAATGATACACACTTACAGACTATTACACATATTAGTCTCATATGAACCATACGTCTTTGAAAAAACATTAATATATTCATGAAGTTGCAAGCCCATTCATACAAAACACAGCTTTTTACTAGATCATTCCTTTCAGGTAAAAAATGCAATTTTCCATAGACTGGATACAAAAAGAGTTACTTTTTTTTAAACAACAACTGTACATACTTGATTTCAATGAGCATATATGTAATGCAAAGAGCTAGAGCTCCAGCAATATCAATCAAGACAAAAGGGTTCATTCGTGGCAGAAAGATGCTACTCAATCCTGGGATGATTCCACAAATACTGTAACAAAACAGAAAAAGCAGCTGTCAGCTAGCTGTTCGTCATTACTTCAAAACCCAAAAGTTACACCCATTATTTCAGCATTTGACTTCAAATACACCTTGCAGTCACAGCAAATGATGTCTCTGAAGACTGTAAAGGCCCTTCTAATTCTGCTCAAAGTTTTGTAGTAGTCCAATGTCAGCAAAAATTAATAAAGTTTAGATCCACATTACATTCTCTCTCTTACCTGAAACTAATATTTACCTCTTGCATCTTAAAATTGCTTTAAGTCTATCTTCCTATCTACAAAACGTTATACTACACTAATCTTTATACATTTTTTCTACATGTTAAAAAACGTATCTTGTGCTAGTTTCTATTTTCTGGTAACATAGCTAGCTGCGTCAGCTGTACACAAGTACCTTACAGGTTCAGATATTGCTACTAGATACATGTAAGTCTTGGGGGGGTCATATCACTAGTCTTCAATCCATCTGCCACCTTGGTGTGCAAAAGTGTTCTGAAGCCAAAGCTAACTAATTGACGGAGTCTGAAAAAAGGGAGGAGACCAGCAAGTTAAATAAAAGGAGATCGAAAAACCCATGAGGGAACACTGGGACAAGTTACTTATTTATAGCTATCTCCTATCAGTGGGAGCATGAACAGAAAAAAGGGTTTCTGTACTTCTCAGTGAATGTAAGTGCATGTCACATAGTGGAAAATCTAAAGAAAAAGACAACATGAATTGTTTTGTTGCTGTTTGGAACCGACCTATGCTTAGACATTATGTGCTGGTCTCCTCCTGTAAGAATTTTAATCTGCATAATTATATAAAGGTGCAGATATTTTGTAATCAGCACTGCTTCACAGAACACATTTGAAATAGTATAAGTACTAACCAGATTTAATAATTTTTTTAAAATTCTTGGCATAATTGTCTACAGGTTATCTCAAAATCCAGCAGTAATTCTAGACGCTTGATCTGGGAGCCCTTCAAGTTATCCATCTGTGTCTTTCCCCGTAACACTGTGTTACCACCTCGTCAAAGAAAAAAACTCTGCTAGTGTCTGTGATTGCTAATCACCTTTTTTTTTTTTTTCCCCCCCTTAAAACTGAAACTCCAGGTACTTGGGCAACACTATTGTTAGTCTTCCAAAGCTGTTCTGTAGAATTTGGGTCTGATGATATAATACCTTATATCTGCATAAAATCAACTCTTCTGTTTAACAAACCAGCATTCTCTATTTTCCTCAACTGTATACAAAAAAATCACAACATGCAGAAACAGAGAGGCACTGCAGCACACTTAACATGTTATGCAACAGGGTTTACAATTCTTATTTTGATACTGACAGCATAAGTACTTGGAAGAACATGTATGGCTCAAAATAAATATTTCTGACATCTGACAAAATTATTTGCAAACGATGTTATCTCGCATTCAGGTATCAATACAAGCAAGAGAGCTAACAGACAAAATGAATGAGCAACACTGCTTCAGCCCCTGAAGATGCAGACTTTCCAGTTTCCTACTGGACAGGTGAGGAGTCTCCATAGCTATGTTTCAGTGAGTAACCTGTTTCATATATCACATTTAAACTACAACCATCCTAGTCATTTGCCCACATCACAAACACAAATTACTACAAAACGCTCAGGTAATGATTGCTGAGAAATGCAGTTCAAGTCTGTACAGGATGAAGCTAGTTTACCTCAGCTCATCCAAGGACAACTGCATACAATGTACCAAACACATTCAAAGGGAAAGTCATGCAGAAAGATGTATTTCTGTTAGATTGCTGTATCTGGGAAATATGAGAGACAATGTATGCTCTAGAGTTCATACACTAGACCTAAAGTAGGTAAAGCTATTTTAAAAGCTCTAATACACAACAGTTTATGCCTCGACACCCATCCAAATTGTTATTATACATAAAAACATAACACTGCCTTCCAGCAGCTAATAATTTTGAAAAACATTATAAAGCTTTACCTTCTACTAAGATCTGCAACATGCTCCTGAAGCCAACTTGTGCTGGCAGCTGCGAAAGAAAGGTGGTAATAAAATTACTAGGAGTAAAGGCATACATTTTAAAGTACACTTTAAAGTTTTATTTTAAGGTAAGAACCCAATACACTGTGAATGAATAAATGTATCTCAACATATTCACTGTCACTTAAAAAAAAAAACAACAAAGTCTGTCTTCTCCAGGCAGTAAAATGCCTGTGTCATAACCTGAACTGATTAAATACAAATACAATTTGCAGATTATAATCATCATAATTATCTTTTATATAATATAAAGTATAATATCTAACAAACAATTTAAGCACAACTATGCTCACTGAAATGAAGCATTATTTCTGGCAAAAAACATGGAAAACCATGAAAAATAGATGGCTTCTCACAAGTTACTATTTTTCACAACACTCAACCGTCTCCCAGCAGTTAGTAGGAATGATTGCAAGCCTAATTCAAAGTGAAAAAGTCCCAGTAAAAGAGCTATTAAGAAAAGTTATTACATTAATTTATTTTAATCCATTAATATATCCATAAATTGTCTTCAAGGTTCTGGTATCTGTCAGATGACCTTCACTAGCTGAATCCAAAAGATTGAAAATAAAGGGTACGTCAGCATTAAAATGATACTCAGTTTATCATATTAATGACTACATACTACTCAGAGAGCCCTAAAAGCAAACTAGAGTTGAAATTCAGATGGCAATTCTAAACTGCATGAAGATGGAGGTAATAGTAATATATACATGCTAGTTAAGAAAGTTACCAGACAAGTTATACCTTGATAAAAATAGGAACATTAAAATCTTTTCCCAATTCTTGTTACAGATTAATATATCACATACCTTCAGAGACATAAGCAAAAGGCTTATTCCTAATGGAAAGCATTGTAAATAAGTTGAAAAAGAGAGCCACGAAAGTACCAACCAGCAGTCGCCCCCTAAGGAGGGAGGGGAAAAAAAAAAACAAACAAAAACTTAATTTCGCATCATCACAAAACATGAAATCAAGCTGTAATTACTAGTAACAATATCAAAATACTTTGCTTGTTATCTTTCACTGACACTGAAAACATGAGTAATAAACTAGTGTAATGCTTAATGAATGGCAGTGTACTTTCATTTTAAGGGTTAATATGAGATCACTGAACTTTGTACGTTAGTGTTATCACATTAGGCTGTACATAATGTTCATAATGTTGAGTAACAGTTCTTAACTAATTGCATATAGGTACACACATATATGTTTGTCCCCTGAAGATATAAATACATTGTCCCCTCAGCAAAAGAGCTAAAAAAGTTTAGTTTCCTATGGAATTATTCCCTACGCCCCTACCCTTTCCTAGGAGAACTACAACTTCACCATACATCCCATGTCCCAGTCTTCTGCCCCATAACACTTTCTTTTCCTTTCCCCATATTCTTTATAGTCTTCATTATCTTTGCAACACCTCCAGTTCTGTAATGATCACAGCATCCTTCCCCCACACCACATACCATGCCTCCTAAAAGGCCTCCATAAGAAATAAGAGTGACTAAGCTAGCAAAATCAGCAATATATAGTTCAATCATTATTTCAGAGAGCATGTGCATTACATTTCAATTGTACCTTGAAAAAACTGTTTGCAATATAGCTTGCACATAGTTTGAAACAAATGCCAAGGTACCAAAACCAATTTGGTGCTGAATGTATTTGCATAATTAATACATACTAGATTAAGAATTAGAAACACAAAGGGACACTGAAAAAACTATCATTTTACATGTCAAAATAATTTCTTACGTGTGTATCTCAGGTTGTTCCAGAAACCGCTCTGCACTACAAAAATAATTGAAAATTTGAGTTATATTCATACAATAAAACCTTGATACATGAAGCATATTTTTTCAGTTCTGAAGAATTAGCTGCCAATCATAAACAAAAACGTGACAGATACAATACTGAAAAAAAAATGAACTGCTTAAATAAGCACAACAGTTTTTTTAAGCGATGAAAGCATTTAACACTGAAATGAAGCAGCCTGTAATTTAGATTTCCCAACTATTTCCAAACTGTGCCACATAGTTGCTAGCTGCTATGAATGCTGCCTACAGAATGAAAACATGCTTGTAAATGAACATGTCAAAAAATACTGCAATACTGCTACTGCCACCACTGGTGTTGATAACCACAACAAACTAAGTCTGAAATTCCTCACTTACAGCCTCTCACTAAGCAAGGCCAAATAAAGCAGATGTTGGCTACTGTGGTGGAGATACAAATCTTTTTTTTACCCACCAGTAAAATAAATGAGCTTCAGCTGTAACAGAAAAACCTATGAAGTTTTGGGAATTTTCTAAAACTGATGTTCAAAAACTTGGAGGCTTTGACAGTGCATCATTATTAGAATTCATTCCAGTACATTGTCAGTACAAAAGAGCAATTTTATATTATAGGTTCACAAGTTGTTAACATAGCCCTTTATAGAGAAAATAGAGCACTTGAATAGAAAATAGAAAAATGGAAGGTACACTGCTCCAGTTTAAAATTCCACATATTAACAAAAGCCTCTTCATTTTTAAAGACTAGAATAATTTTTTAGGTGAATCTCCTGAAATACAAATGCTTCCATAGTTGGTATGTTAAATTAATACTTAAGCAAATTTTGAAGGACTGATGAAGTTGATATATTAAGGATCTGAATGTTTAAACTATTATGAAGTTGCTTTACTTCATGAAATAACTGAATTAAAAAAAATCAAAAAAGTTGTATTTGTTAATGAACTTAAAAAGTCAAGATGTATAGTGTAATGCATCAAATACCTATCTTTTTGGAAAATATGATTCTTAAGAACACCGAGTCTTTTCCTTGAAAGCTGTTTAGTTACATTTATCAATTCCTGTAATTTCATCTAAAGCCTACATATAGTGTAATCAATATAAGTGAGCCGTAAGGTTAAGCAATATTTAAAAAAAACTTACGTTTTTTCTACAGTATCTCTCTACAGATAGCACTTGCAGAATGCGTGTGTTTTTGCTCAATCTGGAATATGCGCATAACAAAAAATAAAGAAAATGGTACATATCCCTACCTTTCTTTCAGTATAAAGAGAGCACCGAGCTGTGCGAGAACTGTAGATGCAAATACGGCTAGAACTTCAAACCTTTCAAACCTGAAATTCGAGAATTACGTTTAGAAACACTCAACACTGAACAATGCATCAAATGCATTCTGGTCTGTGCAGGAACTAGCAGGATAGACCTAGTATTTCAAATTCTTTCAAGAGCAGATAGATGGGAAGAAACTGGAAGTTTTATGGAACAGGCATTCTTTTCAATTTCTTTAAGCCAACACTCCACTTATCACAAACAGCTTAAAATAAAGCATTTCTTAATTCTTTTTCTTGTACCTCCCCTTTCCTCTCCTTCCCTGCTCTGTAACTGTTCTTTACAGCATCAGTCTTGGGTCTCCTTATTTTTAGTCTCTTTTACACACCAATTATTAGTCATGGCTGTTGGGGAATACAGGCAATGCTGGTCAGCAATGTATCAAATGTTGTATTATCAAACACTAGATCTTGTTATTAGTACTTACCCAAATGAATAGACTGGGCTGGGTTTCTTCATCATTACCCAGTAGCTTATTAGACATGTTACCAAACTGAAACAAGGGGGAGAATTAGACTATGATAAATAACTGCTGCCTTTACAAACTGGATAATCTACAAATACACACTTCAGCCACCAGAAGTGAACAAATGAATATAACCACGTCTTACCATGAACTCAACACCTCCACCACTGTCACAATGAGGGTTCCAGTGGATCCAGAAAATATTGTGCTTGGAAATAAAACCCAGACTGCACAATGATGTTTCAGCTGTTCCCATAAAAGGGCAGCAAATAATTTTAGCGGCACGGCAGTCAGTCTCAAACCAGGAGACAGTCCAATGCTGTACTTAGGGCATGCTGCGCTTACAAAGGCTACCACCAACCTTCTTCAATATAGAAGATCTCTCAGCCTAAATAAAGTTTACTGTAACTCCAAATGCAAGGCATTTTTCCACTGAGGCCCCAACACAGAACAGCACAATCAGTGTGTTTAACCTGGATGCACTCCATGAATTTTTCTGAAAGGGACCTGGAACATGTGAGACCAGGTACCCCAGTATCTGACTAACAGGCAAAGGTCGTTTGAGAAAATCATTTTTAATATTGTCTGGTATCTCACATAGTAATGAAAAATACAAAACCAAATGAAAAGTACAAAGCCAAAGTCTATGAAAATATCACACGAGACACCCAGTAAATGCTCTTCTTACATGTGCTTTATGAACTTGCCTAGAAATACTGTAACCTGAGAAAGGCCATTTAAATGAGAAGGAACATGATGAGCAAGATGACAGGACTGTCACATTTGTGTCATGTCCTTCGTATCCTAGTGAAAAGCAAAACAAGCTGTCCATTAAACTCTTCTTTTACAGATATACCATGAATTAGATTTAGCACTCTGGAATAAGTCTCAGGCTATGCCAAGTATTACCTTTCTTTTCCACAGTGTAATTTGTCTACATATATGGCCAAAACAGGTTTGCTTTTTTTGGCTGCATTCATCTACACAAGCTCTAATCTAACTGGCCATTCGCTGACAGCTGCAGGTCTCTCTTGCTATTTTCTTTCCAAGTTTTTCCTCTCATATTGAACGTCTGAAATTCCAATTATGTTATCCCCATGGTACTAGCCTGAATTTTTCCAGGATGAGTCTCATTTCCTCTGCCTGTTTTCCTTCTATTGACCCCTTTGGACAATTTTTTTTATTGGAAGCCTCACAGATTCAGTGCCATCTGTGCCTTTATGCAGCTCTTTCATAATTAATGACCATGTTAAATCATGCTGGATCAAGAACTCATCCCCACAGCTGCTGAATGTTCACATCCTCACAACCTGATCCACAGCTGTGTGGCGTAAAAGCGAATGCAGAGGAAATAATACTGCTCATATACAAAACAGTAATTTCACATACTCAGTAAGGATATCATAAATTACCAGGAAGATGACAAAAATGAAAGAAGCAGAAATTGATCTTTGCAGCAGAATTACTGAGCACTGTTCACCCTTACAGCAGATCAAAACCCTCGAAAGAGCTTGCTGGAAGTTAAAATAATCTTCTAGTCCGTCCCCTAATTAACCTAATATGTCAGTGCCAGGGATATTCTACCTCTTCCCAAAACGCAAAAAATAACATTCTACACAACTATGAAATACAATGTCAGAACTTTCCCCAAGGTGAAAAGGGTATTTTGAGTGAAGATGACAAAACTCAGCAGATACAAAATTCTAAGAGATTCATTAAAGGTATATCACAATTCTAATGCAGTCACAGATCAAGTTAAGTATTTTTGTACCCATATCAACAATTCATTTTCCTTTCTGCATGTTTGCTGCTGTTACTTACAAAAGTTTTACTATCAGTCAGATAAGCTATGGTATGTAGTAGGGAAAACAGATTCTACAGATAGCTGATCCATAATTTATAAGCTAGCAAGGAAGATAATGTGGGTTAATCATCAAAAAAAATACATGCATTTTAAGCAGTTTATTTCTCAAATGCTACTACCAATCTACCAATCTGCAACTCAGATGATAATTTAATATATTTCATGCCTAGATTAACAATATTATCAGAAGTGTTCAGAATTTTCATACTTAGAAGTAGTTTTAATATAATTTTGATCAGAAACAGGAAAAAATATTAAAAGTATCCAGTTGGAAGAGGGCATAGGATCTAGCTCTTGAAATATTTTGAAATAGAAACAGGATTACATACTCCTTGTTTCCCGAAACTAAAACTGAGGGATACTTCAGAACCAATGACTGTGGTATTAGGGAAATGTTCCAAATGAACCACCAGATAACAGTTTGATGCCGGATTCTGTTTTATGTTGTTACACATCTACACAGAGAAATTCATGACTGAATTGCTTTGTTACTAATCACTCTCAGTACAGCTATTGCTGTTTCTCATCACCTATTTTTGGTGATGTACAATTTTATACTCATTTAAGTTATATATATATATAAAAATATAAAGTGTTTCATCACTGATTACTCTAAATAGCAGCACTGATGACCCTAAATAAATTTATCTGTAAATAAATTTTATATGTAGAATAATATATATATAATTCTATATATAATTCTATAGAAATATACAAAGACAGGCACAAATGAACAGTAAGACTAAATGGAAAAAACTCACCTGAAAAGGTCAAAGATTGTCAAATATGTGTAAGCAGTTAAAGCTGTAAAAAAAGCAGCAAATATTAAAACTTAATATAATTTTGCAATGCAGAAATCACTTGTATTCTTCGTTAAGTTCCTCTTGTGCAGCTCTTTTTCATCTTATATCTACACAAATTGTCTCTGGTGACAGAGCAAGTCTCTTCGTCTTTTGCATGTGTATATAATATGAGTCTTGTAAACACACCATTATATTTATTTTATACACAGGTTGATTATGGAAATCCTAATTCTAATAAAGCACGTAGTAATGCCCAGATACAAAAGGTATTAAGCTTGTGACTAAGTTGTGACTAGGAATTTAAATACAGAAAAGTCAGGAGATCTTCAAGTAACACATCCTCCACCAAAACAAGAGATGGCTTATGTGCATTACTGCAGTGAAAAGTAGGTTCAACAGAATTTACTTGTTTTGCTTCTCTGATCCATCTTGAAACTGCAAGAAAACCTGTGTCACAAATTACAAATGTACTTTCAGTACAGATTATGGGAAGCAACTTGGAGCCCCTATACACAAGTAGAAGTTATACAAAATATTGAAAGGGGGCATTCCTGCAATCAGAAAAGCCTTTTGCCACACTGTCTTCATTCAACTGCAACTGAGGATCTCTATATGTCACTGGTACTGTTTATATAAGGAACAGGTTTACAGACTAGCTTAAAAGTCTACTTTTTCGCATTCTTAAAGATAAAGAGGGTACTGCAGGAAGAAAATGGTCAGCAAGTCTGAAGAACCTTGCAAACTTTGAAGGACTTTCATCCATCCACACCTGCCTGTGAGAATTACTCCTAAACCAACTGTGGCATATCAAAAGGAAGCACTTTCCAAACCTGACTGTGCAGCCACCTAACTCCATTATGTGCTGAACTTGGCTTTTTTTAGTATGTTGGAACTTGGCAAGCTAAGAAACACATGGTAGTCAGTTGTAGTTTCAGTACAAGAGAGCCACCTACCTATGCTGTTTGTAGAGCTGCACCACATTAGCAGGAAGCCAATACATATTAAATTTATAGCACCAAACAGCAAGATCTTCCACGACTGTTGATGAGAATAAACATGTATTTTACATATTCCAAAATTTGCAAGACAAAAAAAACCCTTGTTTTAAAAAGCATGATTGCACTACGTCTTCATGCAAGCAGAACTGGCTTCTCCTCCATCTCAAAATTTTACAACTCATTTCAAAATAACAAGCCCATATTCTATTTTTAACTTCACAGATTGTCTCAAAACTCATTTACAGATAGCACTTGTGTACCATGATTAAAATACCTTTTTGGTCTAAAAAAAATCACCCCTGTATAATATCTGCATTTTATTACAGCACACACCACCTGAATTCTGAAGGCAGACTTATAGAACTTTATATTAGTGGGTTCCCTTCCCTGTGCTGGAAGTTAGGTCCCAAAAACATCTGTGCATCTTCTGCTTACAGTTCTACTGAACGCATTAAATAAGTACAATTCTGGAGAACACTAACTGACAGGAACAATGCATAGGAAGGAATCCAGTTTCTCAGCTGGATTTTTTTTTAAGCACAGCTAGAAATTTTCAAAGAAAAATTCTCAAAATATACTCAAGTTAATAATGTATTTTAACTTATCACAGCTAACGTCCTTTTTATTACTATTCATTTTTTAAAAAGAAATACTTACCCTCCTATCTGCTGCAACCAGCCTAAATTCATGTGTTAACTTTCCAACCAATGATCTTTGTGATTTGCGGAACAGGTGTATTGTCCCCTTAAAAAAAAAAGTTTAATTAAAAATTTTACTTAAGCCATAGTTTAAATTTGCAAAAATATCTTTATTCATGAACTATTTCATAATTATATCAAAGAAACAGAAAAATCAGAATGAGTTTTTTGTTAATGGGAGATAGCCCATAAACATTAAATACAACAAAGTAAGCTTTCCACATGAAAAGCCCTTCTGATTTGTGAAAGAAATTAATGGACTTGTAATGGGTGATCTATCATGTGCAGCAATTTCAGGCTGGATGAAACAAGGTTTGATTGTAAACTATTGCATCTGTAACTGCCAGCAGAAGACAAAAAGACATGCTGTCAGGCTGGTCACCAAAACAGACTCAATTAACTTGCAGACACATTTTTCAGCACAACTATATTTATTTATTATTAGCAGAAATAATAAATAAATACCTTGGCACCATGAATTAAAAAAGCAGTATTCTAGGTCCCAAGTTTAGCTCACATGGGGCAAAAGGCTGGCACTTACTATTTTCTTTACTAGGAAATCATTACATGATAATGTTTTTTTTCTCAATAGAGACATATAGAACGACAGTACACTTTGGAAAGCTTTTCTAATAAGTAGTGGACTGCCTGCTTATGAAGGCTGCTATATTGCTTTAGTATCCATTGCTTTCCCATGCTGTTAGCACTATCTCCAGTACTGCTGTGCCACACCTCCCTGCTTAGGTGAAGGATGCCGTGCACTGTACCACAGAGGAGAACCCCACGCAAACCCATACTGGCCATAGCTCACCCTTGGAAGCAAGCTCCAGTTCAGCAGATGCTGCACTTTGGCATTACAGCTTCCCTAGCTCCTACACTTCTGCCCAACAAAACGGAGAAAAACACCTCTGTGCTGAGCAGGAAGGCAGCTACCCTCAGCCACTGAAGGTCCCCATGTGGTGCTAGACCAGCTGTGCAAGAAGTATTTCTACGAGTGGGAGCATCTCCTCCCATGATGCCAACAGGTGACTGCGCCCGTTACCAATACCGACGTCAATTCATTTGCGCTCAGCACAGAAAGGGAAAGCTTTGACACCCAGCCGAACAAGCAGACACGGTGGTCATTCCCACGAGAATTAATTCCTTCTCTGGGAATCAAGACATGCATAGCAGGAGTAGCAGCCCTGTGTTTTCACGGACAGCCGGGAGCAGGGGCAATGCAGCTGGCTGGTCCTGAGGCGAACTGCAGTTCCCTGCCTGGCTTGGTGTTGAATAAAAACTTTTGAGGCCGAGACTTAAATCGCAGCCCAGCTGCAAGGCCGGGCACATCCCCTCGCCTTCGAGACGCACCTCCGGCGGCGAAGCCCTCCACGGCACCCAGCGCCCATCCCGCTCCCGCCGTGCCGGCTGCCCGCCAGCCGTCCGAGGCCCAGGCTCCCACGCCAGCCCTGGAGACCCACCTGCGGCCGGGGAAACGGGATACGGGAGGAGGGCGAAGGGGGCCTGAAGAAGTACTATACGGAAAGCCACACCGCGCGCTCCTCCCGGGCCCCGGAGCCATTAACGGCCGCCCCAGGCCCGGCCGCTCCCCCGCCACCTCGACGAAAGGGCATTTCCCCCAGCTCTCCGCCCCGCCGGCGGGCGGCTAGCAGCGGCGCTCACCTAACGGCAACGGGTTTACGCCGCCCGCCGTTGAACGCGGCGGCGGCCCGCCCGGGCGGATCCCCGATCGTAGCCACGTCACCGCCGGCCCGGGGCGGCTCGCCCCAGCGAGCGGGGCGGCGGAACGGCGGCGCGGCGCGCGCCAGGCTGGGCCAGGCCGGGCCGGCACCGGGGCGCTCTGCCCTGACCCGCCCAACCACAGCAGTCGGCGGCGGCAGAAGCAGCAAGGCCTCCCCGCCCGCCCGGGAGCAGGGGTCCTACTCAGCCCCTTCACCGCCTTCCCACACCAGACTTCCCTCCCCCCAGCGGGGGCCACTCACCATATTACTCCTCGCACCGGAAGAGACGGCGCCATGCGAAGCCGGAAGAGGTGGAGGAAGCTTCCGTCGCTACGGCAACGAACGGACCCATAAGGCCGCGCGCCGGAGCAGACGCAACGCGTAAGGCTAAGTGGTGCTCTCCGCGGTCGGAGCGTGTGGGGCCTGCTGTTACCCGGCAGAGGAGCTCGCCTCGCCTTCTCAGCTCCTACTCAGCCGGGGGCAGGCAGCAGGCAGGTACTGGCTTCACCAGTGGCACACGGGTTTTGGGTGAAACTCCCCCGCGTTTTAGCGACTCCTTATCGGTGAGAATTCGAGGCGAAGGACTCCTGTCGTGGTGGTCATAATACTCCAAACCGCAAGGGCGGTTTTGTTTCGCTACTTCCGAGCGTGATTAACCCTCCGCACAAAAATACACCTAAAATCATGTCAGCGTCGCCACAGCCAGCCATCTCTGCGGCTGTGTGCCGCATTATCAGCGGTAAGTACGCAACTTTCGGAGTGGTTTTTTTTTTTTACCGGCAGTACGCAAAATTTGCAAAGGACAGTAGCTCTCGCAACCACAAGGAACTCCGCTGTTGAAAACTTGGTCGCTTGGTTGTGTGCTGAGGTTCCGAGAACTGCTCCCATCGCTCTGAGCGTGTTAAAA
The DNA here is from genome assembly GCF_964289735.1 of Phaethon aethereus. Classification (NCBI taxonomy): domain Eukaryota; kingdom Metazoa; phylum Chordata; class Aves; order Phaethontiformes; family Phaethontidae; genus Phaethon; species Phaethon aethereus. Next base: position 91,358,858 of record NC_138576.1, on the reverse strand, counting down.
CGGTTGGAAGCGTTACGATTCCGCAGAGTGGTGTACCGTCAGCCTAACCCCATCCCAAAGTCTGTCGTCATACAAAGCGGAAAGCGGGTTTTGCGGGAAGGGAAAGAGAGCCGCGTTCAGGGTACTGTGCCTACTGTTCCTGAGGCTCTGGGACACGGGGGCTGCAAGGGGACAGCAGCCCCCCGTGTGACTTGAGTAGCAGAGCACTACACTGTGCCCAGTCGTTTCTGTCGGAAGGAACAAAATACAGAACTGAAGTTTTTTTGGAAGTTAGGATCGCTCTGTTAAGGAGAACAGCGTTAGAAAACACCTGCATGGGATTTAATGTACGGAAAGATTTGGTCATGGAGCAGTCGTTTATTATTGCCTTTGGGAAAGGAGTGGAAAAGAGTGTGTGTATTGTCTCGGGTTCCTGTGCATGTGCAGAGCATGCAATTTCATTATTGAGCAAAAAAATCGGGTTTATCAAAGCTTTGGCTTTGAGTCTATCTGGTCCTTATAGGACACAGTATCATTAATTAAGAACAACTATCAGACTGGACAGGTAATTGTATTCCATGAGACACATATTCAGTGTCTCAGACCTGCTGCTCAGTCTAAGCTGTTGGCTGTAATGAAGAATTTTTTCTAGCATACAGAAGTAGTCTGGGAACAATTTAAAAAAATCCATTTGCACTCTAAAATTTGCATGATGGGTAAGAGAATTCAAACTGCAATGTTGTGGTATGTAAACTCCCTACAGGCTGCAGCTGCTGCCTCCACTCAAATTTAACCAGGAAATTAGAAGTTGGGTGAACCACAAAGGGTAACATTTTATCTGTATGATATGTTCAACAATACAAAGTTGTTTAATTACTTCATTATTGACACATTATCAGGATTTTTGATTATTTCATGTCTTAGGGTATTTCTTCTCAGAAGCTATAAGGAACTGCACTTCTACAATTCACAGAAGATAAATACTACAATTAATAGCACAATTGATTCTAGCATTCTGCATATAACAAAAAAAGCAGTCTTCAAGAGTGTCTTACAACTGACGCAAGCTTGAGGCCTTTTAGAAATTACTGAGACTTGAAAATAATAGAAGTTACAATATGAGAAAGAACAAACTGTACTTACAATATATATTTGCCAAAAAAAAGTGGAATCTTCAAAAGCATTTCATAAAAACAACACACTTTGCTCATTACTAGGTTGGTTGTAGGCTTCTGAAATTCCCACCTTTTTTTCCCTAGCTACACCACAGCACCTGGAATAAATCATTCAGATGTGTTGAGAGATTGATTTTAGTTAAATTACATCTGCCTTCACCACTACATAATACTTTCTGTATTATCATTACACACAAAATTAAAAAATTACTTAGAGAAGGTTGCCTAACTGTCTGTTCTGGAGCCATATGCATCCTTGCAGGAAACAGGATGGATTTCACAAGTTTGCAAAGTATTTGGAAATTTGCAGGAAGATGGCATGAGTGGAAAAAGCCCAAACTTTAATTTTCTCACTTTTTTTGGCAAACTTAAAAATCTATGTAGTTCTGTATTTTAATTTTTTATCAGAAATATGCATGTTTCTGACACTAAGTGTGGAGCTGTCTCATACCATGTTGGCTGGAATGAGAAAAGATTTATCTTTTAATGAGTCTAAGATACTTGAGACCAGGGTGTGCTGCCAAGTCCATAATATCTGTAGATTTCAACATAGCAAATGCTGGGATATTGTTTTCAGGCTCTTGCTTCTTCACTAAATTTATGCAAGTATCTCCTTTACAAGAATAAGTCTACAAGAATAAGAGTCTATTTAAGTAATAATCTGTAATCTATGCACAAAATTGCTAATTGAAATAAATTCAGTGGTTCAGAATCTACATCTAAGCAGTAGCATTTCAGACAGCAAGAGATAGTGGATAATTATCCTGCATAGACAACAACAGTATCTTTATCGTAAGGAATTAATGCCCTGCAGAAGCAGTAATAGCTCTTATGTTTCACTCCAAAATATTGGGGGTTTTTTTCCTGATTGGTGTATTGATTTTTACTTGATTTCCTTGCTTTAACAGTGATTGATATGATGAGGTGTTGAGAGCAGTGGTCATGGCTGCTTTTTGAGAGACCCCTAGTGCTGCCAGATGTGTAATATTAAAATTACTCTAATCCAGTTGTGGTTTTTTAACTCTTATTTTCAGGCTGTAAGAACAGAAACCCAGTAATTGTTAGCAGTCCAGATGCAGCCTGAAGACAATGGTTAGAAAGAATTACAAAACAGTAAGGAGATAGGGGTGAAGTGAAGAATTTAGATTACCTCAAAAATAATAGCAGCACTCTCCCCTTGCCAGCAAAAGAAAAGCTGCTGTTTTGATAGCTATTTGGAGCCAATTTATTTGATATTTTCAGGACTTTACCATGACTACTAGAATTATGTGAAACTTCCTGGTTTTCACTGTGATTTAGCAAGACTAGGATAGGCCCACACTTTCAGCACATTTATTTAGGAAACAGCACTTCCATTTACATTAGTTTCAAGAACTTGAGTTATGTCCTTTAGAAACTAAATGAGGTATTCACATATTTAGTGTTCCATCATCTGGTATGCAACACCTGATTTTATTTTCTTTTTTAAGCCAGGAGCAATTAAGTAGGCTTCAGGTTTAATAAAAAGGCTCTTAATTTTGGACATTTTTTCTAATAAACAGACAAGAGAACAGTAAGAACAGACAAATACAACATTTTATTGTGCAGCTAAAGCTATGTGACTGCTCATCATGCTTTTTTTACATTGCTTATTAATAAAATGGTGTTTAACATTTCAGAAAACATTCTTAAAAGAACAATGAAACAAAAGTGCTTCAAAACAACAAAATACAAGAATTAACCCCATCCCAGACTGGAGTTGTCAAATATATTTAGTGTTTTGTCTCCAGCTTTGTTTTTTTGTCACTTTAATCCAGATTTCTGAAAAATACTGACTAGCCCTTCACATGAATAAAAATTTGAATCATGTGGCAAAAACTGTTTCTATGTTTCCAGTCCCTTTGATAGGTCTGTGACTATTAGATAAAGTACTTTCTTCCCCACTTGTAATGGTAACAAAGCCTGCACAGCTGAGAGGCTACGCTCCTTCCATCTTACAAGAATATGCCTGTATTAACTAGTTATAAAGAATGTTGACCTTTTTCCTCAAAGCCACTTCTCTGAAATGGGATTTTGAAGAAGTGCCTAAATGAAGGCAAGGAAGGTCTTACAGCAAAACAAGGTCGATCACCATAGTCTCTGGGCATCACATCAAGAATTTGTAAATAAAGAGATCAAACTCTGAAGAACCCATAGTGTTTAACCAATATATTTAATCCACTGGAGGAGTGTATACCTTGCCAATTATTGCCAAAGTCAGGAGGTAGTTATTGACAAAGTAAACAGTTTCTACTCTAAGACAGTTAATGATTTACATGATAAGCAGGAAAAAACAATACACATTCCCCCATACTTCAGAAGATGATTTTGTGTTTGGAGGAAGTGTCAGTTAACTTCCTCATCCTGTGGAATTATAATTACAATATTTAAAACAAAAAAATATTGAAAAGAATATTTAAAGAAAAGATTCTAAAAGAAAATAACCAATACATTTGAGAGAATCTAACAGTGAAATCAGCAATGGCCTTTAACAAATGCAGCGACAACACATTCCTTCTCAGTTTAGAGATTCCATTCTTCTCCATTTTAAAATGTTACTACCACATTTATTATCTACACAAAGTTGCATGGCCATATTCAACAACACTGTATTGGCAACTGACTTTCTGAAGTAGAGTCAGTAAGATGTCTCAGGGGCAGAATGTCTATTTCTAATACACTGAACTCTGTAAAGTCTAAGAAACTAACAAGACAGACTTACATGTGCATAAATATCCTAGTTTAAGGCTTCTCTTTAGTATTAAAATGGTGTTTGTCTTGGCCACAAGGAGAGAAACTGTATGGGTTTGGTGTACTCTACAGAAAAGTCAACATTAGTAAAGGGAACATTTTAACAGGTGACAGCTTTTCATTTTAAGGAGAAAGAACATCACACAGTGCTTGAGTTTTTCCCTCCTGTTATGCCACCAGTGGTGGCTGAGAAGACGCTGTTCTTCCAACACGTAGAAAGGTAAAAGGTGCATTTCCTGCTTCATAAAGAGAGGCAAAGGTATATGAAGAAGGTTGTTAAAAAAACCAGGAGGGCTTAGGTTTGGGTTGTTTTTTTCCTCACTCCAGTAACTGCTACACTTTAAGTCAGTAAAATACACTTGCAGGAGGCCAGAGAAGCTGCTTCCTAATCACCTCAAAAAAAGTAGGTCAAGTAATTTATTAGCAGTGGACATACTCAGGAAAAAAAAGAAAAAGGTGGTTTAGAGACCTAATGTAATACCAATCTTTGCAAAGGTTAAAAGCATCCAAGCTGCTGTCCTGCTTATACTGTATTAGAACATAATGTGATTTTGTGGTTGCAGAGTTATAAATAAAATACCATCATTTGGGAAATACGGGGGGCAGGGGGTGTTTTGGGGTTTTTTGGTTTGTATGTTTGGGGTACCTCCCCCAGATCTGCTTTTATACACAGTTAATCCAACACATAGACAGGAATCACTGAGCTGGGACTTACTCAGTACGTGTAAAACAAGAAACCAGGAGATGTGAGACAATGCGTTAAGGGGAACAGAATTATTCTTAAAAGACACTATTCAGAAAATAGCATAAGACAGACATTTAAAGGAGCTTTACGAACCAATGAGCACTTGGTCACAGGCTAAAAATCCAGCAGCTGTGAGGCAAACTGATGTTGCAGAACAAAATTAAGTTATTACTGTGTTCTAGAAGTAATTTATAGATCTGTAGTTCATCCATTACACAGAAAACAATCAGGGCAGAACAGGTAACTAAAAAGCAGTGGTACCAGGCACACAGATTCTCTTGACCTGACCTGGTTGTACAATGCAGCAAAAAGGCTAGTTCCTTTTCTTTCTGAAGTAGCAGCTCAGACTTGACGCTTTGTGCTGCATACTCGTGGTGTTTTAGCAGATGGGAACTTCTACCTCTATGTTTCAGGTACCTATCACATGCCAATAGGTATGTATTTGAAATAAGTACTAGCATATTTCTCAAAATTAAGTGGAGGATTAAGTGGAGGAAAACACTAAAAAAGTGTTAAGAATTTGGTAACAAATACTTGGGAACACTCAAAACCAGAAGTGTTACTCTCAAAGTTCTAACGTGCAAAGGATCTCAAGGAAAGTTTACAAGCTTTATGAATAGGAAGACCAAGGGCCTTTCTGTGTTTGGCAGACACTAATAAAAAAGTAATATTCAAGCTTAGTGCTACAAAGTTTGTGACAAACACAGATCAAGTCAGCCAGGAATCTCCAACACAGAGATGAAGGCAGAACTAAGGCAAAGCAAATAAGACATGAGATTTAAGAAACTATAAACTTTTAGCATTTCTCACTTCTCCAGGAAGGTGAATCAGAGGAACAGAAGCCACATATTTCATTTACATGAGATGTATGTTTGAGAGTTATACCCTTAGAAGGCTAGAAGCGGTTTGGTTAGACTATTTCAAAAGGCATACTAGTGTAACACAGTCTTCTCTTATCTAATTGCTTTTAATCTTAAGTTCAGTTAAAAGCATCTCCGGTTCAAAAAAACCCCAAAACAACGGAATCCCAAACATATTGCATCTGTGTGTCTCAAAAGTTTGACACAGTTACTGCTCTTTAGTACCCAATACTACACAGTGAGCAGAGAGTCCTCTCTGGGTATTGTTATACTTGCACTGCATCTATCAGCTAGGGGTTTTTTTCAGTTATATATATAAAATATATTATTTATAGTCAATTTTCAGTGAGTAGTCGCAGAAATATTTGACTTACTCCTACCAATAAAAAAATAAGTTAAATGAAAAATTAAGAACAAAATTTTTTGTTAAGACCAAAAGCAAACAAAGCTTGTAACTCAATTTAGTTAAAACAACTGTAAACAGCAGCATTTTTGTAATATCACTAAGTTGGGAGAGTTGTATCTAAAAAAAAAAAACCACCACAAAAACCCCACAAACCTGCTCTAACAAGGAACTAGTGTTCTGCCTTGCAAACATCTGTGTTTAATCCATGTAGAATTTGTAAACAAGGCCTTTAGAAGTAAAGGCAAAGGTGTTTTCCTTTATTACAGTATTTAAAGGCTATCACTTAAGCATTTGGTTTCTTTTATAGGTTGTAATTTATATAATAAAAACAAGTATTTGTACAAAGATGCAGTTTCTTTTTAAAAAAGCAGATCAGTTGAGTGTTTCATACTTTAATATATAAACCAAAACATATGAAAGCTATAGAAACATTAATGTGTGCCATGTATTAAACATGTAGCCTTGTATTTTAATGCTTACATGTGTAGATTAAAAAAATTAACACAGTGGAAATTTTACTTTCAATTACCATAAACAGACCAAACTACAGAGTAGAAACACATAATTTCTGAAACTTGACAATTAGCATCACTTACTCTGTCAAACATCAGCTGGGCTTCAAGTTGTACACCATAAGCATAAGCTAACATTCTACCAATGGAAGCATTACAAAATGCGTTAAGAGAAAATACTGCCAGTAAATGAATGTCTTAGTCTATTTTTTTTTGTTTAGTAATTTATTTTTTTTAAAAGACAGTTTGAATTGGTTTTATGGGGGTGGGTTTTTTTGCTGTTCTGCTATCAAACGTCTTCTTTAAAACTGTTCTGTGAACAATAGTCACATTACAACTAAATAAAGAGACAAATAATAACAGACCAGCTGCTTTTTACATTTTAATAATTGTAATTCCCCAATGCTGTTCTTCCACTCTGCATAGGGAAATTGTTTTATTTGGCACATTAAGGATAAAAAAAGTCAAAAACTGAACCACAGTTTACAAACCTCCAATTGTAAGTTAGTAGTTATAAAGAAGAAAGCCAGACATCAACGTCATGGCAAAATTAAACACAAAAAACCCCACAGACAACATAGGGAAAAGGCTTTCCAATGATCAATATCATCAGAGCCTTCTAGCTGAAACAAAAGACATATATTATTGTTCAAACCATAATCGGATTGTTAGGAATCTTACCTCAAGTCCTGTTGTGCTCTTACAGACTGTAAATCCTCACTAAATGGCAAGGAGGCTTTAATGAACACATTTCACATTGTATAATTTTTTCTTAATCTCAAGTTTTAATGCAGATACTTAAAGATCTGTAAAGTCCTGTAAACTCTGGCTGCTTTCCAGTAGTCTGTACCAATTGCTTCTTAGGCAGCACTTTGTTTCACTTCAAGTAGTGTTTCACACTGTGGTATCTCCAAAGTCCTTGTTCCAGCGAATATATGCTTCCAGGGTCTGAGGGCTCAAACTGCGCTTTATCTTCTTCAAAGACTCAGTGAAATCCGATAGTTTGATATTTCTCATCTAAACAAAAAGTGAAAGACATCAGGATCACAAGTGCTTTTGTACTTCAGTTTTTTCAAGAAGTACTTCAGTATTCACTTTTAACAAAGCATATTCTATGACTCCTTCATCTTGATAGAAGAAAGACATTTTTTACAGTGAGAACAGTCATCCACTGGAAGGGCCTCCCCAGGGACATGGTAGAGTTCCCATCACTGGAGGTTTTAAAGATGTGGTTGGGAGGGTGCTAGATTATCTCATCTGTGTTCCCTTTCACACGAAAGGTTAGAACCAATGATCTTTCAAGGTCCCTTCCAACTTGGGCTGTTCTATGATTCTATGACCTGATGCAAGAGTCTTTTAACTTAAGACTATCAGTATTTGCTGGTTGTAAAAACTTTTGGTAATCATGTCTGCCTTGTTATTTAGTAGCCCATGAGATTGTGTTATTTCTTCTTATTTCACTAGGTGGTGCAAGCTGGTGCATACAAGAGCACAGAACTGAGTAAAGAGTAAGACATGGGATTTTTTAAACACATTGATGGCATACCTCTGCATAGCAGGAGAATAAGGTGCTGAAAGCTTAAGCACAGCTGTATTCAGACCGTAGTATGCTGTCAGCCATCCAACCTCTCTGATTCAACACATGCTTTTCAGTTGTTTGCTGAGGACATGATTGTAAGCAGACATTTCCCGTATAAAGTAACGCTCAGACATGATGGGAAATAACCAAAGCGTGTGGAACAAGCAGTCTCATTACTAAAGAAATATTAACATTACAATTGGAGAAGATTCCCCATGTTTCTTTGGGACTAGTGTTTATAGGCTATTGGAGGTAAACTTGCATTCAAAACAAATTCTCACAGATGTTCTCATCTTCCTGCAACAAATCCTTTCAGCTTATCATAGCCTTAGCCATGATCTAAGGAAAGAAAAAGGGGACAGAAAAGCAGAACAGAAAGCAACAGGGGAATTAAGTTTTGCTTCATTTTCCCCTAAATAGCTGTGGTTTGCACACACATTTGAACAGAAACTCTGACATGCAGGACCAACCTCTTCCTTTTATTTTCATGTTTACAGATGCAATTTCTGATGAGGAACTTAATCTATTTTTTGTTTCTTTATGATGGTCCATGTGAATGAATGTAAGTATTATACATATACACAAACAAATCTGTTTTAAAATCCCTCAGAGGTTCTTCCTAAGATGACTTGCTGTATGTAAAGGGGGAGGGAAAGGGTGGTGAAAATAAAATAAATCATTTAACATAATACTTCTGGGAATGTTTTGAGGGAGTAACACTGCAAGAAAATAAAAGCCAGGCTTCTGGCATCATCTGATAGGTTGATCTGATCAACTGATCAAGTTGCAGTTTGGTGTGAAGGAAAAGATAGGACAGTCAGCTGAAACTAAGACCAGGAGAAACTTACTGTTGGAAGAAGTGCTCTTAAGCCTGATAACCAACAAGCTACACAAAAGAACTTCAGACATCTGATGTTTTCTTCTCATTTGAGAGAAGGAAAATGTCTTCTCTTGACATTTGAGATTTTCTTCTCAATCACTATTTGTAAAGAATTTTCTTAAATGAAAAAGTACTAAAAAAGGGTAATACCCTCCCAAATTATGCTAGGAATTTTGTATGATACTATGTGTAAATAAAGGGACCTTAAAAGTTTCTCGTGAGCATCCGTTCTATTCAAAGGGGAAAATACAACTGCTAGAATAGCGTACCTCACTGGCAGACATGTTCTTCACTTGCTCTGGTTTTAATTCTGTAAAAATAAAGGAAGATCAGCGAGTTTCATAGGAAAACTTTCATCACTTCTGACAACTAGAGCATGTTAAAAGCACTTTTATTCTGAAAAAAACCCACAGCTAAAAATTATATATCCCTACCTCAACATGATCTCCTGTACAGAAAGGTACATGGTGTTTTTACCTCCTTTTTCCCCATTTATCAGCTCCTCAACGAGGCTGCTTGCACACTCAATCACTGCAGATACAGTACGAAGTGGTAGCAGAACTACTTCTTTATTCCTAAAGTATGGGGAACAGCACACAAGTGCAACAGAGCTGCCTTCCCCCATATATTACTCCTGGTACCTACAACCCCCGTGACCCTCAAACATGCACAATTTTCAGGAAACAGAAAGGTACTGTCAGTCAAGAATACAGAAATAAAATCAGGCAGGGCACATCGGAGTGCTTCTTGCCCTATGCAGTACTGGTGGGATCTAGGCATTCCTGTATCCTTCACCTTTTGGCATTTTTTTTCCACTTGCAATACTGTTACGGTATCGACATAATACAGCAAAATTTTCTTCTTTGTGGGTGCAAGAAAAAGAATCTAGGCAGGACTGGCAAGGCTGACATTAAAAAAACATTTAAAAAAATAAATTGTTTTATACGGAAGCCAGGAGCAGGTGGAAGAAATAGGCTGTACAACATTTCATGGTCTCTTCTCAAAATAGACTTGCATGTGAAGTGATTTGTCAGCAAAGTAAAGCCTGCATACCTAAATGCATACATTATTAATTCAACCACTCTGAAGCCACATATTCATAGTCTTAGGAGACATGATGTCTCTTGTGAGAGCTATTTAATGCAGCGCTGTTTCCCAGTTATTATGCAAGATTTTGGAAGATGTGCCTTGCAATCTCAACAGCTGAAAGTAAGTGGGTAAAAACCCATTAATTTGCAGCAGCTGCTTTCAAAGAGATAGTGCACTGGCAAAACTGCATGCTACAGGATTTTTGACTCAATTAAAAAAAATAATAAAACACACCCACAAAACATGCACAGACCTCTCCTCTCCATATATCATTTAAGAGAGTTGCAACAACTTTTATTTACACATAATAGGCTGATATTACAGAACATTTCTGCTCTGGCTGCCCTTCTGTCCTACCTCTGTCAGGTAGGACAAGATATTTCTGCAAACAGGAAATTAACATCAAATCATCACAATCTTTTCTTCACAAAATCCCACTACTGATCCCCACTAAACAAAATCATCCCCTTCATATGTGGCTACTAGACACATAATGACCAGCTAGTGAAAAGGAACAAAGAGGGGGGTGTTTGGGTTGGAGCCTATTTTTATTTTTTAGAAAGAAGTTTTCACTTTTCATTAAAACTGTATTTTTTCACAATTGGAAATGTCAGAGGAAGAAAAATTATAGGTAAACTACTTGAGTCACAACTGTCACTTGGATCACAATTCAACATTAAGAAGATTTAAATATAAAGAAGCTATGCTATTCAAACCATATCTAAAAAAAAAACCAAACACAAAATTACTTCTGTTTCAGTATTTCCTTCCTTTAGACTTGAAAGAGATCTGCCCACTTTATAAGAAAAGTAATGCAGGCAAAGACCACTATTCAAATAATAATTTAGATACAACAGAACTGACACAAGCTTAGGAAAGATGCACTAGTTAAAAATCCCACAAATCCGTGAAAAATAATTCCCCCTGCTTTCCTCATAGGGCACAAAAATTGTCTGTTTTGCATGGTGAGCTACTGAGGGTTTTTTGCATAAGGCAAATCTTAAAAAGATGTTATGAGCGACAGACCAAAATCCAATCTAAAATGCTTAATTTCAGAAGTTTAAGAGTTATAAAGATGTAGGAAAATATAATATCTCTAATATCAAGGGCACTGAGTTTTTTCAAAACCTAAATAAAAAGCTATGCAGCTTACCTCGAATAGGGCCCAGTGCTGCATCCTTTGCTAATGCGGTTAAATCACTTCCAGAGTATCCGTCTGTCATTCTTTGTCAAAGGAAAAAGCAGGTGAAAGGAGGAAGAAAAAGACAACTCAAAACGTGCTTCAAACCATATCAATTTAATTGCAGATGATTAAAATGTTACTTAGTCAGAAGTAGTATGATTTTGATGTTGTTTTGCAGTTTTATAAATCAGAAGTGCATTCAATGTAAATGACCTGTATTTAAAGTCATTCCCACATTAAAGTACAGATATTCAAGTCACAAGTAACATGTGAGGAAAAGCAAAAAGAGCAACCAGCTTGGATTTGTAAATGAAAACTAATCCCAAGCACATTTACTATTCCTGTAGCGAGAATGACCTGCCACTAGTTTGTCATCATTTTAGTTTTATCTTCATCTGCAACAAAACTAAGCTGTCCTGTACTCTTGCGACCTGATCAATACAATGAGAACCCAATACCACACACATTGATCGTGACTTGATCACATGACCAGTTTTCTGACTAAAACTATGTGCACTTTTACTTGACATCAGAGCCAGGCAAAGGGCAAAAGCAGGCATTACTAAAAATCTAACAGTGGTATTTGGCTTTGAAAATAAGTGGTAGTTTTACAATATGCCCTTAATGAAGAGCCATGGTAGTAGCTGATGAGTGGGTTCCAGGAAGTACAAAATTCTACTCATTCAGACGAGTAAATACAAATCTGAAAAGCAGCACCACTTTGCTTAGCAAGTTATAGTACAGACAGCATTATTTCTGGTGGAAGACATTTTTCAGTGTCAGAAGGTTCGGTAACAGGTAGACTATACTCTCAAAGTACTCTGCAAGCTTCTCAGCAATCGGAATTCACAGCCTGTATTTTAGCAGAGTACTGAAAAAGCCTCCTATAGCTTAACACATGGAAAATGATCTCTAGCACAGCTAAGTCTGACTTACCAACTGATTCCAACATCAAAGCCTAAACCTGGAACTGCTAATGACTGAGAACCAATTGAGGGGCTTGAGATGGCTCCAGCAGCCTGAGCCACAGCCTCAGTGGTTCAGGCAGAAGCCTGAACACTTTACACATTTAGCTTCAAGTAAGAATTATAACTAAGCTTGGAAGCTAAATGCATTGGACAGGTCCTTATTCAGAAAGAAACAGGTTCTGTAAGTGTGTCTTGCACACACTTCCCATTGATTTGGGAAATAATATAGTGTAAATGTGCAAGTATTCTGTAAGTAAACTGAAAGGAAGATAAACCATGTTATCTACTGGGGTTTATTTGTTTTTTTGTTTTATTATAAGACTGACAGACATACAGATCACCCAAATCCTCAGAACCACAAGGGGAAAAAAAAAAAAGGAAAAAACCAACAAACCAAGGACTCAGTCTCTATGGGAGCTTTTCCAAAATTAGACTTAATTTCTAAGTTAACCAATTAAATGCTTTGCAGATTAAAGGTCTCCACTGAACCAGGAAGCCACCAATATATAGTGCCAACATAAGTGAAAATTAGTAAGGGTTAATGAAAGAAAAATTTAAAACCAGAAAAACCCCAGCCAGCTTGTACAGCAGTGGCTGGCTACAGCAGCAACAGCTTCACAGCTCAGTCTTCTGGAGATCATTAATTCTGTTACAGTTTGTAGAAAAAGTTGCAGAGGAGTGAAGGAACACAAAATCATGGAGGAGGTTAAATACCTATCTCTTTTGAAATAAAGAAACATGGCAGATGAAGCAAGGCAGGACCCTCAACTCATATTTTCACTAAACCCTTTAAAAAAAAAGTGTACTTAAGTTGCAGTTGTAATTTGGTTCATAAATTTGCAGTTAGAATCCAAGACATTGTATCTTTCCTCTCGTTTGTTATTACTGCAGCCTAAATATGGCCTGAGCTAGCATCCTTCAAGTACAGAGAGAATTTATTCAGTTGGGTAGTACATCAGATTTTTGTAATGTTACTAAAAGGTTGACAACTATACATCTAAGACTGTACTCACCTCCTGTGTACTACCACAAACACAGACTGAAGTACACTCACTGGCATATTTTTGGTATCTCATGCTCTGTTTTCATTCCTTCCTGCCCCCTAGGCGCTCTACCTGCTTTTCAGTCGAACTTCTTTCACACCCATAACATTTAATTTCTGAGGGTGACAAATAGCAGTATTATATCAATCTTAATGATGAAAGTATTTTCATAATAGGAAGGGCATTTAACCCACATTTTCCCAATCAAATATGAAAAGAATCTAAAATTATCCAGTGCTTGCTCTGCTATGTTTGCAATACCTTCAACACACCTAGCAATGGACAAGCAAAGTTGCTTTTGATTTGAAATGCATGCCAAGTGCAAAACTGGTACTGCCTTTTCGCATCAGGGAGGAGAGCTGGACTGCCTGGGGGCTGGGTGGAGAAAAGCATCCCCCTCCCTCCTCCTCAGAAAGAAATGCACTGATGAGCATGTTTCAACAACAGAAACCCAGCCAGGTGGTGTACGGAAAAAACAAGCAGATTATATATAAAGCATATATAAAAACACTTTCATACAGTGTTTGTGTATGAAGAAGAAGAGGAGACCATCTTCCCAAAACACATGCAATTTATTCTCAGCAAGTGTTGTCACTCTCTGATGATTTACATTCGTTACATTTTGAATTAATAAACAGTCTGAAGGAACGCAGCAGATGTATACATTTAGTATAGTTACAAAACACTTACCTAGCTAGTTGTGCTAACTCTTTTTGGGTCAATGGACTTCCTTGCTTGCTTAGAAGATTTTTTAGCAAAATCAATCTTGTCTGAAAAGATGATACATTTATCAGATGTAAAAACTCATTTTCACATTACACTTAAAATTCTGTTGCAACAACAAAACTACGTGTTTGTCAGGTCAGCTTTTGTGCTTCACTAGTTTAAACTTGCCTATAGTGCTTTTGTGATTAGACTGTACACTATCATCTCTTCAGGGGAAGAGAGAGGAATTTTGTAATGAGATCAGGCATCAAACTACTTCTAAAGAGGCACTAAAGAAGAATAATATATTAGAATCCTCATCAAAAGCCCTAATCTGCTGTTGAGCTGAAAAAGATTAAAAGAAAGCTACTTCCATCTTTTGCAATAAACACTCCTATCCAACCAACCAAAATGTGCTCCTGCAAGCCCTACTTCAGACTTGTCCATGCCTGCCAGTACATAAGCAACACCTCACTAGCCAAGAAATAGTGAATAGCTGCTACCAGATTTGCTACTAGCACATCTAAAACAAATGCAACAACGTCAGATAGTCACCAGAATCAAAGCACAGTGTATACAACCAAGCTGGGCCAGAAGTTAATTCACAGAACTGTAATAATCCCCTATGGCAAGATAAGAATACTCCATGAAATATATGTTATTCTTTTTCATAGAATTGATCCTAAGTTGAAGAAAATTCATGGAAATGCATTTTAGGCCCCTCACTACAAGAAGGATATTGAGGTGCTCCAGCGTGTCTAAAGAAGGGCAACAAAGCTGGTGAGGGGTCTGGAGCACAAGTCTTATGAGGAGTGGCTGAGGGAACTGGGGTTGTCCAGTCTAGAGAAGAGGAGGCTGAGGGGAGACCTTATCGCTCTCTACAACTACCTGAAAGGGGGTTGTGGTGACATGGGTGTTGGTCTCCTCTCCCAAGTAACTAGTGATAGGATGAGAGGAAATGGCCTCAAGTTGCACCAGGGGAGGTTTAGATTGGATATTACAAAAAATTTATTCACCAGGAGAGTGGTCAAGCATTGGAACAGGCTGCCCAGGGAGGTGGTGGAGTCACCATCTCTGGAAGTGTTCAAAAAACGTGTAGATGTGGCACTTTGGGACATGGTTTAGGGGGCATAGTGGTGTTGGGTTAACAGTTAGACTTTATGATCTTGAAGGTCTTTTCCAACTTTAATGATTCTGTGTGTGAAATCAATACTTACTTCCTCATTTGGTAAAGACACATATACCCGTTTGGTGAATCGTCTAGGGAAAAAAAAGAAACACACAACATGTGTACATATATAGACACACACTTTTATAACTTTCTAGTGCATACAGATCTAGCACTTGGTTTGATAAATGTCAAAATTCCACTTCATCAAATTCTAGGGAGTAGAACCACAGATTAAAACAGACAAATAAAAACCAAAGAACATGCATGAGCCACTGGTGTCACCTTACTCTTATTGAAGTTATGAAATTCTTCCCAGACAGGAAACACTCTAAAGGTAGAAATATCACTGAGTACCAACAACAAAATGAAGCATCTCTTCACTGTACACAAAATGTCTTTGGAATTATTAAAAATGTGTTTTATTTGTTCAGACAGTGCTCACACGCCTATTTTCCTGAATCAAGGATGAAAAGAGAAGCAAGTATGAGAACTTGTAGCAAAAAATTCCTAAGGCAAATCTACAGCAAGATCTGTAATTGCATGCGACATCAGAAGTCCAATATTCACAAAGCAGAAATACTGGATTTCACTGGCCAAATTTCTTCCTTTGTCCTGCCATTAAGATCCTAAGAATAAAAAAAACAATATATAAGATAAAAAGAGTCTTATAAAATGCTGACTTGGTCTCAACAGACACTGCTATTTAAGACCATTCCAAGGCTGTCATGCTTGTGCAGATGTATCCCAAAAGAGAAAAGACAGGCACCTCTTTGAGAAGTTAAATAACTTAACCTTGCCAAACAACTTTCGCTACTTGGTGTCTTCGTTGTTTTATGTTTCGGACTAAGTAGCAAAACCTGCTGTCCATAGTGAACATCATATTATTGTATTCAAACAAAGGAAGAGAAAATGTGGTACCTGAGAACAGCATCATCAAGCTCCTGTGGCCTGTTTGTTGCTCCCATCACAAGTATTCTGTCCTCTCCAGAAGACTGCACCTATATAATGTAGGAAGGCAAGCCAGCTTTCATTTTACATCAAGTAGTAATACAACAAAGCCAGTCAGAGACTTGCTGTGCATTCAGCATACTGATGGGATCCTACTGTGTATGCTTTTTATTAATGCAGTTAGCTTTGCATTTATCTAAAGAGTGTTTTAAAGTCAAACTAGGAAAAAGTAAAAATTAAAAAAACAAAACAAACACCCCCCCAAAAAAAACTGAAACAAAACAAAACAAAAAAAAAAAAAAAGGAGGAATGTAAACACAAGACAATATGCCCAAATTATGTTCCTTGAAGAGAGTCTTGCAAGAGCACAAATGTTGCTAAGCAATTGCCATTTACAATGCTGGAGAAAACCGAGACTACACAAATCACTCAGAAGTTTAGTCATCCAGAAATAATTATGTTTAAAAAGCCAGAGGCTTTCTGCTGTTGTGGGTTTCAACACCAAACATTGTTTTGAAGCCTACAGAGAAAGAGGGAATCAAAACTTTAGACTAAGGTATAGCCAGAACCACAAAATCAGATCAGAGATTTATCTAATATTTGTCTTGCAAGAAGCTAGTAATAAAACTTAGAAGCTATTCAATAGCACAAAGACACAGTAATTCCGCTCCCCCCTCCCGCAATCACTGAATTGCAAGACTTTATTTTATTCCTGAGAATATGGAGACTTACAGCTTCTAGCCTTCAGAGAAAACATCTGGGTATCGGAGACGTGTTATTATTTACCTAGTGTCCAAGTAGACTTAAGTCCATTGCTGCCTTAGTAAGTCCAAGAAGTTCCACAAAATCTTGTATAACATATTTACACCTTGATCCAAAGTTTACAAACTTGCTAATTATGTTTACCTTTCCCTTTTCCATTTTAAGGGAAAAGTGTGTGTGTAATAATTTCTGCATATCATTGTCACACTCCATTATTTGTCCTGATTCATCTCACTTCAGGCAAGTTTTTCCTCATCTCATCTCTCTGTACAGTTATCTTCTCCTTCAATACCTCATTACTATTTGCCTCACCATTGTGGCAATATTCCAGTGTGCTAGTGGAATATAAACTACAAAAAACAGCACTGTGTGACACACAAATATTCTGACGTTAATATGTTCCTGCCCCCATACACAACTATGAAGGCCAGTTCCTTTTCCTGGGTGTTACATATCCTGTCATTTCTAGGTCATGATGCCAAGAAAAAATTCCTAGCTCAATAAAAAGCATACTAACACAGAAATGAATCCTTCCGACGTGTCAGAGCTGTGTATACCTGTGATCTGAACTAGTCCATTTGAAATCCTCATTCCCCAAGTCTCACCTTACTCCTTTACAGCACATGCTTTTGTGACGCATATCCCTTAAAAACCAAAAAGGCACTACTTAAGTCATTTAGTCATCTCTTACTTTGCCAGAATGACGAGATGCCCTTCACCACAACATGCAGTTGCAAACAAGGATTCAACTCTGCCTAACCCTCTAGTGTCCCTCTTGCTCTGTAAGAATATTTTTTCCTCACACTCCTTTATTATTGCCATTTGTTATACCTTCTTCTCTGTCCTTTGTCTTTCAACCCGTTATTTCAGTTCATCTCCAGTTTGCTATCTTTCACTCCGACTGAATTTTCCAGGATACTACCATAAGCAGCTGAAAAACTGACAGCAATAAAAATGCTGTTTGCCAACCAAGGAGGAGGGATGATGGGGGACATGACATGACACACGGACAGACAGAGCTAAGCCCCAGCAGCCAAATCCTATTTGCTTGTGTAGCTTGTGCTGGCACCCACGACATTAGCCAATTCAGCTAAATCAAACAATACGTAAGACTAAATACTTACACCATCAAATTCTATTAAAAATTCTGTTTTTAGACGCCTGCTAGCATCATGTTCACCTTCTCGTCTTTCACACAAAAGGCTATCAACTTCATCTAAAAAACAAAGAAATACATCTTAATTAAACATACAATATCTTCATATTTGCCTAAGTTCTTTTGCTAATATAGGGCTCCAGTGAGAGATCAGATCTTTATTCCTTAGGAGACAGACAGATCTTAGTAAAGTTAAAAAGCCTGTATAGTTTTCTGATTTAATCATGCTACTATGTCTTGTCCTTTGAATATGCAACACCAACCACAGATGCAAGAAAAAAAAAAAAATCCTGCTGGATAACAAACTGCAACTTAGGACACGCAAAACTCATTTCCATGTTTGAAGTTTAATATATAAATGAACTTACTCTGTAAAGGTGGTATAGCATGCACGTTTTTGAGGGCATTTCTTCCCACTATTAACATCAATTAAACAACAGTAATCTAGCATGCTCTGCATGGAACTACTGATTACCCAACATGTCATATCTTGCTCTACACTGCAGAATTACCTAAAGAAGTTTACCTGATTATTCCAATTTAAAAAGTCAAGATGTTTAAGAAAATACATGAAAGTCAACAACATTTAAGGTCTTACCAATAAAAATTATAGAAGGCTGAAGTTCTCTGGCTACTGCAAATAGAGCACGCACCAGTTTCTCCCCTTCACCCACCTAAAACAACAATAAACTGGTTTTGGAGGGCATTTAGAAAGCGTTTATTACAACAAAAAAGACCTACAGAAAAATCTTGCTGACAACTAACACAGTCCATTCATACACGCTCAGATTATCACTAGTTCAGCATTACATACGGCAGCACTGTTTCCACCTTAAGAGAAACACTACAACTTCACTTACAATCACAACTGAGATGTCAAGAGACTTTGGCACCTAAATTATCAGAGTGAAAAAGAGCTGGGACCTACTTCATTTACGTTCTAAAGGAGAAGAGAAAACCCACAACCACTCATCTACATGACAGCCAGGGTCATCCTGAACTGCAAAAGCCTTTGACATTGGGTTATCACAAGCACAAACCAAAATTTTCACTTCACAAGTCATTTTTCTAAAACTTTATGTTCACTATAGGCTAACAGTTCACAAAGGACTCATCAGAAGTCTCTGGTCTTCTTAAGCCCCAATTACAGCCTGTGTGTTTTCAGATCAATATAATTTACAGCTGTTACTTACGTATTTGGAAGTTAGGCTCGCTGCACTTATATTAAAGAAAGTGGCATTTGATTCTGCAGCAACTGCTTTGGCCTAGGAAAGGGGAAAAAAAACCAAAACAACATACTTTTAAAAACATCATACTGAAGATACCTCTCTGCTTCTGTAGCTAGCACGCACAGCCTGATTGATGATTTTGAAAACCCCTATTCTTTCAAAGGGAACACCTTGTAGATGCTACTGAAAACTTCTGTACAGGCCACTTAAAAATAGGAATGGATAAGCAGTCGAACTACTAGAGAAGTTTCCAGACTCCTTTAGACTTCTCTACGCACATCATCTCCATACCCAACTACAATTTATTTACTGAAAAATACAAGTCTCCAGCTCTTTTCAATGCATCCTGAGTAGACATCTGACACAGTTTTAACTAATTTTGGGTGGTAATTTAGGGCAGCAGTTGGATCAAATCACATTTTAAAAAAAAATAAACCTGCATAGCCAGGGAATCATGTCTTGAATAAGGTCAAACTGTTAAGGAAGAGGATACTCTGTATCAGCATTCTCTTTCCTCTGAAAACAGTTTTTTTGTAGATACACTTAAAAGAAAAAAACATAATTTTTAATTTCAGTGATTAACAGTTATGTTCCAGTATGTAAAACATAACAGATGAGCACAAGGGAGCTGCTCAACATTCACACTCCTGTGCTTCAGAGCTGATCTAGCTTCACTATCAGCAAAGGGAGCATGTAGATGCAGCCCCGCCATGTGATGCGGGATGATGTGCCTGGCCTGGCTGATGCACAGGCATTTCCCAACAGTTCCTGAACCCAGCACACAAGGCTGAGAAAACAAGCAGCAACCAGACAGTTCCACACTACTTATGCTCCTTGCATAGCAGTGCGGAAGGCAGACAACCCTCTTTCTTGCTACTGTGCTCCTTCCTCATCTCCAAAATGCACTTCTAGTATATTTATTAACCACTGCTGTACACAAACAATTAACCATGTTACTATTACTCTCTCTGAAAACGAAATCTGGACTTGCTAGTTTAAATTGTAAAATATTACTTGTGATATTGAAGAAAATTAAAGAGAGAACACTTTAGCAATTCCCTCTCCCATAAAATCCAGAGTTAAGAACAATTTTGCATTTCTGTATCAAATTGACACCTAACACATATCCAGGAAGAATACACAGTTTATCACTACAACACCTGAACCAAAAGCCACCCCTCAGAGTTACATTTTAAGCCGACCAACTCATGCATGAAGTAGTTTCCTCACCAACATTGTCTTCCCATTTCCTGGTGGGCCGAACAGCAATAAACCACGTGCAGGAGCTCTAAGTCCTGTAAATAGCTGAGAAGTACATCATTATAAGTTACCTTCAAAGACTTAAAAGAAAATATTGATTTACGTTTGTAAGAAAAGGTTTTAAGATTGAGGAATGGCTCACTGGCTAGCACTGGTAGCAACAGTAGCAGTGCTACAACAGTACAGGTTTTTAGAGAACTACACTCTGTTACTAACTTGAACTAATGCATGTTACTTTTCCCCACACAGCAGTTAAATTACATCATGATCATTCTGAGCATAGAGACACTGAAAGGAGTACAAAAGGCAGTAACATATTCCACAAGACAGACCAGCCTAATGAGTTCAAAGCACCAATTGCATTTAAAAAGGGGGGAATACAGGTGTGTTAGTAGGAGAGTTAAAGCAATGTTCCTACTAACTCCATATGGAAGAACCTCTTCATCTTTCTCTTTTTTTATTAAATGAAACTTGAGAAGACAAGCTTTGACCGAAACTATTTAAAATATTACTTAACAACCACATACTTTCCCTAAATGCTACTGATAATAATCTCCTCCCTCTCACTTGGCATTGGATTCATCTTTCCTACGCTGTAAAATTCCACCCACCACATGTAGCATCACAGCAAGCAGATCTACCAATTCTCATAGAGTATGAATGTCTTAGTCATTCCTGTAGCCTGTTTTCCCCAGCGCTTTGTCTTTACCACATTCCTCAAGAGTTTGAGTTCCTTTCTTGGCCTCACACCCACCCCTCCATTCCAGCTTCCAGTAACTCCAACAATCAACCAAAAGGAATAGTGGGGAGTCTCATATATACAGACCATGCCTAAACACCACTGTCGGCAGGCATTCCTTTCCACAACACCCATGATAACAAGTGGCTCCGTTACCAGCGTAGTGATTCTAAGATGACCGATCAACATGCATTTTCTCTATTATTTCATCATTCACAGCATTTTGTTTGTGCTTGACTTTGCTCGATTACTCACAATAGTTATCCAGCATGATCCTATTCACTAATACATACCACCTACGTTATAAATGTATTGCAGCGTTTTAATCTGGATACCTACACTTCCTCAACTGTTTCTGCTTTCCATGCTGCACACCACCATGTGCATCTCCTGCTTGACTCCTTTTGTTTGGAATCATTCTGTGGGAGTCCCCTCATTTTAAAGATAGTCCATCCAGACCAAATCTACATCTCTCCGTCACCTTGATCATCACCTACACACTTCAGCTGCAACTACCATTTATCACTAAAACACACTAAGCTTTTAAAGTTTTTATTAACAGACTAATCATACTAAATGTGATATGAACTAATTGCTACTGTTTCATTAGCATTTTACTGATGAAATGGTTGCAGCCATGTCTCTAGTCAGTGTTTTCTGTTTATTCACCTCAACTCTTGCTCTCCTACAAAAATACCATTAATTGGCTTGTTTAAATACGAATTTGAGTTCAAAACTTCATTAACATTAAAACTGAAGTAGCATTTAATTGACTAAATACTCTCCTATAGTTGCCACACCTACCATGTTCACTTACAAGGAATAAAACCAACTTCTTTTCTTCCAAGGAACGTTTAAAAATTCGCAGAATTCTCTGTCCTTGTTATATCTCTGCCTACACCAAGGTCAAGCCCATTGCTAGCTACAGTAATACAAAGACAACCTTATTGAAAACACCAACTGTTAGGAAAAAAGTCGTAACTACGCCAAGCCTCACATCTCAAAGTCCCTCCCACCCAGCTTATTGTATTAGCGTTATTGAACAACAAACTTAACATACTAAAGCACTCTAATAACAGACATGATATAATGACATTTTCCCTCTGCATAAGAATACCAGAGCATGCATATTTGATGCCAAAGCTTTGTTTTCCGCAAGGCTAGTATTCCTATGATGCTATGCCAGGTTTAGGGTTTCTTCCCCATGACACTTCAAAACCAGAAACTGCATTAAAAGGAAAGAGCAACTCCAGTCACCTGTCAATATGACAAGAGAGGCCCACAAGCAAACAACAAAGAACAAACAGCAATTTTGCTTGAATAATCAGCACTGCAGTAAACCATTGCATGCAAATTCTGCAAGAGTGCATCAACTTTTTGCAAGTCCAACTTTAGAACATGACCAATTTAATTTTTTTAAGTGGCTCAAAAATTTCCAGTATATAGACCAGACCTGAATCTATGCAATCACAGTAGTTGAGGTACAACCTATGATAAAATAAATTAAAAGCCTAAATAACCATTTTCCACTCAGCCAAGTAAAGAGGAAATCTGCTCTCAAATGTTACACACCTCAGTGTATTTGCTTCTTCACTACTACACTTCTTTGCATCCTCTCCTGCTGCAAATAGACTATTAGAATGTCTAACCACCATCCACACAGAGAATATGACCACAATACCAATTTAATATTTTTCAAAACAGATAGTGTCATGATTTAATTTACCTATACAAACCTCATCTGCTTCACTCTTCCAATTGTGGGCTTTGTCCTTTACATGTCCATGCAAGATTGGACACACAGCTGTAACTATCTGGATCTGTCAAGCCTCACAGATTTTCAGGATTTTCTTTGGTTTGGGGGTTTTTTTGGGTTTTTTTAGGGGGTTGTGGTTTTGGTTTTTGTGTGTGTGTGTGTTTTGGTTTGGTTTTTTTTTTTAAGCTATTGCCTCAGTCACTTTCTCTAACATTGACTAACCAGAAGATAAGGAATTTCACAGTAGTATTTTAACACATAAATCTTCATTCTCCTTTTCCAATACTGCTATCAACACACAGCTGTCGATAGCAATTACAACCAGCAAAGACAGGATTCAAGAATCACCGCTTCATGTGTGAAGCACAATACATTTCTTTGTTTCTGTGACAAGAGTGACAACAAAACCCAGTTCCTTACCTCAGGTCTAAGAGAAGGAAGGATAACAATTTCTTGCAAAGCTTGTTTAGCCAGTTCCTGCCCTGCGATATCATCAAATTTGACAGCTGGCCCACTAACAAAGAAACGGAATACTAATTAGTCTAACAATGAGATACTCTTTTTCAGCTGCAGCTGACTAATTTATGCATTTGACTATTTACACAGAAACCTTTTGAGGAAATCTACAACTTATATTGCTAAACATTTTAAAAGATAAGCATTTCTGATTTGAATTTTCATTCTTTTGCCAAAAGCAACAAAAACAAAAAGCCACTCCCAAAAAACCACCCCCAAAAACCCACAACAAACAAAAATACTAATTTTCATTCCAAGTGGACCAAGACTGTACTGAACAAAAAACTTGTTTTCTGCACTGGAAAGCCTACTTTTCTCCAGACTTACCTATCAACAATTTCATTCAGGATAAGATTAGCAAGATTACTGTCCACATTTCTAAATATCTTCAAGTCTTTCTTTTTTCGAGGAGCAGTGGTAGGAGTAGAAGGCTTATTTGTTCTGCTATTTTTAGGAACAGCCTGGGGAGGGGCAGAGAACAAACAAAAAAACCCAACTTGATACTTTTAAAGTATACGGTTAACAAAATCACTTTTACATTTCAGATGCTCCAGTAAAACCTAATGTGTTAAGACACATCAGAGATTCTGATGCTGTATTTTGCTACAAATCATACTATCATATTCAGCCACAGGTAGAACAGCTTAGGCTCCAGTGGAGAGGGTTTTTTTGGTTTGTTTTGGCGATTTTTTTTTAAAGATAATCTATTATATTTAACTATGGTATTTTCCCCCAGTATACTCTAGAAACAGAGCATCACAAATTGTTTCAGATTTTCAACACCTATAAGCAAGAATTTCTACTGCTGTTATACTTTGCTAACAGACCACTTAGAAGTCTTCATATTATAGCAGAAATAACGCTTAACCACATTTATGTTCTGTCCATTCTGCTCTTTATTCTACTTTACTGTGGAAGTAGCTGGGGGGAGATAAGGATGGAAGGGAAAGACGTGGGTCAAAAGAAATGTAGCATTTTTGTCTCTTTTGTATTTCAGTCACAATTGAACCATAATTTGCTTTTCAGTGTGGTTGCAATACAACCTGTGCATGCATGCTTTGGAAGAGAAAAAACGTGTTGGGGGAAAAATCTGTAGTTTTGGAGTAAGACGGTTTTTTCCCCTGCTCCATCTTTTATGTACCGAGAGTAACATTTATTTTTCTCCTATATAAGCTTCCCTCGTTTTGAAAATTGCATGGGAAACTAAGTATTATCATTTATTAGTGCAATCACAATTAAATTCCATTTGCCCATGCAGCCACCCGATGCATCCCGATTTCTAAAACCCACTCTGTAACCCAGCTCAAGAGGCTTGGCCAAAAAATTTAGGGGTTTAGGGTTTTTGTTCCCTCCTCCTCCCCACACCCCCCACCCCCCACCCCCAAAGAACCACCTTTCTGATACTACAATACTACAATAAAGGCAGTAAATCCAAATTTGTTCTGGAATTTAAATTGTCTTTCCAAGTGTATACTGCTGTATTTATCCTTACTATACCTTATGAGTTGAAGCTGCAGGATTAGGTGCTGGTCTAGACACAGAAGTTGATATCCCACTGTAGCTAGGTGTTCTGTGGTGACCTGAAAGGCCTGTGGATCCAGTTTTTGCAACAGTTTTTGAACGAGGGAGGGAATTACTTGTGTGTGTTAAGGGATCCTTCTTTTTTGGAACCGCTCCACTTTCTATAAAGAAAACCAATCCCATGAGAACATTTTCAGCAGTCATACTTTCACCATCAATTCTAACTTGAAGAGGGTATTTTTGACACATATAATACGGTATTATAGAAGAATAATACAAGTTTTTAAAGAGGTTTAGTACTTTTAAGGGGATATTAACTGTAGCCTTCTCCTGAAGTTAAGTTTTGAATTTTAGCAGGTCTCAAAACCAACACTAGTTAGCCATCTTAGAAAGGCTGGAGACGTCTAAGTGCTATAACAAGGGAAGAACACCACCTATTCCTTAAGGCAGAAGACAACAGAACACCAGCCAGAAGACTTTCCTTCCCAAGAACTCCTAAAAATAATCATTACAATAATCCCCAAATGTCAAGCCATTAGCATCAGAGCATTCATTCCTTAAGTGATATTAGCAGGCTAGTTACTTTGGATGCTAGCTAACACTATCTAGCACCTTCCACACAGAAGCTTCACCAAGGCACTTCAATTTGAGAAAATTAAAACAGTTATACCTGCAAGCAACTACCAGGAGCTTTTTCTTACAGCTTTGTTTCACTTCAGGAATCTCAAGGTGTACGTAAATTCTGAATGGGCAGCTCAAACAGCTTACCTTCCTATATTTAAAATTAAGTCTTAAAATATTACATTATATTATACCACAGAATTCAAACACCACCACATGTTCTGTTCACACTTACTCTAATTCACCTCCAGGATTGAGCAGGAAGGTCTCAAATAGGTGACAGACAAAACTGAACATACTGGCCACAGGTGATTAAACTACAAAAGGCCATTTTGGTGCAGCATAAGTGAAATAGCACTTGATTTCTACATTCTCCATATGGGATACATGATAAAACAAGGTTCCTTGGCACAGAAAAGGCAAGTGTAAAACTTTAAAACAGAGACTAAGAGGTAAGAACGTGCTACAATGAGCACGCAGGTTGGTGAGGCTGGTTAATGATTAGAGCACAGCATCAGATCAGGGTTTTTTTGTGGTGGGAACACAGTATTGGAAGCTGTCTAGTACAATACTGTTGTCTGCAGTGGAAACTGCCTTATTTTATATCCTTTTAAAAGGATTAAGGAGCCTTTTGATAAGAGAAATATGGCGTCAGAGGTAAAGAAGCTCAAAATGGATTTCAGCTACAAGTTTCTTCACAAAGATTTTAGAAATCTGCAACTCAGTTTGGCTTGTTAGTCTTAAGCGATGGGCCCAAGAACTCTCATTTTTAAGGAAGTTAATAACTATATGAAGAATTTTTAATTTATAATATTGCAGTTCAGTGAAAAATACTTTAAGTAGAGAGGCTCATAATTTTGAATGTTATGTTTAAAAAATTCAAGTAAGAATACTTCAGTGAAACAGTACAATGGAAGGATCAATTAATTACTGCCACGTTCTCAGCCTCTTTAAACATAAAAGTCTTTCATACTACCAAGAGCAAATCTTTACATAGCCTGCAGTTATCCATGTGTTGAACTACTTGGCTAACAAGCTCGTAAAGCCTTTCTTCAGTCACAAATCTATCCCTTTTAAGAGTTACTGAGACTCTGCAGGGGTCATCATAAACAATGTAGATGTATTAATATACAAAAAACAAAGGAACTTGGAGAATATAATTAACTACATTTACCTTTAAGATATTTCTGGTAGGGAAAAAAAAACCACACAACAAAAAAACTAAAACACCAAAACACAAACCCAAAACAAAACTGGCTACTGACTAAATCACACA
The DNA here is from genome assembly GCF_964289735.1 of Phaethon aethereus. Classification (NCBI taxonomy): domain Eukaryota; kingdom Metazoa; phylum Chordata; class Aves; order Phaethontiformes; family Phaethontidae; genus Phaethon; species Phaethon aethereus. The sequence continues at coordinate 91,332,010 of NC_138576.1, read as the reverse complement.
CAGATCCAGAACTGGTTAAATTTACTTAGTCATTCCTGCACAGGAATTTCCCAGTCAAAAACTCTTCAAAATTAGACATACTTAGTAACTTTCAAGTTCAAAAAGCAGTATATGAATCTATTAAAAAACCTAGTTACTCAACCCTTTGACTGGTCCAATTTAATGAAAAAGTGACACTCCTGTTGATTTTTTTCTTTTCCTTCAGCCTCATTTGCACAGCTGTCAAAGTAAAACATGGGAAGGCTTCAAAAAGATAAAGTAGGTTTTTTCCATCTTCTTCACCCAAACATGTTGCTCAATTATCACCCTTTCCCAGAACTACCCCCATCTGTTGGGAACCACACACACTGCAATTTTGAGTATCATAAAATTGCACAAGTAAGGACTATTTCAGGAAGCTGGAAATATATGGGCAGGGAAGGGAAAAGAGAAAGGTTTAATCAGAAATTACAATTTACTCTAGCTGTACCTCCAGGAATCAAGACCACTAAGCTGGCATATGTTCTGTGGTCAGTCCTAATGGGTAGCACAGAAAGAAGCATTAATCAACTACTCTTGAACACAGTTGTTCAGTGTCAACTCCAGAGGGAAACCTTGTTTTATATACAAATTTTCATTGAAGCAGCAAATAAAAATCATAGAATCATAGAATCTTTGGGTTGGAAGACACCTTTTAAGGCCATCTAGTCCAACCCCCCTGCAATGAGCAGGGACATCTTCAACTAGATCAGGTTGTTCAGAGCTCCATCCAACCTGACCTTGAATGTGATCAAACTTTTCAGAATTACAGTTTATCTAAAGTTTATCTATTTCTAAAGGGTGAAGTGTTTAAGAGCACATGTATGTCTCCTGTTAGACTGACAGCCCTTATTATTACGTTATGTAAAATATGTATTTTGCTGTAACAAAAGCAAAACTCCCAAAGCATATTTCTTATCCATTTGTATTTGTCATCTGCTGAAAGATGGAAAATATGCTGCAAGTAAACTTAAAACCTTCGTAACATCTCCAGCAGCCTTTTGCCAAATGTTTCATCGTTCTGTAAAAAACAGTAAGGAAGTGCCTAAAATATATTCTAATCACAAAGACAGACCATAGTATTTTTTCAAGTGTATTTGAAACACTGAATAATTCAATTGTCTGCTTCATCTATAGTTATAGGATAGTAAAAGGGGCTTAGTCACTTTGACTTTACTCTCTAATTCTTGACAATAGAACAATTTACTTCAAAGCTCCAAGCTAACGCCACTAGATCATAGAGAAATAATAACTATCTGGTCCTGAAAGCATCCCTGCAATTTTAATCTGTGATCCAAATATGTACACAACAAAAAAATATGAATAAGCAAGGAGCAAAATTTTGTCTGAGGTTTTCTATTGGTTAAATTGTGATAAGTTGCAGACACAGGTGCCCAATTTCAGACTCCTTTACAGAAAAAAAATGTTGATGCATTTACTATATTTAACTGTTTTTAAAGGTAAAGAGAAGTAAGGATATGTTTGAACAACTTTAATCATGATACTACACACCTGGAAACAGAAATAATCTGGGAAACGTGCAGCGCTAGCTTATTTAATAAAGGTAACAGCATGCTTTGAACTTCTAAAAAGCAAACCCATTATATTTTCTTTTGTGTGTCTAAAACAGATTAAAGCACATCTTAATAAACAAGTTCCTGCTCTTTTATAATGTCTTGCAGGCCATCGCCTCAACAGGTGTGGGAAGAGAGATTGCCAGTGAAGACTGAGGCAAAGAAGTCATTGAGTACCTCAGCCTTCTCCTCCTCATCTGTCATTACCAGTTTGCCAGTCTTGCTCAAAGGGGTACGCTGTCTTTGACCTTCCTTTTCTGGCTAACACACCTATAGAAGCCCTTCTTATTATTCTTTGCCTCTCTTGCCAAGTTCAGCTCCAGCCTCATTAAAAAAACAAACAAACAAAAAAGCATAAAAAAGTTTAAATTAAAATTAGCAGCAGTTCCAATATTGCAGAACAGTTTCCATCCTTTAGTTATGAAAGCTCAAAAATTATCAGGGAATAATATGCCTCAAATTCTTCACATATGCCTACTGGTAAATGATATAAAGTGGCTAAGAGAAGTTATAACATGTGGTCTGTGGACCCCAAGTTGAAAAAAAAAAAAATGTCACCAGTCTAGAATTGTCTGTAACTATGTATGTAGTTTTATTTAAAAAAAAAAAAAAAAAAATCTTTAAAATGCTTAGCTTATACATTTTCTGCAAATATTGCATAGCAAAATACATGCAGCAATTGCAAGACTAATAGTTACTCAGGATCAGCATTCACAATAGCCCCCAAAATAGTAATTCCTTCAAAGATTATATTCAAATTTTTCAAAGAGGTACATTCGAGTAATAAAAACTGCCTAGCAGAAAACTTCAGCAACAAGGACATGCTGCATGTTTCAAATGGTAGCAAAGCTACACAGATCATGGACACAGTTGCTCTCCTTTCTGAACTGACAGAGTCATGTCAGTCAAAGATCTACTGTTGCCAAATTACGGTGTTAAAAACAATTTTATTGCTACTTGTTCTTCTACTTGGGAAATTCCTTAAAAAACTTCAGTATTAAGAGTAGAATTTTTGCAACTTCGGAAACATTGCAAAAATATGGCTACTGTTAAAGACACACCAGGAAATCCTTCCAAGTGAAAACTGAAAAAAAAAAATACTAGATACTTGCACAATGCTAATGTTGTGGTAAGAAAGAGAAATTTAACGCTTTCTCTGATCACATGCCGAGATTTAGGCATTAAATGTAAAATGGTACACTGAAATTACTGTAATACTGTCAGTATTGTATGCTCAGTAAATAAATTCATACAACTTATAAACACTGCCTTTGGCAAGACTGACATAATCTTCTTCCCAAGCTAGTTTAAAAACAAGAACCCACAATGCAAAGGAAAACATGCATGTCTGAGGGGGGGAAAAAATAAAAAAAGATATACAGCTAAGTTGTTTTACATCTAGTTTAACACTATGAGAACAAGACTGATAGATATGAAACAATAAATATGTATTTCAAAATGAAGTTTAGGGTCAAGGCTACTTGTTATTACTCTATATATTAGACTATAATATTACTTATTATAATAACAAGTAATAACAATTAATTTTTGTTACTGCATAGCCTTCTGCAACTGAAGGGCAGGTGATACTGCTGTAATGAGGTCTTATAAAACTGCATTATAAATCTATCACATAATTTTTCATGAAAAATCTCTAGCTATTCAGGTAATTTAGGAAACTATGAATGAGGAAGACAGGGATAAGTATTCATTTGTGCTAGAATCAAGTAAATCGGTCTAAAAGACTGACATGTAATATCTTGAAAGAAGGAAGAATCTCAAAACAGTCACATTTTGGAAATATAAAAATGTGCAGTATAGTGGTGAGAACAGAATATCAGACAGAATTAAGAAGCAAAAACATCTTTAAGACTTTGGCCTTTAAAAGCAAATGAAAGCAAGCAAAGCACTTTTTGACCAAAGAATGGGCAAAAAGGCACTTCCTTGATGTTAAAACTATGAATGACCATGTTTCACGCTTCATAAAGTCCTGGACTTTCTAAAAGCCCAGCCTGATTAGGCAACAGCACAGACAATTTTATGTAGATCGAAAAATGAAGCTTATGCCAGAGCCCTGTGGCTCAGTACTTCTACAGTACCTCTACTTTCTCAGTAACAGCAGTCCTCTTATCTCAAGTAGTCTGCAAGCTGATTTTGTACAGTTTTCTATGAATTTGTCATCTACTTTGTGTTTTTAAGTGATTGTAGCTGTCCATCTGAAAATACTCTCTTTATTACAATATGTATAAAGGAAGTACTTTTAAGAAAAAAAGTGTGCCACTAACACGTTCTTATACTCCGAACAAAGAGACAGAGAGAGAACATGAGAGAGAGTGAGCATGCAAGCGTAGGCACCCAGCCAACTAAGAAATTAAGACATCAGTTAATAGGCTGACTTTCCTGGTACTATCAGGGACCCCACAGCTGCAGAAGAATTTCAGTACTTTGGGTAAGCCTTTAACTTCCACAAGTTATGAATCTAAAGTTTACCTTTGGCAATGTAAATGCAAATGGAAATGGAACAAGCCTCATAAAGTCTTGTTCCAAGTAATCAGTAGATGCCCGGTACCTAACTTTTTTACAACCCACTTTTTAGTCCTCCTGTCTCTTCTCAGATCCCCCTGAGCCTGGTAAATGAAAGTTCCTCCATTAGCCCACACTCCTTTTTCAGAAAGTCAGAAGACACTTCCTCAGAAAAAAGGATCCCCAGAAGACCATGGCTCTTTGCAGTTTTGCTACCCTTTCCTCCACAGTTTTGCAGAAGTGCTTCAGTCATCCATCCATAAGTCACTAGGAATAAGATTCCAAAAGGGTAAATTGACTAATACCAATTTCCACAAGTTTACCAACAGTGACCACCTCCTACTACAAGAATTTCTGTAAATAAAAACACCTGCCACAGAACTGGCAAAATGTTTCTTCATTTCCAGTAGATGCTAATGGATATTCCATGATTTGTTACTAATAGATTTAAGTGACTAAAATAACAGCTTTAAGAGTGAAAGCTCAGTCTAACCTTCTCCTGCAGCATCCAATTGTGAGATACATTGAGAAAAAGGTACAACAACATATAAAGGAAAGGGTTTAAAGAAAAAGCTGTTCACATCAAATCAGGTGAAGCATGGTATCAGTTTTTGTATGTGTATGTATGTATTTGTTCACTCAATCTCTAGCCAACCAGGTAAAAAGACATTTAAGGTAAAGTGTTCTCAATCTCAATCTACATAGGAATTTATACAGAAGATGCATTTTAACTACATCCTTCTGACAAATGCAGTTAAAAATACCACACAAACAGTAATCTAAAGGTGCCTAACATGACACAGTTCCACTATTTTAACTTCTCATACATTAGAAAGAATAAAACCAAACAGTAAGATGGCTCCAGAACTAGAAATGGAGCTAAAAAAAGGCATGTGGTTTACAATAAATTTCAAGTTTAGTTACATTAAAAACTGAAGATTGCTCTTGACTCAGTAGACAAGCTTTATGAATTCCACTGCTTGCTAACTCTCTTATTTTATTTAACCTCATTATAGCCTACTGTACAAATTATCAGTTGAGATCACAGTTGTGACAATAGCTCACTGCTGGCTTAAACCATTCCCTGAAGACAATTCACAAACCTTACAATAACTTTACTCCTTGTGTACGGACAAGCAAGTTTACCTCCTCTATTTCACTATCCCTGGTACAATCTTCTGGAAAAAGATGAAAACAACCTTCTTTGACAGAAAGCAAGAGCTATTTTGCCCCCGACCTTGTTTTAATCGTGTATCACTTCCTCAGAATAAAAAACCCCTGAAATTTAAAGCAGCTTAATGGAAATGCACATTCACTCTCACAATATCATAAAGGAAGAACTACTTATGTAGGCACAACATATAACCTACATATCCTACATTGACTTTGACATTTTCTAAAACAGGTTTAATTTAATTCCTTTAAGAATATAACATGAGAAATATTTTCTAAAATGTTGTGGTAGTAAATAGTTTTGGATTCTAGGACAGCCATTGTAAGAGAGAACTGAATACAACAAAATAAAACATGTTGTCGAAGTGATAGAGAGGATGGAATATATTTTATAAAAAGCCTTTAAAAACAGAACTATAAAACATTATTTAAAAAAATTGGTGGGGCCAGAACATAGTATTGCATATTTTTCCCTGTAATACAACAGAAACTGAGAGACATCCCCTCAATAGGCGCTGGTAAAACCAAACCCACCTGACTGGAGATGTCCATTGCGGCATGCCAGGTTAGTACTGTCATTATAGACCTCCATTTGCGGCTTGGAAATTTGCAAAACTGCCTGCAGCTTCTCTACATAGTAGACAGAGGGGAAGGGAGGAAAAAGGACAAAATAAACAAACAAAAAATAAAAATGAACCAAGAAAATTTATGTATGTTGAACACACAAATGTCAAGTTTGGCTTTGTTATACTTGATACAGGGTTAAAGACAGGAGTATTTCTATCTATTCTACACGTTCAGCAAATTCGTAAGAAAATTCTGTCAGTATGAGCATGACTGAAAACAGCTTTAAAATTGGCCATTTATGGCTGAGTTAATTCCAATAATCTTTCCAGCCCAGTGATTGTAGTTACCTCCAAAAAGCAATGGTCAGGATTAATTCAGCTTCATTTCCTAAACATTTGTGTTGATAACCTGTCACTGAAAGTCCTCCCCAAGATGTTAACTTCTAACCAACTGCAAGGAGTCATCGCTTTCCTGTATATTACATGTTTCACTTAAGTAGCAACAGCCAGTCAACATTTTACAGAAACCTCAACCATTAAAGCAAAAATCATATATACATTATGATGATATCTTTCAAGATGTCTATTTAGAAATATAATTGCCTTGAAATTAAGACAATAAAATTGTCATGCAAGCTGTGTTCTTTAAGAAGATTAACTTTAGAAGCATATGAATACAAGATTTATAAGGTTAAAGATTAAGGAGAAAGAAATTAACCCTAAGAAGTCATGATAAAATAGCCAAAGCGGGCAAATGACACAAAACAAGAATTAAGTCTCATGACTACGTGTTCTCTGCAGCTCACCTACTGCTCCTGCTTTTCCCACTGCAGTTAAAAACCTCTAGGCTTTACTTTTGGGGCCCTTTACATCCTCTCCCACCTTTATTTCACACATACACACACACCCTTTTCTGTAAAAACAAAACTGTTAGTAAGGATGCAAGGCACACATTGTCACACTCCCTCTTCCACCCCGTTTTCTTCTTCCTCTCCCCCAAGAAGTAACAGTACCAAGAAGCTGCAGGAAAACAGATAGCCAAGTAGAGGAGAGATGTCCTCTGGCAACATGAAAGCACGTACTGCAAAAGCAGCCGAATTCTACAGAAAATGTGCACAGACAAGATCATAAATTCCCTGACTGGAAGAAGAATTGCCATTCAGAGCTTGCAGATCATACAATCAACAAGCACAAACATTTCCTTGCTTCCACCTCTTCGTCTATTACAGGTCTTTTTCCAGTTTTTCTGCTTCATTCCTTTCTTCTTCTGCCTGCTCCTGATCACTTAGCCCTTAGCTTTCCTGAAAAGTATCTTTAGACCCAATAGTTTAAGTGATGGTTTAATAATAATATCCATACTGAACAAGATGCAGTTTAGAGTGAAAACTTAGTAGCCACAGGCAAATGTGAAAAGCTAAAGTTCAAGATTAGTATGTGCACCCAGGGTTTACTTTGTTTGAAATTGAAAGCATCGAAGAATGGGTACAGCAAAACAAAAAAATGTTAGTCACACAAGAACAGCCTACGAACAACCACAAGCTTTGTTAACTTGCAAGAAGTTACCCTAAGAAACCTCCCTCTAAAGAAGTCTAAAAGTCCTTTTAGTATGACTGGCCGCACACACAGTACACTATTTTAGTGGGTGCAGCACTACCGACGGAGACAGCAGAATAGTCTACTCCTTGCCCAGTGCATGCAATCTGAATAAAAGTACATAGGGAAGATAAGGAAACAAAATTAGTATTAATAGACTTGGTAAGATATTAGGTATTAAGTTTTGGAGAACATTTCTGAACTTTACAAAAAACCTTTCTAGCAAGTGACCACAATAAAATCAATTGGCTTGGGCAGGAATTCAGGAAATGCTATTTGCTTCAACACTACAGTTTGAGACTGGGGTTTTACCACAATTATCAATGGCTTAGCAAGTTCTGCATATTCAGGAACTCCAAAACTGCAACAAAAAAATGTAATCCAACCGTTGTACAGTTTCAATTCACATACTGTCTTCCCATGACATACTAACATGTAATTTTAATACTGCATGTAAAATTACATAAAGCACATATATCACTTTTCTTGAGAGACAGTACAGCTCTAGAGCCCTCTGGAATAATGAAAATAAACTGAGCTATTAAATACTATTCCAGGGAATTAACAGAACACCCTATCACCTTCCATTTAAATCCTTTCTCCCTATGTCTCCAGACATTGAAAAACAAAATGTTTACAGAATCTCATTCATTATTTCTCCTTGATGATACAGCGTTGACATAAACCTATCAAATAAACACCACTGCAGCCATTGTCTTACTTAGGCAACACTAGACCTTGAATTCAGGGTAACTGATTTCTAGTAGAAAACCCAAACCATTACCCTGTAACACAAGCCTGAAGCAAAAACACCATCACCCCAAGACAGTGGAATAATCCCAAAAGGTGCCCACTGAAGCCCATATCTATACACAGGCTGAATTATTACCAAAGAGGATACTGATGAAAGATATTTGAACTGTGCACCATGTGCATCTTTTAACCAAAATACTGAAGCTACACATAGTACACAGAAAGGCACTTGTGCTGCTAGAAATCTGTCCCCCTACAGAAAGTCTCTCTGAAATGGGAGAACACAGAGTAGTACAACACATGTATAGCATTAGAACTGAACAGTGTTGTACCGGGCATTGTGGTTATCTATCTTTAGGTACAGCAAACTGCTGAGTTTTACGTATCGATTATAGAAAACAAATACCCTTCTGTGATTCAAAATATATCAAATATAATGATTCTAACGTGGGTGATCAGTCATCCAGGAGAAATCAGGCCTATGAAGACCATCAGAGCAAGATTTATCCACTCATCTAAGTAGCTGTACACCTAGCACACCCTAAACCATGCCAAAAACAGGGGCCACCATCAATTCAAATGGTAGAACTTGGAAGTCCCCTGACTGCTAGTGCAACTCAATATTGTCACTGGACTGCCAAAGTGATCGAGTCACCTTGAGGTGCTCTGAAACATACCTGGAGTAACTTCAGCTTTCAGGCTGTGTCATAGTACAGCTTTAAACAGAAGATGATACAGTAATTTAGATTCAAGCTGCAAACAAGGCTCAAAATAGTAAAGCCATCATCCAAGGTAAGTAGCTACATCCTCTTGGTCTAACACTAAAAGGCATCAGTGGTGAGATGACACACAGTGACAACACATGGGTGTGGTCAGATATCACACCCCCATCAATGGTGTCATGCAACTTAAACTTACACTGATGATCCAACACACTTCAAAAAATCAAAGCACTGAGCACTTTTAAGAGACAGTTATAATCCAGGTGATTTAACTTTCACTTTCTGTGTATTACCAATGTAACTTGCTTGATTGGATGGCATTTCAGTTAGGCAGCCAACAATCACATCCCTGTCTAGCAAGGAGGATGAACCATTTGATATTATTGTGTACTTTAAGTCTGTTTTACCATGCCAGCTAATGTAGTAAAGGACTTGCCTATTCTCCCTTAAGAAACTGAGAAATTCCACAGGGCCAGAGGAAAACACTTACTCTTTGCTCTTAAGAGTTAGATTCATAGAAAAATAATTTTATTGAATCTTAAGGGCTCCAAGAGCCTCAGGTTTAGTTGAACTATAAAAGCATCTCTACATCACTTAAGAACTTCCAAAATCTGTTACCATAAGCAATAAGCTTAAAAGCTACATTGAGAATTGCACGTGCAATTCAACTCAAGATTACCTTAAATTTCCACAAAATCCATGTAAAATGACATATAAAGTAACAAAAACAGATGCTGTCAATACTTGAAAGTTGGTTAGATGGTATAACAAATATTACTCAAATAGATACAAATTATCAAGCTTGCACGGATTTAAATCCATTGGAATATCTTTCCAAACAACATCTTTTTCCTTCCTAAAGAGCAATGACTTCACTTGCTCCTTTGTATCCAAATTTTGCTCTCAGGTCCATTGTTTGAGGCAGATCCTTAGTGTAAACTGAACAAGAACCTGAATAGAACAAAGTACTAAACTTCTGATAATTTAGTAGTAAAAATTTGTCATATTTGACATCAACTTCTGCAATAAACACTATTCTGTCTTTTTACCTTTCAATCTGCACTCTGAATGAAGAATACAAATACCATATGATCACACATTCTGGTAGTAAAGATGAGTGTACCAGCTTGACATCAACTTTTAGGTTTTTTTGCAATGGTTACCCTTTTTATCTTTTCAATCAGAGTACTGCAGGTAAGCCACTTATCAATATCACAAAGGCTACTACAATAACACAAGCAAGGATGAAGCACTACCCACAAAATACAGACATTGCTACTTCAAGGTTCAAAGAACAGCAATTTTTTTTTAAGAAATCCTACTTGCAATTAGGATGCCAGCAACAAGCCATACCTTATCAAAGACTGTTAGCATGTAATCACTTTCACTCTTTTTTCCCCTCGTTTATATTACCTCTAGAAGTCAGTCTTTAACCCTAATGAGTAGGAAATACCTTTTTTGCATATACTGAGGCTCTACTGACAAATACCTGTAATGAAGCATAAAAGCCAGAAGCCTCTTTCACCCCACATTGCCTTCACTTTTTTCAAAAAGAACTAAGGACACCAGGAACTCAAGGGAAACAAAAGGGATTCACTTTCTTGTGGTTGTCACAACTTCCCTGTCAATCACCAGTCAGGACCACAGAATCACAAAGTGTAAGAGGAGAAAAGAACATAAGTTCTTCTGTCTGCTCTATATGCTCCTAGGAGAGGGAGCTAGCAAGAACTCAAAACAACACAGTGCAAGATTAAAGCTGCAGACACACAAGTTAAACTCAAGTACATTTGTTGGCTCTCCCTTAGAGAGCAAAATAAAAAAAAAATTAATTATTTTCATTTTATTGCCTGACGGAAAGCATTTCCAAAGTTCTCACTTTGGAGGATACACTGCACAAAGCTGTGGGTTTGTTGCTTTGTTTTTCATGCACAGTAAGATGCCATTTCCAGTCCTGCCTGGCTTACTCTGTTCATTAAGAGCTTATATACAATACTTAATTTTGATAAAGCTAAAACTATACAACACTATGCTTCTGAAAAGAAGTGATTTTACCTGCTAGTCTTAAAATAGAACACTACTAGGCAAAAATGACAAGAATTAGGATTTCACAACCTTATGGTCTACATAATGCTACAGAATTATTATTACAGTACATACCCGTAATCAAGAAAATTGATTAGTGACAGCAGCATTAACAGAACATGAAATAGCTACACTTAGAAAAAGGCACCCATGATCAGCAATACATCATAAGATTTACTACAGTTCTAACACAGAAATCCTAAACTAACTCCAACAAGAATTAGTCAAGACTTCCTCAGTTTACAAGTCAAGCGCACTACTATAAAGACTTCTCAGTTACTTTTACACCTACTTCTTAAGGCATAGGGAAGTGGGTCCTGAGATTCCAATTTCAAAAATCTATCAATAGCATTGAAAAATTATTACTTACTCTCAACTGAAAAACAAACTTGGGAGACCCTACACAGATAATGACTCCTTCACTTTAAAAATCAAAGTAGTATTTTAGAATGCATTACATGAAGTTGTGCAAATAATGACAAACTTTGCAAAGTCATGAATTGTAACTGGTACCTAAAAGCTGCAAGCGATCCTTGGCCATTGCCAAATTTGTCATCATTTTAGATTGCAGACGTCGAGCCCGTTCACACTGATCACCTTACAAAGAAAAATCAATGTTAAAAACACAGTTTGGCAAATTAACTTTTTAAAGTCCTAAAATACTGACACCCAGCCTTCCCTCCTTTTCCTCCCACCCCCTATCTACCCTCTGCACTAAGGAACACTGTTGCAAAATTAATGAAAAAATCCTAAAGCTTTCTATTTAATCAAAACTTTAAAGTTAGTTGACACTATCTGCTTTACAGTATTTCTCACAGAGCGGTGGGAACCCAAGCATGGCTTTGCATATTCTCTAACATCTCATGCTGACCTAATATATGTGCTTTGTCACTGCATTTTTCTAAACAGAAGTCAAATAAAAAATATTTTTAAAAAGCTTAAAAAGTGACTGAGAGGCAAGTACAATTTGAAATAATTCACTCTGGCAAAAGTAACAGATTTAAATTTAGTTGACTGTGTCCCTTTACATTTCAAAACACACAGAATTACAGACATTAGTATCACCACTTCCTAAAAAATAATGTCTGTTTAAGTCAAGTTTTTGGGGTTTGAGGGGGGTGGGGGGTCGGGGGTGTTGGTTTGTTTTTTTTTTTTTTTAACTGTGCAATTTAGACAGGCTGTATCAAATGCCACTGGTATTGCTGTTATAAGTAACACATCACCATATACTGTTCACAAACATTTCTAAACATAGCTGAGGAACAAAACAGCAGTCTGCAAAAGCAGTTAGAAGTTTGGGTTTTTCTGGGGGTTTGAGTTGTTATTATATTATTTTGAGGACAGAAATTCTTAGCAAGTCCTTCACTACACCTATTTCTCTATGGTACACACCTGCTTCTACACTACAGCTTAAAATGTTTCCATATGGCAGTGTTCACTATTTTGGCATAAGCTGTTCAAAAATACCAAATCAGGGTGTTTCTTTTTTAGTTCTACTGAAGGGAATATAAAATTCCGTGTAACTGACCAGTGTTCACCTACAGCTAAAACAGGAATAAGAAACACTCTTCTGAATTAATTCATACAGCAGACCAGTCCTAGCACCTACCATATTTAGCAATATTGATTCCTCACTTTGAAGAAACCATAAACCAAAACCTTTTCCACAAAACTCAAAACTGGCTTACCTTGACCAATTACTAAGACAGCTATTCCTTTTTCCAGTTCTTCAATTCCTTTCTTATACCATTCAACAGCTTGTTCCTTTTGTCCTGCTTAAAAAGGAAGTGAACCCATTATTTTTGGTAATGAATTAAAAGCTTAGGAATGGTTCCATATAACGCTGCATAAAACAAGTAAAAGGAAGGAAGAGATATTGGAACAAAATCCTATGATTTAAAGAAACACTTAAAGGGACACTGTCAACTTTATATCTACTTAGTTTCAAATAAGCTCATCTATTAAAAACAGGTACTACACCAGCCTCAAATCACTTTTGCCTGTTTTAGGACTATTTCTCCATCCGCCTTATAGAGAGCACTCCCCTTAATAAAAAAAAAGCTAACCTACACATATCTACAACAGAAATGGTGAAATTAACAGTTTTTCCTCTGGAACATCAAATTGAGACATGCCTCAATCTTCCAGTGATAGCCAATACCAAAGTAACCCTAGACGCACAGACACTCAAGAAAAGCAATGAGTCCAAGAAACTACACGAATGAGACAAGAGACACTTTTCCTCTGGTTAACTTTTGCACAGAGGAGCTCATTTGTCATTTCATTGTTCATCCTATCATGAAACTGCTGTATTGCAGGTGTATGTCAGCTTTCACATGAAGTACAATACGTGTAGAGTTAGAGTACACCTTTGTACCTTTGTACCAACAATGTCCTAAATGGGTATTACAGCAAATACAACCATGAACATGCCCACACCTAACCTATACTACCTGACAGCATGGCAGCAAATAAGCCATGGAAGAGATACTCATATCACGCTTTGGTCTTCTTACCAACAGAAACCACAGGAGCAGCACCTTCCTACAGTCATGTACATCACACACCTTGGGAATCATTTTTTTTACTGCCCTTTCTCTGTGAGCTTCATATATCCTGACTGTTAAGGACAAAGCTAGATAAATTAAGTGATCGAAGCTGAGTGACTTTGATCCTCTCTGGAGCCTTTTTTTCCTTTAAGCTTCTCCCCATCACCTATGGAAAGTTTTGATTGCAGTGTAAATCTACTGCTGATTATGGCTACTAGAAATCAAATTTGAGATGATTCCAGCCACCTCTGCTGTTGCCTGAATTGCTTTGCTATTCTGAAGAGCAATTGTGAACATGCCAAGGTCATCACTAAAATCTCGCTTCCCACTTTTAACTGGAGAAGTTTTAAAAGCAATATACCAAACCGAGCTGTTTGCAAAGGCAGTGCTCTGAATCCACACAGAACAGTTTACTAGTTCTCAGTGACAAAGACATTAAAAGTACAATAAAAGAGTCACATTCCTTAGAAGTCATTTATTTGCTGTACTGGCTCTGGCTGGGATGGAGTTAATTTACTTCATAGCAGCCCCTATGGTGCTGCGTTTTGGATTTGTGACTAAAACAGTGTTGATAATATACCAATGTTTTGAGCTATTGCTGAACAGTTTGACAGCCTCAAGGTTTTCTTTTTCCCATTCTAGATGCCCAGCGTGTAGGCTGGCGGTGCACAAGAAGTTGGGAGAGGACACTGGCAGGATGACTGACCCAAATTTCCCAAAGGGATATTCCATGTCGTACAATGTCATGCTCAGCAATAACCTGGGTAGAGGCAGAACAGGGTGGGGTCTGTCTTCCAAGGCAGCCGTTGCTTAGGAAGCGGCTGGGCATTGGTAAGCAATTGCCTTTGCATCACTTGTCTTCCCTCACCTCTCTCCTTCACTTATTAATGTGTCTTTATGCTGAACCACAAGTTTTCTCACTTCCACTCTTCCTATTCTCTCCCCTGTCCCACTGAGGGGAGTAAACGAGCAGCTACATGGGTACTTAGCTGCTGGCTGGGGTCAAGCCACAACCTGTGCCTTCTCAGTCCCAGGAAAAGATATGAAGCTTGATTTTGAAAATAACAAAACAAGAATATGAATTTCCCCAATAATTCAGAAGCATAAAAATTACCAGAAGTGCCACTGTAATTACTGAAGCGCGCATAGCTTCCAGAACAGCAAAACCGCCACATAATTAACAGGATATTAGACAATCCAGAAATTGTCTTCCATTTCATATACTACACCTAATAAATAGTTTCCTGTTTGACATTATAAAAAACTTGTTTACATATCAAACTCAAAGGTATGCATGCATTCCAGTAAAAAACAGATAAGCAAATAACAATTATATGTACTAAAGCAATGTGAGTTCTCAGCAATATTAATACTGTATTTGCAGGGTTTTAACAGCTTTGCAACTGCTTGTGTTAGCAGCAAAGATTTTTTTTCTTACTAAATGTATGACCTGTACAGCTAATCCATATACAACAACTCTAAAAATACCTATAAAGCAAGTTGATGATTAAAACCAGTATTTGAAGGCTTACCCTTCAAACCACCAACAGTTATAAGCCACAACAGTGGAACAGGCACCCAGTAACTTAACACTTTGCTACTCCTCACAGAGCAATCATGAATACCACTGAAGTTTTAAGCTACCTCTCCTCCTTTCATGCTTTGCTCCTATGGCCCTCAATGCTCTTATACTGTACACCTGTTCTGACGAACCTTGCTGCACATGGTGGGTTTTTTCTCCCAGGCTTACCACTGCCACTCCCAAATTGTCAGTCCAAAGACACATCCCTTGCTTTTATGGTGCTCTCAGCATGTAGCTTCTATTGAAGGCCTATTCCTGTATTTTTAACCTCCTCCTCCTCCTCCTCTAGGATAGCAGTTTCACTAAAGTTCAACTGAAAGGGCATAATAAGGTGTTTTTATGTTTCCAGAGAGTTTTAAAACCCAGCACAGCATGGCCCTAAGCACTACCCTTCGGGAGGCTGACAGAGTTGTGCTGCTGCATTTAGACTAAATGGCTAAATGAAATGCAGTAGCAATTGCTTCTTTTTTTTTATCCTTTAAACAGAAAACAAAAAATTCCTCAGTCTTGTCTTTTGTTTCGTCGAACCCTAAACATCTTAAAGATCTTCTAATCACATAGTGATAGGTTTTTAGGAGTAAGCACGTGAAACAGTTTAAGAGAAGTATTTTTTAAAAGCAACTGCCAAAGTATGAATAAGTACTTATTTCCTTAAAAGTCAGGTGACTCCAAATGGGCAGTTTTGGGGACAAGTTTCCTGAAGACTCACTTTAATACTTCCACCATTTGTCAGATGCACCCTTATTATTGTCCCGGCTGCTTCTGTTGTCCGGGTGGCCTCGTTAAATCGAAAGCTAGTTACAGTCACACCCCTCGGTTTTTAATCGCCTCACCCAGACCTCCGCATCCAAAACTTTAATTTGAAGTTATTAGAGCGAAATGCAAAGTCTCGCCTTGCGTGGGAAACTGGTCCGAGCCGCCGCTTTTTGACCCAACCTGCGCCCGCCGGCTGCGCCGACGGTCGACAGGCCCCTGCCCGCCTTCGCTACACCGGCCTGCCCGGCCCGGCCCGCCTCCCCCGGCAGCCCGGGGCGGCCGCCGGCGCTCCCCTACCTCTCTCGTCCTCGTCGATGCGCAGCGCCATGGAGATGCACTCGAAGGCCCGCTTGTGACAGGCCCGCACCGTCTCGGGCGCCCCGCCGGGCTCGGGCGCGTCGCCGGCCCCGGCCCTGCTGCCCTTGGCGGCCATGAGGGCGCCGCGGGAGAGGCGCTCGCAGAGCCAGGCGAAGAGCAGCCCGAGCTGGAAGGCGACGAAGCGGAGCAGGGCGAAGGCGGCGAAGAGCGGGTACGAGAAATAGTACAGATTCCGCTTATGGGGGGACGCTGCTGCCGCCGCCCCCGCCGGCAGCACGGGGGGGGCCGGCCCGGGCGGCGAGGACGGTGAAGCCCCGGCGGCCGGGGGCGCGG
The DNA here is from genome assembly GCF_964289735.1 of Phaethon aethereus. Taxonomy (NCBI): domain Eukaryota; kingdom Metazoa; phylum Chordata; class Aves; order Phaethontiformes; family Phaethontidae; genus Phaethon; species Phaethon aethereus. Next base: position 91,315,468 of record NC_138576.1, on the reverse strand, counting down.
AGCTGGAGCCGGCTGAGCCCTTCTTTTTCCCTCTGCCGCCCGGAGAATTCATTCACCGCCGTCGCCATAACCCGCTGCCAGGGACTGACAACAACCGGCCATGGCGGCGGCGACGCCCCTTTCGCTCGGCCCCAGGGGGAGGAGCGCGCAGCGGCCCTTGCCGAAAGCGGGGCGGCGCCGCCGCCGCCGCCCCCAGCACCGCTATTGTCGGCGCGCCGCAGCGACAGCCACAATAGGAGGCGGGGATGGCGGTGCAGAGCGCCTACAGCTCCCGGCGTGCCCCGGGGCGGTGGCGGCGGTGCTTCGCCTCGCGCAGCCTTAGGGGCGCACGCTGGGAAGCGTAGTCCCGGGGCGGCCTCGCTGCCGGGGCAGCGGCCTGGTTTCCGAACTGGACCACGCGAGGAGGGAGGGCGGGGCGTGCAGGGGCGAGCTCCGCCCCCTGCCGGCCCTGGATCTGGGCGGTGTCGGGTTGCTCCCGCGCTGGACAAGCCCGTTAGCTCCCAGCGCGTGGGCATGCACCGAATAGAGGGGCGGTGAATAATTTAATAAAATTATTCTGACGGGAGTGGCGGGCTGCCCTGCGGGCAAGATGCGGTGCCGGTACCTCGCATCGCCTCCCGCCTGCCATCGCTTTTAGAGGCAGATGAGGAGGGGTCAGGGGAATTCCCTCTTTTCCAAAGGCGCCGGCCCCTCGCAGGGAGCTGCGTAGCGGCCCGTATGGCATTGCGTCCGGCCTCGCGCCTCCGTGGAACTGCCCCCGAGAGGATGCTCGCCAGTGCTTTGTCTGCTGCGCATTTCTGTAACTGCAATGACAGACTGTCTGCTCACATGAAGGAAACAAATGCGACTGAGTATACATTAGAGACACATCATTTTTGGGGGAGAAAAAAAAAATCTTAACTGTTCTTTCACCCTCATTGCAAGGGTGAACACCCAGCTATCCCAGACGCCCTTATCAATTATTTGCCCAGCTATAATTCTTATTTATTTGAGCCTTCCCTGATGAGACAGGCCCTTCAGCGCCCTACTGCTTTGGGTGCTTCAGACCCTGAAATGCTTTGGAGCACTTGCCCCAGCAAGGGCAGCCCCACGTTCTGTCCCCAGCTTTGCTACCGCTATATTCAACGCTACAGCAAACCCCTTCCTCTTGTGCTTCAATCTCCCCCGCCACCTTCCATTTTCGGTTGTTTTGTTTGTTTGCTTTGCCACACACTCGCTGATCTATAACCAAACTACTGAGAGCTGCTGGTGTTACATTCTGACAGACCCTTCCCATTCCTACAGCCGCCTACAGGAGCCTAGGTGGTCCCAAAAGTGCAGCAAGATACTGTGGATTAACCCAGCACACCAGCTAGCTTCCCCAGTTTATAGCAAGACATGGGGAGTGGTGGGGTGTGTTAATTAAAAGGATATGCAAAATTGATATCACTGTCCCCAGTGTTCTATTGTCTTTTCCTAAATTACTATTAAGCTACTGGGTTTTTTTCCCCTTGTTTGCTTATGCCACATATAGTTACTACTAGTACAGAACATTTCCCCCAGTAGTATGTATTGTTTTTCTTAAATGGCTGAGGAGATTGTTTTTCTTTTAATGACAGAACTGACTTAGTTTTCTTACCGTACAAAACACAGAATTTTATTAACGTGTAAAAAACCATAACATATAACATAACTATTAATGACCTAGAACCATTATTCGACAGAGACAGCAAACCTATCGGCGCCAAAAAATGCAGCAAGGTTCACTAGGTACATTTATTCTGTATTTTGTGAGAAGGATAATGTAATTCTATTGTGAAAAATATAATGAAATATTTTCCAGTCATGACTAAGAAGTTCAGTATCTAATTTTTTTCCTAATTTACCAAACTGTATAAAATCAAAATAAATCCTGTTTCCTGATATAAAAATGCAACAAATTTTGGAATACTAAAGAAATTCCAGAAGCTCCAAGCAGTGTTAATACTATGGAGCATTCCAAAATGTCAAGTGAAATAAGCCATGTGACAACAGAGTACCAATCTTCAGCCTCTATTATCCATCTACTGTCTAAAGTATCATAGCATTCCTGAGCAAAATAGTAGATAAACTGGTGAAGGAATAAGTTTAAATAATAATAATAAAAAAATTAAATAAATAAATAAATAAATTAAAGGACAGACTGAATGACAAGAGGAAGACAATGAACCTCGAACAATCCTGACAATCTATTCAGTTATTTTCATTTTTTAAAAAAATTAGAATGACACCTATGTAAGTCATACAGCTATATGACAATAGCAATAAAATATAGACTGATGCACTAGTAAACAGTACACCTATTAGGGGAATAACAACTTGTTAAGCCAAAACATAGCTTCAGATGTAGGTATCAGGAATTGTGAGCAAATGCTAGTGCTTTTACTGGGAACGTACAGAATCAGTTCACTATCGTGGCTGTTAAATATTTTAGTGATCTGCAAGTTGAACGACCCTCACCTCCTATATTAAGCTGGCTCAAGCATTCATTGAGACCTGTCTGTGAACTATTCTAATTAATAGTCTGGCATAAAATTAATGTAGTGTGGTAGGTTGTTTTTTTTTTTAAAAAAAATCCTTTAAAAAACAAAATCAGAGCAATGGATAGCTTTGTGCTGGCTTAGTGAGATGGCCTGGCTCAGCAAGGGTTCTGATGAAGACCAGAAAAGGGTGCGGGTAGGTGTGAAACCTTGCATTTTCTGGAGCAGGCAACTGTTAGATCAACTTATCCACCTGATTCGACTTTACCCCGAAGATTGAGGGCTCACAAAATACAGGAGGTAGAATGTGATTATCTCAGTGACATGTTTTGGAATCAGAGCAGACAAGCACTATGATCACAGGAATTAGAAAGGTGCAACTACCCCAACACCACAACTTACCATTGCACAAGAGGTCAAGTTAGGAAACCTTTTCTCACTCCCAACATGACATCATTGCAAAAACCAAATAAAATAGAGAATGTATAAGTGGGGAAGCAGGGGGCTAAGGGTAAAAGGGGTTTTTTTTCCCTCTTGGTAGCCATTGCTACAACAAATTCAGGTATTCTAAATGTAATTCTCTAAAATGTCATTGCTAGAACATGATGAAAAATTAAAAGAGAGCCTCAAAATATAATGAACAGCTTACACTGCTTCACCTTCACCTGTTCACATCAAGAACTTATTTGTATTCCTCTTTTGTTTAGACTTTAGAAAAAAATCTCAGGGTTTTGCCTTCTGTGTTTTCATCTTGCCACCTTGACACCAGCTAACTTTGCCAGCACTAGATACTCAAATTGACACAAAGAAAGCATGTGGTTCTGCTACAATTCCAAGTCCTTCAACTGAGTATCAAATCCGTGACTGACTGCAGCACAGTTTTTAAGTCTGCTTATCACATTGATAACAGTCAGTTCTGTAAACATTATTTCAAATTCACTGATGTAAACACACTTCATTACCATGAAGAATTAATGATTACAGAGCATGATCTAATGAGAACATGGCATTTTCTGTTATTGCCAATCTTCTAAGAGCATTAGCTAGACCATTCATATGCATAGTCATCACTGCAGCAAGAAGACAGAAAAAGGAATAGACCTATTGTTGTAAAACAACAAAGGTTACTGTCTCAAAAAACCCAAGTTTATACTACAGGAATGTAACTACTTCCTCAAGCCAAAAATAAAAAGGTTCTAAAGACCTTTTTTAATCTACTAGTACAAACTATGTTACCAGTCACAGAATTTAATTCCTAATGAAAACCAAACAAGGAAATCGGGCATAGATGTTCAAACACTGGTGCAATTTGTAACAGCACAACAACTAAAGAAGCAGTAGATTTTCCATTTTGTGATAGCTTCAAAGCAAGACAGGATGATTAAAGCTGATACCTAAAGAAAGCTGAGCAGCTACTTAACAGAGACAACTGGGCAAAATTAATGGCCAACAGTCATTGTTTTGCAAACTGTACACAGCTCTGAAAGGTTATTTCACCAACAAGGTCCCCTTTTCAGTTCAAAATTAGCTTCAAAGTTACTTTGCACAAACACCACAGCAAGCTCCTTAGACATCAAACTGCATCGATTATTAGTAGATTTCCACACCACAAAACTAATGTGTCAGTGTTCTTCAAAGGCTTGTTTGGACAACAGAAATATTCCACCAGTTTTAGTCCCGACAGAGCACCCACAAACAGAATCACCTGCCTGCAACCATCCTTAACCAAGGCTCCTCGGGCTACACTTCAAAACGTTTAACAGAGGCCGGGACTGAGCCTCGACTTCCATGAAGAAAATTACCTTAAAGTAAAAGGCCTCAGTCAGAACCGCTCGGCATAATAATGACTATCTTATCAAACGCCCCAACAACACGCCAAGGCCAACCAACCTTATCACCACACCCCTTCAGCTACTCTCTGACGGTTGAAGAACCGCCGAGCGACCCGCTCCGCCCAGCGAACCGCCCCCTCCCGCCCACCCGCCAATGGGAAGTGGGCTGAGGAGGGAGAAGGCCCCGCCCAGGAATGACATCATTCTCCGCCCGCTCGAATTTCCCATCTCTTTTCCCCCTCCCCTCAAGCCGGTTCCCGGAGATGGGCGGGGCCCTGCCCTGCGCAGGCGTAGTTGGCCGTTCGCCGGGGACTGGCGGCGGTAGCGCGACCGTTTCACTTACGTCAAAACAGTTTACGACATCACCAGTGGTTCTCGTTGCTGTGGAGAGACTTTTGGTGTGCCCCTACAGCGCCGGTCTCCCGCCCCGCAGAGCCCCGGACCCACCGGCGGGTGAGAGCGGCGTGGGGCGGGAGGGTTGCCTCTGCCCCGCGGGGCCGTTGGGGCATGGCCGCGGCCGCTGCCCGCTGGCGTCCGCACGTGGCCCGCGGTGCGGCAGGGTCCCAGCCCGGCCCCGCCGGCGGCGTGTCCCCCCGCGGCGCGGCGGGCAGGCGTGCGAGGGAGGGAGGGAGGAGTGTCTCCGCCTTTCCGCGGGCGCTGTCGGCCGGGCAGCGGAGCGGGCCGTCGCTGAGGACTCGTTTTAACGTGTTTTCTAATCCCGGTGCCGTTTTCTTCAGCGGACGTAACGCGAACCTTAAGACACCTAGTTCTGTGTGCGGGAGGAACGTGTGCACGTTTGGCAGCGGGGGAGCACGGAGCTCTCTACTAATTGTGCCTTAGTAACCAAGTGATGCAATGTCAGTCAGCTAACCCTTGTCTTCATCTCGGCCTGCTGACCAATTTTTTTATTGCTTTCCAAGATTACTGTACGTCCAGCAAATTCCACTTTCCAAATCATGGAGGCAGAACAGATTATGGAGGGACAGCCACAGGTATTGCAAGAAGTGTTTTACATGTATCGTGTCACATGCATAAAAGGAGCATTTATACTTTGCTGACCATGTGTTATTTTACAGGTTCCAGAAAATCCCCATTCTGAATACGGTCTCACCGAAAATGTAGAGGTAACAAAGATTTTGTTGCTGTAAAGTAGAGTGGAAGTCACATTCCTGATGAAAGGGAAAAACATAGAGTTTTGAGTCTTAACTTCAGCAAATGTAATGTTCTCAAGAAAGTCATATGGAAACGGAGCCAACAGATACTAGTCCCTTGCATAACTGGCTGTTAATTAATTTATTTTCTGTTGTGTTGCTTCCATTATACTAAAGCATACTCAAGTAAATAAGGAACATTTTAATGAGGTGGGGCTTTTTGGAAGTTTGCCAAAAAAATTATGCCACAAAAAGCCAGCCGGTCTTTTATTACAGGGAGGGGAGTAGCAGGACTTGATGGGATTTCTATAAAAGTATCAAAGGGAGAGATTCTTTTCATATTCTTGTAAATAAAGATGTTGGATTGAAATAATCCAGGCTATCTTTAATTATGCTGAGAAAGAGCAGACGCAATCCATTCTCTCCACTGTTGATGACAGCATGGGTTAGAAGGAGAACTCTATGATATTTGTTTACTCATTAAAGAAAAGCCTTCAGTTTCCCTCCATTATAAGCTCCTACTCTATGGAAAGCTTTTGCACCAACTTCTTTTAAATGTCCTTTGTGAGCGATCTCCCTGATAACTGCTCGCCTGGATGCCTTCCACTACAGAACCAGAACACGTTGGATACGTTGGTCCTGTATTGGTGCGTGTATGTTGTGTTGAATACGTTTGATTTACTGACAGTGTCAGCATATCCTTTTTTAACTACAGTATAGCATGGTGTAAGGTGATTCAGCACTTTTTGACCAAAAAGCACCTGGAAGCATTTTGCATATGTTTTCTTTAAAGTTTCTGTATGTAGTTTAGTAGAGCACGATCTCAAAGTGCCTGACTTTAACAGAGTCCCCTTTATCTCAGACTTCACCTGAATTTCTTGTGCTTTTAGCGTTTTGTGTTAAAAGTGCGTGTATACAGGAACCATTTAATTGAGACTGGTCTTAGTGGTAGCTGTTCCTGTCTCAGTGGTGTAGAATTTAAGTCTGTGAATGCAAAAGCAGAAATTATAGAGATTTGGTGACTTCTGTTTTAGAAAACTTGCAACTTCTTAACATTATTTCTTCAAAACATAAGAGTTTAACAGAAGTCTCCTCTGGATTAGGTTTTTGTGCAAGGAAAAATAGGCACTTAAATTTTCTTAAAAGATGTAAAGAAGTTGCTGCCACTGAATTTCAGAGATGGGTACTTTGTTTGCACTCGCACTTCAAAGTGGATGTGGCTGCTATTACCGATGTTTGTTCACTTTTTTCCCCTACTTCAGAGGATAGTAGAAAATGAGAAAATAAATGCAGAGAAGACATCAAAGCAGAAGGTGGATCTTCAGTCACTACCCACACGTGCCTACTTGGATCAGACAGTTGTGCCTATCTTGCTACAGGGACTTGCTGTTCTTGCAAAAGAGAGGTAAGATGCTTCAATGTTCCCTCGGTTCTTAGGAGAAAAGTAGGTCTCAAACTTGGGTGGTATGTCACCTTTTCAGACCTTGCACATCGGACATGGTTTTTCTAGTTGTAAGAAAGTTATTACAACAAGTTTATGAATCTATGCATTACTATGATTGACTGTGCAGAATGTGTTCCTCACTTAGGTGCATATAGTCTGATAAGAGTTACTTACTGAATTTGTGATCTCACAATGAGGTATGCTGCTGCAGAGGTTTTCAGAGGGAAGAATGTATTTTTTTATTTATCATATAATTCACCTTATAGAAGCAAGGCAAGAAGTTGTTCTAGTTTTGAACAAGATTTTTGTGGTGTGGAATTATAAAGAGTTCTGCTTGCCATTTAAAAGACAAACAGACCAACAAATCAGGCCTGACATGCATCTTTGTCGGCGGTTAAAACACTTTCTAAAGTATGAGGCTGACCCTGCACTGTCAAGACAGTGAGAAGTAAACTGATAGTTTATCCTTTGCGTAAAGATTATACTGTCAAGGTGCCCCCAATCTCTTATCAGTCAGTGTAGACGGGTATTCTTCGGTAATAGGTTGTTCATCTTATCCAAAGTAATTTCTAGCCTTTTGGTGCATACGAACTATTGGTGAGTCATACTGCATGTAAACCATTGCTCAATTTTGCCAAAATAACATTATGAAAAGCTGGTATGGATGACCATAATTGCATCATAGTACCTATAGCCAGAACAACCTTCAACAGTGTCTAAACCTCAAAAGGAGACAGCTAATGAGGCAAAAGAGCATCTAGGAAGGTACACCCTGTGTGTACACCTGAGCTGTGTGCAGATCTTCACTTGACATCTGTGGGAGTTCTTCTGCAGAATGAATGTGAAAAAACACAGCCTGATGTGGATACCCCACGCTTACAGTCTGGATACTTGTGTTACAGACAAACCTTTGTTTTTTCCTTTTTTTTTTTTTTTTTTAAATATCTTCCTTCACTATGGAGATCTATCTCTGCCCACTTCCATTTTTTTGTTTGTTCTTTAGAGGCGTATTTGGTCACTGACAGACCTTTGGTCTGACCCAATGTGGAATGAGTAAGTTTGTAATTTATTCTGCGGACAGAATCCAGATTAGGAGGACTCGTGAACTGTAGCTGGAGGAGCTTTTTAAAAACAAACTTACAGACTAAGGCCAGTGGTCAGAAGTGTTTATTATGGACTACTTGCAAAATTACAGCACTTCTCAAACTTAAAGTTTTTGTTGAAGTTTTGGTGTGTTCATTTCAGTTGCCAGAAACCATGAAAAAGGCTCTAATGCAGAAGCTACACAATAACCATTTGAAGAGCATGAAGCAAGAAAGCACTGACAGATTAACTTTTACTTTATGTAGCATGAGTTCAAGAAATAGGCAAATGCATGTAACTTCCAGTGGTGTACATACAGTATTTATGTTTACAGAGTATACCCTAGTTCTAGGTATGTAACTTTTCTAGCAATTCAGTAGCATTGGACCAATGGTGACTAAGACTCCTTATTAAAAAAATTCTCATCAGACATAAACTGGAAATTTACAGGGTAACTCTAGGTAGTTGGTCATCCCTAAATCAATGCTTGTGTTTGAGAGGAGTTATGTTGCTTTTAAAGGAAGGTAGGTAGTTCTTCATCTACCTAATTTCATGGAACAAAAAATAATTGCTTTTGATTTTTTCCTTACAGACCACCAAATCCCATTGAATTTCTAGCGGCATATCTTTTAAAAAACAAGTCACAATTTGAGGACCGAAATTAACTCCATAAAAATGAGGACAATTTGGCTGCTAGACTGAAATGCTCATTTGTCGCAATTTGTTTCCTGCTGTAAAAATCCTTTGGAACCATGATGTTATCTTTCTTAATCGCACAATTTGCATTACCTTTTGAGTTATTTAATAAAGGACACTTTACATTTAATTTGTTCACTTGTTGTAAACTAGCTATTAAGACACTTTCAAAATAAAGTACTGAAACTGCACTGCCTGGTGAAAGTCTGAATAATTCCATGGGCCTACATCACCTGAATGCATAAAACAAAGGGGAACAATTTGTTGTCAGAATCACATGAGTGATAATGTATATAACTTTATTTGATTTTTTGTAGCACCCTCCACATGCAACATGCTTATACAGGAAGCAAACAACTTAAGAGCAGTTAGAATTTATTTTGAGGAAGCATTGATTAAGTAGAGAGGAGAGAACTTGCTTGAGAACACCAGGAAAATGGGTTTAGTTAAAAAAAACAATTAGATTCAGCAGATGAACAGACCACCTGCAGACAGCGTCCAATGTTTCACATACTTACATTAATGAGGTGTGCTGTAACCATTCGTCATTGATCTCCTGTGCCTGGTGTGCTGGATTTAAATGAAACACAGGATAAAGTTTGAAGGGACTTTAAAAGGTCCTGTAATTCACTTCTCTGATAGAGAAAGAATGCTCCAACTAGGGGGAGCAGTACAAAGATAGAATTGTAAAGTATCTCAAGTTGGAAGGGACCCATAAGGATCATAGAGTCCAATTCCCTGCTCCTCACAGGACTACCTAAAACTAGACAGTATCATCATCCAGATGCTCCTTGAACTCCAACAGGCTTGGTGCCATGACCACTTCCCTGGGGAGCCTTGTTGCAGTGACTGACCACCTTCTCAGTGAAGAACTTTTTCTTAATGTCCAAGACAATCCTAATCTACCCAGTAAAATACCAAATATTACGCTTTTTTTTCTTCTTGGGTTTACTAACACCTTTTTGTTGTTGTTCTTATTTTTCCCATTCTTAACATCTTTTTCTGGCCCCTTGTTTATTTGTCCTGTAATCTCAGTAGCGGTAAAGGCCACAGACTTCAGGGTACAATATAAGAAGCTGCAACAAGACTGGGGATCAGAAGAAAAAGGTAGAAATAAGACAGTAAACAATATGTTGTGAAAAAATACTAGCAGAGCTCTGAAAATATGCATATTGTAGCTGGAGAACTGGCTTACTAAGTTATTGGCAATGGGTACAGGGACTAGACAAAGCCCTCAGAATTCCTGTTTCTGTTTTCTGACACTTGTAACAAGGAGCATAATCAATGTTGTCCACTAGCACTGCATATTGGAATCCAGATTAAGCATAGCCCAGTTTTTAACAGGCTGGGAGAAATTTGTTTGACAGTCACAGAAATGGTAAACTTGGCTTCCAACAGCTGCTCAATTAATCAAAATCATAAATTTTTACTCAAATAAACTTCAATATTGTCATCTTGCCATTCGCATTTCCATTCTGTGTTTCTTGGCTAATTGCTTTAACATAGCAAGCAGTTAAAACCTTATAAATTAAATTCTTCACTGCAAGGCTTGGAGTTTTTTCTGTGTGACATTGAAGGCTGGATAATTTTGGGGGTAATTATGCATAAATTCACAAAAAAAAGAGAGTTAGGACTCTCATTTGATTTGTTCCTGCAATGACTTATACACCGTATTTGTGGTATATTAGATAGCCCACTGCACAAATAATATTTTCCCTTAGTTATCTGATATCTAGATGACTTTCCTATGGTAATCTGATGATTTTTTTGTTTTAACTTGTTTTAACATCGTTTTTCTTCTTTTATAGCTTAGATGCATGGGTGTAAGAGTGGCCAGAAGACAAATCCTTTAGAGGAAAGAATTTGACTTTTCAATTGTCTGCTAACTTCCAGGGGCTAGAATGAGATCTGGCTGTTACTTCTAGTGGAAAAGCTCTCAATATTTTACAAATTTCTTAGTATGCTAAGAGGGAAACACTGAATTACTGTAGTCCAAGAGCAGTAAGATTAGGGAGTAAAAAAAACTGAAATAAACCTGCAAACTCAAAACCAAGCCTAAAAAGCTCTATTTTGGAAAATGTACAGAAATTGTGGAATGAGATTACTAATTGCATTGTGGTGAACAGAAACAGTCTCCATCAAACACTGAAGACACTGAAAGAATTTTAACAACAGTGTTTTGACTTCCTGGAATGAATAATAACATTTAAGTGAAGACAAGGAGACGCCATAAAAACTTGGTACTGCTATTTTTATTGCTAATGTAGCATTCCAAGGTTTCATCAATAGGTGACAACATCTCGAGATTGTAAGAATTCAAGAATTCTTAAATAGGGGGAAAAGAATTTTTAAAATCTATGGTGATCCTCAATTTCTATGTTGAGAATTTGTGCAAGACCATACAAAAAGCAGCAGTTTAACTATTAATCTTCGTTAGACAAAGTAATTTTCTTATATCACCATGCCTGAATTCAGAATACAATCAGATTTCTCAGCTTACAGTAATACCTTTCTAGCAGCTGCACAAAACTTGTGAGCACTCTGGCTTTCTGCATAGCTCTTGCATCAGCCTAGGATCTCAAAGCTTCAGTACCGGTCTTAAGGTAAGCTGTCCCTGCCAGCAGCATGCCACCTACTCAGCTGTTGAAGCCACTGTTTGGTACCTGCTGTCACCTGCTGTTGTCTTCCCATCTAGGCTAGTTCAAGAGAATGAAAAACCCATGTTCACAAGGTGATGATGTTAGAAGATTTACTACAGTAGCTTTTCTGTGCAGGAAAATAAGGTGAAATGTTACTAGCAGCAGTGATCTCACCAGCTTGAAGAAATAAATTTTAGTGATTCTTGCAAAGGTATGACAAATCAACAAGAAAAGTGTAACCATATTCCTTTACTGGTTAAGCTGGTTTCACCAATTAGGATCTGCTGCATAGAGAATACTCTGTAACAGCAAGAAGACAGCAAGTTACTATCTGAATATCCCGTTCTCAAAGTTAGGGAAGTAATACAAAGTCCAAATTTTCAAAATACTTACTTGTTTTAAACTCTCCCCACTACAAAACTATGAAAATTCTGTGAAGACACTTCACAGATGCTTGCTATCCCAATTTAATCCAGCAAGAAAGATGTACTATTTTTCCACAGGAAACACCAGTTCTGAGGGCTTCAAGATAAAGGTATTTAATTTTGAAGTACACATTAAAAATCAAGTGATTTTACATCTATAAAAATGAGTAACTCTTGAATAAAATGGAGAATAGATGTAAGAAGCTACAAGTTATTAATAGATGTAGAATAAAAGCTTGAAGAAATAATTGAAAATGGCAACTTAAGAGGTATGACAGACCACTGTTAAGTAGCTGAAGGCCGTTATCTCTTGATTCTTGAACAATTATTTTTCAGTTTTCTCCACACCACCCTAGGTAACTGAGTCAGTATATGCTCCAAAGGGCAGTAAAATTAAACAGAAAATAAAACGGAATAACTGGTTAACACCACAGCACACCTTCCAAGATGACTACTTTAGATCCAATATACAGAAGTTACTATTCAGTAACTATGAAAAAATTATATATGACTCATATGCAGTTTTTTGAAGTCTGCCTTTTTTAATGCTTCCACCAAGAACATTATCTTTTACCTTGAAGGGGACAATGACAGAAGAAAGGATTTCGTACTAAAACCAATTCTGATCAAAGGGTTCTACCTCCTCATATTCTGAAGCCTGCAGTACAGGTCTCTGAGCTATTCAATTTTATTTTCTGAAGTGTTATCACTATTGCAAATGCAGGCTGATCAAAAGAACTTCTCTCTCCCCATCAGACTTTCTGGAAATAAGACAGCTGCTTTCAAAAAAATGAAAAATCTGAAAAATTCTGAAAGATACAAGCAGTTGAAACCAGTAGGTTTGAAAGGAAACACATGAGAAGAATCCCTATGCCTACCATGCTTGATAGAATACAGGTTTGGAGTTATTCTTATCATTGTACTAATTATGTAACAAATTATTCTTAGCCATGCACTAGCTTGTGTTGCCTATTCTATTTCATAGTCTTTTTAAGTATGACTACATAACCTAGATCACAGAAGTACAGAATGCCAGCCGTTAACAGAAAAAGGCATTTTACCATGATGACAAAAGTATCAGCACTGCTTCTGGTAATGTTCACTATTCAAATACAGTTTTGAGTGAGGACTTAAAATGTAAATGCTGTGTGAATAACTATGGGGCAGTTTACAGCAGTGCTCGTGCAACACTGACTAGGTATGTGTCATATTCTTCTTCCCAACATGCTTTTATCTCTCTTCTCAAAGTTTGCTTTGCAATTGTGCATAATAAACCAGTTTTCTGAGAGGATCTTAAATTAACAAAAGGCTGCTGGATGATTGAGAAGTATCTCCTGAAGAGCATATGGGCTTTCTTTTTCTTTGGTGTACAATGAGGTATTTGCAAGATGAATAATTACCCACTGATATTATCTCAGATGCTATTACATTATACAGGAAGTGGAGATACTTCCCATGTAAGGACTATGAAGTTTGGGGGGGGGCTGCTTTTAACAGTAGAAGGAAGGACTGCTATGAACAGCAGGTTCCTCAGATGGAGAATGACAGTTTGTAAAGAGAAAAACCTAAAACAACAGTGGCAGTGAACAGCTTCCTGAGAAGGGAGGAGACGGGAAGTCGGCAATGTGAAAAGCATGACAGGAAAGAAGGCAAAATAAATCCTGTGCAAGAGGACAACGAGAGCAAAAACCAAGAAAGCAACAGACCTTGAAAGCTGGGCCAGCTCAAGACATGTGCCACCCAAGCTGGGTACAGGATGTTCCCAGAAAAACCCTGCATGCTAAGGGCACACTAACTGGCAAGTCACTCTTGCCACAACCTGCCTTCATGCTTTTCTTCCAGGTAAAGAACAAACTGCCAGCAGACATACATGTGTAGTAGTGGTCTATGCTTCAAGGGTATGCTGACTTGGGGTATCGGTCAATCATTGTGTCAACCTGCTCTGCGCCTCAGGGAAAAATGACTGAAATAGCTCTGAACCTGTTACTTCTCCCCAGACAAAGTGCTCAGAAGAACTACAGACAAAGCAGGAGGATCTTCCAACCTCACCCTTGCTTCACAGCATTCACTGAAAGCGGAGCCCGGTTTCTCAGCCTGTGGCTAGAACACTTCCATACCTCCATGTCCTGAGCACCAGGAAGCCCAGCACTGCCACGTTCTATGTAATTGAAGAGCTGCCTGCTTTTCTGTTTCTGCCTGTTCCGTTCATGTTATGTGGTACTGAGGGAGCACATCACCAGCCCTTAAACAAACAAACAATCCGGGAACAGGAGGTGATAGAAGTTCAAGAGGAACCCACAAATCACTAAACACTGCTCAGTGGTATTATATCCACCTGTGATAAGAGAACAAAGAAAAAAACCCTACTGTCACCCTTGCTGGTGGAAACTGCAGAAATTCCTCCTGTAGTACTATGGATGGCAAGCTTTGGCAGGAACAGGCAGAAACTGAGGGCTACGTCCTCCAGCTTCACTGGGCTCTGGATTGAGAGTACTAGTGGATAACAGAGGACAGAGATTCACCAGAAAACAGGCTGTCACAGTGTTTGTGGTATGTGCCACAATCTAAGGATTACCAAAAAAGTCTGTGTTTCCTATGACCTGTGAACACTGAGCTGGACTTGTTCCTCTGCATCTGTACGGATACTACATTCATGTTACATAAAGTAAAAGCTTCATCCTAATCTACACCTATGCTAGGTGAGAAAAAACTACACACAAGGAAATAAAGATTAATGAGGAAAGCAAGGGAGAAGGAAAGTTAAAAAGGAAGCACAAAGAATAAAGGGATCTAGACCAAGAGGTATGCAGCAGCAACAACAAAAAAAGAAATATATTTAAGAAATTTTAAAAGGCATGCTGTAGAGGAAAAAAAAAAACCCATAAAGAAAAATACTTTTTATTCATTAAACCATCTAGATTACCACTTGGAAGTGCTTACATTTTATTTTCATTGGAGGGGAAGTGCTTAGAGGAGAGGAAAGCTCTTCCTCTAAGTGGTAGAAAGGAATATCAGATAATTAAAAATTATTTTAACCTCCAATTCCCCTAACATGTTCCTCCTAGCAGGCTCCTCTAACTGTTCTTGGTGGATTGTGGCACAATGGTGCATCAAAAACTTGAACTATATGCTAGCATGACCTTTTTTGTAAGTATATAATCACAGAATTTATTTTTCCCCATGGAATAAAATACATCCTCTGCTGCATTTAGTTAACTTTATTGAGGGATTAGTAGTCGGTTCAGGAAGTTTATGTGAAAGATTTAAGAGTTATAAATGGGTATCACAACTGCCAGTATAGTTTTATGATAAAGCAGTCAGGCAGGATAGTTCTTCCAGTCTAGGCAGCAGTTACAATCCACATTAAACTTTTTCAACACACTATTTGTAAAATAAGAACTGAATACTATAGGGACAGATAGAGCAGTGAAGGCTACATAAAACATTAGACATTTGTTGGGATAGTCAGGCCCCATTTCCTCATGACAACCTACTACAAATATTATTAATTGGAGACTCCAGTCCTTATTGCCCCTCAGCTGCATTGGGAGGCCAGTGTTATGGGTGCAGAGGAGGATCCTCACTGATAAAAATGACATCAGCTATATCTCTGCAGCATGAGCCTTTTTGGTCTTCAAGACATACTGCGAACAATGTCATTGTTCGCTGTTTCCTTTGTTTTACAGTTTAAAAAAAAATAACAAAACCTCTGTATTTTGCATGCATTTATAACTGGCTGGAGGACTTTTCAAAGAATGAAATGACATAAGGGGGAGAATAAGAATGTGTTTCCTGACCTGGCCCATATCTTTTGCACCTCACAAAGCATCAGTCTGCCTTAATACCTTAATGGCTGCAGCCCCTCATCTCTCCTGTTGTGGCTTCCGTCTCTCCTGGTTGCATCTCATACTCAGTGGCTAAAATTGCTTTTTTTCCCTTCCCCCCTTTTATATTGGCCATACTCCCCTTTCCAGTTCAGCCTTATGAGCTATTTCGAGCTATGTTTGATGTCTCCAAGGCAGTAGTCCATTCACCAAGCTAATTAAAAAAAAAAATCAAAGGGGTGGAGAAGGATTAAGCTGAGGAAAATCGGTGACTCGTATACAATTGTCCTCCCGCAGCCCTTGCTGCATGCCACGGTACCAAAGACGTCACCGTACGGGCAGGGAGGCGTCGGAAAGGAAACTTACGCTACCTCAGAAACAAGGAGCTTCAGCCCAGCAAACTCCCTGTTCTCTCAGCCCGAAACCGCTGCTTTTGGGAAACGATGTGCCCCGTCCCTCGAGCCCTCAAAACCCGAACTGCTCCTACAGCCCCTATCGGGAGGAGGCACCGGAGGCTGCACCGTGTTCTTCTCACAGCAAGGGGGCAACCCCAGGCACCAGAAAGCGCCGCTTCGCTCCCGAGAGCACCGCCCATCCTCATCTCCTGCCCCGGCCCGTAAGGCAGCGGCCCGCCCCGGCCCGCCCCGGCCGCGCCGGAGGGGGCTCCAGCAGCCGCCCGCGCCTCTGCGCCCGTCGGCCGCACTCTCACCCGCCGGGGAGGCGGGGCCGGGGGTGGCCAGGGCGCCCGGCAGCCGCGCGCCCCGAACGGCGGCGCCGCGTGAGGGTAACCGCCACCGTCCCCCGCGACCCGGGGGAGGGGGAGTGGGGGGCCGCGGGGCGGAGCTCCCTCTCAGCCCCCGCTGCCTCCCCCACCGGCCTCCCCTCAGCTGACCTGCGCTCGTAATCTACCCTTCCACCACGGAGACACAGGCCCGCCAATCAGCGAGGCCAGAAGCGATCGCCACGGCAACGCGGCCGGCCAATCCGAGGGGGACGCTTCCTTCCGAACCCCGCCTTCTCTCCCCCTCCCCCACGAGGTGGCGCCGCTCTATTCCGGGCTTGTCAAAGTAGTGGGCGGGAACGGCGAGGGAGCGTGGCCAATGGCGGCGAGGCTTTTCCTTTCGTGCCCAATGGAGGAGCGGCGCCTGTGCGGCTCCTAGTCCACGGGAGCCGAGCCGGGCCAAACCCAGTTGCTGCCGCGGCCTCTTTCTCTTCGCGCCCCCCCACCTGCCAGCGCGGAGTTGGCGGCGGCGGCCTCGGGCTTTGTCCCTGCGTCCCGCGTCCCCCCCCGCGGGGCGACCGCCTCCGGCCGAGCTCGGCACCGCGGCCCCGGCCTGCGCCGCCCCGCCCGCCGCCTCCGCGCGCCCCCCTCCCGCTCGCCGCCCGCCCGCCCGCCCGGAGGCGCCGCCGGCAGCGCCGCCTCCGCCCGCGGGGCCCGGGCAGTGCCGGGGGAGGAGGGGGAGCAGCGCCGCCGCCGCGGCCGGGCCCGTTCCCCACCGCCTCCCCCGAACACCATAGGCGGCTCCGGCACCAAGATGTCCAACCGGGTGCTCTGCCGGGAGGCCAGCCACGCCGGCAGCTGGTATACAGCCTCAGGTACCGGCGCCGCGGCCCGCAGCGCGGCGGGGGGCGGGGGCTGAATCAGCACTTTCCGCCGCCGGTCTGCGGCCAGGGCCGGTACCGGGTGCGGGGAGGAGCCGCCGGCCCCGCCCCCGCCGGCACATGGCGGACGGGAGGGGACTGGGGGTCGCAGGGCTGCCAGGCCCGGTGAGCAGGTGGGGGCCTGGGCGGTTGGCCGGACCGGCTGCCTGCGGAGAGCGGCCCGGGAGGCCGGTGGGGCGGGCAGAGCAGGGGAGGGAGTGC
This sequence comes from Phaethon aethereus, assembly GCF_964289735.1. Classification (NCBI taxonomy): domain Eukaryota; kingdom Metazoa; phylum Chordata; class Aves; order Phaethontiformes; family Phaethontidae; genus Phaethon; species Phaethon aethereus. The sequence goes on along the minus strand of NC_138576.1, from coordinate 91,298,013 downwards.
CGGTCTGCCTCCGGTGGCCGTAGCGCATGTCACGGGGAGCTGAGCGCACCCGCCGCTGCCCAGCCCGGCCCGGGAGCCTGCTCCGGAGCAGCGGCGCCTCTCGGCCGGTGTTCGAGCGTAGCCGGGGCTCGACCGGCCCTGTCGGGTGTTCCTGTGTCCTGCCTCTGCTTTAGAGACCTGCCTTGCTGCGGTGTCGTGTCTGAAGGCAGTGGTGGTAGAGCCAGCCCGTGTGTCCTGCCTCCTACCAAATATTGCACCTAATCGATGGGAGAGCACACGAACAGGTTCTGTTATTTTGCAGTGCTCTTGTATTTTGCAGTGCCCGTGTGGTGGTGTGTTGTTTGGTTTGGTGGTTTGTTTTTTTTTTCCCTTGAGAGACTACAGGATGCTTGGGGTGTTTTGCAGGGTTAGCAGGCAGGTGATGGGGTGGGGGGAAATAAGGAGATTTATTTCACTTCTTGTAGTCCAAGATAAGCTTCTGTCTTTTCTTCCAGTGCGCTTCCTCTAAGTAGCAGTGAAAAGTTACAGAGCAGTAGTACAGAGTGGTCTCTGTCTATTTAAAAAAAGAAGTATTTGCAGAAAAAGAATAGAAGAAAGAAGTGCATTGGAGGGGCAGACCACCACTGCCCTCACCAAAAAAGACAGAAACCTGTAATAATGGCATGGTAACACTGGAAATAAGCTTCGTTGGTTTTGGGGGAAAAACTCTGCTGTTGTGGATAGGGGGCATGTTTGTACTCTCACAGCTGTTATTAGGGAGATTTGTAAGGGATGGTCTTCTGCTGGCCTCAGGAGTAAAGATCATTACAAAACTTCGGGTGACTGAGGTTGGAGGAACAAGAGACTGTCATAAAGAACAGTTCAGAGGGAGGGGAGGGATACAATTAAAAAAAAAAATTAAAAAAGGGGATGTATTCAGCATCCTAAACTGACATTTAAGAAGAACTAGACGTGAAAAGTCATACATATCTCTTGGCTATAATAGGTGCATTTTTCCCCCATCTCCACGAATGAATAAAGTATGAGGCAAAAATTGAATGGGAAAAAAAGAAATGCAGGAGGGAGGGTAACAGAGGAAGAGGCAGACTGTGAGATAAGTAGCTGGGCTGCAAATGGTGGGTAGGCAGTGTCGAGACAACAATAGAGGATGATTGTTCTGCTTCTGAGTTTAATATTCCAAACGTAACTGTTGTGTCCATTACAAAACTGGTCTCCAATCTTCATCCAGTGTCAATAGCTTGCAATTACATTTTTTTCCAATTGTCTGGAAGGGTAGGTAGTACTTTGTTTACAGAAAGCAAAGAAAATCGCGTCAAAGGTATAGATTTAAACACATGCAAAGACACCAAAACGTTGAAGCTTTGTGGTAACACTTCCCAAATTGCTTGCACTATTTGTATTTTCATTTATGAATAAGGCAGAAAATTGATTTGCAATGTGGAATGGCTAGATGACCTTGCACATAAATTTTGTAGTTTGTTTGATACTGGACTTCATACCAAGTTACTGCTGGATACTTGTAAATAAGAATTTTAATTTTTTTTCGTAATTAATTTAAGAGGCATGGATGCTGTGTTTGGCTGTTTTCTTTTCTGTACAAATTCAGTGCGTAATTTTGTTGGACTACACCCTAGTAAGTGTGTGTGACTAGTTCAGCCAGTACTACCTGTCTGTAATAGGACATCCAAAAAGGACGTTGCTCCTGTTGCTTTTGGGCAGCCCTCTGGGTATTGCTTGTTGAGGAGGTGTGGGATGGTTGCCCAGACACTTAATGCTGCATGAAAAAACCCCGAACTGAATCATCTTGTAACGAGTTATGGTGACTGTACTCCTGACAAGTTAAACTGTGTTACAGTGTATGTGGTGGAGGTAAGTGTTTGATGTTGCACAGGCTGGAGTTTCGGGAATTGTGTTTTTTTTTCCTGTGTAGTGTTTTCCTTAGACAAGAAAGGGCCATTATTTATGTCTCTTCCTATAGAACTATCTTGTGCTGTTGATGTGGGGTTTGTGAGAGCAGGAGTTCTCCCTGTTCAGCTAAGTAGGGACTACCTGTTGTTTGCTGCATGGAAACTAATTTCTGTGTGCTAATTAGGAGAGTCCATCAAAACTCAAGAAGAAACAAATGGGGACCAAGAGGGTACGTGTTCACTGTAGACTTAACTTAAAATTTTCCTGTATTTTATGCCAAACTCACATGTCAGCTGCTGTTTCAAACTTGTAATGTAAGCTCATTTCCTCAGCCATACTACTTGAAGAAAATCTGGATTTTACCATGTGATTTCAACCTGCACAGCTTCAAGGACGGAGCTGAGGCAGAGATTAGAGTTTGAGTTGTGATAGTTCTTCAGTGTGTTCCCGCAATTCTCCAGGGATTGTGTTGTCAAGTCCTCCTACCTACTCACTTCGTGCTTACCGTCTCGGCCCAGAAGTGATTTGCTGGGTTATATATAAACTGGTTAGCATTTAAGCTTTCTGAAAGCTGCTTTTTTTCTACAGAGCTGAGTTTGATTACACAGGGCAAGCAGATGCCCCAGCAATCGTCATCCTGCTCCATAGTTAAGATGACTGCGTTAATATTCCCTGCCTGTCTGAAGGGGTAACGAGAAGCATGGTTTTTGAAGGATGTGTTCAGATTCATTATGTCTGAAAGCATTTTAAAGAGGCTGTGTGAGGATGACCTCAGTTAAATGTCAGTTTATCATGAGATGCCTGGTAAAACATCAACAAAACATCCAAGATGATGCATGGGGTCCTGGATCGGGGTAGGGGAGTTGACTGCAAAAGTAGAGCACATCCATTGCTATGCTTTAAAAAATTGTATCTGCAAGATCTGGCTGTAGAAGTCAACTCTGGGAAAGAAGGGCTGAAGCCACCTGAGGGAGAAGAGGGCAAAGGATAGATCCAGAATACAAACCAGCTTTTGTGGCCAGAGGATATCCTTGAACTGGATTATCTGGCTTCTCTGCAGTCCAGGAGTGGAAGCAGTATCAGAGGTGAAGCCACAACCAAGCAAGAGGGAGCCACTACTCTTCATGGACGGTGAATGTAACGTATGTAAGAGGATTTAGAAGAAATATGACATCTTGTCTTTAGAGACTGCTCATCTCTGTGGGGCAGCAATTGCTTCAGCTGAAAGTAGACCCTCCTTCCCCTATTTTCTCCAGCTATGGGATATGCACTGCTTAGGTTCTGCCTTGGGAAATATAAACATGCACTACTTACTAGTGTGACTACATCACCTAATTACAATTAATGATGATGTAATTAATGGTGATGCTAATAAACTTTTTAGAGCAAGTGAGATTGGCTGTGCAATTATGCACATCCAGGCATGTTCACATGTTAGAATGTCACATCTAACTATAAGTAAACAACTTTGTTGTTATTGAAGGGAAAGTGAGGTCCCAGGCAGAAAGCTCACTGCTTCCTACTGGCTTGATGAAGCTGAGAACAGGGGTGGGGAGGGGAAGATGGGCTTCACAGTGGTGTTAGCATTTAACTTCCCATGTGTTCTTCATCTGTAATGTGCTGTTGTAAAGAATTTAAAAAGCAAGTTCCTTAAGTGTCTGCAGTTGAGTTCAGTATGAAAGGAAAACTTGACCAAAATTATCATTATATCTTCTCTTCTAGAATTCATGGCTCGGGGAAATTCACGTTCGTTCCACATCAGTCTGTGTAGCATCTTAATGGACTTTAGGTTTGGACCTGTGGAGCATTTGTCTGGCAGCAAACTAACAATGAGGTCTGTTTGGTCAGATGTTCCTCCTCCTACTTAGCAGCAGCACTGAATATGGGAAGCTTTACAGCTGAGCTTCCAACTGAAGTAGTGCTGTGACCATTGCTGATAGTAGGCCACTGGTCTAAATAACCTATTTTTTCACTTGCAGACCTTGATCTGTATGTCTGCTTTTAAAAAAGCCTGGTGTATGGTGGCCACTAACAACACTTGCAAAAATGAGGTAAATAAAAGTATCAACCTGTTGCACTGTTGTCACATAGATTTAAAGAAAAAAAAAAGGATCATTGTGTGGTGAAAAATATTACACTCTGATTTATTTTTGGAAGAAAGTCCCACTCCTGCTGGGTTAATTCAACCACCTAGTGTCCAGACCTCTTGAGAAATTGATTTTGACCAGCAGGGGGAAGAGGAAGATTAAGGACAACTTGAAACAAAAATGGCATAATTTTCCAAGACTTTGAATGCAGGACAGATACATTGCTAGATACAAAAGAAGCAGCTGAAATATAACGGGAATGTCTTGCTATCCCAAGCATGGACTATTTGCAGGACAGGGTGTGGATGCTCTCTTCTGTTTTATTCCTCCATGTGAGTAGATTCTGTAAGGGTTGGGAAGTTCTGGGAGGGAATCAATCCATATGTTTCTGAAATTAAAATAACATTGGTGTATATGCATCTTTTTTCCTGTATAGCATGCCATTACAAAGCGAGATGTCACACATTAGGGTGCTTAACATGGCTTATTCACTGGCAGCTGGCCTGTCTTGCCTGGCTTGTGGAAGTGCCAATTGAATACTATACCACTCTTTAATAAAGCGTTTGATAAGACTTCTTGTCTCAACTTTTCCTCAGTCAGTGGCATGCTGATACAGACAAAACACAAAGCTATTTCAAATCACAGGAGTAAAACGGAATTGAGAGTGTGTGTGAATAACAATACTACATGATCTGAAACTTGCCCTGCAAAATGAGTTTGTCATTGCATTAGGTATGGCTTATTTCTCTGTTTTCCTTGACCAAGCCATAGTGGTCAGAGGTGTGCTTTCTGGTAGCTTATGCCAAGTTGTTTGAACTAGAAGAACCTTAATTTCCATACACTTATTGATGCAAATGTGAGTTGGCAGAGTAATTGCTGTGTTGACTTGAAAGGCCATTGCACTTAGTGTCTTCAAAGCTATTTTTTATGATGAGACAAGTAAATGGTCTATCTCCACATAAATGTTTGAACAGAGTTTAAACTTCATGGTACTCTTATGTTCAGAGTTGGTTTTCTGCTGCCCTGGCTCATAAGTAAAAGAACCCCAAAGGAGATAAGCACTGACATCTTGTTGCTAGCATTTGTAAGGATTGAGCTTCCAACCTGTTTAGACAGGAAGTGCCAGAACATCTGAATAACTGGCTGTCATTGTGGCCAGGGGTGTTCAGACCTTGTCTTTTAGGCTGTCGTCTGCATCATGGTGTCTAGGTCAGCTGGAAAGGATAATACTTGGAAGAACTTCTGCAGATCAGAAAATAAATGAACAAAGCAGTTGTGTGCCATGAATGATCTGTTTAGAAATGATGTTTCTCTCTCTCAAAATTGGCCACTATTTTAGCCTATTTGCAGGCTCTTCTATGCCTTTGTAATCCCCAGTAAGACCTCCATTAAATGCTTTTTTACTGCCTTTGTACCCAATACTGATTTTTCTGGTGCCAAAACCCACTAACTCTCTGTTAATAGCTCTTTGAGGTAGCCAGCTTCAACATGCTATAGCAGTGTGATTCCAAGGTACTACAGCTCTTGTCACTTGCACCTTCTGGGGCTTGGGAGCCCTGGAGACTGACATGAAAGTGTCCATTTTAATGAATAGTGATAGAATACCAGCATTTGTGTGCTTGTTGGCATGAGCTGGAACTTCTCAGCAGCATTGGAGAAAGTGTGTACATTGGTTACAGCTGTTTCTGCTCTGCCATGATGTTGTTGAACATGTGTAAGCTGTTCACCAGGCGTGCTGCCCATGGTTTCTGAGGGCAAACGCTGCTGGGATTTCTCTCGCTGACCCTCAGAGTGGCTACATCCTACGTTAACTTAGAGCAGAAAACCTCTATAGTGTGTTAGATTTGAGAGTCTGCAGCAGCTGAAGTGGCTAGAAGGAAAAAAGGTGTGCAATCTTGGTTGCTGTTAGAGTATGAATGCAGACGAGGTGTTGAGGAAGATCGTCGCTATAACATAAAAGAGTCTTTATTAAAGTGCTTAACTCTGGTGTGCCAAGAACCCTGGCATGTTCCCCAAAATGGGAATAACTCATCACAGCTCATTCATAAATGTAATGTACAACTAATGAATCATCATGTTGTCTGTAGGTGGTCATGAACAAATGCATCAGGGAAAAAATGTAAAAAGTGTGTGAGGGTCACTGAAATGAGAGAAAGTTTTGACCTAATCTTTGCTGTAGTGAAAGGAGCTTTCTGCAGTAGCAGGATAATTAATGGACTGACCATGACATCTTAATGTTGTGACATTAGCTGGACCATTGCAAATACAGGTATTAACTTAAATTCTTATCTTGCAATCTGTGAACAACTAATCATAGTGTATTGCAAATTTATAAAGTATTTGCTTTGCAGTGTTAAATCTAAACGTAATGTTTCACTCCCTTTGGTCTTCTATCTTTTTAGCCATTTTATGGGGAAAGCTGTGTCATTGCTGGCTTTAATGAATTAATCATGGAACACAGTATTAATATGCAGACTGTATTATTTAACATTGTATACTGCAAAAGTGTACTGGCATAATTTAAAATACAGTCACCAGGCTATTATTTCTAGCTGACTTTCTTAAATACAGTCAGAATTAAGATACTTCAAGTAAAGAATTCAACTTTTACTGTAGAATTGGAATTGAAAAAGAGCTTTACATTTGGTGCAATCCTGGTATTAATAAAATAGTCCTGCAAGTATGATTTAGTGAATACTTTCACAAATTCAGGTGGTTACATTTAGCATGTGTTAGAGCCAAAATCACTTTCTCAGAGCTATAAAACAGAAGGTCATTTGTTTGGTATCTCTGAATGACCTAACTGCTAAGGTATTTTATAGAGCTAGGTAGGGGCATGTTGATATTCTTAACAAGTGGTATTATGGTTTGATTATTTATTTCCTAATAACTTACAGGAAAAGAAATTAAAGAGCTAGTGGAATACTCGAAAACTGGGACATGCAGGTGAGAACTGCCACCAAAGCAGATTTCAATGTTTCTGTTGTGGCTTCAGGTTTATTTTCCCCCTTCAAGCATTACCTGCTGTTGTCTTACAATGTGTATAATAGGAGTTCATGTAGCATCAGTGTAATCTTTATTTGTATCTTAGTTTTTTGATTCCCCTGTCCTATAGTTTGCATAAGTAAATTTCTGCCTTGCTTATAGGCTGATTTTACTGTTTCATCAGTATTCAGTATTGGAAGAGAGTATATGCTAGCAGTAGGGAATGTGCCCATCAACATGAGTTGTTGGAAAACACCTTCAATTCCTGACAAGTCCTAGTCTTTGCATAGGTAAAACTTGTTGTTTATTCAAGGATTTGGCTTTTGTTGCAGTGAGAAACAGAGATTTTCTTTTTTTTTTTCCCAAGTGAGACCTGTGTGGTTTAAAACAGTCCTTATACTTTCTGCAATTTTAACTAGGAAGAGAAACTAGTTAGTCCTCTGTCATGTTTCAGATTGGAGTTTTCCTCATAATTTAATGTTTTGGATTCACCTTCAAAGTTGCGGAGAGAGGAGTTGCCTTAATTCCAGTTATTAAACTAATTGTGTGCCAGCCCCCAAGGTTTCACTGTTACTTACCTTGATTTTTCTAACACTCTACAGGAATTTATTTACTACTTAATACATCTGCTGTAATATTTACTAGAAGTATTTTCAAGGTTTAGACTTTTTCATCAATGGATAAAGGTAGTTAAAAGGAGTAAGGCTCAGAAAAAAAATGTCTCCTATAGGGTAAGAGACATGCTTAGACAAGTAAAAGCTGTCAAGTAGAAGTGTGAAAGCTGAGGACTGCAGCGTTACTGTCATTGTGCTCCAGCATTACTTGCATTGCTGCAAGTGCTTTACATGTGCAACCAAGGGAGACCTGAGCAGTTTTCCCTGGTGCTGCTCTGAATTTTGGTTGAGGTTTATGCTCTTCCAGTAAAAAAAGCATTCACTGAGACGGAGGGTTCGGAGTAAGCACTGCATCTTCCCTGCCAATCTGAAAAGGTAGGTTTTGCACTAGTAGTGGTGGCTGCTGGGACAGGAGCAAGTTCCTATCATATTGTGTTGACACTGGGCATATAAGCACTTCAGCCTCATGTGATGAGGCTTGGCTGTGGAAAGAATGTGCTGGTTTGGCTTAACCCACAAAGCCTGGACCGCGACAGCTATAAATTGAGGTGATGAACCTAAGCATGTGACTACCGGATGTCTTTGTGTTATTATTCATTGGGTAACACTGGCATGCATTTAACATTGAAGGATTCCTTCTTACTTACTCTAGTGCTCTGTGAGGGGATAACATTGATTGCAAAAATAATTTGTCCTTTTAGGCAAGGCATTTGAATAAATGCTGCCTGTAGCTGTATCTGTAAATTTGCCTGGTTTAGACTTGGTCTGTGCTTGCAATTATTTTTAATTTGGCATAACTCATGCCAGTTTCCCAAACAAAACAGGATGTGAAATATCCGCAGATAATGTCAGCATTCTTTAGTTACATACCTATATTTATACCTTACTTCATAGGATTGAAATGCCGATCTTAATGCTCTGTGCTTCAGTGAAGCTGATATTTTGCTCCTAATCTTCTTTTAATCAATAAAAGGTCTGATCTTACAGTATTAATGCTAAAGTGTATTGATTGTTACATCCATAAGGCTTTCTGTCCTTCTGTCTGGGTTAGCCTTAAAAACCCCATTGTGCTCATCCTGCCAGCTTTCTCAAGCTGGGCTTTCCACCTGTGGCTTGAGGAGCAGGGACCTCTCCTAATTCCCACCACTGCAGCAGGAGGATAAATAGGCAGCAGCATTATTCCTCACCCATGCTTGTCAGCTTAGGAGATGGATATTTACTGAAGTTATCTCAGTGATTATTTGAAAAGACTTTTTTCCAGTCTAATTTCATTTACATACGAACAAAACTTACTTATGGAGCTCTTCATGAAGAAGCTACTCATCTCCTATACTACAATTCCATATGGCAGAGCATATCTACTGTGATAATGTGGGTTGGTTTATATTTTGTATATCCAGTTCAAATATTTTGACTTTAGCCTTAAGCACTGTCATGTTTGAGAAATTGGAAGAAAAACTTCTCTGAACACTTCAGCAAGAAGTTGATGCTAATTTGGTAACAATAAAGTTACAGTTTTAGAATATCCCCCTTAAAAGTATTTGTAGGCATAGTAAGCTGCAGGTAGGCTGTAATCCTGTCAGTTCGTGTGGGTGCTGTTTGATTTTAATTTTTTTTCTTTAGCTAAAAGGTCATGTGGATGTGTTTGTACTCTCCATTCTCTCTTTCTGTTAGTCCTTTGGAGAGAGAGGTTTGATTACATGTTTTATTAAAATAGTACAATTAAGTATCAGTTGATATGGAAGCTTGCATTAGGTCAGAGTTAATGATCAAAAAAGGTACCTTGCAGTTGCATCAAAGGGACAAAAATCTGAAAGCAGATGCGTTAACTGGTCCTTAAGTAAACACTGACAGAAGTTTCATCCCTTGGGTCATACAGATCTGTTATTTTACTGCCTCTAGGAAAAAAATGTTATTTTGTTAGAGTGTGTCTGTAATAGCACTGAGCAATTGGGCATCTTACTCTGCTACTACACTCTAAGATCAGAAGTTTTGGCCAGATTTGAACAGTCATTTTAGGAAGTTAACAGAGATTCTGAACTTTGTCTTTAAACTGTTCAGCAAGTTACCTGATTTGTTCTAACCAAAGACAAATCACTGTAACCACCTTCTTAACCACAAGTCCTTGCTAAAGAAGGGATGGAGGAAGACCAAGCACTGTGCCCTGTTGGGGAAGAGGGTCCCACGGCTGTCTCACTTTGCTTGAGAGGTTCTGGCCCTTCTGCTGTTGTGCTGCCTGTGGATCTTCTTTGAGGAGAAGAGGTCAGGTGGGGTAGAGTCATCTTTTGTTTAAGTTTCTGGGTGGTAGGCATTTGAGGAAAAAAAAAAAGTACCCTAAAGAGCTTCTTTCAGAAGGTACTTTATCCTTCTACTTACTTTGGGAGAATTCGGAAGTAAAATTTTGAAGCGATTTGTGTCTTCACTCTTAAGTATATAAAAAATAAAAGTGATAAGAGTGTAATAGAGTACTGTTTTGTTAGTCTACTAGCAGCTTAAAAAGAGGATGGAAATAGATATCTATTTATTTTTACTCAGCTTCCCCAACAGCCTCCATTTTCTAAGATGTCATTATCCTTATCTCCCTTGCATGTCTCTGCTGCTTGTAATTTCCCCAAGCAACAGAAGCAGCAGAACAAAATTGGTGTGTGGGCGTTTTTGACAATTTCATCATTTCACAAAGTCACTATATTACAGGAGTGACAGTGGCTAATCAATGTCACTTTTTTGCCTTTTTAGAGCTGTAGACAGCAACTAAGGCATTCAAGGTGATTGTAGGCTAAGGGAAACGGTACTGCACTAGTTCACCTTCTTCATGTAACAAGGTAGGGCTCTTTACAACCAGATAAGTTGTCCTTTTTTCATGAACCATGTGAGTTTAAGTTTTCTATAAAAAACAGTGGCTTTGATTCCCTCCTTCTCCCTCCCACCTGGTTTTCTCAAGAAAGCTTTTTGGCTATCACTGGTGAGTGACTGATGGGATTCTACAAAAGTTGACGTCTTTGCTCCGATTCTCTGTAGTTCTTGTCAGCTTTTTGGAGAGCTGTCAGCTTGAGATCTGGGCTGTTTGGAACACAGCTGTGAAATAGTTTCAGGTATCTAATCTGGTTTTGACTTTCCTTGGCAGTTGGTGGTTTTACACCTGCACCAGGAAGATACAAAAATCTACAACGTGCGTGGTAGAAGAAAAGCAGCTTACTGCACCCTACTTTACAGATAAACTCTGCTGACATACAGTTCTGTCAAAAGCATAGTGTCAACTGGAAAAAGTGCATCTGTTTTTCTCTTTGTTAATGATATGTTGCTTGTAACGATAGCAGCTGCATGAGTTTTACTTGAAAGTTTGGTTTGTGTTCTTTAGTATGAGGAATGTTACACTGTATTTGCCAGCTTGTTTCTTCAGGAATAGCTTTACATCAAAAAGTTTTCTTTGTGATGGGAAATAACCAAATTGTATTTTTTTAATGCTTTATTTCTAGAAGGCATTTTTATCACCTGTCAGCTAATTGATTGAGAATATTTGCCACTTGTTGAGGTACAGAATTTAGTTTAAAAAAATAAGTTAAATACTGGATTGACCAATTAGCAAAATTAATGTTGCCAAGATGTTTATGTACTTGCAGTATGTGTTGATTAATCATAAGTTAAGGCATTAGTATAAGCATGATGTCTTCTCACTTTCAGCTTTTTCCTGTATATTTACAGTTTTTCCAGGTTATAGTCTGCTTTATGTTCTGCTCTTGTGCTTGCTTAATAATAATAAGAGACTAAATACCATAGCCATTGGCCATCATGTCAGTATGTAAGGTCTTTCTATTATGTCATCTTCCCATATCAAACTCTCTTGGTTTAGGTCACCTTAAGGTTTTACTTCTGAATTCTGCAAATATTGTCACCAGAGGAATCAATCATCTGTTAGCCTCGCATCCTTTAGGTCATTAGAATGATGAAATGGTGTGTGCATCAGTCCACAGAACAAGTGTGTGTTTGGTTGTGCAATAAATGAACTTTGGACTTGATGATCTTAAAGGTCTTTTTCCAACCTAAATTATTCTAACTTCCTGGACTAGGAGGTTGAAACTTTCCTACTGTAACCTTCAACATCACAGACATATTGGGTTTGGGTTGGTTTTGGGGTTTTTTTTAGATTTAAACACAGGCTTTGATGTTTAAGATGATTTTAAATCTGGACTTTCGAACTTTATTTGGTAATTCTTGAGGCATTTTAGATTTTTTTTGTTTATGGCTTCAGTATTTCCTTGTCTCTTCATAGGACCCCAGCTGAATGCACAGCTAGAAGGTTGGCTTTCTCAAGTACAGTCCACAAAGAGACCTGCTAGAGCCATTATTGCACCGTAAGTTTGAAACCTGTTTTTAGTATATGTAATACTTGATTGGCTAAATGCTGCTTTATTTTGAGTGATTTTGAAAACTGGTGAAAGCTAGTATTTAGCTGAAAGGCATGTAGTGTGGTTTCTAAGTAAGTATTTTGGATATGGCATAGAATGGAAGAAATCTGTGCACTTTTTTGTATATGTTTAGTTTTCATTTTACTAATGGACTGAAGACATAATGTTCATTTGTGATCCAGTAAGACAGATAAGAAGTGTATTAGTGGAGTGATAGTCTAAGGTAACAGCTCTTTCAATGCACTTCTAGTATAACAGCTACACATACTTAAAAAAAAAAACCAAACCCCACAACAAAACACAAAAACCAAACAAAACTCCAGCATCCCCCACAAATCAAAACTCAGCAAAGTTAAAACAAAAAGTAGTGAAACACTATTCAGCTATCCAAAATGGTTTACTTTTGTTATTTTAGTTTGGTTTTGCTTGGGTTTTTTTTTTTTTTGTCCACAGGAGAAATAGGGATCACCTAAACTATTCAGGTAGAATTCAATTTCCTGAAGATAGTTGAGACACATAATAATAAAATGGAATGACCAACATACTTTTCTTATGAATTGTAAGGAAATACTAGAAGCAGCACCTTAAATATGATGTTTTTCTTGTGCTAACATAGCATTGACATGTTTGAAGTATTCCATAATAGTATTGAATGTGCAGAGAAATTGTCCCAAATCTACCTTAGTCTTTCTCACAGGAATGTCATGAAAGAGGCCTTTCAGCTGAGGATTAAGTAACCTGGGTTCTTTTTCTAGAACTGCTGGAGATCTTCCCGTTGTCTTACCAAATTTCATTAACCACGCCTTTGTTTTCCCACCTGTTAAGTGGGATACAGCTAATAATATTTTTGTGGAAGACTGAAGAAGCCTGTAGCAGAGGGAACCTTTCAGAAGGCTCTTTTGACATTGTCAAATAACACACTTCGCTGGTTCACTAGGTCTCAGTCTCCTGTTTATCCACTTGGTGTGTATGTTAGTACCTTTCTGAGCTCTTTAGAATGAGTGAGGTCAGTGACATGGAAGTAAAATCCCAGGGTAATTTTGAGGGTAACTTGCTACAGGTATCACTCTGGATGAATATACACACGTGCGAGCATACATACATATAAATAAATATAAACTTGTATAGTGTTGTCACTGGGGAACTTGTATCTTCAAACATCCTGTATGTCCCAGGACTTGCAGCCCGTATCATTCTCAGTATCGTTGTAAAAAAGACCACCTGGAAAGCTGCAGTTGTGTTGTTGCACATATTTGATGCAAAATCAACAGTAACTATTGACCTAGGCGCTCCAGATAAGCTCCAGAGGCAATGTGGCTCAAGCGCTGTGCAACGTGGGCATTGCCTTCTGCTATGGACATGCTGCTGAGTGACCATGAGCTGTTCTCCATCACTTGGCCTGGGACCCTGGGGAATGAATGTCCTCTGGAATTCATGCTTTTAGTGGTGTAAACTGAATCTTCTGTTTTTAACGGTCTTCAAGGGAGTGGGTCTTAAGATTTGGATGTGATATTTGAAACAACTAGTCAGAAAAATGACGAATGTTTTTGGAGCACACACAGGAACACAGGGCGAGAAAGGCTCCAGGCCAGAGTAATAGGAAAAAGCATGTATCCCATTAGCTGTGATAAAAGCTAGCATGCTGCATTCCACTCCTTTCCTTGTGCCCATTCATTCTATGGCTGAGGTATTCTTCTCCGATGACAGAGCTTTTTTTATTCTCTGTGTATCTGCTGTAATGTGTAGTCTCTCTTTGCCTGATCCCTTTACTGTCATCATATTCAGTTCCTGGAGTGTGTTTAGACGAGCTTTCTCCAGCAGTTTACTATGCCCTTGTCCCCTGGCTGCATTCTTAGCATTATTAAGAGCTTCTGATAATATGCAGTTGTGCAGTCTGCCTACTAATATCTTTTACAAGTAACAAAAGGTGCTTTGACTTGGAGGCTTACACACCAACTTTCAAGTAATGGTCACTGATAGTTTTTTAAACAAATATGTCCCTCGTACGTTCAGTACTGGAACAGCGCTCTCCAGCTCTTTCAGGAGTTGATTTTTGGATCGCTCTTACTATTTCTAGCTCATTGTGGGCAAATAATATTGAAGATATTAACATTTAATAGCAATATCAGCATATTTAAGATGTTAAGCAATATTTAACATGTTAACATTTTGTACACTTTGATTTGCAGCCACGCAGGATATACCTATTGTGGATCTTGTGCAGCCCATGCTTACAAACAAGTGGATCCCAATATTACGTAAGTATTAAAGTTTTTCTTTACAAAGTGTAAGACAATGCTATTGCAGTTCTCTGAGAAGCTGAATGTTCTTTTTACATTCTTACACCTCGAAGTACTCAAATTTTAATTTTATACTCTTTTAGGATTTTATGCATCCATTCTGTTTTAACATCATAAATGTTCAAATTGTTTGGGTGTTACAAAAGAAAAAAATAATGTAATTGTTGAAATTGAAAATGTAAAGCAGTATTTTAAAAAATTATTGAGACTTGTTGGTAACTAACTTTTTAGAAGGGAGGGGTTAAAGGTGTTCCTTTTGCAGGCAATAACATTTGATTTACTTTATTTCTTGATGTTCCACTTCTTTTATAAAAGGCCAAGCTGGGGTGTTTTTTACTGGTTGCAGGGTGACTTTGTTCTTTTTTAGTTTTGTTTTGGGAGGTTTTGTTTGGTTTTTACGTATATTAAAATATTTGATCATGATTCTACATTGGTTTTTCAGTGCAGGATTATGGGCTGAATGCTGCCACGATTCTCTTCTGCTGTGGGGAGAGTGACCAGTGTGTGTATATAACATTTGAAGTCAGTGAAAGTTACTTGTTGTAATAAATTTAAATGGACTAGTGTTTCTAACAGCACAAAGCCTAACACACTACAGTAGTCTATGCCTGCCTTGCAAAATATGAATACAGTTATTCTAGGTTAAAGGAATATAATTCTTGTGTGTTTTGCTGACTGCAATGTTTGGGTTTTTTAAATTACGATTGTTTAAAACATCTCCAGTATTTACTCAAAGTATGTATTTTTGCAATGTTAGTATAAAACCTGGCTATGTCTATCTGTTGCTTATGAGATAACATGTTGTAATGCTCTCCAAAGACAATGGTTTTGACTCTTTCTAAACTATTGTAAATGAAGTGAAGATAACTTATGGTGTGACAGATGAATGCTTTCTCTAAAATTTCTAGAACAAGTTGCATTCCCCAGGTTCAGTGATGTGGAGTTGATTGGACTTTCTAGATCATTTGCTATTTTACCACATGGGATGTTTAGAATTCATCTTTCAGCTGAAGTATTGCATGTTTGGATATTTTGTTTTTGAGTTCTGTAAGAAGCTTTAGGATTTTAGTATAGCTTGCTATAGCACTCCACACATAAGGAAAAAAAAAAATTATGTGTCCCACCCCTTTAGTTCAGTGCTAGAAACAAGATGATATGATTGTGAATCTGAAAAGTTGCATTTCCTATAGGTTTTGGGTTTTTTTCTTTTCTTTAAGTCCTGTGGCAGGAGACCCTTAACATCTAATCAAGAGCCAGGAACTGAGGACTTGATGAAATAACATCATGATGATGTGTGAAAGTTTGCTGTATCAGCTAAAGCTACGAATGTGCAGGTCCAAGTCACTGTTGTTGATGCAACAGCTGGATAAAAACAGCATTTGAGAATGACTTAAATTTGAATTTGATGAAATCTGAAGTAAGGCTAATCAAGTAAATAAGTTATAAACTCTGAATAGACAATGAATCCATATTCCTTATGCAAGGGCACATACCTGTAGTTGTTGAAGGTGGTGTGTAACTGAAGAAGAGAATCCAAAAATCTGTTTTAAGGGGCTATAACACATCATTCAACCCCCAGACAGACAGACGGATTTCTAGCTGATGAGTGCCCTCTAGTATATAACCTGCTTAAGAGGTTCAAGGTCACAGGAAACATTATTGAATTGATGTCGTGATCATTTCTGAGATACTGAGCAAGGCTAGGCCATGGATTGATCTGTGGTCTCACACACAGCAGATTAAAAATATATTTTTCTGGTAACCACCAGAAAGTATCACTTTGTACATTTTTATTAAACTTGTTAATCTAAACCAAGTCTCTGTACAATTGCAGTTGTCTGAATTGTGGGGTTTTGTGTTAATTGTTGTAGACGAAAAATTTTCATTCTTGGGCCTTCCCATCATGTGCCCCTTTCCCGATGTGCACTTTCCAGTGTGGACATTTACAGAACACCCCTGTATGATCTCCGAATTGACCAAAAGAGTAAGTGCATGATAAAGCTTACATCTTGAAGATTGCTTATGCTTGAGTATTAACTGCAGTGCTGAGGACTCTTTTGTTGTTGGGCACTTTATTACTTTTAAGTGGCATACAAGTATAAATCTGTTCTTACTGCAATGAAAGCTAAATTCTGAAAGATCCTGGTGGTTGCAGGCATTGCTATATTATAACCTTAATGTCTCTCTTGCTCTGTGAGTAAAGAATTCTCAGTCTTTTCTTATCTTTTTCCATTACGAGTGTGCGCCTCTTGGCAAAGTGATCTTTAAAAGTGATCTCAACTTGTAATGCCTTTAAAAGATGTTGTATTTGAATTATAGCCCACTACACACCTGCACCATTATTCTGTGAAGTGTTCTGTCTGGAAAAAAAACATAGTGCTTTAGTTGGTTTGAGTTTATTTCTAACAGAGGAATGATAGAGGAACAAAAAGCTGCTTGTATTTGGATGCATTATTGCATGTGACTTTTGTTTTTTAACTGGCAGAGTACCTACAGAACTTGAAAACTGGTAGTCCATGAAATACCGGTCTTTCAGGCTAAGCGTAAAGGTGCGATGAAGATAAATTTGATATTTTGACTTTCATGTGTTTTGAGGTATACCTAAATAATGCAATATTATCTTTTTCAGAAGGGCTGATTAGCACAGAAGTATTGCTATTTCGTCATAACTGTGGTTAAGCAAGCTAGTTCAGGCTTTCTCCATAGTGCCTGCAGAAATTTCCTTAGGTAACAAATGTTTCAGTTTCTGTAGAACTCCTTTATGGAATGGAAAAGGAGGCACAGCCTTACATCAAAGTCTTCATCCAGCGGAGAGTTTTCAAAATGTAGAGGTGACTCTGCATACCACCAAGTGCAATTGAGAGTAGAAAAGATAACTTATAAATGTGGATCACTGAATCAGTTTTAGCTGTCTCTAGATTTCATGCTTCAGTTAATAAATTATGTTAAATAGTAACACATCCAGCAATGGCTCAGCTGATCAGCAATTTTTTTTTTTTTTTTTTTTTTAAAACATATGATGGTGTAGTTTGTGAAAATAAGAATTCAGTGGCTGGGCAAATACATGCATATTTCCAAATGTGTTTTATTTGTGTTACTTAAATTTTGTATCATAACTTAAAATATTTCTCAATATATTAACAAAGTCACTGATTTAACACACTTATGTTATAAACTGAATCAATTATGTTTGTATCTTAATAACTTGAACGTAGTTTTAATCCTGAATTTATTTAAAAACAAGTGGTTTATGATGGCAGCCCCTGGGGGCAAGTAATTTGTCACACTGAGCTTGTTCTGATAAAGAGGCACTGTACCTTGCTTTAGAGTGTTTTTTTTAAAAAAAAAGTAGTAAAAATTAATTTTTAATTAATTTCAGTTTATGGAGAGTTGTGGAAGACTGGAATGTTTGAGCGTATGTCCCTACAGACAGATGAAGATGAACACAGTATTGAAATGCATTTGCCTTATACTGCTAAAGCCATGGAAAGGTACTTGGGCTAATTACTTCTTCTACAAGAATGAGCATTATGTGCATTAAATGTTTGAACTACATGTGAAGTGCAGTAGGAAGCAATAATAACCTTTATGGTGTATAATACCCTATGTGATATATAATTCCCACATTCCCCCAATAAAAATTTTGGGGAGGAGAGGGTCAGAGACTATGATTAGTTGCTGTAATAGAAACTGTGAGTGCAGCAATTGGAACACCTCTTACAAATAAGTTTATATTGACTTAATAGTGTTAATATTAGACACACTTTCATGAATCTTTCTCAGTATCTGATTTCTTTCTTTTTCCTTCATTTTTGGAAGTGATCTCTGAAAGAAGTTCAAATACTAATAGGTGTTTTCTGTGGGATTTTAAGTTTGTTTGGAGCCTTAATACTAATTTTGAAATCCGGGTTCTGTTTATACCTGCCATTTCAGATGAGTACTTTGAATAATTTTTCTTTAAAGGTGGTAATTTTTGTCAATTTTCCCCATCTTCTTCTTTTTTAACTTCTCTTCCACAGTGTTTGTAATTTTCCCTGGGGTATTGGTATACATCTGGGTGCTATCTTGAGCATTTTCATATATGTTGGAAAATTACCCAACAGGTGTGCAGCATCTATACAGGGAGAATTTAATTCTTACTTTATTGCTGGTTTCATTGTGTCTTTTCTTTTTGTTTGCCTGGTGTTTTTACTTTGCATCAAAGACAAATACTGGGGGGGGATTTGTTTTCTGAAACTGAAGTAGTTTCAGGTTCTAAAACAACTTCCTAGTATGACCTTACCAAATTAACTGTATCTTCAGTTCAATAGTGACCTTTTAAAGCATTCTGCAATTTCAGTTAGCAAGCCCTGAAAAAACTTCAGATGTTACTTGGATTACAACCTCTTTTCTTTTGCTTATAAGCCATAAGGATGAGTTTACTATTATTCCTGTGTTGGTCGGAGCACTGAGTGAGTCAAAAGAGCAGGAATTTGGAAAACTCTTCAGTAAATACCTAGCTGATCCTAGTAACCTCTTTGTGGTTTCTTCTGACTTTTGCCATTGGGGTAAGTTTCACATCTCTTCATTATAACAGTATGATGAATGTTTTGTAGTGTTTTTCAAATAGTGTATTTTATTAAACATTGAACATTTTAACTTCTGGTAAATGTCTCTTTGAAACTTAAACTTAAACTTGAAACTGCCTTTGTAAAGCTAAAAAAGGATTTTTCTCTTTTTAATCTGGAACAATAGATGAAAAATCTTAATGTGGTAATGTGTTTTCAGTGTAGTGGAGGAAATAAATGGTGAAGCGGTATGGGTTTATATGCATCTCTTTACTTTTGCAATGAAATAAATGTCTGAAGTTTCTTGCTCTTTTTACTCCTCTTTTAAGCACCTAAAGCAACTTGCAAAATTAATAAGCAAAAAATTCACTGGACATGGCAAAATTCCTCTGATGGAAATAAGTTTTGTACATTTTACGGCTGGGTAAGATAGCAGATGGAATATGTATGCCAATTCACCAGAGCTATCCCAGTTCATCTTGGTGGCAGAGCTATAAAGACTCCAGAAGCCTTGACTTCTGTCCTGCTTTAACACTTTATATTTCTATTAAGTGTGATAACAGCTGGAAAAGGGACTGCTTCAGAAAGATATGTTTTATATTACACAACATTTTTTCATTGTCATCTTTGGTCAACTTATGTAACTAAGTGCATATTTTACTCATCTTTGAATTGTGAAATAGGTGGAGGTATGCAAGAATGACCTGGGTTCTGTTGTGGCTAATGAACCATCTAGAACTGTTCATTGAATTATCATGACCTTTTTCTTTTAACCTTCATTTACTGTGGGTATTGTTGTGCAAGCAGATGTAGCCTGATTCCAGGGTTGACCTCTCCAAGAGGGATAGCGAAATGAAATGTTGCTTTACTTTTTAATTTATAGAATTGGATTCCATGGCAATAACAGGCAATTAATAAGTGATACTGCAGTGTCAGTTCTACATAGTAGGTTTTTCTTTAGGAATATAGCTGCCCATCATGTATTTTTCACTTTAGTTCTGGGCTGCTACTTTGATTGCCCTAGAATTTCCTCAGTGGAGCTAAAAAGTATAAAATAAATTAAGATTGCTACTTTACAAATATTATAATTTCAATTATTTAGTAAGTACTAGGGAGTGTTTTAGCTACAATTTTTCCCTTTTTTATTTTATACATGATTTTTGTTTCAAGGTCAGAGGTTCCGTTACAGTTACTATGATGAATCCCAAGGAGAAATTTATAGATCCATTGAGCACCTAGATAAAATGGTAAGTTTTAAGATTTGGTGGAACTAACTAACAAATTTCTCCTGTACATTACATTTCTTTGAACACTTTAGAAATTTCTCTAACAAAATATTATAGATTAGCTATTTTATTGAATGTGTACTTTTCCTTTGTTTACCACAATAAGAACTTAGCTGTTGTTTTTAGCTAGTATCCTCCATTTTGCTGACTGCGCACAATACATTGCGGGTATAATCTAGTAAACTTAATTTACGAGAACAAATGCATGCTCACCTACCTAAAATGCCCTAGTGTAATGTAATTCCTGTCCACATACCCTCTTATGTTTTCAACAAGCAATAAGAATTATGAAACGAGTATTTGTGGTAGTTCAGGCTTGGTAGCTACAATACCTGCATATCGAAATAGCATCGTGATTATGCTAATAGTTTCAGCAATATCCATTTTGAGGAGGAAAGGCCTTAGGGGATTGTGCTGGTCAGGAGAATGAAAGTCACGGTTTTCTTGGGAATAGTGTCCCCCTCCCCATCCCTTACTCTGTAGTAGGTGGTGGGGAAAAGCAGTAGACCCTACTTCATTCTGGATTTGGCAAAAGGCTGAAAGGAATGCTAAATACATAAAGATCGTGATGCCCATTATGTTGCATTTTCTTTGCAATCACAGGAGCCAAGGATTTCTTTTTAAATGAAAAAAAATGCGTTTAATGTTCAAGACCATACTTAAGGCACAGAATAGAAGTAATTCTTCTGGAAATATGTAACCTCAAAATTTGTTTTAAAACTGCTTGGATCATTTATGTAACTTCTGTAAAAACTGTTAGAAGAGAGAACTGTTGTTATTCAGGGCATGTTAATTTTTTTCCTTGTCTTGAAGGAATAACTCCTATCCACTGGAGAGATCTCTGGAGTTCTTTTGCTTTGTGTATCCATATTAACCTCTTTGTTTTTCCACTATTCATCGCTGGAATGGAAACAGTAAATAATTTGCCTTCATTCTATTTATCCCATTTTAAATAATTCTTGTTGTGAGTTGAGAGGTTTCTCTAGAAAGAAAAGTGTTTTTCTACAGAGTCCCAGAATTTGCAGCTCTGAGTGTTTTTGCAGGAGAGCAGATTAAGGTGCATTAGCAAACATTAGTTTCCCCCGTGTTAATTTCTGTGGTGAAAGCTTGTAGAACGACTGGACTTTGGCATATAATTACTTCTAGTGAATACTTGCTGCACCAACTCTTTCTTTTGGTAGTTACTCAGCCAAAAGGAAATTACGTTTTTTGTAACATTGAAAATGATGTCTACTGCTTAATAATGATGAAAATACTTTTTCCAATATTAAGTTTAACTGGAAAACTAAACATGGTGGTAGCAGTATACTGTGGTTATTTTTTGCCTGTTTATATCATGCCATGTGTGAACACATGACTCTGTATTCAAACTCTGTACAGAGCAGGTCTTCCTTTTGGTGAATTTCAGAAATTCCTATTTAGCAGTATTGTGGGTACACTTGGGATGCCATCTACAGTGCCACAAGGGTCTCCCTGTCACATTTCTCCTGGAATGGGTTTATTCAATTTTGTATGCCCCACTCAGCTACTTCTTGTTTTCTTAGATAAGTACTGAATTTTTTAATGTATTTGGCATGCTAAAGAAACTTGTGGTGTTGTAACCACTAGGTCCTCTTCACAGAGAAAATAGCATTAAGATAGAGACAAAACAGTCAGAGGTTTTAACCTTTGCTATTACTGGCCCAATAATTCTATTGGACCTAACTAGGAAAGCAGTCAGCTGAGCACTTTGTAAGCAGGAAGATATTCTGGGTGAAGATGAAATTACTTTTCCTTAGAAATGCCCTTGTGGAAGGACAAATTAGACTGGACCTTAAGTGCAGATGCATGATGATTTTCCTGGCTAGTGCCTAAACAATGCTAAACACTTTGGGCATTGAAAATTTACTAACCTGGTAACTGCTCTGAGAAATGTTATTTCCAGTAATTTTAAGTTAGAGCCTTAGACTCTAGCATAAAAAAATACAGAGGAGTAAATATTGCTGGGCAGACATCAGTTTCTCCATGGTAACTCTTCATGTGACCGCTGATACCCTAAGGGTACCACAGTGCGCCTTGTGAAGTGGCAGTGAAAGGAATAAACAGCCCCAGGGTTAGCAGGGGTACCTTAGGGAAGAATCCTCACATGAAGAGTTATAATTGAGCAGCTGATGTGCAATAATTTGTTTGTATATCATAACCTGATACCTACCATCTTTTTAAATAAAAGTGGGGGAGTATTCTGTAAGATGTCGTTGAAGAGTAATTATTTGTTGATTGTGGCTAGCCAGAAAATGCAGACTGCTTGCTTCAATCTTCACTGACAGATTGCTCATTTTATATCTATTTATGAAACTTCATGCCTCACTTGAGTCAACAGGAGGATTCTGTTACCCTGAATGCTGGAGGGAGAGGATAATGCAGGAGCTGAGGAGAGCTGTGCAGGAACAGACAGCAGTTGTTGTGCAGGAGCTGTGCGCAGCATGGGTGGCTTCTCAGGTGGCTGTAATGAACTGCTGAATTCTGATGGCTTCTGCAGTGCTGCTGTGGTGTGCTAGCACCTTCCACAGTGCTCTAGCCTGGGAAGGCTTCTTAGCTTGGGCATAATGCAAGACCACAAGTCCCTTCTGGGTGCCCAGCTCCCTGCTCTCTCTGCTGTGCCCAGCCAGTAGTTTTTCTGTTGGTTATTTATCTTCTAGTCTGAGTCACTCACATGTGCAAAGATAGTTGGACTGGCTAGTGCTAAGACCAAGATTTTTCTACTTCCGTAAGTGTGCTACTAGTTCATATTTTTAAAGTGTGAAGAAGCTGCTGAAGCAACTAATTGCAAACTTAAACTTGACCACCCGAAGGATTATTGGAGTATAGTATAAAATAAGCCTGTGTGGTGTTGGTTGGGGTTTGGGGGTTTTTTTGTAAGCTTGTAGATACTTGGTCATATAGGGAATTATATTTAATATGATTAAAAGCAGTTACATTATTAAGTGCACTGTGCTAGGATATTGTAGATGCCATTTACAGTGTCTGGGCAACTGAAATATGCAATTTCTATGTGGTGCAATAATAACCATGTGATAAACTGCAGAACTGTTTGATGGTTTGCATTTTTATCATGTGGGTTTTGTCATATATTTTAACTCTGTTCTAAACCATGCCTGGCTGAGTTAATCTGAATACTGAAAATTATTAGTTTCATACTTCTGCTTTTTAGGAAACATTTGTGTCAGGTTGTATTCTATTTTTCTATGTTCCTCAACACCATTTTAGACTGAGAAACAAGCCTGGTAGTCTTTGCTCCTCTGCCACAACAATTTTTAAATCCAAAAGGTTGAAAAGTTCAGTACAGTTGAATGCTTATAGGTTATGTGTTAATACTAGTTTCCTATGGATTTTCTCCAATCTGTGAGGTATGGAGCTCTGTTAGCGTTTGCTGGGATGAACTGCATAGCTCTAAATGTTTTTCAGTGCTGAACTGTGCATTGAAATAAGCTTACTAGGCATTCTGATAAATCCATGTCCATTTATTTGAGACAAACGCTCAAATGCCTCTGCCCAGTTCCAGTGACTTACAGCTATAAAATGAGTCTCTCAATTGAGCAGCCATTTTCATTTTTTAAAAATTTGTGAAAGCGTTTACAAATGGATAAAATATATTCTTATGAGCTGTTCAGTATCTGAGTAAGTGCCTTATGCATGTTAGTTTCACTTAAGTACATAGTCAAGTTTGGTTCTTTAGCTTTCTTTAGCTGTGTATTGACATGTACTATTTACAAGTAAATGGATGGTTCAAAGACATGCTGCTTAAACTTCAGAAATACAATTATATCTATGTAATCACTGCTAGTTAGAGAATAGCTACCTTTATTTTTTTGGCACTCATTTACATTCTGTAGATCTGGAGTTACATCTGTAATTACCAGCCAGGGGTCCAAACACCCTCTCCATGACCCTGGAAGAACTGAGCTCTTGCCAGCAATTGGTCAGCATAGTTTGGTTTTATTTTTCCATAAAATTTATCTCTCTATTAATTCATCTTATGTCTGTTTTTAATTAAAAGTACACAAAGGTGGTGGTTATGGTTGCTGTTTTCTAATCCTCCCTGATTCTCCTGGGGAATCTCCAGCTCCTGCATTGTAAACTGTGATCCAGTCTGAATAATTAGTGTATCTGCCAGATCAGCCAACGCCCTTGCAGAGTATTCAAGAGGTTTCACTCTTGAGGTGGAGACTTCAGACAGACTGACTGCTTCCTGCATCATGATTTCTCCTTTTATCACCCACACTTTCCCAAAAGCAGGGGAAGGGGCTGGGACAGTAGCAGAAACCTTAGGAGAAATCCTCTCCCTTTCTGATACCAACCTCCAATTGTTCCCATGCAAAGTGTATGTTTTTTTCCGGTCTGTAAGGAAAACCTTCCTGTTCCATCAGCTATGTGTAAGAAGCACAGCTATGTGTCTTGCTGAATTAGTTGGTGTCTGGAGCTCATTTACCCGGTGAAGGGAATTGATTGTTTTCAGAGGAAGGAAAAACACCAGGGGATGGAGTCTAATACAGGGAAAGTAGCAAAGCCATGATAAAATCCAGACAACAATTGATTTAGATTTGCTTTAAACTACTTTCATTGTATTTGATCTGCTCTGTGGGATGGGTTAAGAGTAGGCATATCTGGAGTTGTAGGAGTCTTTTTGCTTTTAAGAATGTGAATGTGGAAGGTTTTGTTTTCTGTACATGTGCTGGTTTTCATAGTATGACTCCATGGGATCATGGGTCTCGCTGTGGATGGAGAAAAGGGTGTATGTATGTCACTGCCTCATGTAAAGCGGAAGCATCATCTCCTGACTCTTATGTTTCTGCTGTGCACCAACTTTCTAGTACTTTAGAGATGTTCTGGATCTGCTTTTTATGCACTGAGCAGATGGTCAACCTGTGCCCAGATCAACTGCCTTGCATGCCTGATACGTCTAGGATACGTTACACTTGCTACATGCTTGAATTGCATGTTTGTATACTGATGATTTGTCTAGGGTTTTTGGACATCCAGAAGTCCCAGGCAAGTGCTCAGCCCTGAGCTCTGTTAACAGGAAGAGATGGAGGCAAAACTTCTTCCTGCTATGCCCTTTTAGTGAATTTGTCTGGTTATTGCTGTACAAAATCCCATGGAAGTAGGGCACCCTTGGAGGTGAGGATTGGATAGTCTGTGGGAGGAGCTTTTTTACCATGAGCTTCATCTGCAAAGGTAGCTTCACAGATCTGTGGATCATTGACAGCTTTGGAAGAGCTCCTGCACTTTTAGTTTGGCAAGGGATGGCAACAAGATGACTACAAGCTAGAGCTCATATGCTGAGATTCCCTTCATACAAAGTAGAAGTTTTTTCCACCTGAAGTATTCTGTGTTGTCATAAATAGGTGATGTATAAACACCTGCTCATGAATGTGTGAAGTAATCATTGCTATCAATTCTTTTTCAGGGTATGAGCATTATAGAGCAGCTAGATCCTGTATCTTTTAGCAATTACTTGAAGAAATACCATAATACAATATGTGGAAGACATCCTATTGGTGTATTATTAAACGTAAGTAACTTTTGATTTGTTGAAAAATCTAGCTTTTAGCAAAATGCTTACATTTGTTTTAAACATAATATTGCTGGAGTATTCCTTAGTTCTAAAATGGCAAGTCTTGTATAAATTTATTTTTTCTAAGTGTTCTCCACTTGGTCTCCAATTTCCATGTCTTGCATATAGACAAATGTAAGCTCTTACAAGGGCTGAGGGGTTTCAATTCCCTATGGGAGATGAGGTACCATGTTCCTTTTGAATTTTGGTGAAATAGAATCATTCACTTTCTCTTGGTCCTAAATAAATAAACAAACAAATAAATCCATTTCCCTGAAGTAGTACATGCTTACTTTTTTGAATCAGTACTTAACAAACATGTATATATTTTTTCTGTATTGCTATTAGCTAGCTATTGTGAGTGCCTTGTGATGTCTGGCAGTGTATTTGAGTTTTGCAAATACGATGAGAGATTGCCTTTGTAAGTATGGGTGCAGTGCACTGTTAACTCATAAATTAGTGGCAATTGGAATTCAGATTAACTGGTACTTTCTAGTTACCGTATTCTGCTCTGGTGATGCAGTGCAGAGATAAACCTGGATTTACTTAGTTGTCTAAATTGGGTCACAGCTGCTTTACAGCACTGCCGAAGTGCTGCAGATTTGTTATTGCTTGAGTGAATCTCACTGTATTTTTACTGTAATTAAAATCTGAAACAGGAAGCATATTAACATTTTTAAAAGGGAAAACTTAATTCACCGGAAATGTAGTCTATATGGAGAACATATAGAGGAACGTTTTAAAGCGGAGTCTATAAAAGTTTCTATAAGCAATATCAATATTGGAGATACATGTAGCAAAAGTTAGTACTATGACAACCCTACAAAAATATCCAACTCTTAACCTCAGATAATGATGAGTTTTACAGTGAATCTGAGCTAAACTCTGTTCATTCACTTTTGCCAATTGTCACACTTCAATAAATTATCTTGGTATATTCTTTTTCCTTAATAGAAGAAATACAATCTGAAAAGTGTTAATAGTGTTGAGGGGTTTTTTTCCTGTTACATCTGTGTTTCTGTGTAAGTTCCCTATAGAACTGAAAACATTGTTTCTAAAGGATCTATTTTGAAAGGTTGTTTAGTATTGCCTTTTAGAACTGCGTGGATGTACATAGTGCAGTGCGGGGAGCGTCAATGAATGAAGCAGCACAGAAATGAGTTAGGTCTACAAATTACTTGGAGGTACTTACATTATTATAAGAGATGATGCAAGGACCCCTGGGGGGAGGGGAGAGGACTGAGGTTTAGAACATGTCATAATTTCACTGATACCTTTTTTAAACAGCTTTTTTTTCCCTCCTCCTCTCTTCAGGCTATCAACGAGCTCCAGAAGAATGGAATGAATATGAGCTTTTCATTTTTGAATTATGCTCAGTCAAGCCAGTGTCGAAACTGGCAAGACAGCTCAGTGAGTTATGCAGCTGGAGCACTTATGGTCCACTGAACTGCTGAATGCTCAGGAATGGCACCTGCACACACTCTGTCCCAGCCTAGCCCTTACAAAGATACAGTCCCTGGTCTTTGGGTGTACTGAAACCTCAAACTAATAGAACTCTCTTCTTTTCTAGTAGGTGTAGTCCTTCCTTAGTTTCAACTCATTTAAAAATGCTTTCTTGTTTAGGACAATGGAAGGAAGGCTGTTATTGAAACATTTTGTGTTTTGGTTTTTTTTTTCCCCTCCAAAAAGCTGATGCCTATGAAGGCATGGTGGCAGACAGTCCTTACAAATACATGTAAAGCATTTACCATATCCTAAATTTGCACTCTTTGCAGACCTGTGCACATATACTCAGCTTTCAGAATAGTTTTGCAAGTTGTAAACTGAAAAAGGGGTGGAAGCTTTTTAATAAAAGAAAAAAAAGGAAAACAACGCATTTATAAATGATCCTGTATTAGAATATAATAAAACTCCAGTATAGTCAGTTACTACCCGTGATGTACAAACAGATATCTTCTATTTTAGTTGCTAATAAAGGGCTACACAAACCAAAATAGTCTGATTTAAACTTATTGCTTTGTGTTCTATATGTGGCTGCTTGTCATTAAACATCCTTTATCCTCAGTTCTTATGCTTGATAATTCAGCCATTCTGTAAAATACTTTAGAATGTATTTTATATTCAACATTTGTTATGACTACTTCATTTATGGATTTTTTTTTTTATCTTAAACCTGCACTATGAGTTCAGCTGTGCAAAGGAATTTTAAAAACCTTTTGTATATTCCAATTCTTTTTGGTTTACAATTATCTATAAAATAGTATCTTTTAGTATATGATATAAATTTGTATCAGAAATACACTTTTAATGATTTTTATGCTCAGTTTGATTATTAAAGTGAAACAGATGCAGTATTTTTATTTGAAATGACTTAAAATTGAAAACAAACAACAGCTTGAAAATTATAGTTTTTAGAGTATCTATCAAGCATTCATAGGCCACAGAAACCATACAGTGCTAAGCTCAAGCAATTATTCCTCAAAGATTTAATTAGGAGGGGAAGGTAAGACTTCTCTTCATTTTTTAAAATTTTTTATTCTTTATTCTTTGACTGTGGGTAGAATTGTTTCATGTTCTTTAAACATCATCACATTTTAAGAGTTCTTGAACTTTCTTTCAGCCAAAATAATGATGTAATTATTTGAGTTCTCATTCCTGAAGACTTCCTTTTGTTCTAATGAGAAATGCAAAGTAGGATGGCAGTACTGGCTCATTATCTAAATGGAGATTTCATTCCCTGATATTTCACCTGCTGTCAAGCAGCCTCTTGGTACATGTAGCTTTTCTGAGTGGCGGAGGGGGATTTCAGAATTCAATTTAGATTATCTTTGAAAGTTGTGGGAATTGCTGCATGCCAAGTCTTCACCTGAAAGCATACCAGACCTCTTGTTTACTCCTATTAAAATACGCTTTTGCAAACAGGCACTGCTTGCACCACTTCTATGTTCCTTATCCCATTTGGCCACCATTTTAATAACAGGTGAATGCTCCATTTACAAAATGAACTACTTTGCAGATGTTCAGAATCCATCTCAAATGCCAAACTCTTTTGCATGTCTGTTCTTTTAGTTGCCTTATTGCTCTGCCTTGTTCTTGAAAAGTCTCAGCAGCAGACAGTGAAAACAACTTTCGGATTACTTTTGACAGACCAGCAGGAAGGCTGTGCAGGTAAAACTGAATTGGTAGCCAGTCTTTATAGATACTTGTCTGACTGTGCCTTATTAAAAAAGTAGCTTGATCATGAAGATTAATTTTTTTTTTAATCTTTGGTGAATACAAGTTTAATTAGGATTCGTGTTTCTTTCAGTCTTATGCCAAATGCTTAACGTCATGATTGAAACACATAGTTAATTGGGACAGTTAAGTATATACTTTCTCCCTAAGGTAAATGTAGTAATTAGCCCTGAATACAAATGCCTAAGTTGCATATTAGTTCTGTAAGGTAGTTTTAATAAAAACAAAACATAGCTGGAAGAGCTTCAAGGAAATCGTTCAGCCATTTTGCTCAGCACAATGTTATGAAATATCTTACAGTGAAAGCACTTCACATGTAAACTGTGTAATGTATTTCAAAATAAAGTTTCTAATTAAAATGGGAATTTCTGTGCCTACTAATAATAATCATCAACAACAGTTCAGAAGCCCACTCAGAAATTTTAAAGCTTTGTGAAATCTGCCCTAACTTCAGAAGGATTTGTTGTTAAACCCCCTGTTTGTTTGAGAGCAGAAAATACTGATTTGAAAGAACTTGATTTGTTTTGGTCTTGACTTTTGGTGGGGATGGAGGGAGTTGACTTCAGTGCTCCATTTCCTGGTGAGTCAGTTTAAAATGGTTCAGAAGGAAAAGCAAATAAGGAGAATAACAGACTCCTGAAAAGATCTTCACTCAAGACTATGGTTTCATTATTTTAGCTTTACCGCGTACTTTATTCTCACTCAAATATGCATTTGAATATAGCATTTTGGGACAAAGAGTGTCTGGTTTAGACAGTATTGAGTAATCACTGTTCTATTTGCTTTTGTGGAGGCTTCTATGTGTAGGATGACTGAGCTTTGACGACTCTTCTGGTGCAATAAATCCAGCCAGGGACATGATTCTCATTTAAAATGTTGGCATTTTAGAGAAATGTTCAATGTGTGAAAATGCTGATTAAAATATTCCTTTGTTTTTCTGTTCTTGTGTTGTTCACAAAAGACCTTTATGGATTTTATTTTTTTAAATACTATCTTTAAAAAGTGCTTTAAAAGTGCTGTCTACTGAATTCTTAATTCTTCAGCTTAATGTTCTTGACATTGAAATGGAGCAGTAGGTCTTCCACTGCTTCAGGTTTAGATCAGCAGGGGCAGGAGAAGAGCAGGCATAAGCAGTGTCCTGCTGCAGGGCAGGGAATGGCTCTGTGGGCACTGGGGGCTGAGAATGTGTGCCTCTCCCAGCACCCTCCTGGCGCAGTGCAGGTCGGATGCAGCTACTTCAACTCTCAGCCTTTGTCAGTTCCTAATGACTGTTTGGCTTTATCATTTATTTTAAAAATCCTGACTTGAGTGACTTTGATCCGGTGTTACTATTTGAACTGAACTCTTACTCTGGTGCAGTCTCCTTTTCTTGGAGCCTTTGGAAATGCTGAGTCCGCCCAGGTATTTTTAGGCCTAGCTCTTGTTCTTGCTGTTTCCTAGTCAGGGGCTCATTGCTGTGTCTGGGGGGTTCTGGGTGTTGCTGTAGGCTTTGCTCAGGAATTACAAACTGATATTTCAAGCGCTGAAATGGGGGAATTTCCGTTTGACGCTTGCACATGGAGTCTGCTGGTACTTTGGCGTGTTGTTTTGGTGGTTGGTGTAGGGTTTTTCCATTTCATGTTTGTCCTTTTCCCCTTATTCCCTCAGGAAAAACACTCTCGTCTGCATCAAAGGAAGCTTTGCTTTCAAATTACGTCAGCCACCATGATTTGCAGTTTTTATTTCTGCAGGCTGAGTTCAGTGTGCTAACTAGCATCTGATCCATGCTGAAAAATTGCCCAAACTTTTATGTTCATGGAGAAGTGTTTAAAGCCCCTTGTATAGGTGACCTTTTGCCTTCCTACTTCCATTAGAAAGTTTCTGAAAATAACCCTTTAAGCTAGCCTATAAAAAGATCTTCAGTGTGAAGAAAAACTGAATTTCAGGATCCAGCTTAGTGCACCCCAAAGATGTGAGATGATGTGGTTCGGGGCCCACAGTGCAGCCAGATGGCCTTGAATTTCAATAGATGGTTGCAAAACATGATTTGGAAATGGTCTGTAGGGATGAACTGACTTTATTCTTTCAGTAATGCAGAATCTATTGCCTCTATTCTAATTGTCTCTAGAGGTTTTTTGTTTTACTTCATTTTTTTTAATTTGATTTTGTCTAATTCTGAAAACAGTTTGTCCATGCATACTGCAGACAACTTCCAGATGCCTGGTGTCATTTGGGGGTTATTTTATTCCAGCATTAGCTGAAAATGCAGCATTGGCTTCTTCCTGTCTTGTCTGGTACCTATTTCATATGTGCGTTCCCTAACGCCAGGGTCTGAGACATCTCTCCCATTGCTTACACCCCAGGAATGAAAATGCCATGGTAGGGATGTCTCTAAATTAATTTTGAGAAGGAGATTATGTCAGTTTGTTTGCTTGTGTTTTTTGGTTTTGCTTGGTTGCAGGGGAGAGGGTGTTGGTAGAGGCTTGGATCTTTTTGGAAAGGGCAGAGAAGCAAGGAGAATGGACATAGATGGGGAAGAAAGTGATTATTTTTCCAATTCAATGTCAGCAGCTGTAGTGCTATCCTATTTGGGAGCTGACATGCTGCAAAATATTGCCCAGTGCAGCTTGCTGTGGGCTGGATGCAATGGTGGGCAGCCTGTTACTGCTTTTTCAAAGACAAGAAATGTTGGGGGTATTTTGTCAAGTGTAGCTCAATTTGTTGAAGCTCAAGGGTGAGAATCCTATGCTGATATCTTTAAGTTACAGGTAAATAAAGGTGTCTTGGCCTTTATGCAAAGATGACAGATGGACTCCCACACCCCCAGGTTTCTAAGGTGATGTGTTTGGTTCTTGGTGGATTTAAGAGAAGTAAATAATTATCTCGTCCCTGTGACCTCCGTTGACATTAATGTAAATATGTATTCCCTACAAACAGTTCTATATACCTTTTTTGAAGTTTATGAAACCAAAGTTATTTAATTACTTGTTTTCAAACAAAAATACCTCCTAATCCTAGTAGTTGTATTTAAATCCCACTAAAGAATGATCCAGGGCCTCAAATCTGCTGTGAGTGAAGCCAGGAATGAAACTTCAGACTTCAGTGATACAGTATCTGCTCTGTATATGACAAAGACCTGAATGACAAGGGGAATCAAACATTGTGTTAAGCATTAAACTAGGAACTCTCTGAACCTAAACTTCTCAGATATCTTTTTTTCTCTAGTGAATTTTAAAACAGTGAGAAACTACTTTCCTGAGCCTGTGACCGCAGCATCGGACGACTGAAAACAGCAGTGCTCTTGGGTGAAGTCCCTTCTTTGGTAAAAGGTGTTTACTACATTTTTTCTGCTGAACTCTTGCAGCAAAGTGGAGTATTGGCATCTTAGTGCCTGGGCTGCAGAGGCTTGAGTGAGCTGCCGGGCTGCGTGGGCAGGTAGGGAGAGGCATCCCCTAGGATGTGTTGGCTGAAACTTACATACTTAAATGAACTTGTCTCCCGGAATTGTTCTAAAGATTTGAAGAGTGAGCCTTTAAGCTCAGCTGTGATGAATTGGTGTTGAGCTTGTGCATATTTTTAATGATTAAAAATCTGTTTTCCTTTATGATCACAGTCCAAAGAGCTGGTGTTACAAATAAGCAGCCATTAAGATGTCTGCTATAAATGGCTGGTCTGGAAATGCTGACTGGTGTCACAACTACTTTCAGGGAGAAATCACTTTCTGCCTTGTAAAACAGTTTTCTGTTTGCAGGGCTGAGTTGTAACCAAATGCTGTTTCAAGCTGTTCTGACGAGCTTAGCATTTCATCCATCAGAGAAGTTTCCTGGGCGGCAGGGCAGCGGGATGTATGTGCCCCATGTATTTTCAAGCCAAGTCCAAAGCACTGGAGTTGTGTGGGAAAATAATTCCAGTAAAGTGGGCAACAGATATGTTCTGGCAGGTGTAAACTTGTACTTTATGGAAACTACAACAGTATTCTCATGTTCACTTAAAAAAAAACAAAACAAAAAACACCAAACCCCAGGAAACCAAACTCAAAAAATGTGTAAGCATATTTCTACAAAGAGTAGGTAAAACTTTAACCAGAAGGTGAACCTCCTCACGAAGGCTGGGACAAACCTGAGTTGGGAGGCTTCCTATTACATGTCTGCAAGCAGGAGCCCCCGGAGGGGTGGGTGCCCTCGGTGGAGCTCGCCGGGGCAGGCGGCCCTAGGGACAGGCCCAGGACTCCTGGTCCTGAGGGAAGGGCCTTTTCCGCTAAATGCAGGTGAGGCCCCTTCGGATCACTCAGCCTTTTGAAAAACCGCCTTCGCTCGTGCGACTGGAAGCGCCGGGGCCCGGGGACGTGTGCCCGTCAGTGCACGGTAGTTGACTGGACGATGGGAGTTTGCTGCTGCTGTTACTTCCTCGCTCCCCAGGCTAACGGCTGTCCCGCAGTCAAGGCCCCGCTCAGGCGCAGGCCTCAGGTACCGCCGCGGCTCCGGCCGGCCGGCCTCGGCTGTCTCTCGCCGCCCCCTTCCAGGAACTTCTCCTTGAAAAGTGTTCTCGGTAAAGGTGGGTTTTCCTCCGCGGTTTTCGTTCGGTTCTTGCGAGGAGCCGTTCTGGGGAGTGGGAGGCCTGGCCGACACTAGGTGTCAGTGTCGGGCTTCCCGCCGCTCCCGCGCGGCTCAGTCGCTCTCGCCCCACACCGGCTGTAGCAGCCGCTCTTCTTTTTAAAATACCGGTTGTCCTGAACTTTGCGGCCACATCCTAAAGCCCCTTTTGCAACAGGCACTTTATAGCACTCTGCTTTAAAAAAAACCGGTGCTTTTTTTTTTTTAATGAAGTTTCAGCGGAGATCAGCACCTACTGAGTTATCTCTGTCACAAACCAAAATGTAAAAAAAAAAATAAAATAGATGCTGTAGCCATATTAGATACAGATATTTTTGTTGACAAAGCTCATAAGCAAACATCTAAAGGTAAAGTGATGGTGCACCTCCAGCTGTGTCCCTGGACATGGACACCCGTGTAGTCTCTCAGTGTTCCACAAGTCACACCAAATTATTTCACTTGGTTTGGTGTTTCATGAAGGCTGTTCTTCAGTCAGGGGCGAGGTGAAAGCTTGGGCTAAAAGCTGAACCTACTCTTGCTCTACAAGTTGCGTGAGGAAAGGGAAAAGTTTCCCCCAAGCCCCACCGCAAGTGGCATTGCAGGTAGGTTGTTAAGGATGCTTAGGCAGGACCGTCCCCAGAGTTTGGTCCATGTGCTTTGGTTTGGCCTGGCACATGGAGGGGTGGCCACCCAGAAGGGCACATACTGGGCCACATATGTGGCATCCTACCTCTGCACAGATACTTATTTTTACAAAGCTTGGAAAAAATACCTCTGTGCCTGACCAAGCTCCCACTGAAATCAACAGGAGGCTGATCAAACTTCACATTCTTAAGGAGATATATTGCTGCTCAAGAAGGTGGCGAGGGAGCCAGATCTCGGCCATTGTAACCTGGGGAGGGGCTATGGAAGGATTACTACTGGCAACTCGTGCAGTGGAACGAAACCAGAGATGAAGAAGATGCACTCAAATTCTATCTGGAGACAAATGTCCATGCTTTCTAACTCCAAGCAGAAGTTTCACTTATCTGATCTGCCAGTTGATTTTACAAGACTTATTTTATTCATTACAAAAGGAGTAGGAGCCAAGCTGCTGCTTTTTTTTTTTTCCCTTTCTTTTTCTTTTAAATACTGCTAGGTTCCATTTTCTTGACATATGAGCTTTTCCATGACTGGAGTTTCTTTTAGCTGAACTCAGATAAGATGAGAGAGAAATCTCAAGCTGGATCTATCTTACTTTATAACTAAGCAGTGTTCCAAAATGAAATCAGAAGGTGAGGGAGTAAAAAATCAGTCTGGAAAACACTAAAAAAGACAATGTCTGCTTTTTTCCAGCTGACTCCAGCTGGAGCAGAGTTGGGCTTCAAGATGTTTTGAAGTGCATATTCTTCACTTCCAGTTGCCGAGTTGCTTTTGCCAGGAGCGAGCATCCAGCGCCCAGGCCCTGGCACCTCGTACGACTGGAGCATGCCATCAATAGTCCTTTCTGGGGACACACCCCTGCAGACCTAGCACTGGTGTAGCTTTACCTCCAGTAGCAGGGAGATGTATGCTAAAACAGGCACTATAGCTACTGTGTGCGCATTGTATACAGCTGCTTTGCATGGGTGTAGCTTACACGATTCTAAAGATGTTTCTACCGCAGAGCTGTATCTCTGTAAGAGGAAAGATAAAGCAGAGGTAAGAGACAGTCTTGTGAAGATGCTGCCTCTTTGACTCTCCAGAAACTCATTGTACTGAGAGAAGGAAAAACTGGGGAAAGCCCAGCTTGGCCAGGGCCAGAGAGAGCATCTGGGCCAACACATGTTGGAAGCAGGGCCTTAGGTTAGGTGATCTAGAGCATTACCAAGCCAAGTCCTGCGTATTTCCATTGAGGGAGATTTCGCCACAGCTCTGGGCACCCTATCCCAGCTTTTAGGTTGTCTCACAGTGGAGTTTTTCTTGTGTCTGAAGACAAAATTTGGCCTGAAATGACTTGACTGTACATCACAGTGCATCCTCATGGAGAGAGTGCCTTCATCATCTCTACATTTCCAGCACTGAAAGACAGATGAAATCCCCCTGAGCCCTCCCTTCTCTATGCTGAATGAACCCAATCCCTTCAGCCTTTCATCACATGCCAAGGTCGCCAACCCCATAACCATCTTGGTGTGCTTACAACCCTGCTGGGCTCTCCCCAGTTTTTGAATGTCCCTCTTGACCTTGGGGGACCAAAACCAGACACAGTGCCCAGGTGTGATGTAGGATAGTTGCATCACTTGTTCTGCTGCCTGCACTCTGGCTAATACAGCACAGTTAGGTACTGATGGAGTCACTGCCATGGGGTATTTTTCATCAAGGGATTTCAAAATGCTTTGTAAGGATGTTTTAGGAATAGATCTCAGTTTCTGCCCTCCTGAGATTTTTCAAAGGAGGTTGAAGCTTCTTCAGCCCTCCCATCTACAGCCGAGAAGAATTAAGTCTATTGTTTTAACAGCCCTCTTCCTTTTGGCATAACAGTTAAATCCCTCACCTTCTGCAGTGTGTAACTCTAGAAAGAATTTTACAGGGGAGAAAAGCCCCCTTGGAGAGTAAGAGGGATGCATCAATTTTACAGATAAATGAAGTGCAATGAAATCTTTAGTTTCTTTTATGCATACACCTCATGAAAGGGATTAAATTTTTTCTAAACTGTTCTATAAAGGAAACACAATGTTTTTCTTAATTATTTCCCAGAGCAACATAACACAGACACAAACATGAGCCCTGGCTCTAATCTTGAAAATTTTATCAAAAAGCATATTCCAGCTGGGTGACTACTCCACCAGATCCCTAAGCAACAGGGTTGCATGTTTTGGAGGAGAGTGCACCAGCCTTCTTGCCCTGCTCTGTGCTTGACCAAATGCCAGACTTTAATCCAAGCAGGGATATGTGCCTCAGTCCCGTTGTCTTTAAAACAGAATCTATGGTATTTGACTTCCTTTTGGTAGCAGCAAGAGAGAAATGTTAGTGATCACCACCACAGCTACTAGGGTCTTTTTCTTGCTTGCAGGCATTTGGAGAGAGAGCAGCATTACATCACGTGACACTTGGGAGGTCTGCCCTGCCATCTCTCATTCAGAGTGCACACACTTAAATTGCCCTTCACAGATGTTTCTCCACCATGTCCATGAAACAACTCTGGTGCGGTAACCTACAGCCCCCCAGCATGGTCCTGACAGGGCTTTGCTGCCCTTCCTGGGGGGCACTTGAATTGGGATGTCCTCTCTGCAATTTAATCCCATTTCTCTTCCTATCCCAGCAGACTTGTTAAAGCCTCCCATCTCCTTTTGCAGCTACTGTTTTTGATTGTGAAAACCTTATTGCATCTCTTCTCAGTTTTCTCTTCCCTTGTGGGAACAGCCCTAATTCTCTCCACCCTTTCCTACACCATGACTAGTTTCTCTCACTGCTTTCCTCCAGGCTGCTGTCAACACTTCCTCAAACTGTAGCATCCCAAATGACTCATTTCTGCTGAGGCCAGACTGGTGCCAAACAGGGGGGAGTATCACTTCATGTTTTCACACATCTCACCACTGTATGGTGTGACCCAGTATGATGCTCACCCTTCCCTGCAGCAGCAAGGGACATACACTAACACCCAAATTCAGCAGAACAGCTGTGTAGCCAGGTGTGGCCTTGTCACATGTCTGCTCATCCAGAAACCCATGCCAGGTTTGCACTTTCTCTTGTCCTTATCAAACTGCCTTCTGTTTTTCAGGTAGTTTATCCAGTATGGCTAGATCATTTTGAATTCCTAGGCTGTCTCCTGTGTACTGGAAGTCCTTCCACCATAGCTGTCACTTGCAAATTTAATAATCGTACTCCAGGCTCTCAGTATCTAAAAGCATTAATGAATATATAGTATAGTACCATAGACTGGCTTCAGTGAAATCCATTCTTGCTGCACCCTTCCAGTTTGATCAGGGATTTACTGACAATGACCCTTTGAAACAAGTTTTCTAACTGCTTCTGAACTTCCCTTATGATAGTGTCACGCTGATTCAAGTCACCTCTTCTTATAAGCACACCGTATGAGAAAATGCCAAAGCTTTACTATAGTCAAACCACATCTGTTGCTTATGTAGAATGACAGTTTCTACTTTTATCCTCTCATAGGAGGAACCTGAAATGGGTTTCATATTAGTTCCTCATTAATCTGCGTTTCCTATCACTCATCTGCTTGTCATCTTTCATGGCCTTCTATGATGGAGTGACCACATCAGCGGACAAGTGAAGTGCTATGGATGTCATCTATCTGGACTTCTGTAAGGCCTTTGACACAGATCCCCACAACATCCTTCTCTCTAAATTGGAGAGATATGGATTTGATGGATGGACTGTTCGGTGGATGAGGAATTGGTTGGATAGTCGCATCCAGCTCAATGTCCAGATGAAGATCGGTGACGAGTGGTGTCCCTCAGGAGTCCATATTGGGATCAGTACTCTTTAATATCTTCATCAATGATATAGACAGTGGGATCAAGTGCACCTTCAGCAAGTTTGCAGATGACACCAAGCTGAGTGGTGTAGTTGACACACCTGAGGGATGGGATGCTATCCAGAGGGACCTGGACAAGCTCGAGGAATGGGCCTGTGTGAACCTCATGAGGTTCAACAAGGCCAAGGGCAGGGTCCTGCACCTGGGTCGGGGCAACACGCGGTATCAATACAGGCTGGGGAATGAAGGGATTGAGAGCAGCCCGGCCAAGAAGGACTTGGGGGTACTAGTGAATGAAAAGCCGGACAGGAGCCGGCAATGTGTGCTCGCAGCCCAGAAGGCCAACCACATCCTGGGCTGCATCCAAAGCAGTGTGGCCAGCAGGTCGAGGGAGGGGATTCTGCCCCTCTACTCTGCTCTGGTGAGACCCCACCTGGAGTCCTGCGTCCAGCTCTGGAGCCCTCAGCACAGGAAAGACATGGGTTTGTTGGAGTGTGTCCAGAGGAGGGCCACAAAAATGACCAGAGGGTTGGAACACCTCTCCTATGAGAACAGGCTGAGAGAGCTGGGGTTGTTCACAGCCTGGAGAAGAGAAGGCTCCAGGGAGACCTTACTGCAGCCTTCCAGTTCTTAAAGGGGGCTTATAAGAAAGATGGGGACAGACGTTTTAGCAGGGCCTGTTACGATAGGACAAGGGGTAATGGTTTTAAGTTAAAAGGGGATAGATTTAGACTAGATATAAGGAAGAAATGTTTTGCGGTGAGGGTGGTGAACCACTGGCACAGGCTGCCCAGAGAGGAGGTAGATGTCTCATCCCTGGAAACATTCAAAGTCAGGTTGGACGGGGCTCTGAGCAACCGGATCTAGTTGCAGATGTCCCTGCTCAATGCAGGGGGGTTGGACTAGATGACCTTTAAAAGTCCCTTCCAACCCAAACTATTCTATCATTCTATGATTCTATGTATTTGCAAGTAACCTCATTCGTTCTTACAGTGTTTTTCTGGGAACTGAAGTTAAGCCAACTGGTCTTCAGTTGTCTTGCTCATCTGTCCCTCCTTTATAAAGCTAGGGACTCCATTTTCCCTTGGTCAGTCTTGTATGATCTTGGTCACCCTCCCCAAATTCTCAGGCAACCTCAGCCAGCTCTGAGATAGTTTCTGCCAGTGGTGGAAATACCTATGGGGAATTTCATTAAGCACAACCTGTTTGAAATATATAATTTATCAAAATGGTCTTTTTAAATAAATTTAAACAACTCTTCTTTTAGTACCCTGAAATCTCAGTCTTTTGGTGGCAGTTCTGTCAGGTGTCCAGTCATACTTCT
The DNA here is from genome assembly GCF_964289735.1 of Phaethon aethereus. NCBI lineage: Eukaryota > Metazoa > Chordata > Aves > Phaethontiformes > Phaethontidae > Phaethon > Phaethon aethereus. The sequence goes on along the minus strand of NC_138576.1, from coordinate 91,258,699 downwards.
TCCTTGCAGTGGAAACAGAAAAAAAATCATATTAAACACTGTCATTGTTGGCATTGATAGATTTAAGTGATAGAAACGTGGGAGGGGAAAGGCCTACCAGGTTCAGGAAGTACCATCTTCAGTGGACTTAAAGTATAACATAATGCAGAGACTAAGCAAAGTTCTGCACCTAACAAGCCAAACACCCTTTAACAAACTCCTGCCAGGAAGCTATTACCCTGCACTGCTAGCACTCAAAAGGCAGGCTGAGCTTTTGGAGACCTGGGGGTTTACCTTTTACTTTTCCTTATTACTGAAGGTTATGCTTCTACTCATGGCTGCAGCACCAGCACGCTCTTGGCCGCTGCCCTGCTGGGTGGACAGCCCTTGCAAGCCCCCAGGCACTGCGGTTTGGGTGGCAACATGGGCTGTGGCCGGAAAGGGAGGCCAGGGGGAAGAGTCCCCAAGGCAGGAGATGGCTGTGGTGGCCTGAGGAGTGCAGCCCCAATGTGGGCTGTCATTGTCAAAGGGCCTCTCCCCCAGCCCTTGGTGCAAAGGGAGAGAGGTGCAAGGCCTAGGCTTGGGCTCCCTTGGTGCAAGGCTTTGGACTAGTGGTGGGACAGTGAGGAGGGAAAATACAAATGACATCTCCAGGAGGGAGCCTGCATGATAACAGCAATGCTCAACAGCTAAACAATGTTATTGCTAACTTTTATACGGGTTCTTGTTCTCAGTTCAAAGGGAAAGACACTTTATTCAGGGCTTCACCCTTTCCTGCAACAATCCCTGATTTGCTTGTGACTTGCCCATGGCTGTATGATGGCCATGCTGTCTCTCGCTCTCAGGTTTTTGGGGTTTTTTTGCAGTATTTGCAGCATCATCCCAGATCAGAGACCCTCAGAAATGTCCCCAAGCTGTAAAAATGGGTTAATCACTCAATGATCTCTTGTTTCCAATTCAGTAAAGAATTATACAAGCAGTCATAAATGCTGATCTTTGAAAACAAGAGCAGCTTCCCATGCAATTGTTTAGTTCAACCAATGTACAAAGCAAAAATTTTCTTGGAATGTTACATTATTGTTATTTTTTTTAATACTAAGCGGTCCTTTAATGAGGGTTAATCTCTGACAGATGGCTCTGTCCATCTGGCACTACTGAAGTGTGTAAAAGTCTAATTTATGTGGAAAATTTATTTAAAATTGTATATGCATTAGAAACAACTAAAACAACTGATCTTTTCATCCTGGGAGTGCATGATGATGCCAAAGCACCACTAATAAATTCCACTGCCAAGAAGTCAGAGATAGTTTGCAGACAGAACTGATGGCACGAGCAATTTTTCTCCTTTTGTAGTTGTGAAATACTTCTAAGGAAAAAAATCCTGTGAAAAAAGCGCAATACCTCTCAGAGACAGATTTGCACAGGCTCTGGCGTGTGCTGCAGGAAGGCACCATATCAGCATCTGCCTTGGTCGCTGGTACGAGGGAGGGCATCCCTGGTGAAAAGGCAGAGTTGGAGATTCTGGCTCCAAGTGTGCTCAGCTCAGTGCAACACCTGAAGGAGTGACGATGGACCACTGTCGCTGCTTCTCCCACCCGACTAGCAACTTTATACCCATCCAGCCTGCTACGAAGGGCTGAAGCTCTTGCTGGCTGCGCCGGTGGCTTGGGGTGGTGAGGGCATCGTCTGGAGCAGGCAGCGAGGGGAAGCCAAGTACAGCCCCAGCAGGGGAAAGCAGGGCTGCGTGCCCACACTATGGGACAAGAGGGAGGAGGAGGAGATGGGGACCCTCTAGAAAGCCTGCAGAATAGCTCAGGTAGGGAGATGAACGCACGTGAAACTAGGCTTTATCAGTCCTGCTGCTCATGGAGCAATGCTACTTGTGCAGCCATCAGCTTCAGAAAAGTTGAAGAGGCAGGAGAGGCCCTGCAACAAACAATTGCACAGGAATTTTTAATAAAACACAGAATTTACCATCTTCAGAGCATGATCCTGCTGCCATGGTGGCCTGTGTGGTGAATCCCCTTGGATTTTGGGGGAACTTGACTGGGTTGTTACGTTGCTCTGGGAATCTGAAATGTTATTTGGATGTGGTGTGATGCTCAGAGAGTAAGGCAACCATTTGTCTATGACAAAATAAACATTTATCTGTTATTTTTTCTTCTTTTAACATCGTCAAATAATCAACCTGAGAAGGAATACCACTTTTAAATTTCCTAGAATAAGAAAATATTATTTTATGTCAGTTCAGAAAAAGTTCTTTCTGTCTGCAGTGGGCAAGATGGTTGTCTTATCTTGAAGCATGAAAGGGTTGAAGTTTGAGTATTGTTTCATGCTGCAGTAAAAATATTATTTTGTCCTGAAGATCGGAACAGAGTATTCAGTATTCCTCCAGCCAGCAGATCTATATTAGAGTGACAATACACAAGGTTTTCTTAGCAATGGTAATTTTTTTCTACAAAAACAGTGTCCTAAAATTAAATCCTTAATGCTTTGCATTTAAAAAGTGCTTTCTCTTTTGAGACTTCCAAGTCAGGTTAGCCTCTTAAATCTGTATGGAAAAATCTTAGATGCTTTATTAAAAAGGAAACTAATCAGGCTCTTGCTACGTGATAAAAATCTATTAAAATGTATAATTTCACTAAACGTATTTTCTGGTGGTATTTTAATCATGGAGTATCTGACAGCAGAAGCATTGTTTCTATTAAAGTGCAATGGGATGACTTAAAAGGTTTAGAACACACTTTATTTCCTTTTAAATGCTCTATGATTATCCCCTAGCAGTGAGACGTAATGGCTCCAGGCTGCTCTGTTCAAAGCCAAGCCTCACTGTACAGTGGATGTTGGGGGAAAGCCATCGGGGTGCTGGTCCATGAATTGGAGGAGCTGAAAGCGGATCTGTGGACCATCATACTCTGCCTTCAGGACTGTCTCTCAACTCCTGAGTTCAGAGTGTTACAGGACTATGAAGCTGCAGTAGTCAGTCAGGGCTACCAGCATGAAAACTAGAAGCTGGAGCTCATACTTTTGGTACAGGAGGCATGGAAAATTTGGTAACCAGGCTTACTGTGGGTCAGGCAGCCTCTACAGCTTGCCACCAAGAGATGTACTGGGAAAGGTCCGGAGTTAGTGCCCTTCTCCAGACCTTGGGCACCCAAACCTGGGTCCTGTCTTGAGGACTGGTGGTAATATCTTGTTTTTTCAGAACCAAACAACTTTCATTGCATCCTTTAAAAGAAAAAAAAAATATCATTGGTGTTAATACCTAAATTTTAAAATAGTGGTTTGAACACATGCTCAGGAAATGAGACACATGAGTTTTAAGCCTTTCTCAGCTCAAGGATGTTCAAACCCACATCAGAGAGAAGCAGCATGAAAGAGCCTGTAGCCACAGGGTGAGCGAGTGCACTTGGGGCACAGAGTGTAGGTCTTCTTACACATTGCACTCTAGTCTTCAAGTGAAAAGTGAACTTAATTTTGGGAATACAGATTGGAGCCTCGCTGGCTTTCTGAGTCATACTTCCCCCTGCCTGGTCTCTTCTGTGCTTTGGAAAGCTGCGATTGTACTGCCTTTGCCCAAGGGAGGTGGCTTCTGACCCTGTGACAGGTACTTAAAATTGTTGCCTAGGAATAAAACTGCCCTGATAGAAACCTCATGGAGACAAGGCACAAGTGCTCTGTAATTGAGTAGGAGCTATTGAGGTCAGCTCACAGCCTTCATTTTACCTTCATCTATCACTTTCATGGCAAAAACTACCAGCACTTCACCTCCACTGAAATAAATGTCCTGAGCTCAGTGTCTCTATGTAAAAACACAAGTGGTGGTCACAACATCAGCAGACTTTCATTCCCCACATACTGTTTTAAAAGCTGACTTGCAGTTCTTCTCTCTGGAAATACCAGCTCAAAAGGGTTGCAAAGCACTCAGATACTTTAAAAGAGACTGGCCCCATTGGAAAAGGTCCTGTGTGAAAGCCGCACTGTCAGCTGTTTGCGCCTTCCCAAGTGCAAAGACAGCAGAAATCCTGCGTTGTAGTGGGGGAAAACCCCGGTAAGGGTTTTCTGTGACTCTCGCTGGTCAGGCCGAAAGAGGGACTGTATTTGCTGACGTGAGAGGTCTGAGCCTGTCCCTGGAGGGGCACACAGTTTCCTAAACTTAAACAGCTGAAGGAGAAGAGAATTTCATCCAACAGCTATTTAGAGTGAAATGCATAAGCATATCTGCCCTTCCGCTGCCGAGGGTGTGCTCTGTGGAACCGAGGCATTTTATTGTAATTTTCATGCTACAGGAGGGTCTCTTAGAGCCCTGACTCCCACAGTCCAGGGAACACAGGACAACCTCCAAATTGATTAAAAGTAGTAATTCAGTTTCTAGCTGTCATGAGCCAGAGAGAAGCTGGAAATTGTTACTTGGTTTTGATTAAAGGGTTCAAACAAGGAAAGGGTCATAGATATTTTCTTTTTTAATCTCGTTATTTTAAAACTAGCCCCTTTAATATAAGGGAAAAGCCTGATTTGTGATTTTTGGACATGTGTAGTTGGCAATTCTGTGAATAGGACTACAATGCATATGCTAGCTCAGTTAGTGTATGGTTCACCATATGCACATTTTAGAAATTAGGACCCTGACGTCCATTTGTCAGTTAAATCTCCCCAGATCTGGGTGCCTTGGATCTGTTCTGGAGATGCTGGTAGGCATTAATTAGTATTTGCATTGCAGCATCTGATGCTACCTGTGATATCTCTAGCTATAGCAAGAACCATTTTTCCAGGGGTAGCATTCACAGTCAGGCTTCTCAATATAGGGGCTTGACATTCATAGCACCACAGGGTATTTTTAAGCTCAGTTCTTTCCTGTAGTTGAAGCCTTTTGAAATCTTTGGAACCACTGCCCAGGACAAAGTACAGGTAAAGGAGAGCCTGCCCAAGTAAGAGCTGACCTTCTGTCTTAAGTGTTCTACTATGACAGGAACTATTTCAGGTAGACTATAAGTAGCACTTCATAGAAATAATGGTTTTCCCATGACAGCCAGTTTTTTGTACTATCATTAAGCTTTGCAAGACTTGACATACAGACATGGGAATGCAACAGCAAAGTAACAGAGCAGCCAGAGCCCTTCATACATAATCCACTTGTTCTGCTTTCTCCTAATTGTAAAAGGAGTAGGCAAGACTGGTTTCCTTTTCCCTCCCCATTTCTCCCTTTGTGTAGAGAAAGTGAGTTGACTGAGCCGGTCTGATCATGGAGCAGTTGGGAAAAAAAAAAGGAAAGTCATAAAAACTGAATGCATGTTTCTTTCCCTTAAAGAAAAGGAATGGATTTGGAGAGTTATGCATTCCTGATTCTAAATTTGAGAAAATAACCAATTCTTTGACATGGAAAGCTCATTCCCCCACTACCAATACTTAAGCCAGGAAGGCAGATCTCGTAGCTTGCTGTTCACTGTTATGTTTGTGCGTTACTTAGCTGGAAGGCTGTTTCTTATGCTGTGACTATAAGGGAGTGCAGGCTTCCAGCCACAGAAACAAGTTCCGAGGCTAGAACACAAGCTCAGCTGTTGTCAGTACAAAGTAACATTTAATTAACGTAGAAACTGTTACTGAGGAGTTTGTCTGAACAACAAATGATCAAAGAAGATGTCTCTTCCCCCCTTTCATTGCTCTGGTTTAACTCCCTACAAAGGGATGTTTTGCACACTGGGCATGGAGGAGGGGTGTCCTTCTTTGAAGTTGTTTTCAAGTGCTTTTGGCAAAGCTGGTAAGAAGTGTGATGTTTTCTATCTCCTTCTCTTTGCAATAAAATTACCAGCTGCAGAGGCCAAAGCCTTTCGCCAAGAACTGTGGAAGAGCGCAAAAGGCTGCTCCTCCAACCAGTGCTGAACCGCTTCCCAATAAACCTGCTCTACTTCTATACTGGCTTTTTTAGAAGGTAGTTATAGGCCTCCTTGCTCAAGCACGGCAAGGACATGATTAAAGGACATGTTGCCCAAGGGGTCCGTGGTAAGCTGGGACCAGGAACCTGGACCAGAGCTGAGCCTAAGCCATGTTTTTAAAGTTTTGTTGTTGGTAGCACTTTCGGCCCCAGTCAAACCTGAAAGGGGCCTGAGCTGGAGCTTTTGATGGCTCAACTCCCTGCTTAACACGCTGTTCCCAAAGTGAAAGCATGTCTTAAATGGCACTGTTAAGTGTCACATAATGTTACTGAGTTAGTTCTGTGTTTCCTGATCCAGAGGGAAGGAGCAGCAGCAGGGAGGAAGGGCAAGACCACCCTCTTCAGTGGTGGTGCAACTAATTAAAGTAATTAAAGTCATGCTGCAGCCATGACCTTAGAGGACCTGCAGCAAAGACACAGCTCTTGATTCAGTCCTGAGCAGTGCACATGGTTCAGTAGATAACTGTTTAAGTAGTACTCCATACAAGGGATTACAATGTATTAAAACCAGCCTTCTGGCAGGAACAAAAGAGACAAACACACACAACCCCCAAAATAATGACTTAAAACTTTAAAAAAAAACGATTCATGTAAAAATGAAGAAGTCTTTTCAGTAAGAAATTAAAAAGAAACTTGAGGATAATACGCTTATAGGCATCACAGAGGTTGCTTAAGGACATCATTTTAGAAGCTGAGAATAAATGTGTCTCTCTAATGAATAAAAACTCTGAAAGACCCCTGATAAGCTGAAGAAGTCACTGTGGTTAAACAGCAGAAGCTAACAAAAGTTTACCAAAAAAAAGAGATAGGTTATTTATTTCAAGCAAGGAATAAAACATGATGTCTGTCCAAAGTTAAATGTAAAAACAAAAATAATTGGGCAAGATAAAAAATTTTAAAAAGCAAGTCACTAAAGACAAAAGCTAATATTAAAAGTTTTTAAACACATCAGAAGCAGGAAATTGTTAGGCTATGTAATAAAAGCTTGTCTGCACACCTACAAAGGAGCACAGAGGGATGGGGCAGGGGCACATAACGCCCTGCCCGGCTCCTCCCAGGCCCATCACAGGGGTCATCAGCCCACCAAAGGCCCATCTCCACAAGCCAGCGGAGCACAGAGGCACAAGACCAGGCAGGAACCCAAACCAAAGATCCCAAACGGATGAGCGAGCCACTTCTCTGTGCCCCTTCCAGGGCTGTCCCAGGAGCACCTCAGCCCCAGTGTCCAGGCTTGAAACCCTTTGCAAAGTGTCATCGGGAGCAGCTCTCTGGATCTCCTTTTGGACTGGGGGGGGTCACTGCCTGGGGCTGTAGGACACATTATGAGATACTGGGGAAGAGCATTTTGGAATTGCGTGTGATTTATTATGAGATGTTTAGAGGAGGAACCAAAGGCATGAAAAGGCTGGGATTTAGATGACTTGGGGTGCTTTGTGAACGTGCACCTACTGGGAATACCTCTGCAGCCTCACTACTGGTTTGAAATGGGGCATGGAGCTGTGGCAGCCTTGCCTTTCTCAAGCTGTCAGATCCAGCATGATGTATTATCTGCTAACAGAAACCAGCCAAAAGTCTGTGGGACCATGATATCAAGGAGTAAAAGGAGCAAGACAGGTAACAGGCCATGGCAATAAGGTTAGTAGAAAACCTTTGTGTTGGATTTTAGCCTTTCTTTATGGCAAAGAAACTTCCTAAAACTAAAGAATGAATAAATGAGACTTCAGAGCTGATAATATGAATAATGACTGGTTGGCAGGGCCAGAAGGTATTCACACCAGAGTTCTGAATATAGCTAGAACTCAGATATAAAGTCATGACACTACTACTGGATATATAATCAATCCAGACATAATACCTCAGCTGTGGTGACACAGGAATGGAAGATGACACTAATTTTTTTTAGGTGACACTAATTTTTAATCCAGGAAACAGATCAGCAATCCTGACTTCCACTCAGGGACGTGGCACAGGATAAGACTACTAGACAGGATAAGTAGTCACATAGACAAATGTGGTCTGTTGGGAAGGGTCCCATACTGTGTAGAGAAAATTCATGATGTTTTAGATTCCTTTGAAGCTTTTAAAAAATAATTAAATTGCCAGGGGGTTAGAAAGAAGATAATTTTTTGTATTAATAACTGGTTGAAAAATGAAAAACAAAGTTTTCTCAATGGAGAAAGGACATCAGCGGAATCCCTCAGGAATCAGTGGTAGGGCCTGTGCTCTTCAGCATACACGTAAACAATCAGAAGTGTGTGAACAGTGAGGAAACAAAGTTTGTTGATGATAAAAGCTATTCAGATGGACTATGTCCATGTGAGTTCAAGTTTTTCAAGGCACATAATGATTTACAACCAGATTCTTAACAGTGAAAATGCACAAAGTAATAAAAAGTTCAAGACATAACTGAAATATAACCCAGGTGCAAAACAATAACAGCTACAATCTGGATTTATAAATAGTCTCATCTACGCCATTTCCAAGTAAAATCATATATAAACTGATTTTAGTACTATAAATCAGTATTATAAAGAACTGCCTATTGTAAATTATCCTGTCTCTTTAAACTGGAGACAGTTGGCCACGTGGGCTGGCTGAAATCCACTATGAGATGTTATCTTAGCTTAAATTGGACAACTTCACAGGCTCCTAGAAATAAAGGCTGTAAAGGGACTTCGGAGACCAGTCAGTCCATTGACCTAAGACTATTATCATATGTACTTGCACTTTTCCTGACAGACTTGTGTTTCAAAGACTTGCAGCACTGGGGAACCTACAGGATCCACTTTGTAACCCTTAATATTGTGATGTTTTTCTTAATGTTTATCTTGAAAATCCTTTGCAGCAACTTAAGCCTATTATTTTTAATTGTGAATATGGGAAACAGATTATTCCTTTCCTTTGTGCAGCAACCTTATATGTTTTGAAGGATATAAAAGATCTTTATGACTTCTACAGTCTTCTTTTCCTTTGTCCTGAGAACCCAGATAATTCAACCTTTCTTCTTGTCATATTTTCTAGATCACTAGTCATTCGTGCTGCTCTTCTCTTGACTTTCTCCATCTGCAGGGATGTAAGCCAGACCAGCACAGGCAATATTCCTACTGAGTTGTTACCAAGCACCGAGTAGAGCAGAATGGTTATTTCTTATGTCTTGCAATCTGTAGTCTTGCTTTTACAAGAACAGTATTTACTTTATTGTCATCAGAACAACCTTGTTTATACTAGTTCATCTTCTTCAATTAGCTTATTAATCCTTTCAGATCATTTTCTGCATTCCCAGCTATGAATTGTGACTCTGGAGACCTATGTACTTTTGGTTCATTACCTAGTGACAGAGCAAACCTAGAAGAGATCCAAAGAAACCACCTCTGTATGTTTTATAAGCAGTGATAGACCACCAGTAGCTACTTTGTAGTCACATGTGCAACCAGTTTTGTACTGGCCCTATGACAGTTTTGTGTAAACCAGTGATTTTGAAATTATTGTCTTTAGGCTTTGATATGGGCTAACTTTAAGGTGTTTCTGAAATGCAGCAGAGAGAACTAGGCATATTTTCAGTAATTAAAATTTACCATGGAGGACTTTTCTCATGCATCTACATTAGAAAAGACTGAAAAGCACTCATCTAAACCATGCTTACCTAAATTACAATGAGAATATCAAATGAGATAGTGCTAAGGAAGGCCTCGCTAGAATCGTGGAATGTGGAAACTCTTGCTTTTGCCCTTTTCGCAAGAGCTGTTATCCCTATTGCAGAAGGAGAGCAAACTGGTTTAATGTTATTTATACTTCACAGACCTATCGTGGCTGATACTCGTCATCTTTGTCTTCCAGATAGAGTTTGTTCAATTTTTTCCAGCGTGAGTTTTTCAGTGAAAATTTTTTTTGGTCAGTTGATAATTTCCCATCTCCATTCTACACTTTTTGATGTTATCCACTACATTTTCCATTTTCTCATCTTCATGCCACCTTGTTTGCCCTCTGTGGGTTTGCTGAGGTTGCATCATTCTGAGGTTACTTCCACCAGGTCTTCAGGATCTCAGGATGAAGTTTATCAGTCCTAGTCCACTTGAAAACTTCTAAATTATCTGAATAGTTTCTAACTCATTCTTTGCCTACTTAAGAGTGAAAACTTTCTCCTTTGCAGCTGGTGCTGATTTTTTCAGATATCTGCTCCAGATACTTTTGCTCACTCAGATGCACCCTAAAACGAGCAAAATGAAAAGGCCAGAAAGGCAATTTCACAATATACTTAACCAAGACCAAATTAAAAAGAGACTGTAACAACTCAGTGAAGGCCAAGCCCTGTCTCATTTTTTAGGCATTATAGAATAACTGAATACAGGAGACAAATTCAGCCTTTACTCCAAAAGCACCTGGAACACAGACCAAGAACCATCAATCCCCATAATCAAAACACATCCACCATCAACAGAAATGAACCCAGTGGAAGAACCACATGTGAGTTAGGCAAAAGTTGCATGCTCCAGTGAGAAAACCCCACTGAGAACAAAGGAGGAATGATGAGGGTTCATAGCCAAACCACATACAGTTTGCAGTCTATTTGCCAAATTCTTCATCTAAAGATGACAGCCAGTGAAGGGACAAAACTCTTCACTGCTTCATCCTGCAGAGGTTCTTCTATCTCTCCTTAAGCCTCAGGATAAAGGTCTGGTTAAAACTAAGTGGCAAAACTTTTCCCCAAGTCTCTTTCATATGGCCTGAAAAAAGAGACTAACAGATCTTGTGAAACTCAAGCGGCAAACCACTAGTGCTGGGTGCCATCCCGGGAACACAGCTGCTTGAGTCAAGGGTCAATCGGAAAGAATCAACTCCTGCCCAACCCTTACAGATCCAAAGCTGAAATACTTTGAGGATCTTGATGAGATCTGGTGAGTTGCCAGTGGACACACGTTCTGCAAAACATAGGTCCAAGAAGAGCGGATTCCCCTAGGCCCCTGACACTGCCATTTGCCTCTGTGTCCCACACTCTAGCCCAGAGCAAGGCAGAAGTGACTTGGTGCGGAAATTTGGGGGGATCAGCAGCCAAGCCTAGACCACTTACCCCAAACTTTGTCATCCCATACCTTTGCTATTTTGTACTCTTGGTAGTGCCTAAGGTTACATCAAAAGGGGTTTTTTAGCTCTGTGGATCACAGAACTTCTTCACATGGTGGCAAAGATCCAGGGCTGTCTAGTCCATGTGATGCTTGCAGAAAATTAATATTCACTTTCCTGCTTCCCTGCTTAAATGGAGGAAAAGCCATCCCTCAAAGCAAACCTCTCTCTTTAGGAGAGATCCCAACAGTACCACAATTACACATTTTATATAAGGTGAGTCTTAGAAAGTCACGGGAAGAAAAGGTTTGAAAGAAAACTCAAGCTATGATGTTCAAACTCTTATCTACAGCTCTGTTAGAGACAATAAAGATAGGAAATAAATTATCTACCATTGCATTAAAACCTGTCCAATGGGCCACAAAGAGAGTGGCACTAAAATGCTGTGAATTATACTGTCTTTCCTCAGGGTGGAAATGTCACCAAACATCAGCCAAGATTAAATCACAGAGCAGAGAGGATGCAGTTCCAAATGTTTCCCATGCAATATCTAGTTAAGAGTGTTTCAAATCATTCCACCAGAAAAAAACGTCAGTCATTAAACAATTTGCCAAAAGAACAAATTACCCCTATGGAAGAAACAAACATTAATGAAAGAAAAGATTATGTTGATCAAAAGAGGAACTCAAAACACTAATAAACAACCTGCAAGAACTTCCTGAACAGAAATCAAATCAAGCCAGAGCTGCAAGCTCTACACCACAACTAAGAAAAACCTCCCTACTCAGTAAACCAGTCAATTCAATTGTCTTTACCCAAGTGCACCTCTGGCACAAAACATAGAACTATCATCTCTTGGAACATGAACTATGAGAAGAAGAGTCTCCCTTTAAAAGACATATCTGCAGAAGACCCACGCTTTGAATTGTTCACAAGACACTTTTTACAGAGGCTAAAAAGGAGCCAACTGCCAAGCCTCAGACATTCTACTGAAACTAAAACAGTTGATAGTCACTGTTATGGTTTAACCCCAGCTGGCAACTAAGCACCATGCAGCCACTCACTCACTCCCCCACGGTGGGACGGGGGAGAGAATCAGAAGAGCAAAAGTGAGAAAACTTGTGGTTTGAGATAAAAACAGTTTAACAGGTAAAGCAAAAGCCGCGCACGCAAGCAAAGCAAAACAAGGAATCCATTCACCACTCCCCACGGGCAGGCAGGTGTTCAGCCGTCTCCAAGGAAGCAGGGCTTCATCACGCGTAATGGTTTCTTGGGAAGACAAAGTGCCATAACTCCGAATGTCCCACCACTTCTTTCTTCTTCCTCCATCTTTATATGCTGAGCATGATGTCATATGGTATGGACTATCCCTTTGGCCAGTTTGGGTCAGCTGTCCAGGCTGCGTCACCTCCCAGCTTCCTGTGCACCTCTCACCTACTCGCTGGCAGGGCAGCATGAAAAGCTGGACAGTCCTTGACTGCTCAGCAACAACTGAAAACATCAGTATGTTATCAACATTATTTTCATACCAAATCCAAAACACAGCCTCATACTAGCTTCTATGAAGAAAACTAACTCTATCCCAGCTGAAACCAGGACAGTCAGTAATCCCCAGTATGATTCCCTGCTCCCAAGCTTGGAGTTGTAACTCTCTGCCAAGACAGTTGTCACTCAGACCAACAACTCACACCTCATACAGAAATTAGACACTGAGTGGATGCATGTGGAGAATACTTTCATTAACATTAATCACAAGAGAAGTTTCTAAAGCAGCATTCTTGGGTCTTGACATTAAAATCAGACCTCTCGCATCTTACGTGTCAATAGAAGTCCTGGGTGTGTGGGAGGAGTGCCAATTGTAGGGTTTCTCTGATGCACCCGCACCAGCTGCTGTTGGAGGCCCCAGGACTCTGGACTTTCTTCCATGTGACAATTCTTTCGCTTCTAAACAACATGCTGGAACTTTGCCTTGGAGATTTAGGTAAGACATAGCACCAGTTGTTGGCTAAAACACGATGCTGACATGTTGATACAAGGATTTGCTTGAGCAAATTAACTTTAAACCTTATCATTGCAGCAACAAGTAAATTAACAGTTCTTAAATCCATGCTTAATGTAACTTTTTCTGAAATAGGTTTGAGAATAACTACATGCTTCAAGATAGGCACTCAGAAACACTGAGGTAGGTTGGAAAGAGAGAAATGCCAAATATCATTCCTTGTGCCAGCCATGGCCTCCATTTGTTGTTTGCATGATGATCCTTGGCAGGTTAGCCATGATGTGTGAAGGTTTGATCCCATACAAGCACAGAGAGTATTGATGAGAACCTGATCTGGCATGAGGAGGCCATTATCACTGGTGGAGGACTCATGCTGTGAAAGCATGAGGGATGGCATGTGTCTAGAGTTTGGTACAGATGGACTAAAGCCAAACGGAACCAACAGGCATGCTGGAGAGGGAGAGCGACTTATAAAACCCTATGTCTATTTGCCACGCACAAGCCCACGTAGGTCCTATGTGTAAAACAGCAGTAGACACCTATGTTTAGGGACCTGCACCCCAACCTTCCTGTACTTCCTGGTTTCCTCTAACCTCAAATGATATACTGACTTGAAGAGGGCAAAGAGCTAAGAAATGCCGATGCTCATGTCACTCCGCTTCTGGGAATGGGTGGCCCTCTGAGCAACCCTGTCTCACTCCAGCTGCACACCGTGGCAGCCCCTGCTCTGTTTACATTAGTATTTCTAGCAGCTAGATCAAGTCTCTTCCTAAGGCTACAGCTGTCAGGACAGTTAATGAGGTGCATCTGACAGCATTGCTTTCACAAGACTTTACAAGGTGTTGTTAAGAGTCATTTGCTGTCACAAAGCACAGCGTTTGAGCAAGACATGAACTGTTCTGTGGAAGCCCAGGACAAACTATTGAAAAACTGAAATGCCAATAAAAAAGAGATGCAGGACATAGTCAAACCCTGAGGGTCTGAACAGACATTGCAGAACTGTGTTTACTTTGCAGTGAGCTTGTGTGTATCCATCCACAGGGCATATAAGTGGGGCTTTACAGTACAGTGAGGTCTCCATCACAGCTCTTGCTGTGTCTCTCTCTCAGACTTACAGGCAGGGATGAGATCTGCTGCAGGGACATCACAGGTCAGGACACTTGTGTATAATTTCCTAGGATATTAAAGTGGCTAAGGCATCCTTTGCTGCATCTGCCTTGCACCCTTTTCTACTCTGTTATACTGGAGAAAATAAGTGATGAGATGTGAGTTCCCATGCATAGGTGGATGGCCAAGAAATGAGACTAGGCAAGAAGAGCACTGAGTGATCTGTGCCACTAGTTTCAGTGCCTGGAAGAGCCTGAATATAGGGTTTCACATCCTAAGGAAAGGCTGGCAGAAGGCAACCTAGAGCTGAAATCAGTGACAAGCTATAACTGCGCTCCGTCTGCCCAGAGGCACATGGGCCCACACTAAAAGTTCCTCAGTATGGCAGACGGGTACTAACCCAGGTTCAGACAGACTGAGATGAAGATAGTGCATCTGTCTGGTGATGCGGATGAACTGCAGTCAGTTCTTTGGAATCTTATGTGTGATACGAGACCTGTTACTGGGATGATTCAGCTGTGATCAAATTCTGAGCTGGTGAAAGAAAGTGATTCATTCCCAAGACAAATTCTTGCATTTTGAATCTCGTTTTTGTTCTAATTCAGGATGAAAATTAAATAAGTAAACAAAGTCTAGGATAAAAATTTGGAGAGAAAGAGAAAAATGTATCCAAAGACATAGAAACCATCTTATAACGGCATTTGTGACGTGAAAAAAATGGCAATGTAACAATGAAAGAGAAATGAGAAAGCTGAAAATAAATTGAGAGACTTGGACTGCAATCTCTCATTTTCATTTTAAGTCATTCCAATATTATTCTTATGAAATCTTGCATCAGAATTGATACATTCCAATTAAAAAATAATATTTCATGGAAATTAATTTTCCATCTGTTTTGAAAATAGTAGAGGAAATCACAGTCTTTAGTTGGTAATAAGTGATAACAAAGAGTTCTTACCAATCTGGTCTTCAAACTTGCATTTAAAAATATTACATGGATGAAACAAAATCTTTGGAAGCAATTGATTTGCATTGAGCAAATTCCTGTTCTTGCCAGCTGAAGCCATAATTTGGGTCAGATGTCTGGGCAATTCACAGCTAGGAATAGATGAAGAATTGTTGAGATTTGCTTTGAAACACATGATGGGGTGAATTTCAATTGTCAAAATTCTTGTAAAGTTGAAGCAGAGTAGGTTCCTGCTGACTAGATCTTCATGAATAGTTAGTTGCAGAAGAATGGAAAAAATGAGTGGCAAAATGCAAACCAGGGAATATAGCAAAAGCTTGAACAGGAAGCCCAGTCCTTGAGAAACATTTTGACACCCAGAGTATGAACCTATCTTCAGTGGGATCTGTTGTCCCCACATTACAGGCCATGGGAACTTTCAGAGCAGCAAGGGGTTTACTTTGTAATGCACCAGGAACGTGTCGTTGTTCCTTGAAGCAGCACTGTTCTCATGCTGAAAAGAGAGACACGAATTGTTAGAGACAGTCTGGAGCCTGCAAATGAGAGACACACAGCCTTTGCTGAAATATGTGATGACAGCTGAGTGTCGCTTGATTTTGTAGTTGTCTGGGATTTTCCAAGGCACCTCTACTGCTTAGGTACCCACTTCCCACTGGCATCCAGTGGGACTATGGCATGTTGCTTTCCTACACTCCTTTCAACAGCTTCAATAGTGACGACCAGGAAAAGGCAATTCATTTTTTTGTGGGGGGAAACCTGTTTCCTTCTGACATGGGAAGGAATATTGACTTAAAAATATTCTCATCAAAGGGAGGTAAAACCACATAGGTCTAGGACAGCTTGGCTACCAGGGTGCCCCAGATCCAAGGGCCCTCAGTGTCCACTGGTCATCACAGAGGGCTGTGGTCACTGTATTATCTCATGTCTGTCCCCGCAGCTCAAGCCTGGGCAGCCCTGGGACCCCACAGTCCACTGGAAAGGCCACCCACTCACTGGGGGTCTCACAGGAAGGGAGTCAGCAGGGTTCCCACAGAGGCCAGCATGTTGTACCTGTATTTTGTGAGTCACTGCTCCAGGCAACAGGAATACAAAGCCAAAGTACACTGACACCTCCTCCCACACAGGTAAGCCTGCTGGACTCCAGTCAGAGAATCCAAAAGAAAATACTTTTAAAAGCACTTTAATTTCTGAAACAAACAAAATATGCAATCATCCTATGTTTAACATCTGCTAGAGCTAGGAAGTCTTCCCAAAGCTTACTTCAGCATCCTACCATACATATCCCAGAAATTACTGCAATTAGAAAAATTAAACTTCTGTGTGGAGGAGGAGGGTTTTTTAACATTTGACTTGTAACAGTGACCATTAGGTGCCAGTCTCTCAAGAAATGACAATTTCTTTGACCCTTTTCAAATGACAGAAGAGCATGGAAAAATACAAAATGAAACCCTATTCCATCCATACTGATCATGCTATGATAAGGAAAAAGAGAGTCTTCACAAACACAAAGTAAACCCAAGTTTACTTTTCCAAAGTAAATCTCACTGTTACTATCCACTCTTATATAAAGCAAAGAAATTCTGCCCTAAAATTGCAATTACATTTAAAACACATTTGAAATTTGAAAAAAAAGCAATTTAGATTACTTTTTTGGCACAATGACAGTTCTAGTTTTCAGCCAGCTTCAATTATCTTGTGAACCTTTCTGCTGCAACATTCCTGTACTGCCAAACCCACTTTTCTTTCTTCCACAAAGAAAAATGCAAAAATGTGGTGATGTTTCAATTGATTGTACTGCTGACAGAAATGGAAATTCAGTGACACCATGGTTGAATGTGCGTGTAACTTGGTCTTTAGGAAACAAAGACAAATCTTTGAATGTAATTGTGCTAACAAACAAAACACAGAAAGTGCTTATATCTACTACAGTTTGTTCTTACTAAGTTTTGCACCAAGAAAGAAAAAACAATAATTTACCAGTTGATCCACATTTTAAAATTAATAAATCAATGGTAATATGGTTATCTCTAATATGTTTGGTGTCCTTTTGTCACCTGTCAAAAGTTTATAACATAATATCAACAGCCCACACTGGCTGAAGTTATTCAATACAGTAACATATTATAGAATAAGCTGCTGTGTTTTTAAAACTTTTATTTGGTAATGAAGAAGTAATTTTCAATGCCAACTTTTATGCTGTTTTTTACACAGAATTCTGGGTCAGGAGCTGTTGTTAAAGAACATAGCTGAGAATGTCATCTCTGCTGTCCAAGCAAACACACACATCTATATAAAATCTCTTCTTCTTATCATCCTTCACTGCTAGGTTCAAAGTAAGTAAAAAAGTACAATTTTTTTATCTAAAAGAAAAGGTGCAGAATGAGATGCAGATAATAAGATGGAATCTACAAAAGTATAACAAATGTCTTAAAACTGAAGCAAAAAGAAAGGAAATGTCATACAGCAGCCAGACTCAGATAGAGCTATACAAATAATTGATTAGTGGCTTTTCTTTTTCAACAAAACAAAAATTAAGAGAAATAGGATTTTTTTTTTAATTTGAATGATATATTAGCTTATGCTTTGTAGAGTTAAACAGCTTTAGTATTAATACTACTTTTTCAGGTTTTAAATGAAGACTTTCTTTTGAAATGCATAATTGACTTATGTTGACTAATTTTTTCTCTTCATTTGCTTCTCTTTTGTTGAAATGCTGAACTAAACCTGCAAACGTGTTTCCATTTTTCTCTCCCTGAACTGCTTTAAGCTACATGGTCTACAAAGTGGTATAGTCTCTGATGCCAAGATGTTTCAAAACTCTAATTCGGTTGCATAAATATTGCATCCCCGCACTTTCCACAGCCCCATATTGCAGACATTAAATGGTATGTTAATTGTACTGTTATTTTGAGAACTCCGATTTTATCTTCTCTCAGGGTGATAGGCTTTTCAGTAAGTGGAAATCTGAGAAAAACTTCTGAGCTACAGTACCAATGTCTGAAGAACGACCGTCAATTCTGGAAGTGGGAAAGAAAAATGGAAACATGTCAGGGCATGGCTTGGAGCACTTGAGAAATTCCTGCCTTGTCTTACCAATGCATATTGTGTTTTAGAAGTTTCTAAAGGCAAATGCCTACTCAGTGGGTGGCAGAATTGCAGAAAGCTCTTCCTAGCAGAGTACAGGAGAGAATGAGAGAAGGAGAGAAGGAGACGAGACTGCTCAGTGCCTCCATCAGTTGGGCAAGCATGTGGAGACACTTTTATCTTCAAAAGCAGGGTGCAGGGGCATTACATGTGACCCAGTACTTCTTCACGCATCGGTTCACAAAAAGCCTCCAGCCCTTTTAATGAACTTTAATAGATTATTACTGCACATTATCAATTTTGAAGCTGCTGTACATGTGTTGTTAATATGCTATGGTATTTGTAATTGAATATGACCTCCTGTGACATTAAAAATTTGACTGTCCATCCCAAAAGACATCCACATGTTTTATGAAGGACGGGTGTGCTTCAATAAACCTTTTAACCAAGAACATATGCTCAATAAACAAAGAGCTTTTATTGATTTCATAAATAGCAAGACAATGTCAACCCTCAGCCAAGCAAACTCTTGGACGGCTTACTGAAATGCTATGGTAGTGTAATGGAGAATGGTAGTTACATGCCAGGGGGACCATTTACTGGTCTCCTTGTCTTGGGGCTGGGACCAGTGACTCAGCTGTCTCTCCCCTCAGCTCTATGCGGGATTGCACAGGATTCCCTGCACAGGAACAGCAGCTATGGAAGAACGGGAGCAAAAGGGTGCTGTGATCATGTTCTGCATCTTTCCTTCATGTCCTTTTCCTTGCATAGTCACTGCGTAGATATTCTCTTGACAGCTTTTCAATCAACCTCCAGTTCTTTTGATTCTCATCTTGTAGTGTGTGTCTTGTCTTCCAGTCTTTTAGTCATGTTTGCCATCTCCTGGGAATGACTCATGAGATCAACAAGCATTTCTATATAGGCCATGCCCAAGCAGGGGTTACCAGAACAGACAAACCACATAGTTACATGGCATAACAATGTTAGCCAACTGCCAGCGCAGATAAAATATTATTTTCCCTTAATTTTTTGCAGTTTTGGAATTTAATTTCTTTTTGCTTATGCCATTGTGGGGAGTGCCTGAAAATGGAAAGGCATTTTTTCAGTTAAATCTCCTGGCAAACTTCTTGTACCATTGTTATGTGCCCTAATTTAACACTCCTTTGTCAGATGAGTTCTACTGGAGATGTTCCGATGATGATGATTACATGACATTATACTTATTTTTTTGTACAGACCTAATGCAGTTCACTGGTTTCGTCACACCACCTGGTGCATTTCAGGAGTGGTTTTTTTCCCACATACGGTTTACTGCTTTTGATCAATTTTAATTTTAGCATTCTGGGATTGCTGGGAAGAAGCCAATGGGGAGGCATGTCTCCGTAGAAAGACCCCTCAATAAGTTGTTATGATAGAGTCTGATCCTCCATAAGTTCCTCCATGAGCTCTTTGGCATATGCCAATAACGTTCAGAGAAAAGTGGGACATTCAGCCCAGGCTGTACCAGAACAATGTGATTAGTCAGGCCAAGGCTAGTACAACCTAAGGCCCTGTACCATGGCAGAGGCAGGAAGAATTGCAGCAGCAGTTGCTCTAGCTTGGATATACATCAGAATGACGTTTTTACATATTTTGCTTTCAACTCCTAACAAAGTGGCAAAGTTCTTTCTAATTATTGTAAGAAAAAATATGGGTTAAATTGGAAAAAAAGAGACAGTATCAGTAAAAGTCTTTTTTTCCTCCCTACAAGAAAAAACAATCCACAGTTACTACTGTGTACCTTTTTAGTTGCCTATAACACTTCAGCAGTATGTCTTCTCCATTCAAATGTTCATATTATAACGTGGATGAAGAAAAATAATTTTCCTAAGTAAAATAATCATAGTGGAAAAGGGGATAAATAGACCTAGCTTGTTTCCATTATTCCAGAAGCCATTATAAGCAGTGCAAATAATAACGCCTATGCTTAATGTTGCTGACACTTCCCTATTT
Source organism: Phaethon aethereus (assembly GCF_964289735.1). Taxonomy (NCBI): domain Eukaryota; kingdom Metazoa; phylum Chordata; class Aves; order Phaethontiformes; family Phaethontidae; genus Phaethon; species Phaethon aethereus. Next base: position 91,238,578 of record NC_138576.1, on the reverse strand, counting down.
TCTTCCTTCCTATATTTCCCCTGCTTGAAGAGCCTAAGACTGATTAAAAGAATAAGTGAAATGTTCAGCATTTTTAGGGACATCACTCATATGGGGAAAACAATACATTTCCCTCCAGTTTTAGCAAAACCAAAATATTTGTGTTAAAATACAGTAAAATAATTTAAAAATTCATTCTGAGAAAGATACCAGCCTTTCTGAGCATGAGGTGAAGGGAAAATGAATGTCTTTTCCCTCATAGCAAATTCTTAAAAACTGATTTGTTAAACAGAGAAAAAACGTCCATGTTTTAGAGATGGCAGCTTTCACTTGGCAGTGATTTATCCTGGTGCCAGTCCTCACTGCAATATAGTGAAGTGTGTCCCAGTTTCACACTTCAGATGACTTGTATGCTCTTTAGAAACTTTTAAAAACTTGCCAGCTAATTCTCCAAACACCTCTCTGTAACGAGTATGGCCTAGTCTCTCCCAGCGAACTGAATATACTTGATCTCCACCAAATGGCCAAACAGCCTCCATCCCATGCCTGAAAATTAAGTAGGATTTTTTTCACCCTTCTCATGGAGTTTCCCAAACACCTATGGCGTTGGGGGCCTCCATCCCTCCTTAGCAGGCAGCAGGTCAACACCAAAAGCAACCTGCTACTTGTAACACTAGCTCCATCAACTCAAGCAGCAAAGGCACGTTTGATTACTGTGGCTCTGTAGATCCTAACTGTGCCAACTGCCTTTGCAGCAAGTCAGTTAGTTCCACATGAAAACATTTGTCTTTTTCAGTGTTCAAGTCAGAATTTGATGTTTAAATCAGATTTTTTTTTTTCCCAAAGGCTTCCAATCACAGTCTTTTAATTCCAGAGTAATGAACTAGTTCCAGTTCATATTCTATCCTGTGTGCAGATCAGTGCTCGCCCCGTTCTTAATGCAACCAGAAGCTATCTACTAGCTATGTGCATTAACTGAACTACAGCTGGCTAGTGACTGAACAGCCAGTGTGTGCCTGCCCAAGGAAAGTAGATGTTTCTGTATCCAGTTCTGTCTTATAGCAAGGAAAAGGCATGGTTTCACACCGAGTCAATACAGCAAGTCCACAGGTCAGTCAGCCACTCACTTGGTAACCGTAAACAGATAAATTCAACAGGACTGATGGGATTTGGATTAAAAGCATCGTGTAGAAACATATATTTACAATTTCATATATGTTGAATTGCCTGTGTATTTATAAAAATACATGCTACTTTGATATATAATACAGGAATTCAGAATGTTTTCCTAAGAGAAACTAAAATTTGTTGTGAATTGTTCCTGGGTGTGCACTAGTTTAAGTGCTCATTCTAGTTTTAAAAATTTAATTTTAGTCCATTTGAATTCATATTCCACTTGTTATTAAAATTAGACATTTCTAGATTTTCTATAAAGCTGTAAGTAGGCAGTTGCTGGTTTAAAAGTGTATGAGTTCTGTATGTGTGCCAATATGTAGAACTTCTAAGTTACATGACTTGGCATATGGCTTAACACAGGCAGGGTTGCTTCTCTCCTGTCACTGACGCCAAGTGAAGAAGTTCTCAGTTTGTTCTTTTTCTTTATGTAGGTCAGCACTTCAGCTATAGTTGTCCTCTAATTCTGCCAGAATCATGTCCATCTTATTCTAATTCTCTTAATAAAAGCCATAAATTATGATTTTAGCTCTATTTAATGATAACAATACTTCTAACTTGAACAAATAAATGTGGTTCTTTGAGAGAATGGCAAATGGCACATTTCTGAAACAGAGCTTAGATTCAAGTAGTCTGAAATAGCAAGTCCCTGTCTTCAGCCATGGAGGAGATACAACTTAACAAAAATGTTGCCAGAATACCCCGAAGAAGAGGTCATGTCCCCTTGTCTTCCCCCAGCCCATGCCAAGTCTCAGTGTGCTGTTGAGCTGTGTTGGTTTTGGACCAGGCTTGTAAGCTGACTGCGAGGGAGAGCACAGCTGATAGGGAGATGATGGAGGAAAGCCACAGATCCTACCACTGTGACCCAAGAGGAGGCTTGGCAGGAAGGGCCTCCCTGCTCTGCTCAGGCATTCAAGCTAAACCAAGCCTCTGGGGATGGCTGTTGGCAACCCTGTTTTACATGGGAAGAAATCTGCTTACAGGGGCCAATGTGACTTTTAAGCTACTACTCCAGAGATGCAGTTTTTGGTTCACATGCTTCCTCCCTCCCGTTCCTTTCCACTCACCCCACCTTTGCTACAAGTCCTTGGGGGTTAGTGAAAGGAATTGGGCAGTGAACCTTACTCAGGGCTCTGCAGCATGTTGCAGGGAGTATAGAATGTCAGTGTTGGGTAGAAGGGCCTCTGCAGGAGTTGGGGCAGTTTGTGGTTCCCAAATGAACAGCAGGATGGATGGTGTCATGGACACCCTCATGGGACACATCAGGAGAACATTAAACAAAATAGCAATCTAAACAGTAAATGTAAATTTGACACATCCCTTAGTTACAGCCAATCCTTTAGGTAGGCATGCTCAGCAGCCCCAGAAATGAAGCAACCAAAAAAGCAATCAAATGCTTGAAGCACCAAGCATATAGATTTCTACTTCCTGTACGATAGTGAGAGGAGCCTGGCAAAACAGAGGTAAACAGTAGTATGGCCCTTCCATTACCACTACTTGTGTACCAGGCTTGCGAGCACACAAAAGGGAAATGCTGAAATAGAATAACCACCAATGCCGCTTGTAACATAAGTAAGAAAAATAACAAACTGTTCCTAAAAGAATACTGCCAGGGGTAAAATAAAAGAATTATGTTTCAATAGCAGAGTCATAAAATCAGTGTGGCCCATGTTGTTTAAGGTCATGCCAGGAATATGTCAGTCTCACAGACTGTGAAGTCAGAAATGCTTCATCACCAGTACAGCTTGCTTTGTGCACCAAGGCACATGTATAGGCTGTGCCATGAAGCGCTGCTGATAATGACAAGGTCTTGGAGGGTTGGTGATGCACACTTGCTTCGTTTTAGTTCCTTGTGGTCTGTTTTAAGCACGTAGCTCATAGTATTGTAGTGCTCAAGAAACCCATAGTCCTGAACACACCAGCCTTCTTACAAATGTAACTTAATAGAGTGCTGTACTTGCCATTTCACAAACAAGGGACTGAGGGAAAAAGTGACTGAATAACTTCCTCAAAACTACCTGGGGAGTTTCTGGCAGATCTGAGAAGTGAATGTAGATCCTCCGAGTGCTGGGTAAAATATTGAACCATTCTTTCTTTTGCTAAACTTCTATTGTCTGCTCAAGCATATACTTAGGACAACAGCAAAGTCTGAAGAAAAAATATGAGAAAATACATGTCCCCAGGGTCTCCTCTCAAATGGTATTGATTAAATCTAACATAAAATCATAGCCAATGACTAGTATAATACTCCCTTGAAATCTAAGAAAAGGCCAAGATTTCTAAAGGCAAGAGGAGTCTTTCCAAGTAATATCTCAATAAATTTACAATGAATTTACAGGGGCAGGAAGAAGACATAGCAAATAGAGATTAAATGCATGTTAAACAGATGCTACGCTGATTAAAATATGAAAACCACAGACATGTGCATAAAAAGAGCCATAGAGTTTGGTGTCAGCTTACAGTTCAGAAAACAGTCCTTTTGGCTGCATCATGCCCTGGTAACCTTGTACTGAGCACTTCATACCATGTATTTCAAACGTTCTGCCTGAATCCACAAACACTTAATCATATGTTCAGTACACAGATGCTCTGCCCCCACGTCACACACCTTTCATTCCTCTCATTTACTCCTTGCAGACCTACTAGCCACTGCTCTCTGCCCAGTCCATGGCCAATCCTCCTTGTCCCTCCCACCCAGTTCCTGCTGGCACTTGAGATGCTGGATTGTAGATCTTTAGCTGTAATGACAGATATCTAATTGCTTTTTCCAGAATTTTATATAAAGGTAACACAAGAGCCTGGGTGCCTTTTATTATCCAGATGGCACATCACCCAGATTCTTACTGTAACTGCCAGACACAACTGATTCTCATCCTGCATGACACTTCCATAAGGGTCTCTCCATTGCTTATTATAGCGACAGAAATGAAAGTTAGTAGAAATTGGCAAAGTGATTCTTCAGCCAGGCTTTTAGAAGGCGCAACATAGCAACATGTGGTGTCCTGTTACTAGATCAGTGCCAAATAGTAAATGAGCCAAAATTGCAACGAACTGTGAGGATAACAAATACACCAAGAAACAATTAAGAGGTATAATCAAGGATATCAGCTTCTAGCAGACCAAGTCAAATGAGACTGCTTTATCAGCTTCTACATAGCACAATATTTACTGCCACCACTGCCCTACTTAATTAAACTCATTCAACTACTTACAAGTATGTATATAACCATAAGCATGCACCAATCTGCCTGATCACTTGATCACATAAACTTTCTTAAATAATCTAATACATTATCTTCACTGTTGCTGCAAATCTAATTGAACCATTCAATGTTGTATGTGAAAAACTGAACTCTAGAGGCTTGGCTGGTGTGTGTTGGTACTTGCGTTGATGGCTTTGTGCTTCTATGTACTTTCTCTGGCTTCTGCTGGAGAAACTCATCCATGCTCCATATGACAGGTGAAGGTGTATTGTAAGCATGTCACACTGTTCTGAAGAGCACTTTATTTCTAGGCTGTATCCTGACTTCTTGAAAGGCCAAAGAAGTGAACAATGTTCTGGTATGAGCAGTACAGCTTTCATAAGCTCGTGCTTATAACCAGAACAGAAGTGGATTTAATAGATCCAGCAACAGCTTCTTCTCGCTTCTCGTACACTCATTAATTTCAAGGCCAGAAAGAACATAATTCACCTTACCTGAGTACTTAACAGATGCCGCTTTATTTTATCCAACTACTTATGTATTGAACTCAGTAATTCTACTCACCTGAAGTATACCTCCTGAAAATGCAGCCAGTCTTACTTGGAAAGCATTAAGCAATAGAGAATCAACTGCTTCCCTTTGAAAGCTTATTCTATGATAGTCACTTCCAGCTTTAAAAATATTTGACTTTTTTATTGAAGTTGGCTGTTCTTTAATTCCAGATACTAGTTTTTGTTGCACATTTTTCTGATAAGCTAAAGAGTCATTTAGCACCAAGTAATTTACCTCTGTGAAGGTACTTTCACATGTATAAAGTCACCTCTCAATCTTAAAAACAAAGTCATCTTAAAATATTGCTGTATGATATTTTTCAGACCTAGAGTAATTTTATAGCTCATTTCAGCACTTTTGGAAACATTCTTTATAATAATGTTAATGGCAGGTTTGGAAACAGAATTCCCCTTGTAACTGGCACCATCAATTGTAAATACCATATAGATTTAAAAGTACCCAAAGCAACTCAGAGGAAGGTGGAAAGAGTTGAGAAGGTGAAAACAGAACTCTGCTCTGTTTCATGCGATGTCAGGAACTGAAGGTCCTCATCTCTCAAGGCATCCCATTAGGTCTCACCAAGAGAAATGCTTGGTTAGAGAGTTAATGGCTTCAGACTGATGTAGAGGAATCTAGTCTTTCATTAAAAATAAACACATTCTGGCAACCTTTGGCTGCGTCTATTCTGCTGAATTGGACGATGCCATGAATGGCACTAGAGGGTAACTGTTAAACTGCTAGAATGATCTTTGGCACAGTTTTGGCCTAAACCAAATAACTCTCAGCTGGGATTATAATGCATGCTTTGGCAGGTGGTGTTGGCAAGGGTCTATTCCCTATAGACAGCTTGCATGCAAAATAGGTCCAGGAGCCTGCAGACTGCCTGGAGTATCATCAATGAAAGATATGACCTGTTTCATTCCTCTCAGTGGGACAGGTCATACTCCAAGCTATACTTTGAGGTTGCAATTCACATGCCAGTAGTCTCAACTGCTTCTCTAATGGTTGTTTCAGTCCTGATTTAGATGAGGGTTATGCACTCAACTAAACTAAACAACTTGTATCAGTGATACAGCATTATCATCTTAATTTTATTGCAACTTATACTTTAATTAAGGTTTGTCATAATGCCCTAAATATTAGGATCAAGAGATTACATGAAGATATTAGCTTCATTCAAGTTTTGTATTTCTGGCAGAGTAAACAATTGGAAATGGAAAACAAAATACCATGAAAGACTAGCAATCTTTATGTAAAAATGTATAAATTATAGACTGTGATTATAATCACAAAATCCATGGTAAAATTAAAATGCACTCAAAGCACAAACAAATCCATCCAGTTACTGAAATAAATGTGTTAGCAACATTCCAATAGTAAACTGTTCACTTGGTAACTTCCCTACCTCAGTTTAAAAGAAATTGCCACAGAATTTAGCAGAATCAACAGAATAAGTTGAGGCTGGAAGGGACCTCTGGAGGTCATCTGGTTCAACCTCCTTGCTCAAGCAGGGTCACCTCGAGCAGGCTGCCCTGGTCCGTGTTCAGATGGCTTTTGAATATCTATCTCCAAGGACAGATATCTCCATCACCTTTCTGGACAACTGGTGCCAGTGCTTAGTCACCTGCACAGCAAAAAAATGTTTCTTGATGTTCAGATGGAGCCTCCTGTGTTTCAGTTTGTGCCTGTTGCCTCTGGTCCTGTCACTGGGCACCACTGGAAAGTTCCTGGCTCCATCTTCTTTACTTCGGGCCTTCAGATATTATATGCATTGATGAGATTCCCCTAAGCCTTCTCCAGGCTGAACAGTCCCAGCTGTCCCAGCCTTTCCTCATAGAAGAAGTGCTCCAGTCCTCTCTAACCATCTCCGTGCCCTTTGCTGCACTCTCTCCAGTAGCTCCATTTCTCTCTGGCGAGACTGGGGAGCCCAGACCTGGCCGCAGCACTTCAGCTGTCACCTCACCAGTGCTGATTAGAGGAAGGATCACCTCCCTCCACCTGCTGGCAACGCTCCTCCTCATGCAGCCCGGGATACTGTCAGCCGCCTTTGCCGTGAGGGTCAAATTTAGAGCTGACTTGCCATAAAGTGCTGACAGGCAGAACACTGATACTGCTGTGCTATCACAGTTCTGAGAGTTCAAGATACTATATAATACAATCATATAGATATATTCATGATAATAGTCTTGTGCATCACACCGAATTACTCCAAAGAGACAATTCTGTCTTTCTGTGAGTAAGGGCTTAGGTTACCCTGGTTTGTTGCAGGCTACCTATGGTCTTCTAGCATCTGATGATTGCTGCAGTTTGGACTCCACCTGTGGAGTCTGCTTGGGTATGGAGAGCCTTCGGGAGGTAATTTGGATACTGGAGTGGCTCAGAGTGGCCAAAGCAGGACTGCTACGCCAGGGCAGAGCAAACAGGCAGAATGGAACAGCACAGCCAGCTAGGAAGGTGGGTGCTTGTTGCTGAGAAAAGAAAACTTTCCATGCCTCTGTTATATAAAACAACTGCTAGGTGGTTAGCAAGCCACAGACCTAAAGTATTAATCAATTTTCCTGTTTCTGAACTTGCTAACCATCATAAGAGCTCAGAACCCAAAATCTCACTAATTTACATGGCTGGAAACAGATCCTACACAGGCAACCGAGGTATAAATACATATCTGCGGGACCTGGGTACTCAGAATTTACTACCCAACCAACTCTATGTAAGGATGCCAGCTCTGTTCTGTTCAGGTCCTGTCCCCTTCCTGGACTCTTCCTTTCCACGGAGGAGAAACCCAGTTGTATCAGCTGAAAGCTGCGGCACACTCCAGGCAGGTCCCTGGTTTTAATTGGAAAGGGCCGGGGACCTCCAGGGAAGGCATCTGCTTTGCAACCTAGCACAGCCGGAGTTTCCACAGGGTGCATGCCCTGCTGGCTCAGAGCACCCACGCCACTGAGTCATAGGCTGGGCAGGCCACAACAGTGGTACAGTGGCAACCCCTGCTGCTGGGAACAGCACAGGGGCTGCTCTACCTCATTCGTTACTTCCGTACATGGCAGTTAGGGGGAAAAAATACCAAAAATCATTAACGATGCCTGGCATTTCCCATTGTTTAGGCCCCATCTTATGTTGTTTATAACTTTCCCAGCACTAACCATACAGTCTGCAGTTTTCTAAGATTGGTGTCTGCTCAAAGTTTTTGGAAAAGGTCAGCCAACAATTCAACTGTTTCTGAAAAGAAAGTAACTAACCACGTTAAAAAAAAACAGTGACATTTTCTTTGAGCTGCTTTAGCACCCCCAGGCTTTGGAGCATTCACATGAAATTTGTCAGGAGGTGACCTTCCCATCTGGGACATGTCAAGCAAGAAGTCTTTGAAAATACGTGGTTTGATCAGGAGAAACATGTTAGAGTTTATAGCTAATTTCCCAGGAGAGGCTGTCTGCAATGACAATGTCCCAGCTTCTGGTGAGCATAGAAACTGCAGTTCTGTGCTGTGTGGACTCAGTGCTTTGCAGCAGATGAGGAAGATTCTCTTGTGCTCCTCAAGCTCCCCCTGCTTTTCATTCTGTGATTCTCTGGCTCAGCTTCAATGAGCCAGACAGTTAACTTGAGTGTGTTTCCTCATCTTCTTGTAACATTCAGTGGCTAGGATGTTTTAGTGCTAACAAACTGGAATAGGTGGGGCAGTGTGGGTGTAAAGGCATCTTCCTCCTCTGCTGAAAGAACTGTGCTCTCAGGAATCAGAATATGAAAACCAGACAACACAGCAAGAACATCACCAGATAAAATAGGATGAATTATAGGAGAGAACTGGGGATCAGATTCCGATCTCGTGCCTGATTTATATAGGTGCTGTTCAAGCAAATCTGAAGTAAAAGGAAACCCAGCCTTAAAATATTGAGTCTCTCCCTACTGTTTGTGGGATTTTGCTTGTCATAGTTTTTATATGCATCCCAGTAACGGTGTGAACTCACTATTAAAAAGAACTTGCCACAAAACTCTATGTGCACTAGGATAAAGTTAATCCTGCAAGAGATTTATTTCTCCTTCTTCATACACGCTGGAGTAATCTGCCCTGTCTTCCTCAAGACCTATTCTCAGACTTCCAGCAGTGTTAGGAGTACAAACAACAGCAGCAGCTTATTTATTACATTCCACAAGCCAAATTAATGCACACAGAACAGGCCTTAAGAAATGTAGTTTTACTAGCCACATGTAGTTTGGTTCCTACTCTTTCTATGCACCAACACCTTTGAAGGAAAATGAAAAGAATTTTCTCTTTTTTAAAATGTTTTAAATTTCACCTGCTGGATCTAACATATGATGCAAAGTGACAGTCATGCAGCTTCTTATGTCGATAGATGACAATTCCTGCTAAGTAGTAAAACACTACTTGTGGCTGAGAGGGAAATGTCTATATCAGATTGTTAACTCTGTGGTCTTGTGGCATTAAAAATTACTTGAGGATAGCACAACAGGAAATGAACCCCGAGGAAATGAACAATTTCTTATTCAGCACAGGATACATACGATATAAAACAAAGCAGCAACAGCATCTGATGGCTCACAATGTTTCTTAACACCAGTCTAACTGCATTCACGTCAGCACTGGAAAGAGATCTGTTCAAAACTGCACCAGTGCACATGTAACTTCTGGGAGATCTAACTACCTTACGCAACTGTTCATCTTACCGAGTGTTCTCATTCAGAACTTAATCCTGCAGCCCTTCCTAAAGATTATATATGTGCAACTGCAAGGACTGCACACCTAATGGTACTCTCTACACCACAAAAAAGTGACAGACCACTTCTTACTTCCACTGTACTCTGACTCTGGTTTGCAGGAGCTCTCTCAGGTAAGAAACTTCTCTGGACCACAGAAAGGTAACCAAACAGAACCATTCTGTTCTCACCCAGAGCTTCCAGAGCAGGGAGGTACACCATGGGATCAGAGGAGGCACAGGCGTGTCAGAATTTACTGGAGGAGAAAAAGTCTGAATTAAACGGCCTGTGTTTTGTAGCTTGATTGTGGTGGCTCAAGAAAATTTCAGAGCAAGATTCATTACTGCCTGGCGCTCCTTTGGGCTGGTGAAACGAACCTCCCATGGGAAAAATAAAGTTTGGTTTAAAATAAAGTGTTGGTGATCCTATACAAACCACACTTTTTCAGCACTGCACCTCGCTGCCTTCTCAAAACCCACTGATGTATACAAAGAATGCTTCTGCAGCGCTGCTTTCACCTATCTCATTGCAATCCCTGATGTGGTACTTAGGCAAGAAGAAGGAATTCTTGGGGGAAGATTTGTCCAGTGGTTGAATGTGATGAATAATCACACAGTGTTTGTTTCCAACAATGAACATAAAGGCTGTGGTACTTAACTCAGAGGTGTGTCTGTCCACAGAAGTTACTTCAGAGCTCTCACTTACAGAGCAAGAGTGGGATTTAGTTCTCCTGGCACACTTTTCTAGACTCTTTTAGAGCCAACGGAGAGAAACAGGCTTTTCTACGTTATGATTCATTTATCTGTTTTATTATGCCTCTGAATGAGATAAATCTCACCTTCAAAGTGCCTCCTTCTCTCCATGGGCTGGAAATGGTCTCTATGTGACGAGCTTACTTTTTAAACATTAGAAGAATTTCTATCCCATTTGTCTTCCCCTGTAAAGGAGTAGAACTAGGCCTCTTCAGCTCGAATACAACCAACTGGGATGATGAGCAGGGGACTACCTGAAGGTACCAGTGCTGTGTTTGAGATCACAGCCTCCTCTAGCTCTTATGCTGTCCCTCCTTTAGAGTTTTAGTTTGAATCCAAAGGATACTTTTGAAGTTATTTCCACAACCATCTCCAACTAAATCCTGTGCTTTGATTTGCTTCATGAAACAGTCTGAGTCTATCCCTGGTTCTCCTTCAGATGAAACTAAGGCACTTCATGAATGACACTGATGTGCTTCTATCAGTAATGTGTGTTCAATTCATGAGAACACACTAGAGGTATTTTGAAATAATTCCCCATGAAATGTGCATATTACAGATGCTGGGTCCTCATATCCAGCTGTTTCGCTATGGAGCCATTTCTTTGGGACTGCACTTCTTCCTAATTCAGATACAGGCTTAGATTTCTAAAATCTTTCCTACAGGCACCTTCCTCCGCTGACGGTTCACAGCCAGGAACTGTTGCTTGAACACAGGTGTTGATGCCACTAGCCTGCTGTCACCTATACTGTTTTATGGCTAGCATACCTGGCACAGTTCTGGTCCAGCCCAGCTAGCACTCTTTTATGCACATTCGGGAGATGGCATGTGCCAGAGACTGTCTCCAGCAGGCAGCTTGGAGGCAGACAGGCATCTCCTGTGGGGAAAGAATGCTCTGGCATGTGGCTGACAGCCATAATATGCCACACACCTCTGAGGCCAGAAAAGCCTTGACCTGTTTTACTTACTGCAATAAACATGACCTCTGCGGCCCTGCAAGGGTATGGGAGAAATTGTCCATGACTGAAAGAGCTCTGCTCCTCTGTTAAGTAACTGGCCCATAGAATAGGCAACATAACAGAACTAGTGCCTCCCGGACTACAGGATGGTCTGTAGCCTGGTGGTTTGGTCAGCCTCTGCAGAAAGAGAATCCCCGTAAACAGGAGCCAATTGAACCCAAGTCTCCCACATCCTAGATTAGCGCATTCACCACTCAGACCTCGAATAAAAAACAATTACCACCTCTGCCCTACAAAAGAGCATTTCATGTGGCATCCAATCCTTTTCGGAGCTGGATCCAACTGCAAAATGACACAGGATGTAACTGTAATTCATGGCCTTGAGGTGATATGCTGTAATGGCCAGTAACAATACAGAGTTTAATGTTCTGTTAGCCCTCCTGCAGTAACTCAACACCCTGACAGTCCTTACCAGATTAAGATCCCTGAGGACACAGGTAAAGAAAAGCCTAATTCCTGGACTGTACTTGTAGGCAAACCGTTGTCAAAACCGCTTCAAAACTGTTGTCAAAACTACCAAAACGTAGTTGGGACTGAAGAGTTTCTGAGTATACTCCAAAGCTAGTGCTCACATTAGGACCACCTTCACTAAAACTTGGGGCACGTAAAAAGTTTAAGCACGGTCTGGCTATGCCAGACAAGAGCGGGAATTGTCAGACTGGTAGGTTTTGGGCTGGGTTTCCCTAGTCCTACCAAGGGTATCTACATTTGTTAATTTTCATTCGACCTTTACGCCCCACCTGCACGCACGTGGAGTGGCACTCCCTGCGAGCAGGTGGCTGCTCAGCCCGTCCATCACACATCACCGGGCAAGCCACGGCGTGGCATTTACGGCGACAGAAGCACCGCGAAGGCCGAGTTATCGTTTCGTGGCCTGCAAACAGCCTCCTGCCTGGTGACCCAGAAGTCACGTAGCTACCCAGGGTGGGGCTGCCCGGCCGTGGTGAGCCGAACCTTGCAACACCTCCCTGGGGCAGGGGGAAGGAAGCGCCGCCTCTCCCATCTCACCGGGAGCAATCGCCTCCTGCTGGGAATCACACGCCCGAACCCCCGGGCTGCGCCTTCGCCCCTCGGCCGCCCGCCCGCTGCCTGCGGTGCCGCCTCGTCACCCCCGCACGCCCCCCGACCCTCCGCCCCCGCCCTCGCGCCGGCCGTCAACGGCCGCTCGCCCGCCCACCAACCGCCGCCCGCCACCCCCGGGCCGCGCCCGGCGGAGCGCCGCACCCGGGCTGCGGGGCCGAACCGGGACTGCTGAGGGAGGGGCCGGAGCGGGCTCCGTGGGGGGCAGCTCCCCTCCGGGCGGGACGGGGTGCCTCCCCCGCGCCGGCAAGAGGGGCTGTGCCCTCTGACGAGCCCGGGCGATGGGAGGCAGCGCAGCGGGGCGGGGTGACGGCCGCAGCTCTAATAAGGCCGGGGCTGGCGCTGGCCGAGGGCTCTTTGCCTCGGTGCCCCGCGCTGCCCGGCGCCCCCGAGCATGCAGTGCTTCCCCAGCCTGGTGCTGGCTCTCAGCTCGTTGCTGGGAGCCCTGGCGCTGCTGCAGCTCTCGCTGTATCTGCGAGTGCCGTCCCGCTACGGGAAGCACGAGGAACGGCTGTGCCGGCCGCGGGGCCGGCTGCCGGCGCGCTGCGCCTGGTTCCTGCAGGAGCTGCCCTCCTTCCTGGTGCCCGCGCTGCTGCTGGCGCTGCGCAGCCCGCCCCGCCTCGAGCCGCTGGGCTGCCGCCTCCTCTGCTGCCTCTTCTGCTGGCACTACTTCTACAGGTACCGCCGCCGGGCAGGGCTCCCGCACCCCCGCGGCTCCCCCGGCGCCGCCCGCCGCCGCCCCGCCACCGGCCCGCGGGGGCGAGCGGCGGCTGCCAAGGGCTGCGGCCTCCCCTCGGGAAACGGGGGAAGATAGTGAACCAAGGGGAGGGGCGGGAACGGACGCAGCCGGGGCCGGGTGGGCGGTGGTCGTGGTTGCAGCATCGCTCCCTTCCGTGTCAGGCGCGGTCCTGGTAATGATCACCGGCGGGCTTCGCTCGAAACGTAGGGGCCGGTGGGGCCGGCATCTCTCCCCCGTCCTGGCCGCCGGGGGAAAAAGCAGGTGGTACTCGGGTGCTTGAAGCAGGGGAGAGGATGTATGCTTCGGCTTTTTGTCTTAAAAAAAAAAAAATAAATAGAAGGAGGCTTCGCTAAACTGGAACGAAATTTTGGGTGAAACTAATCCAAATATTATGTAAAGGAAGATGCCAAGTGCTTATTGCGGGCAGGAGGAGCGCAGCACGAGCAGCGCCGGCCGCCAAGGCAAGCCGTGGGAACACGCGTGAGGATGCCCCGAATGCAAAACCGCTACGGCAGTGAGAGAGCAAGGACTGAATGAGCCGCACTGCTGTGCAGTTAGCACAAGAAAAAAACAAAGTCATTGCAGGCTTTCTCTACCCCAACACGAAAGTTTGTTCTTTATGCTCAGTTTGTCGTTCCCACTTCACTAGCAAAGTATGAATTTATCTTTTTTTCTTTCCTTTTTTTTTCTTTTTAGAAACTTTGTCGTATCAGATGTCAATGAATGCTGTAACTCTAATTAATTCTGTACTTACTAACCAGGAGCTCAAACAAAAAGTAGAGATTTGACCCACTGTTGGTGATAATTTTGAAGTGGCATAGCTCTACAATTGTCACCTGGTTCTGCTGTCAGTGGGACTTGGTTCTGGAGTATATCACCAGAATCTATCTTCTGACATATTGAGCTGAGTGTGTTTTATCTTCTGCTCCAGTTCCATTTTCTATGGACTTCTTTCATGAGAAATTTTGCTTTTTTTTTCTCTGTTCATGGAAAAAAATGCCTTTTCACAAATGGCAAGTGCATGTGACAATTTTATGCCATTGCATAGTGAAGAGCTATGTAACTTCTGAGGCAAAACTTTTTCTGACTTGGTTTGCCATTTTGACCACAATTCCTATTTCTATTTTTTATTTTGCTTCCTAGAAGTAGAAAACATTCAGGTAATAATTGATCAGAAATTATTATTTGCAACCTCACCAAAATCAATACGTTGAAAATCCAGCTGCAGTATTTCTACAGACAGTTCAGGAGTAGAAACTCTAGGCTGTTGTAGATAAATTTAAAATAGAAAAAGGATTTAAGTGGTAAAACTCTATGTTAGACATATATTCGTTATCACTAACATTATCTTTTCTTTGCTGCACTAAGTCAGCTGGAGTACACTACCTATAACACATTTGGCTCCCAGAAAGCTAGATGTATTAATTATATGTAGTCATACTAAATTTAATTTAATGCATTCTGCTAGTCTCAAGAATTTCTGATAATTTCAGAAACACAGCAATCAATGAGCACCACTAGACAACTGAAAGAAATGTTACCCTACCAGTATGCATACATCTTTTGAGGTAGTGGCTTCTTTTTCAATGTTACTACTAGACTTAGGCAGAAGCACTGTGTTTTCATACATTTTCTTTCTCAAATAATTTGGGGGTCTTCTCATCTGTGACTGGAGTATACTTCTTCCCTTGTAAAAATAAAAACCCTCGTTTTAACCAACAATTATTTGTATACATTTTTATAACAAACATTTTTTTTTCTGCATGTTACTCCAGTATTATTCTTCCAGTGTGCAGCCTCTTCTCATGCAAGCCATTCTGAGATTCTACTGAAGCAATTAATATTTTAAATATTGTATTAAATATTAGTGCTCTGTTGTTATGTAAAAGAGCAACAAAAATTGCAAATCAGGAGTTTTTCTGGGTGTCACCTGACGCTATGGGAACAGGCAGGTTCTTTGAGGGATCCTTTGTAGAATGGCCAATGGACACAGGGTTGTGGTTATAATTAGAGTTTTATTATTACATAAAAATTTTAACAATCAGCATAACATTGCTATCTACAATTCCTAGCAGTTAACATAGCTTATTGTTACACAGAATTTTTCGCAATTAGCATAGCCTACAGTTAAACAGAATTTCAAATAATTTGTGTAGCTTTCTTATTATCTAGCATTTTTATTTACCTAGACTATTTGGTCACCTGGACTCTCTGCAGATCAGGTCAAATTCTTAATAATCAACACGTGATACAACGATTGTAATCTAGACTCAGATTTTACCTAAAAGAACACGAGTTACTCACTCAATCCTCGGAGGAAGAAGCCACCGATGGCAGAGGCATCCCTGACCACCGGGGGATCACAGGGTTTGCCGTCCACCAGCAGTTCCCGTCTTAAGTCCACTTGCAGCTGCTGGATTTTATAGGCTGTATCTCACATGTGCTGTTACGCTTCCCTGTTCCGTAACAGGTGCTGCTGCATCCTGGCGACAGCGCTGGTGGGCAAACAGTCTTATCGCAATGTTGAAAAAGGGGTAGAAAGAAGAGGGGGGATGGGTGATATGTGCTCAGCGCGCTTACGTATTATGGCTGTTTGCCTTATAAAATGGCATTGGTTGTGCTAACCTTATTACCAGGGGTTAGGAGCAGAGGCTACTGGTCACACTGGGTTAGGGCATTTCATCAGCATGTAGTATTTGAAAAGAGGTTCAATACTTTGATATAACAGCCAGACTTTATCTTGATTTTTTTTCAATTTATTATCTTTACAAGAAATACTCTAACAACAGTTTTAAATGCTTTCATGATTAAACTTGACTGCAAGTATAATGAGTAAAACATACAATTGATCAATAATAAAATTACTTTTACTTAATGGATATAGCCTACTCTAGTTTTTCTGACTTTAAAATTGAAGTGAATAAAGCTGTTCCACTTTTAATTATAAATATATTTTATGAACCTACTCCTACTTCTACTACTGATCATCTGACATCTGTATTTAAGCATTCCTTTATGTTTTTATAAAACAGAGAAAAGTTTCTTCATATATTGTTGCATAATTTAGAGACTTCTCTCCACAGGGAAGCTTTTATCATTCCTAATTTTGTCTCATCTATTATACCAAACATGCACGCAGGAGGGAAGTTTTGGTTAGAGGTCTGCTCAGAAGGACAATATAGTCCATAATGGAGAAACATAGATTTTTAAAGGACAGCTATGCTAGTAGCTGTTCTGCCTTCCGGTGTGTTATGACCAGCCGTGCTGCCCCACTAGCTTGTCTTTGACTGAAGCATGTATTTCAGAGTAACTTCAAGTCTTGATCTGAAGACCCCAGAAGATGAAGCTGCCATCATTTTCTATGGAGAATCCACTGTTTTCTTTGGTAGTGTAGTCTTCTGAACACTTTTACTACCACTTAAACAACGTGTTTAAAATGTCTTGCTTGAATTTGACTAGCCTTGATTTTCTCCCAGTGGTGCTTGCTATTTCTCACTCTGTGCTAATTTAAAGCACTCCTTAGTATCCTTTAGAATTTTCTTGCCATGATATCACTTATACAGTAATCAGATCATCTTTCAATTTGCCTGTTACAGAGCTGTCAGGTCCTCCATCTGCACCAGTGTGATCCAGATAATGTAGGAGCACATGATCATATTTCTGATGAATTAGCTACTGCACATGATATGGTGTTTATGCTGAATTTATGTTTTTATGGTGGATTTATGCCAGCTACAGGGGAACAGACATTACCTGATCTGACATAGAGTGGTGCACACACATAATACTTCATTCAGCATGAAGCTAGTCAGGATAAAATTACCTTTTCATAAATTTAGGAACAGGTTTAAACCAGCAAAATCCATTTGTCATGCTGTTGGACATGGTGTCAAGTAGCTGCAACATTTTTTATTTGATCTGAGGTATCCTAAACCAGATTTATAATGTCCCTGAACCACAGCTGAAGGCCCTCAATGCAAGACATTTTTTTCCCTCAGCCCTCAGATAATGTCTGTGGCTTTTCTCCTATATCCGTTTTAAAATTAAGACATCAGCGTTGGGTGTAGAATACAATACCAGAATTGTAGTAGCGTATCTAGAGACAAGTTCCCGCTCCCATGTGCTACTCCCATGCTTACAGATCAGAAGAGTGCTTTCTGTTTTGGAGTCATCCCAGGAAGCCCTGTGCTTCCAGGCTACTTGAAGCACCCTGGAGCTGGTGTAACCACGATTGTAACCAAGGTTACAATCTGCCACTCCTTAGGAATGGTTTGGGTTTGTATGACTGTATTTCTTTGATTTTTAAAGTAACTTTTCTGTATGGGCTTAGTGCTCAGTAATGCTGTCCTACCCACACTGATATTGTCTAGAATTTGTGCCATGTGCCAGCTTTATCAGTGGTAATTTTGTATTTATCGTCAGGTCGTTGAGGAATATGTGGGAGTGTTGTAAGGACCACTCCAGCCCTCTTCTGGAAACTCCCTGGGTTACTGCTGATGGCTCCTCATTGACAAGGACTTTGTAGGACCTCTCTGCTTGCCCAGTGGAGCCCCGTGAGCCAGGTCTGGCAGGTCGTGACCTCCCATCCCGCCCACCGCTGAAAGAGAAAGGAGGTGGTCATCTGGGTACCATCCGCTGGCCAAAGAGCCCACCCTCCCCTAGCGCAGTCCAGTACAAAGATCTGCTGCCCGAGAGGATGCAAGAGGGAGGTGGATGGAGCCAGGAGACCTTCCGCCCTTCCTGCCTTGGCCCAGGAGCAGCAGTCCAGCGGTCTGTGGTGAACCGTGATAGCAGTACGCTCTCTATCCTTCTGGGCCACCACTAGGCAGCAGCCTCTCTCTTTGTGGCAAGCACAAGATGGTGTGTTCCCTGAGGCTTTCAGGAAGGGCTGAAGGCAGGCTGCCACTGCTGCTGAGGGGAGGAGAGGGAAGGGAGGAATCCCCAATCCCACCCCCTGCCTCTTTGCCCGCTATCCTTAGTTAGCCAGCTCTTCATGTCTCAGTGTACGCTTTATTACCGCAGCATGATGTGAATTTAATCAAATCCAAATGCTCTATGGTGCTAAGGCAAACACCCTATAAAAATCTGAATTTATCACATCTGTTTTAGGTAAGCTCATAGCTTCTTCACTTTCATAAGGTAGGGCCTGCGATGGTAGGGCCTCCAGAACTGATGGGGTGGGAAGGCAGAGTAAAGGAGGAAGAAAGTGAGAGGAGCACTGAATGCCAAGTCTGCCATCTGTATATGCAATTTCTGTGAAAAGCTGGCCATGAGCTGAAAATGATGAGTGGCATAAGATGTATGTACAGGAATACTTCTTGTAATAAATGACTTTAAAAGTATTTTGCTTTGAAATGTAGTTTGTAACACAGCCTGTCCTGCTAGAGGGGCTGTGCTCGTTAAGGAACAGTGAGAATGCCAGCTGAAGCCCTCAGGTGGAAGGGAGAAGCCTGTTTGCTGCATTTCTATTTTGCTGCCCAGCTTCAAAAACCACAGGTGGGAAACGTAAGGTGATGAGAGGAAGCCATTGCAATCAAATTTCATGTAAACCTTAATGCTGCGTTTCTCTTAGAAGAGAGAAAGACAGAGGAGATGCCACCGTGCAGAGTGGCAGTGGCATTTGCTGACTGACAAAGCTAATCCTGAAGATACTGGTGTTAAAGACAGGGTGCTGCATTTTCCCCCACTCTGCTGCCCATGAATAGCTGAGGCACCAGCAATTTAAAGAAGCATTTCAAGTACCACCTATGATTCCATTTAGTGATTTATTTTCTTCTCTTGCAACTTTATTTCCAATAAAAACCATAATCTTTTACTCTGTTAGTATGTTAAAAAATATATTGCTGTTTTCATTTCTGAAGTGCACTCAGGTGAATCCGACAAACATTAGGTAGGCTGCTCTTTCAGACACAGCTGGATCCCCAAGCCCCTTTGGTTGCAGGTGACACATTTGGTGTGCCTGGACTTGGTTTTCTACAAATTGACATCTTTCTAAAAAGATCAGGGAAAGCAGGCTTTCATAGCAAAAGAATGGGAAACCAGGAGCATTTGAAAACAATATCCTTGCATAAGTTTTTTACACTTCTTTTGGCCAGTTCCCCTCTCTCTCAAACTAAGTTGGTGAGGAGAAAGAAAAACACTCTCCCTCTCCTCCCCAGGCTCTGCAGAATGTGGCTCGTGTAGCCCCTTTTCAAGCCTATGTGTACTGCCTGGGTGGTCAGGTGGGTGCAGCATTTACCTGGGCATGCTGGTCATTTTTTCATGTAGGTGTGCCTCTCTGTGATCAGTAAGAAAGGCAGCTCAAGCCTCCAGAGAAATGCAGATGGATGCAGGCCCCAAATGAGTAAGTCATTTAATAAATTAATTATTAAGTTAGCTCAAAAGTTTTAGATGTATTTTGTATTCATTCATAAGGGGTTTTAGTTATTTTTTTAAAAATATGAAGTGGATAAACAGAGAGATTAGATTGTTTGAAGTATAGCTATACGTTTCGAAGTGGTACTCTCCTTCCTAATAGTGAATATTATCAGACCATATAGAAACCACCAGCTTCAATCCAGGGATTTTTTTTTTTCCCTGCATAGAAATAGTTATTTTATCCTTTTGTCTTAGAAAGTCACCATCATTAAGTGTCAATAACTACAGACATCTTTATTATTGGCCTCATGAAACCTCTATCTTTAATCTCCCAATACACAACATGCAGGTATTTGACAAGTAACAAATCCTATTCTCTGTTTTACTTCACCTCAATGCTTTCCAGTAGACCCTGACCAGATTGCTTTCGGTCTTCACCAGCTACACAGTAATACATTTGCATCCTCTCCTGCAGTTTGGACTTACCAGTACCTCTAGATCTGGTAGCAATATCCCTAGCAGAGGCTGGCCATTCGCTCTGCCTCTTTCATGCGTTTCTTGCTCCCCAGTCAATGAGTTTATTAACTTTTTGTGATTCATCCCAGTGAGTTTCAGTAATGCTAATATCTAATTTCTTCTTTTCAGTGAAAATACTAGATTCATTGCTGTTTTTACACAGGTTCTTCAAATTAGTGTATGAACAGTCAACAGAAATATCTCTTCGTATGCTTTGCCACAGAAGTGTAAAATGTTAGTGTACCTGGTGCTGGTATGGAGTTTGCTTCTTTGCAGTCTCCTCCAACTTTATGAAATACCTTCCTAATTATGCTCTGAAAATAGAATACTAGCTGGTTGCCTTCCTAACTATTAGCACAAATTATCCTGTCTATACATTCCTTTCCCCTTGGAAAGTGGGCTGGCATTACAGAAACCTATAGTTTTTGCCCTGCCCAAAGTGTACCCACATAATTTTTCCTTTTATCTCTTGGACTGGAAGAATTTCTGCAAAGGTAACTTAAGACTTTTATCTTTTTTTCATTTCTTTTCAAGACAACATGCCTGTTAACAGCGTATTTCTATCTATCTGATGCCAATTCATTTGTGCTATTTTGTCATTACCGGGCAGCTTTACAGTCCTTCATGGCTTTGTATTTATACTCCAGATTTTCTTCCCAGATAGGCATTCCTGTGTGCCGCGCTCCTGCTCTCCATTCCCCATCATACTCCCCCATACAGCTCCTACTGTGCCACCTAAGGCTGTAATTCCCTAATCTGGTTGTTCAAGAAAGTTTTGTATGTTTGTGTGCTGCACAGTATTACAATTTTGGATTCCAGACAACATTTGCTGTCTTGCAGTCAGTCCACTGGCCTGAGCTCCATGCACGGAATGCCTGTTCTGTCCTCCAGAGCTAAAGGGAAGCACAAAACGCGCAGAGCAGGGCACAGAAGTTTTTTCTCTTCGTTCCATCTCTGCTACCTGGAGCACGGCCATAGCTAAAGGAATATTCATGTTTGCCCTGAAACTCCTCTGTCACTCCTGTTCGCCTGTCGCTGACAAATACACACAAAGGCTTGGTGGGCGCTCGGCCCCAGCTGCTCCGCGGAGCTGTTCAAATTGCAGCTCCGGGGCAGAGACCTGAAGTCCCAGGCACGAGGCTGTCACCAAGGCACACGCAGCCCCCTCTGATCTCACCCGCGTGAGGTTTGGGCCCGAGGAGGAAGTTACAACACTCGATATCCTGGGAGTTTAAAGCCTTATTGGAAGATATATTCTGAGCACCAGACTCCACGGAGCTTTGATAAGACTGATGAGGATGTAAAGATCTGCATTTGCATTACCAGATTCCTGCTGTTGATATTGGAAAAGCAGGGTTATAAAGGGCTATACTAAGACAGAGAGAAAAAAGATTAAGTTATATACAGGAGTGTCAATAAATGTTTTTACTTAAAAATAATAATGCTTTTACCAAACAAGGAAATTACTGGTTTTAATCGTGGGATGTCTGCAATATTCTCTGATTGGGGCTGCTCTTTTAAGTAGGAAATAAAAAGCAAGGGAAAAGTGTTGTTAAAGTTTGTTCCATAGGTGCAGTGGGAAATTTGTTGTGGACCTTGCTCTTTCAAGGTCAACAAGTCTATTTTTTTGATTTCTTATTGTAATGGAGGCAGCCATGATGGGGGGAGATAGCACTTTTAAAATGAACCAAAAAATATAGCTTGACAAAAGGACAAATTTTCACAAGCCCCTTTGTATACTAAAAAGCTTATACAGTTAGGTCATTTCCCATTTTCGCGGAGCTGAGCTAAGAATAAAAATTTATGAAATGACCTCCTAGTAGTATGATTATAAATAAATGTCCATCCCAGACACTGCACCTATTTCCCTTGGTGTAAGTTTTATTCTTGATACCTCCTTCAAAATTAGTCATTTCAGTCAAGAAGAATTATGATAAAGAAATAATTTCAACCTATAAATCAAGAGACTATTCTTAAGTTACACACTTTGAAGTGTCCTTCTGTCCCTCTCGAGATTGATTTAAATGTGGCAGGTGAATTGATCAGTAGGGTGATCCTTACTGAATTTGGTCACATAATTAAATTCATGTACATCTACACTCATTTGAATGCAAGAGCTGTGTTAACCTTTGCTGACCACCCAGCCAACATTGTAATTATTTTTGGAACATCTCGTAGAAAAAAATGTAGTACCAAAACTGTGTTAAAATATTCAGTGCAGGAAGATGGGAAAAGTTGACTGGTAAGAAGAAAAATGTATATATTTTTCTAGATTCAAATTAATTTTAAGACCCAGCTAAATTCTATCTAGCTGTGAACTTTTGAAACATCATTTGCTACTGTATTAATACCTAAGGATGGGCAGAATGTTTCACTATTCCCAGAAAGGTGCATCAAAATGTGAACTGCAATAACAATGAAAAAAGTCACATTTGAAGGAAATTGGTTTTGACCTCCTTCTTCCTAATTACTCTTTATAAACATGTTATAGAGTAGCAACACACGCAGTCAACTCCTGTCATATGTAAGAAACTGCTTTGCTTATAACTGTGCTATTGTTCACCAACTTAATCCAACACTTTCCATACTGGGAGGCTGCCTCACAGTGACATTTCCCAAAGACATTCCTGGATCGAGGTTTTTGGCAGAGATGTGCTGTCTATTTGAGAAAGAGGGTTTGCCTATCGGAGATGTTAAAGAACAGATCAATTCCCAGGCAGGACTATGTTGGAGCTGATCCTGGGTCAGGCTGATGACCTGCAGCACTTTGACACGCTGGTGAAGACGGGCTGGGCACCTTCCCTAGAAAGCCAAATCCCATTGAGCTAGGCCTTCATGTCATCGTTGGGTGTGGGGCAGGAAGGCCACCAAGAGCTCTGACTAAGCTATCATCTGGGTTACTCAAAGCAGTCTAGTCACATTAGCGTGGTCTCCTTCTAGAGATGCACATGAAAATACCTCAGGACAGTGTGGGCCTAAGCAAACCTTCTAGTGACTCCTGTCACACATCTAGGGCATCTACATTTGCATCTATCCATTTGCATCTATAAAACTTTTGCTGCTCCTGAGAAAAACGAAGGAGAGGAAAAAAGTTGTATTTACATTATGCTATTCAGTTCTTTGTGTTTGTTTCCTTCTCTTTAGAACCTTTTTTTTAAAAAAACACAAATCATTAAAGCATTCATGTTTTCAAACGTGGCCTGGGTTAAGGTTACTAAAGTGTAGATATGTGTCTCTGGCTGTTCCCAGGAAAAGCAATTGAAACTTGGCGGAGTTGCTTCTGAGAAATGTGTTTGTATCTGTTCAAACATAAAGTTTGTCAGCGAACATCCTTAGAGTCTGCCCATGCAGAGCAGTTCCTTTGGTTCATCTCAGGCTATAAGCAGGACCACAGTGTGTGAGCCTGCAATCCAGCCAAGTATTGTCCAGGTCGGCACTGTAGGGGCAGAGCAGGACTTTTCATGCATTTCTGGTTGGGAGCGTACTCAACAGGGAAGAAGTGGTCTCCTAGCTGGAGTCCTGGCAGCATGGATTAAGAAAATAGAAGTTGTCTTGCATGCAGAGAAATAAAAAATACTTTGAGGCTTACAGTCAGGGCTAGAAGGTGGGAAGAGGTAAAAAGGTCAGGTGAAAGAGAGTAGCACAGGAAGGAAAAGTAGGAGAATTGCTAAAACCAGCTAGGGCACAAGGTGGGGCAAGAGTGAGAAGAAATGGAAGGGAAAAGGAGGTGATGTGAGAGGGCAGCATCCGGGTATCAAGAGATGCTTTAATACTACACCTTCTATGTGTTGAGTGTTTCACTTAGCAACTTTCAGTGTTAGGAAATCTTTTGACACATTTTGGGAGGAAGGAAAGATGACTGTGACTCAGAAGTCAGCAGCCCATGGTAGCGGTTTTCCTTAGAAAAAAATGAGGATATTAAGTCCTCTGATCAATTTAATGTGAGCACTAACTCAGGACCTGACCTGGCTATTTCAAATTTTGCTCCTCTCTGTGTATATGTACTGCCACAGATGCCTTGAGGTCATACAGGTTCAGAAGAAATCTGGATTACTACCTTTCCAAATGTAAGACATTTCAACCAGTGTTCTTCAAAATGTGAGCCTAAGGATTTAGAAATTATAATTTTCGGCTTTAGAATTTTTTGCCATTTTGGAAAAAGATGTATGCAGTGTTTCTGGCCATTTCAGTTATGAAGACGACTTTCCCAACACACAACAAGCCTAAACTGCTGCAGAGATTTATTGCTGAATCTGTCAGTTTCTTAGAGCATTTCTTTGCATAGCAACAAATGTGGAAGAAGATGACCCAGTGATGCACTTCTGAACTCTGCGAGCTGTGGTGGAATGGTCAAAAATCCTTCTACCATTACCCTGCTGCATGGTGAAAGAAGCACTCTCAGTACAGGCAGGACTTCAAACTGTTTTTGACAGGACCATCTATAAAACAGAGCTAGAGAGAAACTGCTTTAGTTTACAACCTCAGTTTTCTCACAGGTTTTTTTTTTCTTACAGCGACACATAGCTTACAATCTCAAACTAGTTCATGTAGCAGAATAAACAACCCGGATGTGTCATGTGCTGAGGGTGAGACTGCTGCAGCTGGCTGTCACCTCACGCACCCGTGTCCTTAGGTGTGTATCTATCTCAGCCTCCTGCAGCCCCGCAGCGTCGCTCCCGCTCTGTGACCCCCTCTGCCAGACACGGCTGCTTGGGCTGACCAGCGAAGTAGCTGGGAGCCTGCTCGCCATGGTGGGAGCCGTGAGCGTGCTGCCTCCCACTCTGAACACACGCTCGCAGGTCCCCGAGGGTGGAGATGCTCCCCAGCTAGAGACTGGCACCTGACACCCTCCACCACCAGGTACCTGGCCTGTTCCTACCTCACACAAACCAATTGCATGGGCACTTGGGGGAGAGAGGGGACCCAGGAGGTCTTGCACCTCCCTTGATGACCGCAAGCACCCAATGTTGCTCCGGAACGAACAGCTGGCTTCTGTTGCAGCAACTGTGAGGATTAATGTTGTTATATGTCCCAGTTATGCAAAAAGTTTGTAGTTTATTGAAACATGACACAGTTGGCAGTGCAAAGCCAACTGAATGTGGAATTAAGTAGTATAGGAAGCATGATGGGTTTTCATGTACAGGTAAATATAAACCATACTAATCCTGTGTCATTGCTGAGTTGTTTCCAGCTACAGGATCTAGAAAAACTGCTGCAGAGGGAACAAAGACCTGTTAGGAAGCCCAAAAGCAGCAATCCTGTTGCTAAAGATACAGTCATAACTGCAAAGGGAGAGGGAAAAAGGTGAAAGAACTACAGTGAAAGAGAGGCAGAAGTGCAGTGGTAGGGCAGCGAGAGGGACAACTCCGAACTGGAAAAAAAAGCACATGAAGAGCCATAAAGCCCAGAAGGCCAACCGTATCCTGGGCTGCATTAAAGGAAGCATGACCAGCAGGTCAAGGGGGGTGATTCTCCCCCTCTACTCCACACTGGTGAGACCCCACCTGGCATACTGCATTTAGCTTTGGAGAGGGATAGCTTACCAAATGTGTGGCTTCCTTTGGTAATTTCTCAGCCCCATGTGGACCACTTATGGAAAATAATTACACTTTCTGTGATAGGCACAGTTGTAAGAGCAGAGATTTGTGCATCCTTAGATTTCATACCATTTTTCATGTAGATGCGTCCTTTTGTTCTGCTCACACTCTCAGCTTCTTTGAACTCTTTGAACTCTGCTCCAATGGAGCAGTGAGCTTTTTGAAGTGCATAGCGTAGTGTCTGGTTAAGTTACTCTGGCACATATTTCATGCTTTTGGCAGACACCCGCAGTTTAGCAATAGGAACAAAGTGATCTGTCTTCATAAATATCAAGTGGTTATTTCTGGAGAAAAAAAAAGTGAGATACCTTGATGAAATATATGCTTTGGCTGGCTAAGCCTTTGACACACCATTGCTTAGATAAAACAGCAAATGTTCTCATAACGTTTAAGTACTGCTGCTTTTTAGATTCTATCAAGTAGTAAAGGTAATCATGAAGCACTGTGAGATCTGCATGTTTGTCATTGACACAATCCATCTAGTCATGTTGACCCTTGTCCTGTCCTCTAATCTTCATACAAGTATAAATCTGGACCAAGTTTAGTTAGGGTTTCAACTGAGATAGCTGGCCTGGAATTGACTTCAGTCCATAGCCTGAGCAAAACGTTTTGCTTGTGCTCGTTTTTTTGCTGAGCTAATTCCAGATGTCATCCCTGTGCCCTGGCTTCTTGTCAGAGCCTCTCTCTCACCAAGACAGCTCCAAGTTCCCACTCCCAGACAGTTCCTCAAATTTTCTTCTCATTCCTGATGGACATTTGTCTGGCTTGTCCTTAAAAATTGCCATTGATGGGTATTCCTCCAACCCTTCAGCTAGTATGTTCCAGTGCTTCTCTGTCCTTCCCTAATGTCTAAGCTGTATTTTCTATACAGCTGTTTAGGCCTGTTACTTCTTATCATGTAGCTGGTAGACTAGGAGAATGTTTTACTCTTTTCTTCTTTGCAGCAACTTTTTATACAGTTGTACATTGTTATTAATGTCTTCCACTGGTTTTTGCTTAGTTAGCTTAAACATCCCTGAGTCCTTCCGTCTTTATACATGTCCCATTTCCTAGACCACAGTTGTTTTTCTCTGGGCTGCTACCACTTTTTCCTTGTCTTTTATAAAGTGCAGAGTTCAGCTGGACACAGTGTAATTTAAGTTCCTGTTAACAACATGGGAACGGAAAGATTACTTCAGGTGTCTCCAACAGCTCTCCTGTTCCTGCATCACATTTTAACATTTGCTTTTTTCACAACAGCCTGACAGCATTAGCTCATGCTCGGTTTGCTACCTGCCAGCACTCCCTCTACTATCCAGATTGTTCTCCAGCTTGTCTTTTACATTTGGTCAGTCTTACCCAAGTGTAGTATTTTGCCATTGTCTTTATTGAATTGAATCTACTCTTTTAAAAATATGAAACCAGTATCTGAAGATTATTGTAAACTCTAGCCTTGACTCTTGATGTGCTCAGCATCTCACGGATTTGCATCAGTCACAAACAGTAGGAATATTATTTCTCTCCCTTCCCCGCCCTGGCAAATCATATTAATGAAAAAGCCCCGAGTAGTACCAGAAAAGTTTTTTGCAGAACATCTTTCAAAATATCATTCTAGTTTGATAGTGAACAATTGTTAACTATTCCTTGATATAATTTATCACACAATTTTGCAGCTGCTTAAAATAACATGCACTAAACCAGGAAAGCCCAAGTTACTTATAAGATTGACATGTGAGACAGTGTAAAAAATCTTACTAAGGTCAAGACCTGGGACAATTTCTGCTGCTACCATCCCTCTCCTATAATACATCCAATTTATGTCAATTCCTTCACTTAACAAACCTATTTTAAGAAAATAGGATTACCTAAGTTAAATACAGAAATGAGTCCTGCCTCCTGCTGTTGTAGATATACAGCACCCAGTCAAGTGGGGTGTTACGAGTATTAGTGTGGTGGGTTGACACTGACTGGATGCCGTGTGCCCACCAAAGCAGCTCTATCACCCCTCCTCAGCTGGACAGGGGAGAGAAAATATATCGAAAACCTTGTGGGTTGGGATGAGGACAGGGAGAGATCATTCACCAATGACCGTTGCAGGCAAAACAGACTCAACTTGGGGAAATTAATTTAGTCTATTGCCAATCCAAATCAGAGCAGGATAATGAGAACTAAACCCAAATCTTAAAACACCTTCCCCCCAACCCTCCCTTCTTCCCAGGCTCAACTTCACTCTCGATTTTTCTCCACCTCCTCCCCCCGAGCAGCACAGGGGGTTGGGGAATGGGGGTTGTGGTCAGATCATCACACATTGTCTCTGCCGCTCCTTCCCCCTCAAGGGTAGGACTCCTCGCACTCTGCCCCTGCTCCAGCCTGGGCTCCCTCCCACGGGAGATCGTCCTCCATGAACTTCTCCAACGCGAGTCCTTCCCACAGGCTGCAGTTCTTCACCAACGGCTCCAGCCTGGGTCCCCCCACGGGCACCGTCCTTCAGGAACAGGCTGCTCCAGCCGGGGTCCCCCAGAGGGTCACAAGTCCTGCCAGCAAACCTGCTCCAGCCTGGGCTCCTCTCTCCATGGGTCCCCGCAGGTGCTGCCAGGAGCCTGCTCCAGCGCGGGCTGCCCACGGGGTCACGGCCTCCTTCGGGCATCCCCCTGCTCCGGCGTGGGGTCCTCCCCGGGTGCAGGTGGAGATCTGCTCCCACGTGGAGCTCCATGGCTGCAAGGGCACAGCCGGCCTCCCCGTGGGCTTCCCCAGGGGCTGCCGGGGAACCTCTGCTCTGGCGCCTGGAGCCCCTCCTGCCCCTCCTGCTGCACCGACCTGGGGGTCTGTGGGGCTGCTCCTCCCACGTGTTCTCACTCCTCTCTCTGGCTGCAATTGCTGTGCCCCGTTTTTGGGTGGTTTTTTTTTTTTGGTTTCTTAACTCTGTCACCCCAGAGCCTCTGCCATGTCGCTGATGGGCTCAGCCTTGGCCAGCGGTGGGTCCATCTTGGATCTTGTAGCCGGCTGGCACTGGCTCCATCAGACCCAGGGGAAGCTTCCAGCAGCTTCTCACAGAACCCACCCCTGTAACCCCCCTGCTATCAAAACCTTGTCACACAAACCCAATGCAATTAGTGTTTGGCTTTTTAGGCAAAATATCCATCATGCCGTACATCCTAGACTCCAGTACTGGGCTGTGTAGTGTCTGAGGATGAACTGTGGGTCTGTATGGAATGGTACTGATTTTAACAGGGATCTGTACAGAGGACATATTTCCTTTGCTCTATTAGGTTCACTTTACCTTTTTGGAAGAGCAAAATATTTTAAAAACGAATCCCCATCTTTCCAATGAATTTGTCCAGTTTGGTAGGTGATGGCGAGAAAGATATTAACTGCTGGTTCTAGGCTCTGGCTTCCGACGCCTTTGGTTATGGGCATTCAATCAATTTTTCCCGATGTTTAGTTCAGCTCTCATTCAGATCTCCTTTCCACATTACAAACAAAAAGGCAGAAATAAGTGGTTAGATAATAGCAAATATATATAAAAAAATATTTCTTATTTAAGTGTATTTAAAACCTATTTGGTGTTCGTACACCAAAATGGAATCATTTGAGAAACAAATATACCAATATAAATGTATACTGAGTGTAACTTGCTGATGGATTGTGATTTGCTGATGCAGCTTGTTAATGCACCAAACCCAACATTTCTGTTCTTGGTTTCCCTTTAGAAAAGGCATAATAGTTGAAGTATAGCATTTTGTTCCTATACCTGCTAAAGCCAGTAGAAAAGATCAAAGCTTCTCATGACTCAATGTCTTTTTTACCAGTGACAAAGAAGAACTCTCCATTATTGTTTCTAAATGGATGCTGATAATCACTGGGACATAACAGATTTTTCCAGTGATAGTTTCAGAAATAATGGAAGAACAAGAGTAAGAAAGTAATTTATAAACAAACTATCAAAACACTTTTGAAACTGGCCTGCTGTTGTAGTGAATTTAGAAAAGCAAAAATTTTTGCCTTCGAGTTGAGCTTACACAGTTCTTCTTTACTAATTAAAACCAAATACCCATTCTTAAGTCCTGTCCCTTCCCTTTCCCTTCCTTTTTTTCAACCATTTGTATTTTATTAAGTATAGCGCATCTAATAATTCCCATATGCAATGTGAAGAGGACTCAGTTTCATCCCTAAACTGTATTGGTCCTTCTTACTTTGCTAACTGCATAGCACGCCTGAAATTTGTAGCAATCAATGAGGCACTACTGGCTAGTGCTAGATGGTTGGAATGACTGACTCTAGGTAATTATAATGTTGGAACTGAGCATTATGTAGCTCAGATTCTTTAAATTTATCCAAGGTCAAATGCATAATTTTTTTTTCCAGCAACAACTGACAATAATATAGAAGCAGCATTTTATTTTTAGCCATTCATATCAGATACACATGCTTTTGCAAATATTTGTGTATTTTTTCCTATAATCCCACTTTATTCAAATGCAGTTGTAAGTAATGGAGCTTTTCTGAGCCAGCACCAAGGACTCAACCTGACGTCTGTATTTAACTGTGCGGCCAAGGGTCAAGCGCAGTTGCTAATTCCCTATGACTGTGAGTCTTTGATGAAGTTGGCTTCTGCAAGTGCTGTCATTCATAGTGTCAGCCTTCCTGGGACAGTGACTATCATTCTGGAGCTTCACTCGTAAATGCAGGTGTTAAGCAATTGCTCATCTATTCTAGGGAGTTTACTCTATAATTTTTAACTCATTCGGTTTGTGTGTAAGGTTAGATGAGTCATGAGACATTATGAAACCCTGAAGTTATCATACTGGATTAGAGCAGAGGTCCTTCACAGTCATCTCTGTCTTGGCAGAAGCCAATATGTATCATTCAAAAGAAAGTGCAGCAAATGGTGGTCAGTTGCCCAGGGCAGCTGCTACCTTCTGCTACCTTCTGCTACCTTCTGCCTCTCTTAAATGGAATACAATTTAGCCCCTGAAATATGAAAATGGATAAACATTCCAAACCTTTAGCCTTTTTCTTACCTTTATTCAAGGACCTTCCTGTGTCTGCAACCTGTGGTTATCCCCCTTCTTCTTCCAGTCCTCTTTACTTCAATATTGTTTGTATATTACATTTAACAGAAATTTCTTTTCATTGCATTCAAGCTTACTTCCTTTTGGTATCATGAAAACTCTTGGTCACAGCTATTCAGCTCTCACAAATAAATTATTTTCTAATATTGTATGTTACTTTTTATCTCTAATATGTCTGTTCTTATTAATCTCCAGCGCAAATTCAGCAGCACCAATGGTTCAGTATGGCAGTCTCTTCCATGCCTCTTATTTTGCCACTGAATCCTTCTGCATTTCTGCTGTCTCTGCCTTAAATCAGTGCTGCCAGACTTTCTGCTCTCCACTGCCCTTCTCAAGAACTCCTTAAACCCAGGCATGCTGCCATCTGTCTCAGGGTTTCCTCAGACCTTCTCCCATCCCTTGATCAGATGTGTGCCTGCGTCTCTTGCCCAGGAAAGATGAGGCTGCTCCTACCAGAAGTCTTCATTCAACCCTGAACCTGCTACTAAAAGACCACAAAGAAAGAGTGTCCCTACAAACAGGCTTCAGGTTGGATGGATTTCATAAGTGAGCCACAAACAGCCCAAGGACTGTAGACTGAGCACAGTTTTTTGACAGAATACTCAGAAATGAACCTGACATGACAGGTTTACTATTGTTTTATACAACTGGATTGTAAGCTTTTCTGTATATCCTTGCTCCTTAAATTATAGTCATAAAAAGCTTGTCCAAAGATCTTTGGAAGAACATGGAAGTAGGATGTTTTGCATGTGGTTTGGAAAGGCATAGCTAGATCTGTAAATCTGTGTGATGAAAATAAAAACAGATCCCTTGCTCCCATCACAGTCACCAGACAATGCTTTAAGATGAACTTACAAACTGGGCCTTGGACCAGCAAGTGCTTGCAGTTACCTGATGGTGTCACACAGTCCCAGCGATGTGGGAATCGGGCACGGAGTGGCCCCTGCCCCAGCGAGGAGGACGTGCCGGCAGCTGGCAGTCACACAGCGGCACGCACAGCCGCTGCGCACCCTCTGCGCTGGCGCGCTCCGCAGGCAGCTGCAGCTACACATCAGCTCCAGAAAAAAGCCCAGCTCCTGAATTTACAGCCTTCCTTACATCAGGGGATGAGATACAACTGCAATACTGCAGTCAAGAGATCTGCTGTCTGTCCTGTACCTGCAATGGGTATTGCCAGAGGCTTAAGGGCCGGTGCGGCATTCCTGCCTGCCGGCGTTGCTGGTGTTTGTGTGACGTGGGTCGTAGCTCAGATTTTATTCCTGAGGCTGTAACAGAGCACGTCTCACTCTGCACACCTTAGCAAAAGGAACACAGTCCACCCTGCGCAGTACAAGTGGCTGCTAATAACCTACTTGCTCTCCTTTTTAGATATACCTGGCTTGTTGACCTTTTTGGGCTACTGCGGTGTCCATAGGGATGAGTGGGGAAGGGCAAAGCATCTCAGGGTGGGATGTTTGAGGAGAGGAATATGAGGGGTGAGGAGGCTCTACTCCAGTTTGTGACACCAGGGCATCTGTAAGATGTTGTGATGAGGGAGAGTTAAAATGCTTTGTTTCACTTTTGAACGTATTTTGGGTTATTTTGTTTTACTTTGAACTGATAGCAAGATTGCCTACTGCTTGGAACTGACATTCTAACTGTTAAATTTGTTTAAACCCAATCTGGGATAACTGAACCATTTTGAATTGGGCACAGGAAAACTAGGTGCCAGATTGTGCCTTGGTGTTGACTACACATGGAGACTTGACAGTCTCCTCCTGTAAGTATTCAATGGGAATAAGCGTAACACAATTCAAAAATAGTAAAAGTTAAAAATTACCTTAAAGTGCAATCCACAAATAACCTACAGGATTGGGCTCAAAAAGAGAAAGTATGTAGACATTTTAGCACAGACTTCGGCAGCAGATGTCTTTGGGACATGTTGTATGACATCCATAAGTCTCCAGAATAATGAGAGGCTTTGTGCAGGACATCACAGATACCCCAGGTAGAAGTCCATCATGTTTGTGAACATCTTGAGCCTTCATCCAAGTTGTCAGGTATGCCAAGGGTTCCAGTAGCTCCCCAGCAATCTGATTCCAGTGACGACCTATGGCAAAGACTCATATGCATTGTTGGTGCAAATAAAACTGTTTTGAGGTCAGTGTAATCTCCCCAGGTTTGGACACCAATCTCTTCACACGACAGATCAAAGGGAACTCCACTGTTTCATACCAGGAAAGACCTTTCAGGTCTGACTAGTCTGTAGTTAGTGTAACACAAATCACATAGTTTTGCTTATTACCTGCGGTACAGATATTTGTATAAACTAAGAAAACCAAAAGCATCCCCCTAAGAAGGGAGCTGCAGCAAAGAGCCTAGAGGGAGCCCAAATAATGATAGGGGAAATAATAATAGTCCCAAACAGTGACAAGAAAAGGGACTGGATGAGAGTCAAAGGATCAAAACTAAAACAGAGCACCAAAGGTGAAATCGGAACTGAGTGCCCACCGCAGTGCTCATCCGTTCCTGAAAGCACCCAAGGGGCAACCAGGCAGAGACAGGACAGGGACAGGCAATCAGATCTGCGCCCACCAGGATGGCCCCCATCAGCCTGCCCTCTCCGGGTGCCCCCCCCAGAGCTCCCGGGGGCAGAGGGGGAAGGAGCTGGGGAGGGTGTCCTCTGGCTTACAGGGGCCTTTGCTGAGAAGGTACCAATAAAGCGGCGAGAAGTGCAGACAGCACCTCAGCAAGGGGGTTTCGGGGAGCGAGAGGAGGGGCTGTGACACGTGCTCTCGAAGTAGCAGGGTGTCTTTCCTCCCCCGCAGCAGGGGCACGGCTTGCCCGCCCGCATGACCCCTGGAACGATCGTAGCCGTACCCACGGCTCAGCAGAGTGTCCTCCCGTGCATGACCCCAGCCGGCCATGGCGTCAGCTCAGCGTATGCCTGAGCTGCGAGGGCCCTGAAGGCATCGCCCTCGCGGGAGCCTGGCTGCCTGGCCTCACTTGGGCCACCAGCCCCCTCGCCTTTTTGACGTCTGGGTGGGGCAAGCGAGGAACCGGAGTGTGTGGAGCCCGGATCGTGTGTAAACAGCTACTCAGGCGCCGTTCCGCATGTTTGTTCATCCTCACTGGGGATGCAGGGCAGAGCCTGCCTCCATCCTCCAAGGGGAGCTGAAAAACCCCTGCAGGGACTCAGAGCAGCCCTGGTCAGGAGAAGTCCGTAAGTCTCTTCAGGAGGCTGGCCAGGGTCACAGGGGATGGGCCAGGGCATTCAGACAGTGCCCCAGCATGGGTAGGACGAGCTGGGTTATGGCCAGCAGCCTCCTTCAAAGGGAGAAGCACCGCATCAGCCCTGCCTGCCTTTGCAGTACCTCGGATTCCTGGCCTCTAGCTCATCCCAGTCAGGCCCAGGAGAGGGGCTGGTGGCAGAGGGCTAGATGGGCAGGTACAGCAGTAGGCTGGTGTCCCACAGTGGGGTGTAGTGCATGGGTGGGAGGGAGCCAGGTGCCCCCCAGCCACCAGCCTGGAGTTCTTGACTCCAGGTGTAAAACACCTCACGAGCTCTAGAAACACCTCGAGTTTCCAGGTTGGAAAACAGGAGCTGCTACTATCTGACCTACTGCATCTGGGCCCTGGAGAGGAGAAGACGTAGCAGCAGCATAAATGACTCCAATTAACAAGCTGTTGGAGGAGGACTGAGAGCCCACTCTTAGTGGATTACAGTAGCGTTTGTGAAAAGATTTCCACCTTCTGCTGAAAGAAGAGCAAACCTATAGTTTCCTCCAGTTTGGGTGAGGGTCTCTGGAGTTTTCAAGGAGCTGGAATAATACCTTTAAGGTGAAATTTGCTGCAATGTCAAATGATTTTCCCTTCAAAACCTGTTCTTCTGGAAAATAAATGATGGAAAAGAAGATGAATAATTTATTATTCACTCATTTAAAAGAAGCTGTTGGCAATGGCTTAGTCAGATGCAGTGCCTTTGGCCAGTAAAGATAATAAAGGAATAATGGGTTAGTCATCAATACTGCACTGAAAGAAAAAGGTCAAATTTGTCATTGGTCTAAATCCAAAAGGACAATTACTGTTCTGTTATTCTAAAATGATGGCTTTCAGTCCCCCTTTGATTTTCACACTGCAAAATAATTCCAGCAGAGATGCAGACTCCCCCATGGAATATTTAAACCTATTAAATATCCTCGCTTTATCTCAGTCACTTTTTCAAAACCTATCAGGAACAGTTTGTGCACCCTCAAGTAGCTATGTAGCACAAGCTGACAAGTGCTGTCTTAAAACAAAGACTTAGGGCATTATTCAGACACAGAGAACTGAATCTGGCCTCTGGGTTTACAGACCCAAGCAGATTTCCTTGGAGAAGTTGTTCTGTAACAAAGATTCTTGGATGAATTCCTGTGACTTGGATTTTCAAAACTACTATGGGGTGGGATTTCAGCGATGCCGGGATTTCAGCGATGCCAGGATTTCACTCCCACAACAACAACAGAAAAAAAGCTGATGCTTCCTGGCTCCCTTGTGATTGCACTTACACTTTGCATCCTGGTTCTTTCTGTCCTGCATCCACTGCATCCATGGTAGATAGGTTGATGGCTGATTTTTGCCCTCCTTTTTCTGCGGGACAAGTCACCTTTCAAGGGCCTATAACCTTTATCCCGCAACAGCAGCATCGGGAAGCACCCAGGAGCTGAGAAATGCCAGCTTGGTGCTAGAAACTTCCATTTGCATTAGCTGTGAAACTGAAGAGGCTCTCAAACATAACTGGTTTTGACAAAGGATAAAGCAGTGCAAGTCCTACTCGAATCTGCTGTATAAATTTCCCTCCCAAGCTCACTTTATGTGCTTTGATATCATTCTCTCATCTATACAATTTGCTTTTTCTGAGTTTCCATTTACAAGTTTACCATTTTCTCTCATTGCTGTTCAGGTCCAATTTGTCAATATTACTTCAACAGGCAGGTCAGACTGCTAAAGCTGGCCTTACCTACTCATAACTCCAGTATCCCATTCCCAAAGGGTAAAACCAATAATTATTGGTAACGTTACTTCAAAGAGCATTCCTTTCCATACTGTAATAAGTTAGTATGACAAATGTGATACCACTGTCTGAGAAATATTTTCCATGCCTCCTAGGTTTCACTATATTTAGAAATATTTAGAACTTCTGCATCACAACTGTCTTAATTGCTGGAAATCTGGCTTACCTTGCTTCGGAAAGCAGTGAGTACATTAACGTGTTGTTGCTTGTACTCTGCTTCTCACTTTCAGACACAGTACAATTTAATCTAGATTTATAATGTTATGACATTTTATGCCTCAGGTTGCTTAAGTTGATATTGGCAACCTGGGATGTGGGTTACTTATCAACAGTGCTTATGTACTGGTATGATCAGCACCATCCAAAGCCCAAGAGGGAAAAAGAAAGAAATGAAGAGTGTAGATTTTATCACATACAGAACTTAATTGGCCAGATAAGAAAATACTTGACAAATATGAATATAACTTCTTCATTTTGATCTCCCAAGGATGATGTGGACTGACCAAAGTGTCAAGAGAGATACACTCACCTGAACCCAAGATATGTGAAAATTAAAACTATAGACGCACAAATTATTTGCCCCTACACATGTTAATGCTAGTGTTAGCACAGCTTTTGTCTAAGAAAGCTTTAGGTGCTGGAGCTGCATGGAAATCTTGGTGTTTAGCATATTAAACTTAGGTTTTTAGCTCTTCTTATTTCAAAGAGAAGTCTGAAAGCATGAAGAAGAGGCAGGGGCTGGAGGCAAGGTAGCTCCCCAAAGCCATCAACAACATTGCTTTGCCTCTGCATCAAAGTGTCCGAGCAGAGCAGGACAGAGCTGCTGTGTGCTGGAGACGAGCGGAGGTCTCTGAGTGGAGCAGGAGATGCTGGGAAAGGAGATTACACCTCAGGCTATATAGCGCATGAGATGAGAGAGCCAGAGAGGTCTCAACACTGCTTTCAACTCCATCTGGAATCAGTCCTCACAGTGGGATCAGAAATGTCTTCTCCATAACAAAGCTCCTCCACAGTGCTTGTGGGCTAGCAATGCTCACTTGGGGAATCAATATTGCAATTGGTACTGCCCCACAATAGCCTGGTTTTGAACATCAGCATGCCCACGTGCCTCCACATCCCTTGCTCAGCCCTCTGCAGCATTACAGCAAAGGGCAGAGAAGGTCTTAAAATGAAAATGCTGTTCGTGTGCATGGGTTCCTCATTTTACCAACAAGGGAGAAGGAAGGCAGAGAGACATTCCCAAGGCAGCAGTTACTCTGGATGAGATTTCTAGTTTCCCACCTTGTGTTCAGTCCTGAAGGACCAGAAAAATGTGGATATCAGCAGTATTTCTTGTTCCCATTAGTTGCTGATCTTGTTACAGTTGTTTTCAATTTTTTTATCTTTATTAACCTTTTTTATATTTTGTGTTTTGTTAAAGTTCTTTTTTCCTACAGCAGAGGAATTGCAAAGACAATGTTATCATGAGTAATGTGCTGACTTTGTTTTCTTATCTACCTTAGGACATTTATTTACCCCTTCTTCACTAGAGGCAGACCTTTCCCACTGCAATTGCTTTTCTTTGGCACGTTATTCTGTATCTATAATGGCTTCCTCCAGGGGTACTACCTGATTTACTGCGCTGAATATCCAAACGATTGGTGCACCGACATCAGATTTACATCAGGTAATTATAGCTGCAGGATTCCCATAATCTAATATCTGAGCAATTTGTAAGTGTTTTGAATTATGTGCTAATCTTCACTGAACATGTGAGTCAAATCAGTTGTGATGGAAATCAGCATAAAACCTGCCTTTGGCCCAGATAAAACAAATAAATGTGCACTGACTTTTTTTTTTCTGTGCAGCCACCTTTGAAGGCATACGATGTTATGTGTTAGTCTCAAATCACCAGCCTTGTTTTACTGACACCACTCCAGAGCCTCCTGCTGCTACAGGCTGTGGAGATGCAATTTCAGGCCCCAGCTGAATGGGGATGTGCTCTTGCTCAGACAGAAGTGCCCACCCAGCAGTGGCTGTGTGCAAGCCCAAACTGTGGCTTTCTCTTCCCTGCCAAGGAGCTTTGCAGTTGATGCAGCTATTCCAACCAAGAGAGAAAAGAAGGGCAAAACCCCAGCATAAGTGAGGCTTTAGAGACAAAGCGCTCTTTTTTCTTGTGTAAGGCACATGGGAAGATTAGAGATCACGCACGGTCTGGTTGTATGTTAATACAGTTCCTTTATATTCTGTGACTTAATAGCCTAGCTGAATTTCACCCTGTAAAATCCCTGAGAGAATTACTGAGCAAGAGCAGCCAGGTGGCATTACACATTTGATGCTGCACAGAGGATGGTTTTTAAATGTATGCATAGACATGAAGATTAACATGGAGGTCTAAGGAAGTGTTTTGGATATGACAAGTACAAAATAACCAACATAATTTCTGTACCCTGTTTCAGACTGTGGATACAAGTTCAGTCTTTTCAGACACCATCACACATTAAAAATCCTGGACATTGTTCAGTAAAAGCTCCCATACCCAACAAAAAAAAGACCACATAATTTGCATAATAAATAAAATATATAGTTAATAAAAAACCCCAGCATTAGCAGTACTTGAAATATTTAATAAAAAGCAAACAGTATATTCTTGCTCTACAGGCTTACCAACTTTCTGTTGCTACTGGAAGTGTTGAGGGTTTGTCAGCATTTAGTCTTTTTTCTATACTTCATAGCGCATATAACCTCTACTTCTTTCCTTGCTTCAGAGGCCGTTTTCTCAGTGCCTAATGTGGCATGAAATGTAGGGCATGTCACCTTGTGGTGCGTTGACCTTGGCTAGATGCCAGATGCCCACCAAAGCAGCTCCATCCCCAGCTGGACAGGGGAGAGAAAATATAACCAGAAGCTTGTGGGTTGGGATGAGGACAGGGAGAGATCATTCACCAATGACCGTTGCAGGCAAAACAGACTCAACTTGGGGAAATTAATTTAGTCTATTGCCAATCCAAATCAGAGCAGGATAATGAGAACTAAACCCAAATCTTAAAACACCTTCCCCCCAACCCTCCCTTCTTCCCAGGCTCAACTTCACTCTCGATTTTTCTCCACCTCCTCCCCCCGAGCGGCACAGGGGGTTGGGGAATGGGGGTTGTGGTCAGATCATCACACGCTGTCTCTGCCGCTCCTTCCCCCTCAGGGGCAGGACTCCTCGCACTCTGCCCCTGCTCCAGCCTGGGCTCCCTCCCACGGGAGACCGTCCTCCATGAACTTCTCCAACGTGAGTCCTTCCCACAGGCTGCAGTTCTTCACCAACGGCTCCAGCCTGGGTCCCCCCACGGGCACCGTCCTTCAGGAACAGGCTGCTCCAGCCGGGGTCCCCCAGAGGGTCACAAGTCCTGCCAGCAAACCTGCTCCAGCCTGGGCTCCTCTCTCCATGGGTCCCCGCAGGTGCTGCCAGGAGCCTGCTCCAGCGCGGGCTGCCCACGGGGTCACGGCCTCCTTTGGGCATCCCCCTGCTCCAGCGTGGGGTCCTCCGCGGGTGCAGGTGGAGATCTGCTCCCCCGTGGAGCTCCATGGCTGCAAGGGCACAGCCGGCCTCCCCGTGGGCTTCCCCAGGGGCTGCCGGGGAACCTCTGCTCTGGCGCCTGGAGCCCCTCCTGCTGCACCGACCTGGGGGTCTGCAGGGCTGTTTTCACATGTTCTCACTCCTCTCTCTGGCTGCAAATGCTGTGCCCCGTTTTTTTCCCCTTCTTAAATGCGTTACCCCAGAGGTGCTACCACCATCGCTGGTGGGCTCAGCCTTGGCCAGCGGTGGGTCCATCTTGGAGATGGCTGGCATTGGCTCTATCAGACACAGGGGAAGCTTCCAGCAGCTTCTCACAGAAGCCACCCCTGTAACCCCCCACTAGCAAAACTTTGCCACACAAAC
Source organism: Phaethon aethereus (assembly GCF_964289735.1). Taxonomy (NCBI): domain Eukaryota; kingdom Metazoa; phylum Chordata; class Aves; order Phaethontiformes; family Phaethontidae; genus Phaethon; species Phaethon aethereus. The sequence goes on along the minus strand of NC_138576.1, from coordinate 91,198,905 downwards.
CCAGTACACACGTGCAAAGTTTCTCAATCAAATGCCTTTAGTTTTTCAGATAAATGGAGTATGGTCAATGAATTATTCTGGCCAGAAGCTGTCAGCGTCCCTCGGCGAGCAACTGCTCCACATGCATGCCCATAGCTCTGTCCAAGCAGCCTTGCTGGCAGGGGGCTGAGCTGCTCTGAGATGTGGGTACCCTTCCTGGCTCTGGCGATGTGCTGGATAACCTTGTGTTCTCTATGCTACCCTTTCCCCAGCTGTAAAATGAGAGTAACGGTACTTGCCTACAGCTCAGTGGTTACTCTGCAGTAATGTCCACAGCCGTGGCTGGCTGCCATCAGTGTCAGCTGGGTACTTTGTCCCCCCATTGATGTTCAATAAGTGGTGACTATGGCCAGCTGGGAAGTTCAGCTTTTTCTTACAGCAGCTGAAAGTGCTCTGGTCTTACTGGCAAAACAGTGTGCTCAGGATGGTCATTGTTCTGTCCAGAGCTGCTCCCCACGCTGAAGATCTCCATAGCAGGTGATCCCAGAGGATTGTGATCCCACAACTGACACAGAGATATAGGGTTATTTGTCACCAGTCATCTGTGCTTCTCCAGTTCAGTAGCCTTCTCAGTAGCAGTGCATCTTTTTGACTTGGAAAAGAATCCACCCACCTCACGTTAGGTTTCCTATCTGCCTGCTCCAAAGAGAAACCTTACATATGTGCCTGAGTAGAGATAACTAGGCAGAGCTGTCTTTCTAATCCGTTTCTTGTTTGTTTCTTAGGCCTCCTCTTATTTCTGCTGGGAATGGGAATCAACATTCACAGTGATCTCCTGTTGCGCCAGCTGAGAAAACCTGGGGAAGTCACTTACAAGATTCCTCAAGGTATATTCTTGTCCTGCACCTCCTTGTAGAAGGTAGGGTAGCAGAACAGATAATGTTTTCTGACTGAATTTACAGCAAAGTGGCAATAATACCAGGGATGCCAGTATCGCACAGGTACTCGGTTCAGGTGCCCCTCTGAGCTGCAGGGACTAGTGTGAGCTGGCCGCACGAGAAGCGACAAGAGTATCTGGGAAACATGAGTTGTGAGGAGAGGTTTTAGAAAATGGGCTGGGTAATTCAGAGAAAATTTAAGTGGGACATAGGAACAGGACTTTAGTAAAAGGCAGCTGCAAAGAAGGAACTATTTTTTTCCATGCCTGGGAAGAAGTAGTGGACTTCTTACACTGCAAAAGGGAGATTCACAGTGTAAAATTTTGGGGAAAAAATAACACCAAGGATGCAAGGTGCAGAATTTCCTTTCTGTCTCCTTCAAGGTGGGGCTTGGTGAGGAAGAGTGGCTGTGGGACAGAGCAGTGAACCAGGATATGTCTAGCTCTGTAGAGCAATATGGATGGGGATCCAGGAGTTTCCTGGTTTTGGTGTTGACTCCTTCTGCTGGCTTGTTATAGATGGTAATATCTCTCCCCCAGAGTTTCTCACCTCCAATATTTACTTGCCTCTTGTAGATGTGATTAGCTAAGATGCAAAACTAAGATCCAGATTTTGCGTTCTCCAAAGGTAGTGGAGTTGCAAAATATTTTTTAGAGCCTGAAGAGAATTGGCTAATGTTAATAATTTTGACTTAAATCTAATAGTGTGCTTTCTTAAGTCATTTTCCAAATGAAAATAAATGGTTGTGAAAGCACTGGAAGCCTCTGAGTTAGAATCACCTTGTACTCTTGTACAAGAATCTTGTACAAGATCCTCCTCAAACTTTGGCATGGCTCCACTGGCTTCAGGGCAGTGAGTTTAGGTTGCTGTTATGGGCTCTGAATAAGAAAGGTAGCATATTCTCCTGCTGACTTTATGGGAAAGAACTTTCCATGTGCATGAGATGACTGTAGAAATTACATATCTTGTCTGTCGATGCAGGGGGACTGTTCACCTATGTTTCTGGAGCCAACTACTTTGGAGAAATTGTGGAATGGTTTGGTTTTGCCATAGCAACCTGGTCCCTACCAGCCTTCGCCTTTGCATTTTTCACTCTTTGCTGCATTGGGCCACGTGCTTATCACCATCACAGGTATCAAACTGTTTCTTGCCATATGCTGCTGTTTGCCCTTGGAGTGCAGTTTGCAAAATGCCAGAGAGGGTCAGAGGAGCAGGGCCAGGACTCAAGACAAAATGGAAATTGAATACTATGTACAAGAAGTTTATCGGCTTATTTGTGACTGGGTGAAAGTAAGGCAGTCAGCTGGACCCCCTGTTGAGTCAAGCAGGCCCGACAGTCATTTAGTCCAACATCAGTTACATCATTGCTTCCGCCATGTTAAAGCCTCTTTTTATTGAGTTTTGTAAAGGTGAACCTTTCCTAAGGGTTCCCTTGCAACTCTGCAGTGCTTTGGAGTAGATATGGTCCCCTGCTCCGAATTCCTGAAGTTTCTACTTTAGGTCTGTTAGAACCTTAACAGTATTATCAGCTTTCATTTAATTAAATAACCTGGTGCAAATAGTTTCGTAATGCTCTTTTGCAGAGTAACACACAGAAGTTACAAAGCAAGGCAGTTTGGAGGAGTTTTAAGGTTCCTCTGCTGAGCTGTAATTGAAACTGCAGTTTCCTTGTATGTATGCAGGTTCACTCTCTTGCTTATTTTCTTTCAGGTACTATCTCAAGACATTTACGGACTATCCAAAATCAAGGAAAGCCTTGATTCCTTTTGTTTTTTAATGATTGAAATATGGGCTTTGTGTTCTGTTTTTATAGGGCTTTTTTCAATTCCTAGTTTTAATGTTAGGTCTGACTATAATTAATTGTACAAATGATAACCTGGGGTTGTTAGAGACAAGAAGGTAATTTGGAACTGAAGTTCTTGTTTTTAATTACAGGGGAAATTGCAGATAGTTGTGGGCAAAGGGACTACCCAAATGACACATTTGCTTGTCAGTGGAGTTCTACCTATGAAAAATGGATATGTAACTGCACTGACATCAGAGAAAAAGCATTGGCTAAAAAGTGATGCAGAAAAGTAGAAAGTAAGCCCATGACTTCAGAGAAAGTCTTCAGCAGTGACTCCAATTTATAGCACTTCTGCAGCTGCTTCTTCCTGCGTCCATGCCACAGCCCTCGCTCTGCTGGCACTGCCCTAGGTGTTGCCACACTTTAAAGGGGAGTAGAGGTCTCCTTGGCCAGGAAAATAGATCAGCCCATTATTTTTCATCTAAAAGCCAGCTTAGCTCCCAGAACCATAGTGCAACAAGAGGATACTTGTGCTGGCACAAGGCTGGGAGCAGTGTGCCATGTCACAGAGGCGATGCGAAGTACGTGGAGATGGAAGTATCTTAAACTGGCACTCACAAGCACAGTACCTGTGTTCCTTCCTTAAGCAGTACTCTCCTCACTGTCAGATGATTAATCTTCAGCCAACAGGGTTTTTTTAAAATGTACTTTGTTAAAGCAATTGCAGTTCCATTAGGATTTTTTTTCTCTTGCAAATCCAGGGCTCTTTTCAGAATAAAAATTTGTCCACTCAAAACCACTCAATTGTTATTCATAAAAAGACTTGAGATGATGTTGTGTGACAAAAACTACAACAAATAAAAAGCTCTGTGTTGAAGAAAATGTTCTCCAACACTGGCAGTACATTTTGTCTATGGCGAACATTTTCAGATACTCGTATTAGGTATACAGAGATACTATTGAATTTTCACAAAAACACAAGATGTCTCTTCTTAATGTCAGAATATAGTTGGGAATTTTCCCAAAAGTGTCATTAACTCAGATTAGGAAGAGATGTCCCCACAGATGCTGATAGTTGTAGTTACCTTTTAGAGCATAAAATCCTGCTAAGAATTATGCTGAGTAGCTGGAAAGAAAAAGACCAGACCACACATACTAAACATACTACCTGCTGCTAGAGTGACCTGACTGACTGTACACAATTTTCTCCCAAACATAATAAAACTTTTGTAAAACACAGAGCTGTGCTAGCCTATAACTTACTGTTTGCAGAAACAAGCCTCTGTGACGTTGCTTACCAAGTCCTGCTCCCGCTGGCTTCTTCCTTCTGGGCAAACTTCTTTGCTCATAATTATTAATTGTCTTTATTACCGTTGAGCAGAGCAGGCAGCTGAGGCTGGGTCCCATCGCACTAGTCCCTGCACAGTGCACAGGAAGGCTGGACCCTTTGCCATGTGTAGGCAAAGGATGAAATAAGGCACAAGCAGAACTCTTGTTGCATGAGCCGTGAATGTCACATCAGCGCCACAAACGTATTTTCCTTTCCTTATTCAAATCCTCCATGTGGAAACATGCTGGGAAGGGGGTTGCTGGGTGTGAAGTCAGGGACAGGAAGGCTGGAGGCGATGAGGATGCCAGGCAGGAGCGGAAGCCAAGCGTGAGCAGCAGCCATGCTCCCCAGAGCTCCCCGCCTCAGCAGTCCCTCCTTGATGATTCCTCCTTGTGTTTTTTGCCTCCAAAGCCTTGCAAGTGATGAGAGAGCACATGGCCCGTGGGTGCCAGTGTCCCTAGCTGCTGTCTCCTCCATCTACCCCTGAGTCAGGGAGAGAGCAGGGACCAAGCTCTACCTCACGCTTTGGACCAGAACAGGGCTTGTGCAGACTTCTCTGTCCCTCCCACCTACCCCACCCTGACAGAACAGGACTATTCCATGCATTTATTTTGTCTTGCTTAACATTTGCACCAGAGGGACCGTTATTGCCACTGTCGGTCCCAGGCCCAGATATCCACTGCAAGGAGCCAGGATCAGGGTGGGAGAACTGGTGCTGGCCCAAGGCAGGAGATGGCCTGCCTGCAGGCCAGGGGCCCCCGCAGCCTGGCACCCCTGCACCAGCCAAGCACAGGGTGCCTCAAGGTGCTGGATGCCTTGCAGCAGCAACTCCATCCTGTCTGTCCGGGGCCTTGGATATGTCACGTGGAAAAGGGCTGCAGGCAGGAAAGGAGCACGTCTTCCTTCTGTCCTCTCCCGTGGCATTTTTGTAGAGCAGGAGGGACATACATGCGCTTCAAGCCCCCTACAAGCAATGATTGCAGTTAATTGTGATGGAGAGGAGACACGGGCTCTTCCCACGTCGAGCTCCTCTGTGGGGCTGGTGGCTGCTTGCCCTCCCTGCAGGGACACCACCCTGCCCCACTGAGCACGAGTGCCCCAGGGCAGCACACCTGGGGCCACCATGCTCCTGAGAAATTTCTTTCATCATCCCTTATTTTTATAAGGAAAAATATATTCCCCTTGTCTCTGGGAGAAGAACCACAGCAGACATTTTCATATCCCTCTGCTCAAGCCTCTGGAACCTAAGTATACATATGATTTCAGAGTTGCCTGTAAAGTGTTTTGAAAAGCAGCACTTTTCTGACTTTCTTTGCAACGTCCTTTTGTTCTGCCAAAAGCTAACAGAAGTGTCCTCTGCTGGTAAGGATTTAAAATAATAGCTCATTCCTTTTCTCTCTCTTTTGCAATACTGTTTTTCTGTTTGGTTTCCTCCCATCATTCACATTTTAGTTTTCATTTATCTTTGAGGAACATTTACGTTTGGGAATGAGGAACATTTATGTTCCCCTGGAGAGGGCCTTCCTCAGGACAGCTCTGGGTATTGCGGCTCTGCTAGAAAGACCTCTCTTACGTGGAGCTGATAACCCAGCCTTCATACCCACTGGCAGCCTGCTGAGAAAATTAATCCTTTATCCCAAGGACTCTTGTTAATTTAATTATTTTTGTATTGTTGGAGTGCTTTTTTCAAAAGCTGACTTTCCGAAACATGTGCTATACTGCTGTGGTAACACACAAATGGCTTAATCATGCATCTGACAGTTCCTTCTGTGAAAGGGGTTTTCGGCACCTAAGTGATCAGACAGACCACTTATTGATGCCAGAATTTGGATATCTAATCCCTTCTGACAACTGAAAACAGAATGAAACACTGTTCACTGGGAGGCAAAGAGGAGAACAATGGCACTTGCCAGCCTTCATTCCCATCTCTGTGTGCCACACATGCTTCAGCCTTCGCCTGGCTTCAGTCCATGCTTCAGAGACGTCACTCAAGACAATAGAAAACTGGCTCCAGGCAATGTAGGGCATTTGTAGTAATTGTTTTAAAGTACATATTTTACATAATACATTTACACAAAAGGAAAAAAAAAACCCCAATTTTGGCCCTTGAGTGACTATCTTTAGGAAAAGCACTCATTTGGGAGCTGCACTCCTGCTCTCATTACTCTCCTGGAACATGAAGCCTCTTACGTTTGACCAGAAGGTCTGAACGCCAAACCATGGTGTGTCCTGGAACCACAAATACTGAGGAACTCTCCCTAGGTAGGTATAGTGCTCTAATGGCTTGGGCTCAAAAATACCTGTTTTGTACCCTTGACAGTGTCACTGCTTGACTGATGAACCTCAACAAGTTACTCACTACTTCTGGGGTTGTTTTCTTTTCTATTGCTTGACTCTGGAAGTGGTCTTGAAGGCCAGGATTTGTTTTCATAGTGCTTGGCAAAGCAGTCCCAAACTCAGCTGAGGCCCGTAGATACTGATATAACACAAACAAGATACAGCCTGTTGCATATTCTTGGGAGACAGAGTTGTTATAACATTGTAAAATATTCTAAAGACATGTAAGATTTCCAAATGCACTAAAATGCATCTTAAGGAGGTATTTCTGTAATATTTCATCACAGAAAAAGGCTAACACATGTCACCCATTGAACTTTAGGATCATTTGCTGATAGCAGAGGGATTGCCTGCTTGTATTTGATTCACTTGCCAAATTAAGAAAATCTTTTTTAAGGCAAATCAGCACAGGGTCTCATTTAAACACAAGCATAGTCCTGGAAGCCTCGTATCCTCTCTTCTGCTACCTCTGGGGTCCTCCTGAACTGGTGTAATTTCTCAGAGGAGGCTTTTTTAGAGATGTCTCCTCTCAAACACAAACATTGCTGTCCCTGCATGAGTAATGATGTGATCTAGGAAACACAAACGTCAGACACTAATTCAGGGCCAGGGCCTGCTGGTTCCTCGTGAGTACTACTATAGTCTGTGAGTAAAGGCATTGATGGCCATGGAGCCACTCAAGAATACACTGTTATTCACTGCAAACAGAGGTAGCAAGTTTGATCTCTGTGAGAGCAAAGTCGGTGGGAAGACACCAACAAGTGCATAACGGTAACACCTGGAAAAGTAGGAAGGAAGACGTTCAGGTCTGGTTCTCGTTTATGTTCCCACAAGTCACAAGTGCTGTAAGTCTAAAAGGCAAAAGAAAAGGACACAGTTTTCAGAAGTTCATTAAGTCAGTTCCTTTGCATATTCAGAAGAGAACAGACCGAGTTTAGCTGACGCAATGTTTGGAATAATCCCACCACCACGCCTTTCAGCTAGGTGCTGAAGCCTCTCCCTGCCACCAGGATCAGTGGAGACATTGGCTCCTCCAGGAGCGGAGGAGACAGGGATGCTAGAAGTACACCCCACTGAGTCCACATCCATCCATTAACAGCAAAACACATTGCTTATGGCCAGGCAGGAGACAGCTGGGTTTGGGCACTCTGACCTGCGGTGTCATTCCCAGAAGATGAGTTATCCTATTTGAACACTTCTCATATCAGCTCCAGCATCAAGGGTGCCTGACAGGTTGCTTTCCAGTCTACGTGCCTACTTTTCCCCAGTTTGCCATGTGAAATTACACGTAATATTGTCATAGCCACACTTCCCTACTATACCAAACACACCATGCCTGTTCGGGCTGAATTTCTTTCACCCTGCAGTGTTGCTGCCATAAGGAAAGGCCCTTCAACATGTGGGGATGTGTTGCATTTTTACACTGTGTGGTAAAAGATGAGGAGATTGCAGAAGGGTTCATTTTAATGGGCTCACAGCATAGTTACTTGGGCCTGAACCGAGTCTGAGTGGAGTGGGTTTCCCCTGCCCAGCTGGGTGGTGAGAGGGGGAGCAGCTCCATGAGGCCCTGGTGCCCCCATGCTGTGCCCACCACCCCTTGGGAGCTGGCCATGGGTTCCCTCTGCCCACAGGGCACTATCACACCTGTGAAGGGGAACTCAGCTCTCTGGCAACCCTGGGAGAGTCCTCCTCCTCCTCCTCACCTTCCTCACCCTTCCTAATAGAGTACAGCCGCAGTTTGGGATGTTACACCAGAGCAAAGACCTCCTTGCCCAGTGCGGCCAGGTATACGCACGCAGCCCTGAGGGAATCTGTTTTCTGCAATGGAAACTTCTGAGATGTCTCCTGTCTTCCCAGGAAAGCAAGCAGCTTGCAGATGATTTGGAAATCTGCCTTTGCCCAAATAGTATCTCTGCCATTTGACCAGAAATCTGTTTCAGATCTCCACAGGAACAGAAAACCCGTCCTTTCACCAACTGCAAACTTGGAAGGCATTCAAATAGAGGAAACCAAGAAAATGTTGTTCATAGTGGATTTCTAGAGATGTGGAAAGCTGGCTCTGGCAGGCCTACAGACTATTTTAAAATACCAGCAAACATCACTCGTGGGATAAAAAGCTGGTTTAGAGGAATTAAAATACATTTCTATCAATGGAGCTTCATGATCTAAATCCTCTTTTCCCTCTGCTGGGAATTTAGAACTGGCACTCTGGTAGTAAATAGGAAAATGTGTATTTCAGCACTGAATGTACTAATCCTGCCTTCTGTGTGGCGGGGTGAAACCTTACCCTTGCGCGTCCTGGCAGCCTCGCGCACCGAGAAATGTTTCTGGGGGTGTTAACTGAGCTATGTCAGGTAGTCCTCTTACGTGTGATACAACTTTGGCTTCACAGCCAGCAGGCTGGAGCCCAAGCCCAAGCGGTTATTAGTATATCTGTAGACAAAGTCATAAAGAGTAAAACATGGTGGCTGTCCCAAAACTGAGATGGACACCCTGGAGCTGTGCTAGTAACACTGGGCTGAACTCAGGCTTGGCAACAGGCGCTTAGCAGCACGTCAAATGGAGCAATAAGGTCTCCCCTCAGTCTCCTTTCCTCCAGACTAAACAACCCCAGGTCCCTCAGCCACTCCTCATAAGACTTGTGCTCCAGCCCCCTCACCAGCTTCGTTGCCCTTCTCTGGACACGCTCCAGCACCTCAGCATCCTTCTTGTAGTGAGGGGCCCAAAATTGAACACAGGATTTGAGATGTGGCCTCACCAGGGATGAGTACAGGCATCACTTCCCTACTCCTGCTGGCCACACTATTTCTGAAACAGGCCAGGATGCTGTTGGCCTTCTTGGCCACCTGGGCACACTGCTGGCTCATATTCAGCTGGCTGTTGGCCCCCACGTCCTTTTCCACCAGGCAGCTTTGCAGCCCCTCTTCCCCAAGCCTGTAGCATTGCATGGGGTTGTTGTGACCAAAGTGCAGGACCCGGTACTTGGCCTTGTTGAATCTCATACAGTTGGCCTCGGCCCATCGATCCAGCCTGTCCAGATCCCTCTGTACAGCCTTCCTGCCCTCAAGCGCATCAACATTCCCAACCCAGCTTGGTGTCATCTGCAAACTTACTGAGAGTGTGCTCGATCCCCTCATCCAGATCATCAATAAAGATATTGAACAAGACTGGCCCCAGAACCGAGCCCTGGGGAACACCACTTGTGACTGGTTGACACCTGGATTTAACTCCATTGACCACAACTCTTTGGGCCTGGCCATCCAGCCAGTTTTTCACCCAGTGAAGAGTACGCCCATCCAATCCATAAGCAGCCAGTTTCTCTTCGAGAATGCTGTGGAAAATGGTGTCAAAGGCTTTACCAATGTCTAGGTAGATCACATCCACAGTCTTTCCCTCATTCACTAAATGGGTCACCTGGTCATAGAAGGAGATCAAGGTGGTCAAGCAGGACCTGCCTTTCATAAACCTGTGCTGACTGATTATCTGGTTGTCCTGTATGTGCCACGTAATGGCACTCAATGTGATCTGCTCCATAACCTTCCCCAGCACTAAGGTCAGACTGACAGGCCTGCAGTTCCCTGGATCCTCCTTCTGGTCCTTCTTGTAGACGGGCATCACATTTGCTAACTTCCAGTCAACTGGGACCTTCCCGGTTAGCCAGGACTGCTGGTAAATGGTGGAAAGTGGCTCAGTGGGCACTTCTGCCAGCCCACGCAGTACCCTTGGGTGGATTCCATCTGGCCCCATAGACTTGCGAGTGTCTAAGTGGTGTAGCAGGTCACTAAGCATTTCCCCTTGGATTATGAGGGCTTCATTCTGTGCCCTGTCCCTGTCTTCCAGCTCAGGGGGCTGGGTACCCGGAGGACAACTGGTCGTACTATTAAAGACTGAGGCAAAGAAGCATTAGGTACCTCAGCCTTTTCTTCATCCTTTGTCGCTATGTTTCCCCCCACATCCAGTGAAGGATGGAGATTCTCCTCAGCCCTCCTTTTGTCGTTGTCGTGGTTTAGCCCCAGTTGGCAACTAAGCCCCACGCAGCCGCTCGCTCACTCCCCCACGGTGGGACGGGCGAGAGAATCCGAAGAGTAAAAGTGAGAAAATTCATGGGTTGAGATAAAGACAGTTTAATAAGTAAAGCAAAAGCCGCACACGCAAGCAAAACAAAACAAGGAATCCATTCACCACTCCCCATGGGCAGGCAGGTGTTCAGCCATCTCCAGGGAAGCAGGGATGAGTCACGTGTAATGGTTTCTTGGGAAGACAGACGCCATCACTCCAAACATCCCTCCACCCCTTCCTTCTTCTTCGTCCCAGCTTTATATACTGGGCATGACGTTGTATGGTATGGAATATCCCTTTGGCCAGCCTGGGTCAGCTGGACTGTCCATGAGAAGCTGGACTGTCCTTGACTACTTAGCAACAACTCAAAACATCAGCACCTTATCAACGTTTTCTCATCCCAAATCCAAAACATATCCTCACACTAGCTTCTGTGAAGAAAATTAAGTCTACCCTGGCTGAAACCAGGACAGTCGCTAATGTATTTATAGAAACATTTTTTTTTGTCTTTTATGGCAGCAGCCAGATTAAATTCTAGTTGGGCTTTGGCCCTTCTAATTTTCTCCCTGCATAACCTCACCTTGGGTCTGTGTCAGCAAGTCCAGTGTGACCCTTCAAACCCCACCTGAGCTGGCAGTCCCTGAGCTGTGGCTTGGCTCTGTGGGGTCAATGCCCTGCCATCTCTTGCCACACCTCTTGGGCTTTTCCTTTGCTGCCTTTAAAATGTATCTCTGCATTTGCTCTCCATTTGGATGATTTGAGCTTCAGGCTCTCTGGGATGCTGCATGGGATTTTTCCACCCTGGGAGATGCAAGCCTGTACCCTGCGTACTTCTGTTATGCCCCTATCCAGAGTGCAGCCTACAATCCCAGGTGGTGAATATAAGCTTGGTGAGCGTGTATTGAGTGGAGGAAAGAAAATTAATGGAGTTCCCTGCTCTAAAAGCAAATGAAGTTGGAAAAGACCAGAAAAGAGCTGAATTTCCACCCTTGAGCAGGTCATGGAGGAGGTGAACACAGGGGCGACTTCTTTGTACCCCCTGGGAGGGACAAAAGGATTGGCTCCTGCATTAGGGCAGGGGGTCTGCAGTGGGATCAGCTTACTTGGGAATTCAGACTAGGTCAGATGAGAAGCTCCACATAAGGTTCAATGACAGTAAGAAACAGGAAAGCTATGTGTGCATGGCTGGGAAGGTCACTGGGGACTTTGAAGAGGGAGTTCAGGATGGCATGAAGGCAATGGTAGGGCCAGTGCCCCTGCCTAGAGAAGTCACCCCCAGACTGAGCTCTTCAGGCTAAGGATGAAGAAGCCCATCTAACATCAGCTCTGATGGGTAGCAGTGGACACCCCCGCGTGTTCAGGGCGTCATCTTTGCTCTAAGCATGGTGTTATGTTCCCTGAAGCGGGGTGATGCTAGTGGCCGATGCTGGCCTGTGAGTCCCCCAGGACTCTCTGTTGGCCAGGGCTCTGTTTAGACCCAGCCTATCTATGACTTATCCCAAACTGGATGAATGACTCCTGACTAGAAAGGCTACCAAGAGTTTACTAATTAGCCTTCCTTTATAAGATAAGGTGGGTTCTGATGCTGGACCGAATTTACCCATTTGTCTAAATTTCTTCCGTTCTTGCAATCCAGACATCATCTGGTTATATCTAACAAATCATTATCATTAATTTGCAACCAATATTCAGTGAAACCAATCCACACCTTCTGCCCAGGCCCTGGCTTTACAGGGCAGCCAGTGCCATAGCACTGTGTTTCCTGAGTTTTTCTAGCTGTCAGCACATCTTGTCTGAGGTCTACTGACACTGCGTCACTGCTGTGGCTCAGAGGACATGACGAGCTCTTCACCAGCCCCAGCCATCCCTGCTCCCCTGGGTGAAGCAGCGACTGGGAACTGAGTAAACTGGAATTTGAGTAAATCAAAGAAATGTTTTTGATTATGCCAGACGCCCTGCGCAATTAGTGCGTTACAGAGAGGGAAAGATCTTAACCGCAGCAGCGGGTCTGCCTGGCCATCCCCCAAGAGGGTAGCGAGCATGTGGCAGTTTCTGACGAGAGCACCATGCTTCCTCTACCCAACACACTTTTGTTTGGGGTTTTCTGCCATGCTGAAACTCTGAGAGGAAGAACAGCCAAGGAGGGATGACTCACAGCCATGCTGGAGACAGGGTGATGACTCAGAGGTGGAGCTGGCTCACAGGACCACTGCAGCCTTATACCATAGTGCTGGCGTGGTTGACTCGGGCAGCTGGTGGGGCTGGAGAGGCCTCCAGCACACTCTCCTCACTAGCAACCCCAACAAAGGATGCAGTGACTTCTTCTTGGCACCTTTTAGCATATTCTCTGCCAAAAAATGTCTCCATTGTTCACCTGCTTCCATCTGACTTAATCTTCCCTCAACATGAGTGACCAGGCTTAGTCACAGGATTGCAGGCGAGGGCTTAACCTCTGCCTCTGTGCAACAGCACCAAAGCCTACTGCAAAAGCCTGGCCTGACACATCTGACAACTATATTTAACTTGTTTCATGTCTGTATCACTCTGGGGACTCATCATAGCCCTGTGGTTGATTAATGCACCGTGATGACCATCCATGACATCTGCTCAAAGGATCTCTGTGAGACCTGGAAGGACCTCCTGTGGAGGCTTCATCCAGGCTGGAGAATGGCTCAGCTTTAGCAGCTGATCCTTGCAAGAAGCAGCTCCTGGTACCACCTTCAAGCCAGAGCTCTCACAAGGAAGCTGTTGTGATAGCCAGGTGCATGCTCACTCTCCTGAGGTGGATGCAATGCCCTTTCCGTCCTGGTAGAGACAGTCCTTCTGTATGAAAACATGTCACCCAGCTGCTATCATGGGAAATGGCAGGAAAGGCTGAGAAACATATTCAGAAGAGCTCAAAGAGTAAAGCAGACTCCTTCCCCTGGAAAAAAATGTATGCACCTAAGATATCACATGGATTTATTTCCTCCCCTCTTCCTTGAGTTGAGGAAGGTAACAGAAGCAATGATACATTATCCTGAGTGGAAATGGTGAAAGCAAAGGTGTTTTGGGCCTGTTGTTCTCTGAGGAGCAAGGAGTGAAGAAGGCAGGTGGCTGGAGGAGCAGCTCGTCAATAGTACATTACCTGAGTTGGGCCAAGCGCTGCGTGTCACCTGCACTTGATGCTGGGTTTCAAACCCGTTGGTATTGCCTTTTATTTCTCTTCACTGGAAGGATTTCTCAATTGCAGCAAAGTGTGTTTTGGTGATGTTTTTATTCCTCAGTCTGTGGAGATGTTGACAGTCTGACTTCCTACCAACTGCAATGCTGCAATTGCTTAATGCAGAGTGTTGTCATGTTACTAATTTCTCAGACAGAGCATTACAAGTTTCTAACCTCTCATTCAAATGATTTGATGACAGTATCATTCATGTTTTATTGCTATAGCCTTAAACATCAGATGCTGCACAAGTTTCAGTCCAAGGAGCCTAAAACCCCATTTACTTCAATAGAATTACCATGACTAATTTGTATCTTTCCATTTGAGAATGTGTTCACAGATGTATGGAATTAACTATTTTCAGATAAAATTACTTATTACCAGCAAATAACTATTATTTTGACTTGCAATAACAGTTGCTAATAATGCAAGATGGGGAGGGAGAGGAACACGTGTCTGTACCAGCTGTTGTTTCACTCTTATTCAAAGAGCACAAAGAAGTTGTTGGCAGTCATCACAAAAAGATTTTCTTTCTTCCTCTTCAAGCACAAGTATAGCAGCTGTCGCCTCTGGCAATGCACGTTTTTCCCTATTGATGCTCATTCCATGCAGAATTGTGTAACAGATCAAATGAAAAAAAATCCAAAATGGTGAAAGTTGTGCAATGAATCGAACGCGTTTCCCATGGTTGGCACCCAAATAAGAAAGAATAACCTGTCCCTGTGTAGATATTATGGCCCTGAAACCAGACCTGTCCCTTTCACTAACCTAGGGAGAAGGGCAGCCACAGCAGAAACTATCACAGCCTGTCACTTGCCAGGGCACTGCCTCAGGTTTCCTACAAGTCCTTTTCTGTTGCTGTATCAACAGCTGTGCTCCTTCTCCTGCTTGGCAGCAAGTTGCTTTCTTGACAGAAACTTTATTTATTTGTTCTACATTGAGCCGTGAGAAAAATGCCCGCCCTGTGACAATTAAACGGCATGGCAGGGCTCCCCTGCGCACGGCTGCTCTCCTGCTCTGCTCTCTGCTGCTGGCAGACACTTGCAAGCTCTGCCTGGTTCAGAAATATGACATGTCCTTACTTGAGCTGACAAGGTAGATGGAAATACATCATTTTGGTGGTTCACACACCTTTGTGTTACAACTGTTCAGTGTCATGGTCAGAAGAACAGTTTTCTCAGGGGAAGCTCTGTCAAGGCAGCCTGGGTAGTACAGCAACCAGCAACCCATATAGTGCTAGCCCTACGGTGCAGTTAAATTTTTGCTGAGCAAACCCAGTCCCTATTACTATGTATCACAGAATAAAAAATCACCTTCTCAGCACAGGCAACCCCCGAGTTCTGATTTTTCTTCATTTTTTGCAGCCAAGCTGCTCAGTTACTGTCTTCAGCATTACACCTGATTTCCTGCAGTTAGCTGTGGGGTTTTAACACCGTATGTAACCTCCACAGTTTGGGTCCCTGTTTCTCTCCTTTTTGTTCTGACAACCTCACCTTTGTCCCTCTGTCTGTCTCACTGGTACATTGCACTATATCCTGGTCCTGTCCAAAAAGGCTTCAGGCTGAGGTGAAACAATTTGCATCAGCTCACTGCAAAATAGTCTTAAAAAGATTGACTAGTGTTAAGGACTTTGAATTCCCTTATTATACAGCAGGTTAACCACAACAGAACTCTTAAGCACATAATTCTAAGTGTATGCCCAGGGCTCAAGTGTATCAATCTGCAGGCTTATGTTTCTTGAGTTACAGCAGTACTTTTTTTTTGGCAGACCTAATGGGCAACACAGTCAAAAGCAAATGCTAGACCTAATGCTCCTTCCCAGGGAGCTGGTTTCAATTAATAAAGCGGAAGATGCAGGGCAGCTAGAATCTATCATGTATGCAAGGAGCTAAAACAATCTATGATACTTTGGGACAAACCACATTCACTCAGAAGGGCAGGGGGCTTGGGAGGAGGACTCCCATGGTTTAATTCCAGCTGAAGTGAGAGGTACTCAGCTAGCGTGCATAATACAGCAGCATTAATTTGTCATTCGATCATGACAAAAGTCATGATCTTGATGTGGAAATGACTACGTAAAATCCAGTGATTTGTTCTCATGCCGGAAGAGGGATTAGAATACTGAATTAGCCTCTTATAACTTGAAAAATCTATGCATCTTAATTCTTCAAAGCCAGGGCCAAGTCACAGTGATTATTTTTAGGTAGAATTCCCGGTTGAAATCAAGGGTGAATGTGAACTAGAAGTCAATGGTGCCATCTGGCCCTTCGGTAGGTCCTTGTATGCTGTTAGCTTTGCAAAATCCAAGGAAGGTGATGTTAACCACCCAGCACAAGCAGCTGCTGCTGGAGCTGTTCCTTGACGGAAGTGCTGCTCAGCCAGGGGCCAGCAATTCCTCCAAAGTATATTTAAGTTATAAGTATAATTTTCTGAGCATATTTCTTAAGAGACAGCAGCTATTGGTATGAATAAATACACAGATCCACCTGCTATCCACTTCGAAAGCTGGTCTACTTGAACAAGTGATGTCAGGAACTGGGATACCTGGCTAATGTTTTTGGCTCAGTGTTTGATCCGTTGCATGAATTGTGGCAAGGCATTTCTCATTATAGTTGTTCCCCTTCCAGTTTGTCAAGTTGCAAGCACTTTGTGAGACAGGCTGAGTACAATCCTGTCTTTATATGAAGCCTAATGAAACAGGACTCTTACCTCAGCCTGTGCAGTTAGACCAAACTTGTTGAACTTAGGTTTTTAGCTAGGTACATTAAAAAAAAAACACAAACAGGGCTCAGCAGCAGTAGAGGCAGGGGCATGTTGAAGTGGCTGGGAGACTGCAAAAGAAATGTAGGATCTCCTCTAGGACTGCAGGACAAGTCAGTTAGCGAAACCTGGCAAAGCTTGCTTCCAGTGAGATCCACGACCAGAGTCCTCTCACTGACTGGTGCTGGCTGGCTTAGACACTACTGTAATATAAATGATTGTAAGTGAAATCACACAACTTGCTCACAACCAGTTATGGATCACACAGCCAGTGATATGTGTAACAGGACTGTACTGGCTTTTCTTCCTTGCTCTGGAAAGCTCTGCTAGCCTTTAAATGCTCAGTCCTTTTCCAAATCCTATGAAATTCTGGATGGAAATAACCCGCCATGGGACGAAGCCAAATACCATGCAGGTACCTGGCAGCAGGGTGCCAGGCATGGCGTTGCAGCGTGGCCGGTCCCACGCAGACGTGCTGCATGTGGTGGCACCCAGGAGGAGCAGCTGGCTCCGCTGGAGGCACTGGTGGTGAGGAGGCAGCACCCTGCCCTGCGTCCCTACTGAGCTATTAAAGTAATTCTTAGATTCATCTGCTGTTTGAAGCTGGCAGTGCAAGGAGAGGGCAAAGAAACAAGAAAATAAGTGACTGTTTTGTCAGTATTTTTTCAGGGACGCCCCATGATTTTCCCACTGTCTGATGCTGACATCCATACAACCTAGGGCAGAGACGTTTGCTAGCAGAAGAGAGGGAATAGTAAATATACCTGTTTGTTTCCTCACTTAAAAGAAGTATTTTCTCACAATCAGCAAAAGGAACAGCAACACAAGCTGGCAAAAAAACTCATTTTAAATGGTCCTTGTAGGATATCAGCATCTGTTTTGTTCCTGAAAGCTGCACTGACTTGTTTAATTAGCACGGTACAAGCTACTGGTGTAGTTTCTAGTGGAGACGGGGAGATGATCCAGCTGATCCCTGCCTCACGTGATGTGTTTCAACAGCGTTGGTGCTACATACAAGCTGGGGCTCTCTTGCAGGGAAGAGACCCCTCCCCAGAAAGCCCCCAGGGGCCTCAGGCAAAGCTCTGGGGCAGGTCATGCAGTGTTACCCATCCCAGCTGCGCCAGGGACATGATCCCAGCACAAGCCAAGCCAGGGACGCAGGCGGGGCAGCCAGGCAGGAGGGCGAAGCCTGGGGGCTAACCTCCGCAGCCCCCCTCGGAGCCTGGCTGGGTACTGCCCTGTGCCTGAGGCTGCCCGGGGAGACCCCCAGGCTGGTGGCTCTCAGTTCATTTCCATTACGCCACTTCCAGAAAAATATTTTCTAGCTTTGAAATGGTGGAGTAGGAGAAGCCAAAAGGGCTATTTATTCACGGTGACTCTTTGTTCCAGCAGCTAATAAGCAGATTCAGCAGACTGAGTGATGTCTCCTCCTCTAAATTGCGCACACCAGAGGTCACAGTGGCTCTTTCAAGGGCACCGGCTTTGTGTTAGCTGTCTCTGTATGCAAGAGGATGGATAACCTTTATTTTTCAGTACTCCTGGGTCAATCCCAACAAGGCGCTGATCACTTTCTGCAAGGTGCCAAGCACCCATTGACAAATGAGGTATCTTAGCACCTCTCAGGAGGTGATCAGCATCTGGCAGAATAAAAGGCTGCAGGGCTGAGCTACCCAGACAGCCCACACAGCAATAAATTAGGCATAGCAGTTGCTGTGCTGGCAAATTATTAGTCGCTCACGCTCAGCAGTGCTTGTCACACAGCTGGGCACATTGACAATAAACTGTACCTGCACAGGGAAATGACTCTTTCTCTCAAATGCTTTCAAGAGCCAGTCTGTTGCAGATGGTTTGAGGAAACACGGATATCCTGCGCTCCCCTGCACATGGCCACAAGGAATGTCTATAATTTGCTTTGTCTCCTTAGAGAGGAACTGCTGGATACTGCAGGCTTTTTACAGATCTGTATTTCACAGTCATTTCAACATATATGACCACATTTCCTGTGAAAAGAATCTGGTCTGATTTATTTTTCTTTTTCACGTTGTATTTTCTAGCATTCGTGTTTTTGCTACGTAAGTTTGGATTTGATTGCATCCAAGTTTTCTAGTTTACACTTTTTGGTATTTTGACCTAAGGTCACGCACAGAGACTATAACCACCAAAGAAAATGCCTAATACAAACTGTATTGGCTTGTGTGGCAAGGTTTTGGTAGCAGGGGTGGGAGGGCTGCAGGGGTGCGTTCTGTGGGAAGCTGCTGGAAGCTTCCCCTGTGTCTGATAAAGCTGGTGCCAGCCGGCTCCAAGATGGACCCAACGCTGGCCAAGGCCGAGCCCATCAGCGATGGTGGTAGTACCTCTCGGATAATCCCGTTTTAAGAAGGGGAAAAAAAAGCACACAGCAATTGCAGCCGGAGAGAGGAGCGAGAACACGTGGGAGGAGCAGCCCTGCAGACCCCCAGGTCAGGGCAGGAGGGGCAGGAGGGGCTCCAGGCACCAGAGCAGAGGTTCCCTGGCAGCCCCTGGAGAAGACTCTGGTGAGGCCGGCTGTGCCCCTGCAGCCCATGGAGAGGGGCTTACGCTGGACCCAAGCTGGAGAAGTTCATGAAGAACTGCAGCCCGTGGGAGGGAGCCCAGGCTGGAGCAGGGGCAGAGTGCGAGGAGTCCTGCCCCTGAGGGGGAAGGAGCGGCAGAGACAGCGTGTGATGATCTGACCACAACCCCCATTCCCCAACCCCCTGTGCCGCTCGGGAGGAGGAGGTGGAGAAAAAATCGAGAGTGAAGTTGAGCCTGGCAAGAAGGGAGGGTTGGGGGGAAGGTGTTTTAAGATTTGGGTTTAGTTCTCATTATCCTGCTCTGATTTGGATTGGCAATAAATTAAATTAATCGTTTTCCCCAAGTTGAGTCTGTTTTGCCTGTGAGGGCAATTGCTGAATGATCTCTCCCTGTCCTTATCTCAACTCACAAGCTTCTGGTTATATTTTCTCTCCCCTGTCCAGCTGAGGAGGGGAGTGATAGAGGGGTTTTGGTGGGCACCTGGCGTCCAGCCAGGGTCAACCCACCACACTAACAACCTCAAATTGATCCCTTCCCAGCTCATGTTGTGTTAAATTAGGGCACTCCAAATTTGAACACAGTATAAACCACCTTACACATGTAGTATTTGCACAGTGATAACGACCTGTACTCAGCAGAGTGATTTTGGTGCCAATGAAACAAACCCCATCTTAATTGTTGGAGTGTTTTTATTTTAGACCTCAGAAAGCATCTGCAGGCTATTTTGCAGCAGCCCAGCATAGCAACACACTTCTCAGTTCCAGTGCGCTGCCTGTTGCTGCTGTGCTGCATAAACTGAGTTCAAACATCCCTCCGCACCAGAAATCATAGGGAAACTGTATTTCAAAGTCAGATTTTTAAGATCTTACTCTTTAGGATTAATTTCTTTTTTTCCAACTGTGCAAACTCATTATTCCTTTGTTTCAATATGAAAGGTGATGGGGGTTTGTCAGAACTGTAAGAGAGACCAGAAAATGCAACCTCAGTTCTGAATAAATTATCTTTTTTATTTTGTGGGAAAAGCTTGATTTTGGACTAATGACCATTGAGATTTATCAGCAAAAGCATAGGTATAAAAGCCATCGTGCTCGAACAGTATGATTAGTTCAGCCACATTGCACATATGCTGTGCAAGAACTTCTATTCCTTTCCTATGTAAAGGAGTATCTGTTGTTATGCACATCATCAAGTATAAACCCCAATTTTATCAAGATCTGTAATGCAGACCAAGTGCTACGGCTGTAATGTGAACGTCCCACTTTTTGTTGACCGGTGGGTACTTTCGCTGTGTGACCTTCATGTTGCACAATGAGGAACATCAATTATCAAAGAAGGTGGGCAAGTGAAATGCTTCTGGAAAACTTGGGAACTTCTTGTGCAGTCAACTAACAAAAAACTGAAAAGAAAGAACCTGCCTGCTGTGAATTAACTGGTGTAAGGTATATCCATGTTAGCACAGCTTATCCTTGGTTTTTTTTGGTATGTTAGTCATTTTAGACACATTGAAGCAACCACCTACCTTTACCTGCAAGAAGCTAAAAAGAAACATGAATGGAAGGGTAAACAAATGATGGGCCATGAACTTCCCTGTAAAGAACTGTGATACATAATTAGAGACTCCTGCATCTGGCGAGTTATTTTGCCTTTCATTTCATGATCATTTTGGATAATTGGAAGGTCTTAGAGCGGTCTGACAAGTGCAACATATAGGAGAAGCTCACTTTAAGATTTAATTGGCTATGCACTAAACAAGGTGTAGCAGCAGCAGCTTCCCAACCCTTGATGAACTGAGGGATTCCTCCCAGCCATCGGTAGCTATCTAAAAGTGAAGCCCCCTTCCCTGAAATTTGTCTAGGTTCCCTTTAATGTTAGAGGGAGACCCTGGCACCCCAGAGGGACACTCATGCTGACCCACCCAGGTGCCTCTCCTGCGATGGGACAAGGTCTCCTGAAGTGCATGCTCTTTCCTCCAGCTACAGAGGGAGCCCAGATGACTTCTTTAATTTATCGGCAGTGGTGCTGTAGGTGGGAGGGTGTAAGGTCCAGGGCACTGCAGGGTTGTAAGCAAGAGAAATCTGACTTATGGATCAGTCAGCATAGCTGAAGAAAAACAGTCTTTTGGGCACGCTTAAACTGGATACACATCTTTCAGATGGCTAATGTTAGATGAGATAAATCCTGTCATAATCACCAGTTTGTTTCTAGAAGCAATCACCTCCCTTGAAGGTACGTCTGCATTCCTTCTCAGCCTTGCTATTGACAGAGCAATATTAATTTTGGGTTAACAAAGAAGGTTATTGCATTGTGAAGAAATGAATATACTTGAGGAGAAAAAAACTGCTTATCTGGGCAATGTAAAACATTTGAAATCCCTCATTTCCTCACTTCTACGTGACTGCTTTTTGTAGATTTTAAGTAGATGACATGGTGTCCCTGAATTACAAAATTGAAAGCCTGAATGGCATTAGTCAAGCTAATAACATTACTCAGAGGTTCCCACCTCCCTGAGGACAGACCTTACAGCATTTTTCTTCTCTCTGTTGCTCAGTTAGGAACACATATATGCAAACTAAGTGTTAGAGCAAAGACAGGTCTTTTCAGTGCCACCGCTCACACCCAACCTGCTGACCACAGTACTTCCCCAACTGCCATGCACAGCAGTGCAGTGACAGAGGATCACACCCAGAAAACACCGTCCTGTCCTAACCTGATTTAAGGGAAGAAAAGTCATATTTTAGATCAGCAAGAGAAAGATGTCTAGGCTTCAAACAATCAGCCCAATGGAAAAAAAACCCCAAACCTTAAACCCCAAAACTTTGTAATACATAGTTTTGTAATCCATAAAATGCAGCTGACAGTAGCTCTGACAGTCAAGCTGTAACATTTTCTACAGGTGAAACTGAGGTGTGACCAATACACAGTGTGCTGCTCAAGAAAGCAGTATTCAAGGTCTCCTAAAGTCCCTTTTTCTGCTTGAACTGAACTGTGCACACTTCTCTCCCTCTTTTTTTTTTACGGCTGCAGGACTCTTCAGCAACTGCAGTTCCAACCACCATTTAATTTTCTTTCTCTGGGAAATTCTGGAGTGCCTCTTTTTATATTAAATTATTGCTGCTCTAGTGGAGAATAGAAGAGATCCCATAATACTATTTTTGGTTCATTAAGTTTCTAATTACTTTGGTTTTGATATTGGAAAGCACTAATTGATGCTTTTGTAAGCATAATGTGTAATATTAGTCATGCCCTACAATTGAATTAATACCACTTTAAAGAAAAAATAGCAAATATTTATTCCCAATGAAATATATAGTAGAAATAAAGGCTGAGAATATTTCTAAGTTACTTAAGAGTAAAAAATGTATAGAACTAATCGCTAGTATCTCATAACCAGGCATTCTGAAACCAGAAGATTAAATTAAGACTAGTCTTTTAAAAACTGTGAAACAGACTGAATCAAGAAATTCTCAGTTGAAACATTTCACAATGAAACCTCTCAAACAGCCCAAACTCCTGGCTGTCGTGCCACCAAACTGCCAGTGAGGCTTTTTAATATTTGGCTTTAAAGACACAGGATATGTTTTCCAAATAGATTCCTCCTACGTAATTACTGAAAGACAAAAATCAAACTGTATTTAATTCTTGTTTTTAAACTTGTATCCTTGTAATTACATATTTGGATAAGTATAACCACATCCCTGAGCATCCTGTATAAACAAACTTGTGCTTGGAAATAATTATTACATTATCATTACAATAATTATTACTCCGCACCATTTTCTTTTTTTGCTTCACCTATATGTCCCTAGTATACGTTTACAGTCTGAACTTCATTTTAACAGAGGGCTTTCTTCATCTGAGGATTTGCTTAATTTTGATACAGCTTAACGAAAATTTCAGATTGTGAGCACCAACTAATAAGTGCTTGTAGAGGATGCTACTGTATGCTCTTCACAATGATTTGAAAAAATTATTATCAAACATGCATCAGTTTCCATTTTAGCTTTTTGAGGCAGATTCACAGATACTTGTATACAATACAAAGGCAAAAGGAGATGCTGACTGGTTACGCTGGAGCGACAGCTGCACCGTGATACCAGGGCGGCACAAGGCAGCAGACTGTGCTACCGAGTCTCACCTGTAATTAGGTATTGACTTATTGACTTGGAAGGAAAGTTGTGCTGCCCATGATTCCACCCCACCTCCAGCTCCCTGAAATTCAAAAACTGCTTTTGAGCTCTTCCCCCAGCTCTCTCAGAGGAGAGGGTCTACCTCAGTCGAGAAGCCAGCGGTGCTGGAGCCCTTCCCCGCACCCAGCGCTGTGCTCCAGGCTGCCCAGTCCTCCTGGGGAGGGGGTATTGCCAGGGCCGGGTACCCCCGAGGGCTGCATAGGTACCTGGCGCCCAGGAAGGCGCAGCTGCACCGCAGCAGGCAGTGAACGGCTGAGTTAGTGCCTAGGTCTCAGGGGCCCCATTCCAGAGCTGCTGTGCTGCTGCAGCAGTGGCTCCACTTCTTCTTTACCCAACCATAACAATCAGATTTGGCGATCATTAACTTAGCTAAATAAGAACATGAGGTTTCAAATATAGCTTGTCCACTAGGTTTTCAACAATCTTAACTGCATAAAACCTGATGACATCTTGTACGCCAAGCAGCCTGTTTTTTCCAGCTTAGCTGAACATTTTCAATTTGCATACCATTTCCGTACAATTTCAGTTGCAGCATCTCCCCTCTTCACTGCATTTTCCTTCCTTCCTTCTTTCCTGCTTCTCTGTTTGCACAGGATCTCTCTGCTTGCTTCCAGTATTTTGACTTTGGACACCCCTACACTGTCTCACATCCAATTCCACTTACCTCTCTCCAATTCTTTGTTGGTGCCACAGACACAGAGCTTGTTTTTGTGCTCTTGCTCCTCTGCTTGCTCCTGGTTCCACTTTCTCTCATCTCCTTAATTGCCCTACTCTCATTTTATCTCTTTAATTGCTCACCCTTCTCTGGCTTTTTATCATTCCAATAAACACATCTGTTAATCCTCTTACTGTTTACAAACACACAACTCCCCTCCAATAACTAGTCTTTATAAATTTTTCTTTCTTTTAACCAGCATGCATCTCAGTTCTCTTTGCTTTATAAGCTTAGTGAAAGAGCCTGGAGTCCTCCTCCTGCAGCTCCTTCTCCCTCGCCTGGCTTCTGCCCCTGCATCCCATCAGCATGGCTTTTGTGGGAGCTTGCAATGTTGGCTGCCCTTAGGCAGCTCCAGCTCTCCCCTACATCTCCGTTCGCCTGTCAGGCACTTGCCACAAAGTCAACAGAGCTACTCTCTCTGAGAGCTTATTCCCTCTGTCTTTCATAGCTCTACCCTCCTTTTTCTCTTTCCTCACGCAACCAGCTCGGCTTTTGGAAGTTCCTCTTTATCTCACTCGCCAGACTCCAGCACGGTTGGTATAAAGCTCTGTCCTTGTCCTCTTTCTCTTCTATGCCTTATCTCTGCGTAATTCCAAATGCAAACATAAATTCAGCTGCTGAACAACTTAAAGATCCAGTGCTCTATTCAGATCAATCTCTCAAGGTGAGATCAACCTGACCAAAAATAAACAGGTACAGGTGTCTCTACCTGCATTGCCATCCTAGACCCCCTTTACAGCTGATCCTATAGGAGGTATCTAAAGCAGGTCAGATGAATGGCACCCAGGCAAACCTGTTTCTCTCCCCTAGCTGAAAAGGGAGCCCAGCTGAGTGGCTCCGACACTGATGCTGATGACTGTACTGTAGAGACTTAAAACTGGGCAAGAGGAATTGCAGACCCTCTTTCCAAACACAGTCTGCCTGCCTCTCTGATGCCTGCTCAGATAAGCCTTGCTGTCAGTTCAAGCTCAGCTAAACCAGACCACTTCATCACACTGCTCCTCAGTGGCTGTTTAGGCCAATGTTCACATATGCCTACAACTTGGGGAACATCTTCGGTCCAGACCTCTCCCTGTGTCCTTATTCAGGCCACGTCTGAGCCTTGCAAGGTTTGTTCTAGAAATAATTCCTGACACAAAGCCTTTCTGTCTGCATCCACACAGCTCAGGCTGTATGGATCCAAGCTGCATGCATCCAAGCTGTTGCCACTTCAAATTGTGCTTCCTGCCGAAGCGCTTGTCCTGCCCTTAATAAATGTAGCCCTGTCCTGCACATAATCACTCTAAATGCCTCAGCAAAGGATATGGCTCTAGCTGGTCCTCTCATGCTGCCATGCCTATCTTTGCATTCTCCCCTAGCTCCCTACCCTCTGTCACATGAGATGAGAGCTGCTTGTCGTCATTTTCAAGACCCTCCATAGTCCACCCCAGCTCTGCCTGTCTCAGGCACAGCCTCTCATCACGCCTAACCGAGTCAGCCCTGCCACCACCCATCAGCCTGTAGTATCATCCACGCAGTACGGTCTCGTACATGGCCCCGCGGGTGTCACGCTGTCCAGCTTGTCTCAGAGGAGATGCCTGCACACAGCTGCAAAACTAACGTACCTTCAAAATATCCCTTTTTTTTCTCACAAGAAACACTTCACAAAGGTTAGGCTTCCTTTTGTGCAGGCAAATACTGGCTCACCGATGCCTCGCGACTGTGTGGACAACCTCCCATTAGGTCAGGAGCCAGGCTGTCCCATGTGACTTCATTGCCTGGCACAGTGGGCTCCTTGTCCATGACCAGCACTCTTATATTCTACAAATTAATAGATCTAAAATGGCAACAGCAGCCACCGAGTCATGATCAGCATTTGCATAATAATATGAAGAATAGTAAACTTAACCTTAAGAGGCACAGCTGTAATTTAGAGATATTGTATGGTGTTAATAGCACTAGGAGAAACTGAATGTATTTGTCACTCCTTTGATGATCCTGCCACTTTTTAGAAGCATTGCAGATTTGTTAATTAATATATGAAAATGTCTGTTTTAAAGTCAAAGAGCGTTTTGACCATGTTACAATACATACACTCAAAGGAGTAGCAGTAGATTTGCACTTTTCACTTCATATTTACTTCCTCTCCTTTCAGTGACTAATGGTGTAACCTTAATTTTCTGTTAACTGTGTTGGTTTTTTACATATGCTTTCTCATTAAAAATAAGAGGAAAACTGCAGCTAAATAGCCTACTCCTTTAAAATCCAGAGGGACTGGGGAGTGGGGGCAAGCTGTTTTCAGACAAGTTTGGGATATTGGCAGGGGCTTCCTCTCCTGGGAAAGAGGAGATGAAGAAAGAGGCGGGTGCCTGCTAGTCATCTTTGAATCACATGCCTTAGATGGTTTGCATAGACTATATTCTACAGTGTTCAGCGGAAATGTTTCATACTCCTGGTTGTTTCTTCTGAATTTTGTGTTGAATATATTCATGTCCTTAAAGAAACTCTGAGGCTAGCAGGGAGCCTTGCTGTGATGGGAATCAAATTAGTTCCTACTTAAAAGAAACTATTGTTCTGAAAAGAGCATATGGGAATCTTAAGTAGGAACATTTAGTGTTATCACCTGGTTCAGGTTTTTTTAGTAAACGTTTTTGAGCATGTATGTGTTGTGGGTTTAAACATTCATCTCAAAGTTTAGCTGTTTTGCTCAAAAATCAATTAAACCCGTTATGGATGTGCTAAAGAGGTCTGGAATGCAAGAACTGGCTTGTATTCTGATTTTCACTCTTACCATTTGTATGGTATTTTAGGACATACGTGTGGGAGTGTGAGGGAAAAGGTAGGTATTAAACTGCTGGAGTGACACTTAATAGCTCTGGTATTTTCTGGACAATTTGTAAATTGTCATGAAAATTATCTTGAATGCGATGTGCAATGAATCTCTTTGTGAAGGATACTGTGTGGGTTGGAGAAAAAATAGCATAAAAGTGAAAATTCTGTTAAAATGCCAAAGACCAGAATTCTCTCCTTTGGTTTTTAAAGTTGAAAACAGAAGATTTAATCCTTAGTTTAAACTGAGGGATGAAAAGAAATTATGCTGCAGGTACTACTGTAAGTTCAGTGAGCTTTACTTAACTTGTGACAACAGCAAAACACTCATGTAAAAGAAATTGGGTGGCTTCCATTTAAGTGTGTTAGTGACTGCATTATCCTCTGTTGAAGCTGGGATGGCTAATGGATTTCTTTTATTTAAGATAAGTATAAAAGAAATTGAGCTCTTTTCGTAGCTGAAATAAAAGGAGTACCATATTCTGAACAGGCGTGTGCAAATTGATTAAAAACTGTCTTCTGCATGTTGATGGAGATTTGAACACACATTATAAAAAAGAACACAGTGCCTAGTTCTTGGCTACCTGGAGAAAAAGATGGGATCCTAGGGGCACTTTTTAGGTGGAAAGGAGGTTGGAAATATTTTCTGTCATTTAATTCTTGCTCTGTACAAGCAAGTGGGACTTTGCTCATTTTTTGTACATAAACAGTGTTGTGCAAGAGACACATCAGTCTGTTATCACCATCTCATCCTAACTGAAACAACATCCAGAACATCAAGTCATGAATTAGGATTCAATGAACAGTAATTCACAAGTACAGTGATACTTCAGTCTCCCGAATGTTGCTGATGTTCTACGTCCAAGAGGGAAAACCCAAAAGAGTGAGTATCTTGCCAAAGGTGATGGTGACATGTACCTTGTGTTGTAAAGCAAACAGAAAGAAGGTCACAACTCAGCTTGGCAAATTGACACAAAGAACTATCATCATGACGGTTGTAAAGAATAGTTTTGTACAGTAAGTACCTCCAGCTGCCCTCTCTTCAGTGGTGAATGTGTGTGATTGTCATGGTTTCTATTTGTAAAAAACTGCTTATTTATGCTGCCATATAGGAATTTTTTTAGCCCAAAATTTTATCTAACAACTAGAGCTAAACTATTTTTAAAGCATTTTTAATTGCTAGTATTATTTCATTGAAGTTTAGCTATGTTTCTGCTTCCTTGCAGTTTAGACCTTTGCAGTTAAGTAGAAACAACCACAATAAACTAGAGACAGAATCACAGAATCACTAAGGTTGGAAAAGACCTCCAAGTTCATCAAGTCCAGCCATCAACCCGACACCACCATGCTCACTAAACCATGTCCCGATGTGCCATGTCTACACATTTTTTGAACACCTCCAGGGATGGTGACTCCACCATCTCCCTGGGCAGCCTGTTTTAATGCTTGACCATTCTCTCAGTAAAGAAATAATATCCAGGCTAAACCTCCCCTCGCACAACTTGAGGCCATTTCCTCTCGTCCTATCACTAGTTACTTGGGAGAAGAGACCAACACCCACGTCGCCACAACCCCTTTTCAGGTAGTTGTAGAGAGCGATAAGGTCTCCCCTCAGCCTCCTCTTCTCCAGACTAAACAACCCCAGTTCCCTCAGCCGCTCTTCGTAAGACTTGTGCTCCAAATTCCTCACCAGCTTTGTTGCCCTTCTCTGGACACGCTCCAGCACCTAAACATCCTTCTTGTAGTGAGGGGCCCAAAACTGAACACAAGATTTGAGGTGTGGCCTCACCAGGGCCGAGTACAGGGCGGTTATCCCTGCCCTACTCCTGCTGGCCACACTATTTCTGATACAGACCAGGATGCTGTTGGCCTGCTGCTGGGCACACTGCTGGCTTATGTTCAGCCGGTTGTCAACCAGCACCCCCAGGTCCTTTTCTACCGGGCAGCTCTCCAGCCACTCGTCCCCAAGCCTGGAAATCAAACCAGGACTCAAGCATGCCTGGAAACCTCTTTATTTACAAAATGTACAAAATGTACAAAGTCCTCTTCTGATTGGCACTTAGCATACCTTACAAGCAAATAATCCTGGCATGAACCCCTTTGGACTGCTGAAGGATGTTAATGCAGAGCCACTGCCTTTACAGACACCTTCACACGCTGGTACCAGGCTTAAGCTTTCCTGAAATATGGTTGCATCTTCTCCAGAGTTTTCACTGACACTGCCAAGACTGCAGTTATTGCTGAAATGGCTGTGCTGGCGAGAGTTTGTAATGAGGTATAAACCCCACACAAACCAAGCCTGCAAACTACTAGCAAGGAGGTCCATTTCCAGGCTAAGCTTGGCAGGAGTGGAGCCCAGTAGCGAGGGATGCTGCTCCTGCCAGTGGGGCCTCGTGCCTGAGGAGGGCCCAGCTCCTCTGAAACCCATTTTCAGCAGCAACCAAGTGCCCCAAGGAGGTCAGGCGGCCCCTGCGATCAGAGACACACGTAGGCCAGGCTGGCACAAGGAGGACAGGCGGCCCCTGTGATGAGAGGGATATGCGTAGGTAGGGCTGGCCAGAGCAGGCCATCTCCCCACCATGGCGGGTTCCCTCTTGGTGGGACAAGGGGGCAGGCCCAGCCGCACAGGGTAAAGTGCTGTGCGCAGAGAGTAGGCTCTTCAGGGCGTTTGGTTTTGCCATTGGTGGGAGTGCTCGCTTTCCAGTCCCGCCGGGGCCCGAGGCTAAATGGTGCCTCCCCTACACCCCGCAAAAAAGACGGGGGCTATGGTAGCCCAGGAACTACAGTTCCCGGCGTGCCCCGCGCGAAGACGGCCCACCCCTGAGAGAGCCGGAGCGGGGAGCGGAAGCGGCTGGCGGCGCGGCACGCTGGGACACGTAGTCCGGAGGCGGCCAGTGCCCAGGCCTGTGTTCCGCGGATTTGAAAATTCCCGCGGTGGCTGCGGCACCTCTCGCGAGAACTACGCCCCCCGCCCCGCCCCCCGCGCGGCGGGCGAACGAGAGAGGTGGGTGCTGCGCGCGTGGGGGAGGGGAGCGGCGCGGAACGAAACGGAACGAAACGGAACGGGGAGCGCGCGCTGGTGCAGGAACCGAGCGCGGAACGCGGCGCACGCGGTTGCGCAGGAGCTGAGTGGGGCGCGGCCGGGCAGGCCCAGGGCAGGCGGACGCCACTATAACCGCTGTGGGAGATGCCGCCGCCTTAATCGGCACGTACGGGGGACACAAACGGGCTGGGGGGTGGGGGGGGTGGGCGGACGGACGGACAGGAGGGAG
The DNA here is from genome assembly GCF_964289735.1 of Phaethon aethereus. Taxonomy (NCBI): domain Eukaryota; kingdom Metazoa; phylum Chordata; class Aves; order Phaethontiformes; family Phaethontidae; genus Phaethon; species Phaethon aethereus. The sequence goes on along the minus strand of NC_138576.1, from coordinate 91,168,979 downwards.
CGGCGTGGGGGGGAAGGCGGAGGCGGCGACCTCCGCTCGCCTGCTTTCCTTCTCCGGTACCAGCAGGTACCGGGCACTCCTGAGGCGGCTAGGCCGGCAGCGCCGCCGCTGGCGCAGCGCGGGCCGTGCGGGGGCCCTGGGCGGGCCCGGCTGCTGTCGCCCGGCCCCTTATGTAAGTGACCCCTTGGGCTGCGGCTCCGTGCCTCGTCACGCGTGGCCCGTCGGCGGCGGGGAGGCTGGGGCTGCCGGCGGCGCGGCCTGGGCAGCGCACATGGGAGGTGGCGGCGTGCGAGGCTCCGCAGCTGGGAGGCGGCCGGGGGCGTGAGACAAGTGGCGGCTGCCGCCGGGAGTTCTCCCTCCGGCCCGGCCATCCGCCGCCCGGCCGGCGCACGCCCCCAACCCTTGTTCCTTAGGTCACTTTCTGAAGGGCTTTTCTTTCTTACGATTTTTTCTCCAGCCCCCCGCTGCCTGGTGTCGTTTTCCAGCAAGAGGCGGGAACTTCGCTGTCCGCCTAGAGCGGCGATCGCGGGAAGAGGGCTGGGTTTAGCGGGTAAAACACACCTTTACAGGAATCCAGCGAATTTTGTGAGGGTCTCTTGATTTTTACATGAAGCATGCATCACCCAGCAAAGTTGCTGACTTAAAAGTGCGTGAATTCTTCATTAATAAACCGTGACTCCAGGTCTGGAGCTTCTGCCAAGAGAAAGAAGCATGGTGTCAGTCTTTCAGGTCTAACAATTCCTTCCCGATCATGTTTGGTAAAACTATGGGAAACGTAGGGACTTAATTCTGTGGGGAATGCTGAAGCCCGTTTGGGGCGTATGGCTAAACGTGGTAGTTCAAGCGCCTCCTTGGGCCCATCAGTCCGGATGATTGTATCCGTCTTGGCTGGCAGCTGTCCTGTGCCTTTGGGCACACAGTACTGTGTCCTGCTCTGCTGAGGACAGCTCCTCGTTCATGTACTGCATCACCTCAATTTCCTGCATCGATTTGCCTGGGGTTTGCTTTTTCAGGACAGTGAAATGAACAGAATCAGGCCTCTGCTGATTTTGTGTCTTCTACCCAGCAAGCTGTCAGGGAGAGTTTTAGAGAAGGAATGGTGACAAGCCTTCGCTGGTGTGGTATTGTTTACTTGTGTGGTGGAGGGCGTACTTAAATTGGTAGGAGAGAGAGTCGCCAAAAACCTGGGCCTGTTGCATGTGTCGCAGATGCTTTGGCAGTTCATCTTCTCAGCTTGCTGTTTGTAAAAGTATCAGAGTGAGATACTCAGAAGCTGTCTGGACATGGTCCTGGGCTGCCTGCTCTAGGTGACCCTGCTCGAGCAGGGGGGTTGGACCAGATGACCTCCAGTGATTCTGGAAGGCCCTTCTCTTCATTGTGATTCTAGAATTTGTGCTGTGAGAGGCAAGCGACCTTAGCCACGTTAGACAGGGACTGCAGCTCTTGAAGGTAAGTCTAGTTGTGTTGGAGAATAACCATAAGAGGCAGCTGGGTAAACTGGCTCTAGTGTCACTTCTGATCTGTGTTGGGTTTTTTTGTTTAAAGGGAAATCACATCTATGGTCTGCATCAGATGCAGGATCTTAGCTGTTGGGGGTTGTTGGCATAGGGAGCTGAAATCCTTTCTTCTATTCACCTTCTGCCGCAGATTTGTGCTACTCGGAGAGCTTGTGGGGCATCCGCACAAACTCTGCAAGGCAACCTGTAGGCTGCACTTGAGTGAAATAAGCCTGATTGATTGTCGAAGACCGTCTCTGTTATGCTAGTGGCTTTTTAGAGTAAACCTCGGGGTTTGGATTAAATGCAGGGGTTCTGCCTAAAACATCAGGGGGAGTTTGTGTGCCTTAGTGGGAAAGAAATCACCCAGTGGTAGTTACTAGATCACCTGCTAACTCACTCACTAAATCCTCTTTCTTCCAGAAGTAAAATATAGCAAAGTGCCAATTCACTGAACCTGACTGCTAAGGTGCAGGAAGTGTCTTTCCCATCTACTGCTTTTCCAATGCTTGTGAGTTGCTTCCTGTTTTTCTGGGGAAAATGTCATTGAAGCAGTCATAATAATTCAAAAAATTCTGTGACTGTCATCTTTACTTGTTATTCAACAAAGTGGGTGCTGTTTTTCTGAAAAGAACTTAGCTGTTCTTCCTGTTCTTCTTCTCGGGCTTCTTCCCACTCTCTGTCCCATTTCCTTTGAGAACGTGATCTGAATAGTGCCACACAATATTGTCCCTTCTCTGATCACCGAGTAACACTCCCCTGAAGTCCCCTTAGCTTCCACACTGGGCTGAAGGAAAGAATTACTCCCGTCAGCTGTGGCCTTTCTCAGCGAGGTCGTGAGCCTCGACGTGCAAGAGGGAGTTAAAAGTTGACTGGCTGTGTCTTGGGTGCTGTCCTTTCTACAAGTAAAAGGGTTTTTTGCAATCCTTGCAAAGTGAGCATGTAGTTTCACACGTGTATGAGCTAGCACAACGGCTTACTGCCTCAAGATGGGGACGGATGAATTCCCTCTCCTGCTTCCCATTGCATTGTCCTGCCTCTTTCCTCATGCCAGCTTTTATGCTTGCTAGTTCTCTCTGCAAGCCAGTTTAACTCTCTAACCTGGTGGAAAACGATCTGCTTTTCTGGGTTAGTTTCCTGTCTGCTTAGGGAGTTCACTTGGCTCATAAAGCGCGCTAGAAAGTGTTCAAGTCAGTGCAAGGCAAGCCACAGGAACAGAGTAGGGGAACAAAAGGGCAGCGGGAGGGATGGGAGGCGGCAGCGAGGCCTCTGTTGTGGTGGCGGTGAAGTCAACATGTTTTGTGAAATCGTATGTTCAGCGCAGCTGACCATAGGTTTAGCTTTTTCTTCAGTAAGGCCACAGCGTTGTTGGCCTTTGATTTTCATGTACTACAGTCAGCGACAACTGACATCCCAGAACTCTGGCTTGGCTGTATGTCATTCTGCTTGAACACGTAATTGCTTGACTTTTTTTCTTTTCCCGCCTGGAGCTTTTTAATCCAAAACTCTATCGTCAGTCTACGACTTGTGACGTGTTCCTTCCCGTGGAAATAGCTGATGATGTTTGGAAGTCGTAAGTACCGAGGATGAAGAAGAATGGTAATTTTGGCAACTTGTACGCAGACCACTTTGGTGTAGGATACAGCTGGGAGGTTGGATTCCGGCTTACTCCTGAACGTGGAGTGAGCCTGTGGCGTTTTACACTAATCTGCCTTCTAACAGACAGGAAGAGGAATAGGATTGTAGTCGCTGTTTTCAAAGAGAGCAGAAATGCAGTTAGTGTTGGATATATCTCCTAAAGGAGAGGCTTCATGCCTCTACCCTAACTCTCTCTATTTTGCCACTGTTTTGATTTCCCAGTACTCCTTGGTTTAGCTTAGCAGAATGACGCAAGTACAACATCCTGTTTAAAATGTCCATTGGCTTGCTAGAGGAAACCTGGGCATGGCTGATGCTCCAGCATTTTCACATGCTTTTATATGCAGTTAGTAGCTGCCGCATGATTGCATTTACTTAATGAATGGTCCAGGTGTTGGAGTGTTACTTCTTTGACAGTTCTTACTGGTGCTATTGGACTGGTAAGCACACTTGATGTGTGCTGTAGACAGGAGTACACTGTGTCAAGGTGTGAGCTTTCCAGCAGAGCAGAATTCTTTCCGATTTGGTGGGGAGTTTGGCTGGTGAGTGGTTTGTTTAGAAACTCAAATCTCCCCAGTAGAGTATGTTAAAACTGGATTTCCAGTTTGGCCACACAAAGTTCAGGCATTCCCTCTGTGCTCTTGGCCTGCCCAGGCAGGCAGTGGCGAAGGCGGGGTGACTCACGGAGAGCATGCAGTTGAGAAGCTTTCTTGGATGCTGCTACCTTCCCTAGTGGAAGATCCTTGTTCACTCTTTTTCTGAAAACCACCTTGCTACTACTATGATATGTTGTATTAGTAGTCGTGGAGTGCTTGGACCACTACCCTCTGGATGCGACCATCCAAAAATTCCTCATCCGCCCAGCAGTCCACCCATCAAATCCATATCTCCATTGGGTGAGTACTCGTGGAGTACTTACCACACAGACTTGTTTTTCAGACACCTCGGTGCTTATTTACAGGAAAGATTTCTTTTTTATTCACTACAGTCATCTATGCAGTTTTGGGAATTTTGTGCTGTTGTTTAAAACTCCTTAATATATGTTGTCATAGCCAGGGTTCTCCCTTAAAGGAGGACTGACCACCTGAATATTCGGGCAAATTCTGGCAAAGTGGTCCGGCTGGCTGGCTGCAGCAGCGTCCCGCAATGCTGGCTTTGCTATCGGCAACATTTCTTTCAAAACCTTGACTTGTGCCTTGTGCAGGACCCTGACGTACCCTGACTTGACACTTGCTGTGTTTCACGCGCTTGTTGTTTTCATGCTGGCAGAAGATGCTGGAACATGCTCACAAGTAGAGTGCTTGTGACTTGCAATTGAGTAGATTCCAGTGCCCAGGTTTCAGAGCATGACCTTGCTTCGCCATAACCCCCAGTGCTGTAAGCAAAATAGGTTACTAGTGCACGCTGGAAGAAACAATCCTAAAACTGTAGTTGCAGGAGAACACGTGTGCTGCAGTTAATGCAGCAAGGCTTTGTGTGCACATTTAGGTGGCTGGCTGTAGTGTTTCGTAGCACAGACTAAGGGTTCTGTTTGACACCTGAGTTGCTCAGCGTGTGTAACAGCCGGGAACAGTGAACGACGCGTACTGCCTGCCTTTTGAGACTTCATGAAGAAAGCAGTGCTGTTTGAGCAAGATAATTAAACTGTCTTGTCTTCCGGGGGCTTTTTCAGTAACGCACAGAACTTGCAAAACATGGATGCTTCAGGTCGTTTGTATTCGCACGTCTATGGAGTATCTCTTATTTGGCCTCCTATGTAATCGTGTCAATCGCTTCAGCTTTTAAGTTCTCCCACCAAAAAAATAAAGGAAATTTTTGTTAAGGCCTGCCAAGAAGTGGGATAAGGACAGGCAATAGGAAGGAAGGGACTGGAATAAGGAATATGAGGGTTCAAGTGTAGGAAGAAAATCAGTGCCTCGAAGTGCTGCATTATGTTTACGTTGTCAGAGTATGGAAAACTACTTTCTAACTGATGAGCTCTGAAAGTCTGTATTGCTCGTAATGTGAAAATATCAACAGTACATTTTCTGGAAGAATTTGAGAGTGAAGGTAGTTAAGAACTTAGTATTCCTTAATGTTCAGAATAAATGTGCAAAAGTGAACAAGACATAAATGATGCATGAAATCTACTAGAAGACAACTGACAATAAATGATATGGTATAAAACCAAGGGAAAGGACAAATGGAAACTTATACCTGTTACTGAGAAGCTTTTTAAGATACGATTTTTCTCAGACCCCGTCTTACTAGCCTATGTGAGTAGACTTGAACTCGGTGTACTGTGTTTTTTCCTGTTACTTACCTTGTCAGTACCTCTGTGATGCTTTTTGTTGGTGATCTCACAGGCATCAGGAAAGCACCGGGTTCTCCTTTTGCTCTGCTGTGGGATCAAAAGCTGTCCTGAGTGCCATTTTTTTAAGGAAAAGAGCAACAGGCGATGTGTAGGAGATTTTTCAGAGCATACTGATGAAACTTCTGTCAATCTCGGAAATATTTATGGCTGACATGAGTCTGTTTTTGCATCTTTGCCTTTATTTCCAGTGAAGAATGCGAGACCTAACGGCTCAGGTAACGAGCAGTCTGCTGCGGTTTCCCGAGGTGACTATCCAGGCCCTTGCGGAAGATGGAATAACCCCAGGTTCTGTGCTGTGCGGGAAGTTTTCTGGAGGTGAGCATTTTCCTTTAGCTTTTAGGTATAAGGTTGTCACTGCCTGGAGGTTACCTGACGCGTAGGGTCACGGTATCAGCTGTGTCAGGTTGGTGCTGTTAAGACGCATCAGGTTTTGAGAGAACAAAAAGGATGTTTTAATGATTAAAAATGCTAATAGTAAAACACTAGCATAGTTAAACTTTGACATTACAACAGCTTGCACCGGTCTTGTGCCATTAAAATAATTCAGTTAGTTACTATGCTCAGTCACTGGGCCCTCCTCCATTTTTCATTAAACAAAAGGCAGTTTTCAAAAAAGTAATAGTGTTGTTTTGGGCTGTATTTATTTGTGCCAGCTCAAGCTCTAGGACCATCCTAACGTCACATGCAGAAATAGTTCTTCTGCAGTGTTGCAGAGGCAACCCCCCCCATTTTTCTTTTCTAGTCTGAATGAAAACAGAAGGAAGAGGATAATCCTGTTCAGCGCCGCAGCCCCATATCTCCCAAGTACTTAATGGGGTGCAGATGAGGAGCCAGTGAGAGCTGCTGGAAGTGGCTGAGCAGATTAGGTAGTTGAGTTTCTGGGTGATCTGAAACTGGATAGAGCTGGGTGCCCATCTGGATGTCTAGGCTTCTGTTAAGCCCAGGTAGAGTCTTATCTACCAGACTGTAAATGCAGTAATTGACTTAAGACTTCCTTTGAGCTTGAAGTAGCTCAGTGAAACAAAGTGTGCTACATTCTTTCTGTGATCGGCATGTGTAAAAGCCTAAGTTTGCTCAAGCAGTGCCCATTTTAAGATAGTTTCTTGCTGAAGTCCAAACCCCTGCCCAAAGTAGGCATGTGTCAAGTAAAACTCAGAAACTAGAAATGGATTGGTTTAGATTTGTTGCGTCTGAAGTATGCTCTAAGAGTTGTATTCCCATATGTATTCAGGTGATTTCTAGCAAAACCAAGCCAAACATGGTATAAAGACTGTAGATCAATATATTGTAATCTTTATCGCAAATGATCAGAATTCTTCAGTGCAGGAATGGCAAGTACAAATGCAAAATAAGAAGGTTGTTAATTCTAAGATGCGTTGCCTGAGGATTTCAGTAGGCGACTTTAAATAATTGACCCGAGTGAGGTAAGTCCGTCTTCCTCTGTTAGGTACTTTTCTTGAAGGAAAGGGGCAGTGACTGTGATTTTTCAGTTGTTTTCAACCTTCTCTTGGAGATGGGCCGTAGTCAGCTTGCTTTTCTCTTACAGGGAGAAATGGCCTCGCATGGCTGGCGTGTGGTCCTCAACTTGAGGTCGTGAACTCTGTGACAGGAGAGCGGCTCTCGGCATATCGTTTTGGCGGTGTGAATGAACAGCCTCCCACTGTTCGTGTGGTAAAGGAGTTTTCCTGGCAGAAGAGAACTGGACTACTGGTTGGGTTGGAAGAAGCCGAGGGAAGCGTTCTCTGCCTGTACGACCTTGGAATATCAAAAGTGGTTAAAGCAGTTGTTCTTCCAGGAAGGGTATGTACTTTTTAATCGGAGAAACGAAGCTTTTAGGTGGTTAGGTGCTGCATAGTCCTGTTGCAGGAAAAGTTTTGGAGCGTCTCTTTGGAAGAGGTATTTTTTTCTATATTACATTAACATGCTGTCACTTAGAATAATAAAATATTTGGAGTTGGAAGAGACCTTTTAAGGTCATGTATTCCAACTCCCCTGCAGTGAGTGGAGACATTGTCAACTAGATCGTGTTGCTCAGATCCCCATCCAACCTGACCTTGAATGTTTCCAGGGATGGGGCATCTACCACCTTTCTGGGCAGCTTGTTCCAGTGTTTTACCACCCTCATTGCAAAACGCTTCTTCCTTTATATCTAGCCTAAATCTAACCTTTTTTTGTTTAAAACCATTACCCCTTATCCTGTTGCAACAGAACCTGCTAGAAGCTCTGTCCCCATCTTTCTTACAAGCTCGCTTGAAGTACCGCATGGCTGGTATAAGGTCTCCCGGGAGCCACCTCTTCTCCAGTCTGAACAACTCCAGTTCTCTCAGCCTGTCCTCACAGGAGATGTGTTCCATCCCTCTGGTCATTTTTGTGGCCCTCCTCTGCACCCTCTCCAATAGGTCCATGTCTTTCCTGTGCTGAGGGCTCCAGACCTGGATGCAGTACTCCAGGTGGGGTCTCACCAGAGCAGAGTAGAGGGGCAGAATCCCCTCCCTTGACCTGCTGGCCACGCTTCTTTGGATGCAGCTCAGGATGTGGTTGGCCATCTGGGCTGCGAGCGCACATTGCCGGCTCATGTCCAGCTTTTCATGCATCAGTACCCCCAAGTCCTTCTAGGCAGGGCTGCTCTCAGTGCCTTCATGCCCCAGCCTGTATTGATACCGGGGATTGCCCTGACCCAGGTGCAGAACCCTGCCCTTGGCCTTGTTGAACCTCATGAGGTTCACATGGGCCGTTCCTTGAGCTTGTCCAGGTCCCTCTGGATGGCATCCCGTCCCTCGGGCATGTCAGCTGTACCACTCAGCTTGGTGTCACCTGGAAACTTGCTGAGGGGTGCACTTGATCCCACTGTCTGTGCCATTGATGAATGTATTAAAGAGTACTGGTGCCAATACGGACCCCTGAGGGCCACCACTTGTTGCCAGTCTCCATGTGGACATTGAGCCATTGGCCACTACCCTCTGGATGCAACCATCCAACTAGTTCCTCATCCACCTAACAGTCCACCCATCAAATCCATATCTCTCCTATTTAGAGAGAAGGATGTTATGGGGGACCATGTCAAAGGCCTTACGGAACTCCAGATAGATGACATTGGCAGCTCTTCCCTTGTGCACTGATAGAGGGACTCCGTCATAGAAGGCAGCTAGGTTGATCAGGCAGGACTTGCCCTTGGTGAAGCCATGCTGGCTGTCTGGAATCACCTCCCTGTCCTCCATATGACTTAGCTTAGCTTCTGGGAGGATCTGCACCATGATCTTCCCAGGCACAGAGGTGAGATAGGCAGGTTGGTAGTTCCCAGGGTCCTCCTTGCTACTTTTTTTTAAAGATGGGTGCAATGTTTCCCTTTTTCCAGTCACCAGGGACTTCACCTGACTGCCAGGACTTCTCGGATATCATGGAGAGTGGCTTGGCAACTACATCAGTCAATTTCCTCAGGACTCTGAGATGCATCTTGTCAGGTCGCATAGATTTGTGCATGTTCAGGTTCCTCAGGTTGTCTTGAACCTGGTCTTCTCCTGCAATGGGAGAGACTTTGCTCCTCCAGTCCCCATCTTGCAGACCGTTGACTTGAGAGGTGTGGGAAGAGAGATTGCCAGTGTCTTCCAAGTATAAACTTCAGAATATCCAGTCTAGAGAGCTTTGATGTAAAGTTTTTCTACAAAAACCACAAAAAAGTGTTTCAGGGGAAAATATGATGAAACCTTGGGGGAAAAAATTGGCTGTTGTGTGATAAAGGTTATGATTTTTGCAATAAAGGGAAAGCTTATCTGAATTTTTGCTCTTATGCCCTGAATGGTCTTGATTACAAGCTTGTTTGGTCTGTTGCTTTCGTTTTGCTTCCGATCTTCTTGCTCTTAGATTAGTTAGATCAGCATAAACAGGACACAGATACTGCTAGTTGGACTGTTAACTTCTAAGTTGTGAGTGGGAGTAAGGGTAAGCAGAACCAAGCAGATAAAACTTGCACTTGGCCACTGTCCATATGTTTTGAATTTATTCTGTAACTCATACTTCAAAATTACACAGTACATAATGTATGTTTTTAATCTGCCTGAATGTTTCTCTGATTTTCACTAATTATTTTTAGAAGTAAAATGCAGATCTATTCTTAGCATCGCTTTCTGCAGTTTTTGTCATTACTGTTTTAAGGATTTAATAAGCATCTTAATTTCTGGACTGTCCTCCATGGGGGTATACCTTCTGTGGACAACTAAGTTGTACAGGTTAACACTGACTTAGAGTAACTGAGGTCCAACGTGTCAGGTCATTACTATATTAATACAGGCTATTTATAATGACTGTATGACTGCCTTTTAGTGTAAGAGTAGATGTGTACTCATTCAGAGAGTAAAGAAATGAGGTAAAAAAACCAAACTCACAAGCTTATAAAGAATTTTGGCATTTTTTTTGTGGGGCCATCTCTAATTGCCCTGTGATATACATCTGAAATGCAGCAGAAGACTGAAGAAGTTAATGCAATATTATTTGAATCGAATTCTAGTAAAAGTAAACCTGAATTAAAAACACCAATTGTATTAAATTGGTTTATAATGATTGTATGTTTCAGAACTATTGAAGAGTAGTTTCACAAATTTTCCTGGTTTGAATGAGGCAGAAGGGTAGCATTCAGATTCAGTGAGCTGAGAACAGTTTTCTTTGTTCATTCCCAGATTGAGTTGGCAGTAGTCTAGGAGAATATGAAAAGCCAGTACTTAGTGCAGTGGAAAAATAGACGGTTTCAGGAACTTCTGCATGGAAAATTGAAGTGTTAAAACTGGGAAACATTTTTGGAAGACCGTTTGCAAATACGGAAAAGATTTGTTTGGAGCCAGTGGTACAATGAAAAAAATCTTAAGAGAAAAAGAAGTTACAAGCAACACTTGAACTTTTGGCTAATTCTGCAGCAAGATACATATAGTATTTCAGCTTTCCTCATAACAGTCATCAAAACTTAGAGGAGCAAGAATTTGAATAATCAAATCACTTTTGATAGTCCTTGGTGTAGCAGAGAAGATGGGAAATTTAATTTGATTTATAGGAAATCTAAACCAAAATGAAGCTGTATAAATTATTACAGGTACTGCTAAGATTAGAATTCTTGTGACCAAGATGAAAGGTAAATTCTGTAGTAGATTGCCAGGCTGTGTAGTCATAGCAAGTGCTTGATACAGAAGAGGAGAAAACTTTGGGGCTTAAGGGTTTGGTTATTTTTCCCCACCTGTGTGGGTAAAAAAAAATATAAAAACATGGCCTACCTTGTGATGCTCACTTCTTTGTGTTCTTTTCATGTGAAACTTTGTTGTTGACGTAAAGCTTTTTCCGTTGTGTTGCATCTTGTAAGAAAGCTAAACGCTAGTTCTTTTGTTGTACAGCTGTAGTGCGGGTGTCTTCATGTGCTTGTACCTCTGCTACAGCAGTCACTATTGCCCTGGGATGTGTTGCAGTGCTGAAAGGTCTGTCTTGACCTCCTAATGAAGTTGCGTGCAGACCGCGTCGCATGTTAAAGAGCAGCGTGCACTTCTTCCTGAGCTGGAGTTAGCTTTTTATCTGACAAGCTGCTGTTACTTCTGCCGTTGTTTTGGGCTGGCTTTTTAAATCTTGGTTAGCATTCATAAAAGTGCATTTAAAACAGTTTTTTTTTTACTTTATCTGGTCATTATTTTTCTTCTCAGTGAGGACCAGTGTAAATGTGACGAAGCTAGTATCTGCCTTCAGCACTTTCTGAAAATGTTTCATTCTCATGGAAATGGTGTGTTTGCCATGCAAGTTGCCCGCCGCCTCGTCTGACTGACAGCCATGGCTTATCCTAATGCCTGTTTGGCAAAGGCGTCACCGGCTGTATGGCAGTGCTGATGGGCTGTGGACAGTGGGAGAACTAGATGTAGTTTTCTCTTTCTTACTTAAGTCCCTTAAATATGATAAAGTTTCTTGCGTAGAACTGATTTTCTGTGCTTTCTTAGAGTTAATTATTTCTATGGAGGAGATGGAAATTGGTAAGCTGTAGGAATAGAATTCCCAACTTTAAGGTGAAGTTAATTCAGTTAGGTAACTGTAGGAACTCTAGTAAGTGGTAGGCAGGAACAGGTTTTTGTAGAGGGCCTTCTGTTCCCCCCCCCCACCTTGATGTAATTTGAAACAAGGCTTTGCTTCCGAGTCCTACGATCCTGTATTTATTGTCTCGTTTCTGATGTGCTAATTCTGGCTTCACTTCTGAATGATTTCTCTTCAGCTTGTCAAACAGCTTGAATAGCAACTTGTAGTTTTCCTGTAGGTAACTGCTATAGAACCCATAACTAATTATGGAGGAGCCAGCGTGAGCACTCGGCACCTACATCAGAGTCTGCGATGGCTCTTTGGAGTGGCAGCAGTGGCTACAGGTGTTGGTCATCTACTTCTGGTTGACCTTTGCTTGGATGACTTATCCTGCAGCCAAAATGAAATAGAAGCATCAGGTAAGCTTGCAGGTTTTAAACTTGAATTTGAAAGGAAGGAAAGTTGTGTCTTTTAAATAAACAATACGCGTCCCACTTTGAAGATACTAGTGTGCAGACATTTACGACTGCTGATTGCAGATGGTGGTTTGACACCGTATAGTCCTGAACCGATGAAGAATGGGAGTGGCTTAATACTCCTCCCAGTGCTCTAAATGCCTCCCTCCCACCCCGACCCCTATGTCGCTATGATTCTTGCTAGTGAGGTATAGGAATTGTAGCATCTGAGTCGGTGCAGCTGCCTGATAGGGAGTTGTGTCAGAGGTGCCCTATTTCTCCGGAATGTTCTTGTGCTTCTGCAAATTGACTTGGGGCAAAATTGGGACTCGTTTTTTAAAATACATCTGACGTATGAAAAATCACGCATTTGGATGAATGAAATCTCTAATTTGAGTACTCAGATTGCATACGCTGTTTCGGCTACTACAGCAGCGACTTCAGGAGTAGATGTCACTTCAGATAGATAGCTTCATCATGAGGCCCAGACTCCTCTGATTTACAGAGTGCAAGAAGAATTTGTCTATGAAGGTTACACTTTTACCAGGTTTTGAAATACGAGTGAGAATACCCATCGCGTCAGAGAGTTCTTAATGTTCTTTGAACACATCCAGCATGGAAATAGCAAGAGAAGTGTTGCATAAACGGGTGTTTTGCCTGGGACGGTAGAAGTAGATTATACCTGTTGTCACGTCAGTGTTTAAAATGGCATACCGCATTCATTTATTGTGTGGTTTTGTGTGTGTAGATCTAGAAGTCGTCACTAGAATTCCTGCTGAAGTTCCACAAAGAAGAGAAACTGTGACCAGAGAAGGAAGACATCTCTGTTTCCAATTACAAAATCCTTCAGGAGCAGCAATATCAACCCTGTGCTACATAAGCAGAAGCAATCAGCTCGTTGTGGGTTTTTCAGATGGCTACCTGTCACTATGGAATATGAAAACATTGAAGAGGGAGTAAGTAGGCCTGTACCCTTGGCCATGCCAGGACAGGGAGGGGTCTCAATTTTTTTGCTGAAGGAAGTATGTTCATTTAGGAGAGGCCTTTTTCAGGGACTGGAATTTTGATTATAAGCTTGGAATGTTTGGAAATCCTCTTCTGAGACAACTGCTAAGTCCTACATGGATTAAGTGGACCGCCTTCTCCCCCATGGACTAGCATTGTTTTCCTTCTTGTGCCTGTGGATTGAGGAATCGTGGAAAGCATGCTCCTTTGGGGTGACGTCAAGCAGTTAGGGTGCGATAGAGCTGAGTTCTGTAAGACAGTGTGTCCTCTCGGTAGGATTCAGTGAAACCAGGAAATGTGTGTATTTCGATGAAAGAGATTTTAGAAATTATGTTGCAGCACCAGTTGCTGCCATTGGGGCATACATGGAAAGGCTTAAGTATGTTAAGAATGTGCTTTTGGTGATAGTATTCTCTAAAGTGTCCAGGGTGAAAGTAGTGAGACATGAAAAACCAGTAGCTGATCTGTGCCAGAAAGTAGATTCTTTCCTGCATTTCAGCCTTGACCGACGTAGGGGATTGACCCCTTCCAAGGCAACGATGCATGTGAAGGAAAGTTTACTTGGAAGACTTGCAGATGAGGATAAGGGACCCGTAAATCTATAAGCAATAGAAAAATGAAGAGAAGATTTTAACTCTGCCACAGAGCAATCGCACTTGAAATACTTGACCAAATTCAGATAGGGATTCCCTTAAGCACATCTGCAGTGACTGACCAGAAACAATTGGATGCATAAAAAGACAGTGGAGGAATAGTTAGGGGGCAAGAATGGATTGTGAAGGTGCAGATACAGTTCAGAAACCTGGAAGAAAAAGTGGTTTACGTCGTCCAAGTGAAGAAGCGAGGAACTTCTTCTGCTTGGTGCCATTTTAGATTTGTTCAGGAGCTATGCTGCTTTTTAAGTTCAATATTGAAGTAGGCTACAAGAGCAGGACCAATCTTCTGCGTGGCAGCTGAAGTAGTCATTTGTGTTCCTTGTCCTCAGGCAGAGTAGGACGTTAGCCCAGGTTATTGCATTTGATGGACAGTAGTTTCCTCACCTCCTGACTGTTGCATAAACGTAGTGGCTTCCTTGACTCACTTGTCTGAGCCAGAAGTATGACCTTTTGTGCTTTGAGGATAAGCATGTAAGGTGCTCTTTTTCTCAGAAGATGTTTCTGCCCTTCTGCAAACAGTTTGTGCCAGCGGGCTGACCTTTCTTCTTTTTTCTTGAACCCTGCAGGCACCACTCTCAGCTTGAAGGAGGAAGGATTCCTGTCTATGCTGTTGCTTTTCAAGAGCCTGAGAACGATCCTCGTAATTGTTGCTACTTGTGGGCTGTTCAGTCTACACAAGAAAGGTGAATTGAAACTTACTGGAAGCCACTGACTTTTTTTTTTTAATATATTTGTTGACATACAGTTGGTACATGTGTATTGCTTTTGTTTATGTAGCTGTGTGGGAGGTTGTCTGAGGTAGGGAAGGTGTTACGCTTACAAGGCAATTTTGACAGGCTTTAACGGACGTGAAGAGGGACCTAATAGTTCCTACCTCCTGAAAAGAAGGCAAAGGAAAAGCAGCCATATTTTCGTGTGCGTTCTTAAATGATTTCCTTTTGTTTCTTGACGACTGCTTCGTGGCTTGTTTGAGATTCGCACCATGGTATTAAAATACCGTTAAAAGTTGTTGAGGCTGCAGATCTAGCCCAGTAAACATGCCGATGTAACAGCCTGCTGCCCTTAAAGGAGGGAAGTGACAGTATTGCCGATTCCCTTGCGGCAACTCTAGCAGTCTTTGGAGCCTTCATGAGCCGGTTCAGCTCAGCTGGCAGAGAACGATCACTGGTCAGCAGAAAAGTCACCGGTTGCCTGCTGGGCTAATGAATCAAATCAGTATGTGGAAGGGTGCAGTGTATGCAAGAGAGGGACTGGAACTTTGGTGGGAAGGGACGGGGAGAAAGAGCTCTCTCTTCCAGCACCGGGAAGCTATTTAACCAGCTCAGGTGTTCATGGAGCGGCAGTCTGCTTCAGTTTGACTTTAAAGCAGTTTTGATCGAGAGCTCTTCACTGTGAAGAACTATCTCCAACACTGTTTAGTCCATACAACATGCTAAAGCCTCCAGATCATATGGTTAGCATTTGCCCCTCAAGGTGTGCTAGTGTCAGATCGTCCTCCTTTATGTTTTAGCAGCTAAATGTGACGAATCGTGATGTTTTGGGAAGTGGTGTTTTTCTTTTCAGCAAGAGCACGCTATTAAGAATACTTCAGTCTAGATCTAATAAAATGATAATGAGGACTATAAAACAGCTTTGTCATCAAATTTCCTCATTTTTACCTTTTTCAGTGAAGGTGATGTTGTGAGTTTACATCTGTTGCAGTTAGCATTTGGTGACAGAAAACGCCTGGCATCAGGACAAGTCATGTATGAGGTAAGATGTGCATGCATGTGAAAAAATGAAAACAGTTATTTTCTCTAAGTGCGCATCAGTTAAGTTGTCAGGGCTAATATTTACCATGAAAATTCAGAGACCATTAAAAAGGGATCTGGTTTGCTGAGTCTTATCAGGCACAGCCTATGGCCATACTTTTTGAAAACAAGCCAGGCAATTGTATACTGCAGTGTCGTGTGTTCCAGCTAGATTCGTCTGCAACGAGCCCATATAAATTGAATTCCTGAAGAAGCAGCAGCTTTTACCAATAAAATTGTTCTTAACGGCACGTAGGAAGAGAAGACAGGGCTTTGAATAGCTTTGCTTAACCAAACCACATGCTTGAATAAGCTTCTCTCTGTCTCCCTTTCTTAAAATACGTGTCCCTCTCTCTCTCCGCACCCCCCCGCAATCTCCTTTTGTGATCTTTGTTTTTATATTATTTTTTTTTCATTTGAGCTCTACAAGCTGGACTTGGAATGAAATGAAGTTCCTTCCCTTAGATTTGCTTGCCCCAGGGTAAATGTAAAATAAACTGCTGGGCTTCAGAAGTATTTTTCTTCTCAGTAATGAAAGAGTTAATTTTGGTTTTTAAATTATTTTTGGTTGAGACTGCCTTGATATTTATTTCCTGGAACTATGAAGAGAAAGCTTGCCTTTTCTCAGATTAGGCGAATTAGATGTATCACATGAGATGATATTGGAATGTGTTGTTTCACGCCAACAACTCAGCTTCTCAGCTTTGAGAGCTCTGAAAGCTTAGGGAACTTGGGTAGAATGTGGTCTGATCAGTTTGGGGGTTGTTTTATGTTAGGTGGTGCGTGGGGTTTTTGTTGTTTTTTTTTTTGTTTGGTGTTTTGTTGTTGTGGTTTGTTTTGGGTGTTTTTTTAGTTGTAGAGCTGCCATTTGTCCACAATACACACATTCATGTGTTGTGCGGTAGACCGGATGAACAAATGCTGTATTTGGAAAGAGGGTATTTCATTTAATGCTTACTTGGGAGATGGTGGTAGCAGAGTTTCAACACAATCCTGCTGGGGTCTCTGTGTATCTCAAAGTAGTTTGCTTACTCTGTAGTAATTCGTGATCCTAAACACCTTGTCCATGTGCACCCCATGTCCTCTCTGTTTTTCCCTTTTGCTGTTGGCTGTGCTTGGTGCAGGAACTGAGGGATATTTCACCCGTTAGTCTCTGACAAGCTTCAAGGAGGAGCTGGTAAGAGCTGACGTGGTTTGAAAGAAGATTGTGAACCAGTAAGAAGGCCTCATAGTTGCGACAGAGGGGTGCATGTTCACTCCAGTGGTGTGCCTGTAGAGAAGAGCTCTCAACAGAGCTTTAGCTGCTGTAGTGCCACGACTTTTCTAACTCCATCGGTTCTGTAATCAAGACATGGAGCAAAGAGCTTTGTGTACATATCTGTTGTATTATTTCAGGTATCGCTTTGTAAATATACGTTTAGGTTTGTAAAGAAACGTTGATGCTGCATGGAATTCTGCAAATTCTTTTGATCTGAATAACATTAGGGAAATGCTACATTTTGGAGCTGTGCAAAGCCTTTAGAGCCAAACTTACCCATTACAATTTGACACTTAATTCTCTTGCATGTCAGTTGTACTTTCTATTTACCGTAAGAAATAACTCAAGGGAAATACACAGTATAATATGCATATTATGTCAGAGAGAGACATTCGTTCATATTTAGGTATACTGTATGTTTTAATCTCAAAATGACCTTTTTCCTCCTCTTTTATTCTTTCCCCAGGGTTTGGAATACTGTGACGAAAGGTACAGCTTAGATCTCACGGGTGGAGTCTTTCCCTCGAGAGGGCAGACGAGCAATACTAAATTACTCAGCTGCCAGACTGTAGAAAAATTTCGCAACCACGTTGACAGAGAGGATAGTATTAATGAAGGTTTGTTCTGATGTCCGTGTTTGGTTATTCTACAATAAATGCTTTTGGAATCTAAGCAATGAATGCTGTTCTGTACCCACAGGCTGAAGGTCTTAAATGTTGTTGGGCTTATTTAAAAAGAAAAACTGTGTGCTTAAGTGATGTGGGACTTCTTTCAGGGGAAAAATAGGTTTTATTTTATGCTTGCTGAAATGCTATAGCGGTGTATCTGTATAATGCTGGTCAGTCCCTTTATTCCTCCAGCTGTTGTCTTTGAACAACAAGATCATTCCCTCCATTGCTTAGGAATGTTACCCGCTTTTTTTTTTTTTTTTCTGTTCAAACTTGTATCTGCATCCAGTTGTCAGCCAGTCACAAGTGGTGTTCCCCAGGGCTCGGTTTTGGGGCCAGTCTTATTTCATATCTTTATCAAGGACTAGGACGAGGGGATTGAGCGCACCCTCAGTAAGTTTGCAAACGAGAGCAAGCTGGGCAGGAGCGTTGATCTGCTTGAGGGTAGGAAGGCTGTACAGAGGGATCTGGACAGGCTGGACCAATGGTCTGAGGCCGACTGTATGAGATTCAACAAGGCCAAGTGCCAGGGCGCTTTGGTCACAACACCCCCATGCAATGGTACAGGCTTGGGGAAGAGAGGCTGCAAAGCTGCCTGGTGGAAAAGAACCTGGGGCTGCTGGTTGACAGCCGGCTGAACATGAGCCAGCAGTTGTGCCCAGGTGGCCAAGAAGGCCAAGAGAATCCTGGCCTGTATCAGAAATGGTGTGGCCAGCAGGAGTAGGGAAGGGATAACACCCCTGTCCTCATCCCTGGTGAGGCCACATCTGGAATCCTGTGTTCAGTTTTGGGCCCCTCACTACAAGAAAGATGTTGAGTTGCTGGAGTGTGTCCAGAGAAGGGCAACAAAGCTGATGAAGGATCTGGAGAACAAGTCTTATGAGGAGCGACTGAGGGACCTGGGGTTGTTCAGTCTGGAGAAGGGGAGGCTGTGAGGAGACTTTATCATTCTCTACAACCACCTGAAAGGGGATTGTAGTGAGTTGGTTGTTGGTCTCTTCTCCCAAGTAACTAGGGATAGGACGCGAAGAAAGGGCCTCAGGTTGTGCCATGGGAGGTTTGGACCGGATATTAGGCAAAATGTCTTGACCAAAAGGGTTGTCAAGCGTTGGAACAGGCTGCCCAGGGAAGTGCCTGAGTCACCATCCCTGGAGGTATTTTAAAGATGCGTAGATGTGGCACTTAGGGTCATGGTTTATTGGTAGACTTGGCAGTGTTAGGTTTACGGTTGGACTCAGTGATCTTATGGGTCTTTTCCAACCTAAATGACTCCATGATTCTATGATTTTCCTGTCCATGTTTTCCTCTCTAAGTCTAATATGTTCCTACTCCCAACAAGTTTTTAAAGTAATAGTTTTCTTTGTCCATATACACAGGTATTATGGTGTCTTTTGTTATTCAAGGGTATACATCCTAACTCACTGTCATGGCAGAATGTTGTGTACTTGTCTGAGAGCAAATGTTGCATGTCTGTCTGTGGAGTCTGTACCATCTACCCCAGTGGTGGCTGATGCCTCCTCCCTGACAGAGGTGCTGAAGGGAGAGGCTGCAGTGCAGACCTCGGACTGTAGGCAGTACCTAGCTCTTTCTCCTGGGCAGGGACAGGTGGCAGACCTGCCTGCAAGAAGTGTGTCCAGGTTGAGGACCTCCTGCAGAATGTGGTTGAGCTGCAGGAGGTGGTGAGAAGGCTGTGTAATATCAGGGAGGCTGAGAAAGAGTTAGATAGCTGGCCAAGCGCAGTGTGCAGTGGACCCACAGCCAAACAGCCAAAAACTCCCCCACCAGCACACACAGAAGGGAGGGGGGCCAATAATGCAGAAGAATGAATGGTTGCAATGGCAAGGACCAGCAGGAGGAAGAGACTTCCCTCAAAGCCTGAGGTGCTCTTGCAGAATCGTTTCATTGTTCTGCAGACTGAGGAGGAAAGAGCTGTCAGATCAGGAGAGATGCTGGAGCTAAGGCAGCCTGATCTGCTCCCCGTATAACAACCAGTGCAACTAAGAAAAGGCGATGGGTGATAGTTGTAGGTGACCCTATTCTGACGGGTACAGAGGCACCCATTTGCCAAGCTGACACACTCTCTAGAGAGTTGTGCTTCTTACTGGGACCTCATGTCAGGGATGTCACCAAGAGACTACCAAGCCTTGAGAGAACTCAAGTATAACATCATGAATGTTTTATGTTAAAATTTTTATTCCAATTTCCTGTTTGCAGGGTTTGGCTTTTTTTTTTAAATTTATTTTCTGTGGTAATTGATTTCTTTCATTCTGAATATGCTGGGAAGGGGCTATTCTTAAAACTTGCAGTTGACTCAAATCTGGAAATTATGAATGCCAACTGATTGATACGAGTGTACGTGATAAATAGTTGTATGCTTTCTGAAAGTAGCAATGTACATGTCCCTAGCATATTTTTTTCCCTAAACTATTTGTCTAGCTAAACGTCTTGATCAACTCTTAATGTCTGGAAAACTTAATTAGCTAATAATTGTGTGTTTGCTTTGGCTTAGAACTGATACCATTTGAACAAGAAAAAGGGGCAGTATGACTGAAACCTGTCACAGAGATGTTTGCTATTCCAGACATTTTTTTGATTATTCTTAGTAAGTGTTGTGTTTTCATGGGAGATAGAACAAAGCCAAAACAGAAAGTGGTGTTTTAAAAATATCAGAGAGATCATCTTTTCTACACATAAGAAACAATGTCTTGTCTTTTACAGTAATATCTCCCGAGACCAGTGTGTCAATCTTCACTTGGCAAGTGAATACATATGGTCAGGGAAAACCATCTGCTTATTTGGGTGTATTTGACATTAATCGCTGGTATCATGCTCAAATGCCAGATTCACTAAGGTAGGTTTTTCTTACATTGTTTTCAATACCCCTCCAAAAACTTCATTTGAATGCCGGCCTTTAGCTTATGCACTTGTTTTCTTTAAGGCCAGAAGAATTCCTTCATGACTGCCCCTATTTTGCATTGTGGTCACTGGACACTGTGATAAGCATGACTTCTCCAAACTTCCTTTTGGATATTCTGGTACATGAGCGAAGTCTAAGTCGGGGAGTTCCTCCTTCTTATCCACCACCTGAGCAGTTTTTTAATCCAAGCACCTATAATTTTGGTAGGTATTTCACTGCTTTTAATAGAGATAAGCTTAATTTGAGGTCAAATGCCACTTATTCGTTCTCTTGTTCATTGTTTGTCAGTCAAAAACCAAACCAAACAAAAAAACCCGCAACCCGCCCCACCCCAGCTCTGATTATGTTGTACTAACAAGATATTTAATATTGTGAAACGTCTCTGACAGTCTGCTGAGTTTTGGGTTTTGGTGCTCTTGTCATGTAGCCTGTGAGGTGGTGGCGGTCATAAAACGAAATGACTTTGAACTGAAGCTCAAAGCACAGCACCTCAATAGCACTAGAGATAAAATTTCTGCATGCAGTAATTGTTTTTTAAAACAAGTCTGTAAGTGATCTGATGAAGAAAATGGGTCCTCAGTTATGTCTTTCCAGACACTGGTATTTAAAAAATGTAAACTGGTCATAACCTGGCTGTGAGAGTATGGGAGGTTGTCAAACGTTCCTTGTTTTTGCAGATGGTACGTGCTTGCTGACCTGCGGAGTTGTTCATGTGACTTGCACCGGCTTCCAGAAGGAGGTGATCTTTTACTGTATCTTTACTGAGAATGTCAAGTACCTTGTCTAAGTTTTCTGTTGCACGGCTTTGAGTGTCAGAGACCATTTTATGCTTGTGCTGCCCATCCACGCGCATAATTGCAGTTGTGTCCTGCCAGTTTTATGCAAAGGGTAACGTTTTAGGTGCACTCTTGGGGCTGTAAAACTACTGTTGTCTCCTGTTGAAGCATGGTCAGGGATTGAATGTCTAGAAGGGAATAGATCGCTGCTCCAGGAGCAAGAACAAAGATGTTGTGGAAGTCGGGGAAAGCTGTTACTTCTTTACTACCCCTCAGTGGAACTGCCTGCATAGTCCTGAGTTAGGGTTTTGATCCCCGGTTAACTTGAAAAAGGAGGACAGAATGGAGAGAGGCGAAAATTATTTAACTGTTTGAGAAGTGAAATGTTTTTTTTCTCCCGCAAAGTATAACTTCTGAGCCTCTGCACAGGTTGTGACAAAGAACTTCGCATTAAGTTTGAGCTCACTAAATATTTCCAACGTGAATCAGTTTGTGCACAAACAAGCATAGAAAGGATCTTCCAAAGTATGATGAAGTTGTGTGTTAGTTTTAGCTTACATAGAACGTATTTTGTGTCAGTGTTCATGGAAACAGAAGGGCCTGTGTATTGACAGAGAAGCTCGAAAACACATAATTAAGCATTGCAAGGGCTGATAGTTTGTCGTACAGGATTTCTTTAAAGATACTGTAACTCTTGCTTTTTCTGCTGTCTGTAAGATTCTACGTAGTAACGCTTACTCAGATTGCAAACCTAAAGCATATTACTGATGCAAGCTTTCTGACAGTTTAAGTGAATATTTGTATTATTTCTCTCAGTGGTTATCCAGAACCTTGGTGACTCAATAATAATGCTGTCTTAATCTGTAATTCTCGATTGGTGTTTCAGACCTTGAAATTTTTAAAGAAGTCAGGTCCTTCAATAAGAGAAGCCATTCATGAGAGCTACAATAGGTGTCTTGTAGCTGGCTTGCTGTCTCCGAGACTAGTTGATGTCCAGCCATCCAGTTTGAGTCAGGTGAGTGCACATCAGGGAATCAAGGTGGAAATACATCCGTCTTGTCTGACAGGGCTGTACAGGCTGTAAGACATGCTAATCTGATTTTCATACTACTTGCAAGTTGCACTGAAATGCAGGTGTTGACTTTAGTTCACCAAGGTAATAGTATACTTAAACGACTGAGTCTGACTGGGAACAGCCCCAGTAGGTCTCTTTTGAGACCCATCTATTAATTCCGTGCCACAGATAGGCACAAGAAATTGTGCAGTCCGTGCTGGTCATGCGCAGCAGAAAGCGTCTTTCCCTCAGAACGACCTTGATCCCCATCACTTTCTCAAGTGTTAGGTCCAGTGCAGTAGCTGACGAGGGGGGTGTCTCACTCGGATGCGAGCTATTGCAAACATCAGCTTGCTGCACTAAACAGGATCATTTGCTTCCAAGGAAGTGGGCTGTGGTAAACAACTCCTGTTGTCAGCTCTACGTGACAGTTTCATCACTGCTTGCCCTCATTTCCCCTTCGTCAGCAGGCTTTTCTGCAGCCTCTCGAAGCAGATCTTCACCTCGGTAGCCTTTGCCTTGTCCTACAGTAGCCCAGTTTTCTCCTCTTAGACGGCCCTCTTGTTGCTGCAACACCTTAATCACCTTTGTCTTATGACACCCATGACCTTCTGTCTGCTTTCTCCCCCCATAGTGACTTCACCCCCCTCTGTCATAGGCTTCCCATCTGCAGTGCACCTACCTTTCTCTCTCATCTGAAGAGTTTCATGAGAGATGGAGCCTATGTGGTGCACAGCCCATCTTCCCCCAGGCAGGAACTAAGCTGAAGGATCAGCTAGCTAGTCATTGCCCAGTGGAGCAAGTAGTAGGACAGGGAGAGCAGTCTTCCTGCTGGCCTCATCTTCCTGTCTCCTGGATTCTTCACCAGATTTGTGGAAACGTGGTAGGGCAGAGAACACTTCTGCACAGGGTGGTAGCTAAAATAAATTTCTTGGCAAGCTGGCCTAGCATGTAGACTGTTTCCTTTGCAAGCCTGATGTAGACTCTTACATTCAAATGAGATATTCTGATCATGGCTCCAGTTTGGAAATAACTTGGTAAATCAAGAACGTTTTTAATACCCTTTGCTACCTCTCTATTGTTCAGAGACCTGTGATGCATTTGAGCAGGGATTTCTTTTGCATGTTAGTAAGACAAATTTCAGAATTGTGGTCAGGAAGCTTGGTTAGGAGTTTTGTTGGCCACCATAAGCAGTATTTGGTGTGTTTCCTTGTCTGAAACCTGTTTTCAGAAGAAGATGGGAATATGCCATGTGTATTCTAATGTGTAGAAATCGCTTTGGATTTAATGATTATGCCTAGAAGGGAAAGATACTTCTGAGCATGTTTAAAAACAAACAAAGAACCTAAAAGAAAAAAGTAAAATTTTATGAAGGATCATTTCACCAGAAAGAAGTATCAGAACACCAGCTGAATTAAGCTGCTACTTTGTGTCATATGTCTGTGCATTGTGCGTCTAAAGGATTACCACTACATGATAATACGGTATTTGAACAGCCTAAAATTTAAACCTATTAGAATTTAAATGCTTCACGTCTTTTCTGTCATTTTAGGAAATTGTACCTTAGCGTTTTGGGTGTCAGAACGGCTTCCTGTCGTCATAGTCCAGAAAGCTGCTTGACCTTAGTTCTACGCAATGACATTTGCAGGGAAACAGCAGTTGTACTTGTTCTGTCCCCGTCGTGCATTCCTGATGGCAAACTCAACTGCACAAAATGCGCGATGGGTAGTAGCAGAGAATGTTCCCGAAGCCAGTTAGTTGGAACTCAGTAAATGGAGCCTATAATGCCGAGGCATGGAAGCAAAGATTAGAATTAGCCTTCCGTAACTTGAAATGTCGAAGGAAAAGTGAGAGTGTTCCTCAGACCAACAGGCAGCCCAGTCTGCGGCTAGAATTAAGCAAAGAATGTGGAATTAGTTGCATGTGTCCTAATTGGGTTTGTGATGTCTGAATGGACAGGTGGACAGAAACATTTACTGTTGGTGGGTCAGATACTGAAAGTATGCAAGGTTCTCATTTTATTTTGTCTGTTATGTTTAGGAGGAGCAGTTAGAAGCAGTATTGTCAGCAGCCATCCAGACAGGTTCTTTAGAGCTTCTGACTGGATGCATTAAATATTGGACATCTGAAGGTAATGGTTCTTATGCTGTTTTTATGTTATGTCCTTGTTAGTTTGAAATTGTTGATTTATTTCTTTTTTGTTTTCTTTTTTTAAAGAGCAGCCAAGTTCTGCTGCTAATTTACGGTTTGTTCTTGAGTGGACATGGAACAAAGTGGTCTATACAAAAGATGAATTTGACCAAATATGTGAGTACTAGCATAGTCATTTTGCAAACATAAACTCATTCTTTCTAACTGAGCTTATGCAGTAATCTGCGGTATATGATACTGCACGTGGTTACTTTAGGTGTACTTTGAAACTCTGCAGTTGCACTGTAGGCTAATGATTTGATGTTTATTCTTGAAAAGGTGTTCCGCTCTTTGATGGCTCTTGCAACTTCATTGACCCACAGACATTACAGTCTCTTCAGCACTGCCAGTTGCTTTTGAGCAACCTTAGCACCGTCTTAAACTGTTTTCTAACAGAAGCACAAGAGCTTACTGAAACAGGTTTGTAATAGTATTACTAAATCTTTGCTATGTTTTATTAAGATTTGGAATTATGCTTGGGTTATAATTGTGGAAACATGAGCTTTTGTTTGTTTTAATGGTTGGAAGACAGTCACATTTAGCTGGGAGAAAGGGCTTAAGTCTGGGACCTTGGCACCACCACTTAATACGCTTTGAGTTCAGGGAAACAGTTTGTTGTGGAGTTCATGCAAGTGGGTAGGGGAGGCTACATTCAGCGAGAGCCTATGTAGGCAACTGGGTTGAAGTCACAGCAACTTGAATGTGGTAATGCTGAAAATTAATCCTTTTCATTCTTCACTAGCAATTTATAATTGCATGCAAATCTTGTATTGGAAATTGCTAAAACTATGAAGGAAGCATAAATGAGTAACTTTGTAAAGTAAGTTACTTGAGTTTCTATCGCTTTTTATATTTTAAATTGTTCTTGGCACATTGAGGGGAAAAAAAAAGAAAAAAAAAAGAAAGAATATCCCTTTGCTCTAGTAAAAAACTCTGCTACATGAAAACAAATGTCTTATTCATGAGTGTATTTAATAGCTCAGGCTTTATTTATTTTTTTGTTTTAGCCATTAGTGAATCTCGTTCTTTGTAGGGGTTGCTTTTTGTTTTGTTGGTGATTGTGGGTTTTTTCTTCTAATAAGAAAGAGTGAAAAATGCAAAGACAAAGATTTCTACTGTGTTATTTTTGTACTTTCTATTTAGTCTGATGAAGGGAGTTTTGTAAAAATGAAAGGAATTGCATCACAAAAATCATCCTTGTGCCTTCTCTCAGGTTTTGCAGACTTGACAAATAAGCAAGTGGTAACTAGCCTCATTTCTTTGTATGCACAAGTGGTCATCTGGTTCTGTCGATCCAGTCTGCTTCCAGAGGCTTTAGGTGAGCATAAACCATAACACGTTTGTAACAAGGAGACTATCCAGTAAGGGATTCCTATGAACATGTTCCTAGCCATGCTTCTGTAAATGTTTCAACAGTAACAAGTTGTGTTGGTTCAGTGAGAGCGTATGCTGAAGTTTCTGGTGAAATTGAGATTTTGCTGGTTTACATAGTGTGGAATAATGCAACCGGTGTCTTTCCTGGATGTTTTTTTAGAAATAGCAATAAGCCTCTGACTTCAAGGGGTTGCTTGTGTCCACAGCTTGAACTACACGCCTTTTTAACCAAATAACCATTAACCAACTAGTACTGGAATGCTTGTTTTTACAGTAAAAGCGTTACCTGCATGTTTTGAACTTTTTATGTGTTGCTTGAGGAAAAACTATACCTTGGAAATACTTCTTTATTTGGATGGATTATAAATTCTATTGCCAGCCTTGACTGTCTTACAGATGCTCACGTGGTATTTTCAAAAACACATTCCCTTTGAGAATTGTTTTTTGTTATATAGTGAATTTCAGCTTACACTGCATGTTCTGAACACTACATCAACTGTAAACTTGAAATGGCACTTGAGACGAGAAGGCACTGAGTCTTGTGTCCTACATCTCTTTTAGCAAAGGCAGAAATAGGACTGGCTTCTTTGGGAGTTAGAGGCTCCTGATGCTTAGCTTGTGTGATCTTCTGTCTTTTTAGTCAAAAGTTCTAGTTTAAAAATGGGATATTACTTCTTTGACTTGCTCTGCCTTTATTGCCTGTAGATGATGATATGCATTTGTCTCGACCTTTCTACAACTATCCTCTGATTCAGAGCTACTATACCGGTCACCGACAGAAACTTGAGCGTTTATCAAGGTAAGCCTTGCAGGAAAACTCTAGAACAGTTCCACTGCAAATTCACAAGTGGAAATGGATGGCTTTTATATCAACAGTTGTATTTGCTATGCTTAATGCGTTGGCTGGCAGTACTCTCGGTGCATGTGTCCTGTGGAACACAGAGGCTACTTTCCTGTGTTAAAATGTTTATATATACCTCTGCTCAGTAGCATTTGTTGGTGTCCTCATTTATTGGTAGCGGACTTAATTTATTGGCTAACCTGTACAATTCGTTACTACTGAAAAAGATGGTGTGATTAGGATAGGGTCGGTCGTCTCCGGTTCAGCAAAGCACAGCGTTCACAGAGCAATCACAGAATCACAGAATCACTAGGTTGGAAAGGACCTTTAAGATCATCAAGTCCAACCATTAATCCAGAACCACCATGTCCCCTAAACCATGTCCTGAAGCGCCACATCCACACGTTTTTTGAACACTTCCAGGGATGGCGACTCCACCACCTCCCTGGGCAGCCTGTTCCAATGCCTGACCACCCTCTCAGTGAAGAAATTTTTCCTAATATCCAATCTAAACCTCCCCTGGCGCAACTTGAGGCCATTTCCTCTTGTCCTATCACTAGCTACTTGGGAGAAGAGACCAACACCCTCGTCGCCACAACCCCCTTTCGGGTAGTTGTAGAGAGCGATAAGGTCTCCCCTCAGCCTCCTCTTCTCCAGACTAAACAACCCCAGTTCCCTCAGCCGCTCCTCATAAGACTTGTGCTCCAGACCCCTCACCAGCTTCGTTGCCCTTCTCTGGACACGCTCCAGCACCTCAACATCCTTCTTGTAGTGAGGGGCCCAAAACTGAACACAGGATTCAAGGTGCGGCCTCACCAGTGCCCAGTACAGGGGCACAATCACTTCCCTACTCCTGCTGGCCACACTATTCCTGATACAGGCCAGGACGCTGTTGGCCTTCTTGGCCACCTGGGCACACTGCCGGCTCATATTCAGCCGGCTGTCAACCAGCACCCCCAGGTCCCTTTCTGCCGGGCTGCTCTCCAGCCACTCCTCCCCAAGCCTGTAGCATTGCATGGGGTTGTTGTGGCCAAAGTGCAGGACCCTGCACTTGGCCTTATTAAACCTCATACAGTTGGCCTCTGCCCATCGATCCAGCCTGTCCAGATCCCTCTGCAGAGCCCTCCTACCCTCCAGCAGATCAACACTCCCACCCAGCTTGGTGTCATTTGCAAACTTACTGAGGGAGCACTCAATTCCCTCATCCAGATCATCTATAAAGATATTGAACAAGACTGGTCCCAGAACCGAGCCCTGGGGAACACCACTCGTGACCAATGGTTTTGGACAGAGAAGAAAGCATGTTATGAAAAAAAAAAACAAACCATCTGTTTTATTGACTAGTAACGGATGGGAATAATTGTGTTGGCCTCAATCTCCTACTCACAAGTGCATTTGTGTAATTTAACAAGATAGTCAGTTACATGTAGTTACTAGGCACACCCAGCACTCTCCTGGCTGCTGGATAGAAGTCACTTCCTAATGTGAACTCTCTTTCCTGGCCTAGCTTGCTAATGCCTCGGATTAGATAATAGGTTTTTCTTTGGAAATTGTGCTGAAAACTAAAGAAGGACCTAAAGAAGCTTAGGCTGTGGCACTGTGAACAAGATGAGTTAAGGGGGAGGCTGCAGTCTGTTAGGTATTGACTGGGAGGTTTGGCTTACTTAGCTTACTGCTCAGGTGACTTCTGTACAGACCCGAGTGTTCCTTAGAAGCATACAGCCTCTAGCGTGCTTTTCCTGCTTTTTATCATCGGGAAATTAAAGGGTAGTGTCGCAGTCAGCAGAAGACTGTGATGGACTTTTGAAGAATGTGATTTTTAAAAGTTCAGCCATCCATAATTGTACTGGTATGTGTCAGAAACATAAATACTGCTTAAGATGATGCCAAGATTTTACCTGTATGCTCAGCTTTCTGAAAGTAACTTGTTTTCAGTAGCAGAAGAGAGATGCTGAGAACAAAATCTGAAATTTCCATTATGTTGTCTCACAGCTGTGATTTGGAACACTTGAGTTTGAGGCACTGGAGTTGTGTTGCAGAATAGTCCTGATGTTTTCATACTGTTATGTTTCCTCTGCTAGAATGTATGAGTGGTTATTTCTGGCACTGAAAGAACTTTGTTTACTCTTCCTTTGTACTACAAGTAACACAACAAAAAAGAAAACCTACACACTAAAAGGTCATTGCAACTTTTCCCTTAGTGAGAGATCTTTTAGGATTTCTATTTCAAACTCCTTTAATAATTGAATATGAACTAACGAACATCTTTCATCTGACTTGGAAATTTCTTTCATGACTTGAAATTCAAGTCACAGTCATGCCTTTGTGTGTTTGCTGTTTTCTTTGCCTCATGGGAGCTTTTATTTTGTTTTGACTGGAGGAAATTTGTTTTGAGAGGCTGGAATTAGTGTTTTACTCTGCACAAATCCTTGCTACCTTTTGTTCCAGAGGAAAATGGGATTCTGACTGCTTGATGATTGATGGAATGGTTTCCCAGTTAGGAGACCAAGTTGAGAAGGTGTGGCAGAGAGATGAAGGAGGAACTGGGAGATACCCACCTGCTAGTTTGCATGTGAGTGTTATCATCACTGAAAACAACAGCAGCAGCCCCTCGATCCCCAAACCAATGATTTATGAAAGACAGGAGTTTATTAAAAACTTCCACTTTTTCATTTCAGGCGCTGCTGGATCTCTATTTGCTCGAAAACATTGAAGAAAGCTACAAACATGCAATTGTATCCTTTCTCGTTATTTTTATTACACTTTCAGTACATGCACATAAATGTTCCTAAGTGTTTGCCACCTACGAGTTTAATATAATTTTTCTGTTTATGCCTCAAACACAATGCAAGTGAAAACCTTTAGTGTAGAATTAAGTCATAGACAGAAGGATTGTTTTATTTCTTAGCACTGTGAGTTTTTTATGATTTATTTTTTTAATGTTTTGTTGCAAAGCCTTCTGATATGACAAAACAAGTTTACTAAAAACATTGAAGATGATAAGCCTCTTTAGGGTGTCTCAAAATTTAAACACAGTTTTTAATTTTTGGAAGCACCCGTATCCGTAGCAAATGGCTACTTGCTAGAACGATGCACTGAAACGTGCAGCTTCAGAGCAAACATATTTCTAACAGTGGTTAGAACCAGTACCTGTTTTTTGCTGAAATCATCAATTTTCCAGCCCAGCTGACAGTGCTTGCTTTTTGTTCTGTTAAAAGTGCTGGCACACAGAATAATAACCAGGGAGAAGAGAAAAGGCATTGGGCAGCAACTTAATTTTTTAAGCTGCTGAAATACAGAGAATTGCTTTTGGTTGGTTGTTGCCTAACCCCAGAGGGGAGCCAAGAGAGCAAGGGGGTTAAAAACTGTTGTAGCCCAGAGCCATCTTATTAGAACATGTCTCTGAAAACGATGTCAGAAAGAGAAAATGACACTACCAATGAGTGATCCGCATACTGTTTGAAACCCAGTTTTAATCATTCAGAGCCAAGTTGTATTGTAAGGACACTGTCATTTACGTTGTTTAATATACCCAAATGAGGGGAAAAAAACAGCTGTAGAATTTGTGTGCTTTAATCACTAAGCATTGGATGTTCAAATGTTCTGATTGTCCAGTTGGTAGTTCCGTTGCCTAAAGAGGGAACCTGAGTTTATAACGGAAGTATTTAAAGACCTGAAGTTAACCTTTTTGATTGCCTTACAGAAATCAAAGAGTATTTCTTTCTGGTTATTTATTCAGAATGCAACTTTGTGGTTAGAATCTGACTATCTTCAGGTTACAATAGCTTAAAATGGCAAGATTTATACATTAGTATTTTCTGCTTCCTACTTATATTCTTCCTTCATTATGTTTTTCTAAATGTAATGTGATAAAATTTTGGTCTTAAAATTTATTAGCCTTAATTAGATACTTGATATCAGACAATTTACTTGCTGCTCGATATCATGCATTCCTTTCCGAATAAAACGGAAACTTCAATCGACTCCTTCCCAACTGCCTTTGCTATCCCCTGGGGTCTTGTTAAGCTTATTCAAGGTTTTTGGCTTCTAGATCACAATGATTATGAAGTAAGTATGTTGCAGTTTAATTAGACATACATTGCAGTACAAAGCTATCATCTAAAACATGATTTAAAAAAATTGGTGCTTAGCTAATACCAGGTGCTAAAACCATAGATGCCTTTTTGTAGTACTGCTATGACATCTTCAGCAGTAAATTATAATTTGAAACTTTGTTTTCATTATTTTGATAGAAAATTGATTAAAACAAAGAAGAAAGCATCTTTCAGAATGCTTGGTATTTGAATTTTCAAAGCCATCCGTTTAGGTTGTTTTCAGCACACCAGTTGAGCACTTTCTCAAAACCAGTGTTTTAAGTACTCTAAATAGTGAAACTGCGGTCGTGGCAGCAAGATTTGAGACAGAAGTCTGCAAAAGAGACTTTTCACCCGAATTCATGTTCTTTCTGATGCTGAAGGTTGTGCTTTGCCTGTCACGATGTTAATGTAGTCTGTTTGTCTGGGAGAATAACTGGTTGTTTAGGAGTGTATTTATAAAAAATGATGTTTGTGTAGAGAGATTTGATTAACCTAGAAGAGTGTGAATCACTCCTTTTGAAACACCCGCTTTCTTCTGTATGGCCAAGTGAATTTTTTTTCCTGCCAAATACTTAAGAATTGTTATTTACGTACCCTGTATCAAATATTTCATGAGTCATGTAAGTTTACTTAACACCCATTCACCCTCACTTAAGAAAGTTGTGAATGTTTTTGTTGCATGGGTGTATGTATATATTGTAATAAACCTGATCTCCAACTTCTGCAGAACTCCCTGGCCCTGCTCTTTCACCCAGCTACAATCAAAACTGTGTCATGGCAACATACGAGAATTATTCAATCCCTCATGTGCCAAGGAGAGCATAGGCGAGCCCTCAGATACCTGCAGATGATGAAGCCATCAATGTCAAGCAGCAGTGAAGTGCGCCTTTTCCTCACTGTGTTGTTGTCCAATAGGTAAAGAAATATATCCTGCCGTTTTGGCATTCAAATATTGTGAGAAGTGGAGCACAACTGATGTAAATCACGATCCCCTGAATTTCCTTGAAACTTGGAATACAATAACTTTGGGGCATCTTTTTGCTTATACTAAGACTATTCCTTTACATCTCAAAAAAATTAATTACAGGTGCATGGTGGAGGCGTGGAGTCTGTTGCAGCAACATTCCACTAAGTTAAACATAGAAGAGCTGTTAAAACACATGTATGAAATCTGTCAGGAGATGGGACTGATGGAAGACTTACTGAAGCTACCTTTCACAGACACTGAACAAGTATGTGTGGACAAGAAAAAAAATCTTAATTGTCTCTTTGAAAAGAGAAAAAGCAGGATCATAATAGATTTTTGAAATGTGTTCTTTCTCATAGGAGAGTTTGGAGAAGTTTTTACAGACCAATGCTGGTGTTCAGAATCATGAATTTCTTTTAGTCCACCATCTGCAGCGTGCCAACTATATTCCAGCACTGCAGTTGAATCAGTCAATGAAGGTTAACCTTATGGTAAGCGTAAAAGTTCTGTCAAGAGTTCAAGCTTCTGTGTAGGTGTAACTAACTGTTTTTGATTGTACTCAGTAATAATCCTGCGTTGTTTTTTACACCATTCGTTGAAATACTAGGAATAAGATTCTACACCTTAAGTTATAGCTGAACCTAAACGTTGAACAGAATACTTCGCTACTGCAAAGCTGCTCTGTGAAGTTAAGAACGAAATGTTACAGACCATTGCTGATGCAACCTACAGTAGTTTGTTTGCATCTGAGGACTAAATACACATTTTTTCTATCAGCCAGTCTTATCACGCAGTTGTTCACATATGTATGGTATAGATGATCAAAAGTGTTTTTTTTGTGTCACTCCTTTCTGTGGAATGAAGAGTATGGTGTGTGTGATCTCTTGTATCTGGCATGCAACTTTGTTTTTCTAGCTGAGAGCATTGTGCATGCCCATCCACGGGTAAAATTTGCGTGGTGGTTTGGTTTTCTTTGTTTCTTCAAGTTATAGCGTGCTCCGCAATTCCAAAACTTTGACTGTACCACTTTTATGACAGAAATTCTTATCTAACTTCCGTTTCTCAAAATAACCAGATTAACTTTTGTATTGTGTGAACTTCTGTGATGCCTTTGCTGTTTTCCGGAACCCTAGTTTTCCAGTGCACCAAACTTAAAAGGTGCTTTTGGAAGTTTTAGATCCTGCATTTGAAAACTTTCATCCAACCAGAAGGTGTGCGTAGGTAGGTTTTTCTTACTCATTTTAGCATGCACATCATTTTGTCCAACATCATTTGCAGTTCTCCCATACAGTCAGTCATCTCGGACATTGGTGTTTCAGAAAGAATAAGGGAGAGCCTGCTGTTTTGTAAACCGTTTGAGGATTGCAGGTGACAGCAAGTGTATCAGAACAAGGTTCTGCAGAGTGCCAGAGCTGTTTTACCTTGAAGTTGTGGGTTCTGTTATTCCTCTAGTCTTCCTTCCACTTTGCCAAAACTACCAGGTGATGGCGTGTGCTGATGGGCAGAACTTGCTGCTGGTGTGTGCAGTGGGTGTATTTTCCTTGACCTGTAGAGGAAATTTATTCACTAATTAGAAAGAGCACAGATAGTTCTGTGCAATGAACTTCTTGCAGTCAGTTACCTTTTTGCTTTTTGCTTTTCATGGATCAGAACGATCGTGATCCTCGCTTGAGAGAGCGAGCAGTTGCCAGAAATTCCATGCTAGACCAATATGGCAAGATCCTGCCTAGAGTTCAGAGGAAGCTGGCTGTGGAGAGAGCCAAGCCTTACCGTTTGCCTTCATCGGTCTTAAGTCAAGGTACTTTTTAGGGGGTGAAATATAATGGACAACTAACCGTGGCTTTGATTACACAATGCTGATGTTTTTTCCCTCTTCCTTTACAGTCGCAAGACCAACACCATTGTCAACAGTAACAAAACAAACTAATGCAAGAAATGTGCATACAAGAGCAACTTTTATCAGTAATGTATTGTCCAAAATTGGAGAAGTTCGAGTGGGAAATGAGCCGCAAACCAGTTTCTCACACTATGCTAGGTGAGCAGCCTTTTCACAGAGTTTAGTCTTGAGGTACGTGTTGGGAGAGAGAGAGTAACATCCGTTTGAATGACGCTAGTGTTTCGGAGGGAAGGTGCGCCTGAACAAAGATTTGTTTGGCTGTTTTGCTCATATGATATGTAAGAGCGAACAAACAATATAGCATAAGTAATAGTCGGAGAGAGTTTTTCTGCTACGATGATCTTATTTGTGCAAATATACGTGCTTACATGATGGCAAATGTGTTTACAGAATTTAAGATAGCTGAAAGTAAAGCTATGATTACCGTTCAAGCTATTGGTGTACGGATTTTGGTAGACTTGATTGCATGACCAAATAGTACTCTTTTACCTCCTCCTGCCCAGTTTTTGCCTCGTTTCTGCCTTTTTTACCCCAAAACCAGGCAGAATTGTAAAGAGCGGAAAAGAGGCTAGCAGCTGTCTGATGATTTTCCTCCAGGTGGTATGGTCAACTAAATTTGAGTTCTGATACGTACGGACTTCAGGGGATTGAAAGTCACTTACATTTTCCTTTTAAATCTAGTCCTAGAGCTACAGAACCACCAGCCGTAACACATCCTCTCCCTGACGCAGAGTTGCGTGATGCATTTCTTGAGACACCAGTTACAAAATTTTCACGAAACTGTTCCAGGTATAGTAGATCCACAGAATGACTATTTCAAAAAGGTGTTGCTTCTCATATATATCTAATATATATGTGTGAGTGTGTCTATACTCTCAGTGTTTCCAAAGCGTTCTGTTTGCATTTAGTTTTGTATCTGCTAAAGAAAAGGCCAACTCAGGGACACAACTAAGTGGAGAATCTGAAGTGGTCCCAGCATTGAAATGTGGATGATTCTTCTTCTGGCATGAGAAGCACATCACTTGTGCAGCTTAAAATTAGACTACTCTTGCCTCAGAGGCAGTGACTTGGGAAATTATGTATGAAATGTAAAGAAGTCATTAAAGAAAGAGAAAATGGCTGTAACTTGTTCATGGGCCTCATGCATCACCCGAAGAGTGAGGGCTTACCCGTATGTCTTGTTCGTTGACTGTTTTTACTTTATTTCATCTCTGTTTTTTTTAACACAGCATGATTTTTTTCCCAGTTTATTTATTTATTTCCCTCTTTTAAATTGTATATCTTAACAGATTGCTGGATTTGGTGGTTCGTCCTGTTCCTTCATGCTCTGCAGCACAGGGTGGTAGCTCTCAGTCACCATGCAGAGCCTCTGCTTTGTTCATGGCCTCCAGCCCACTGAAATCGAATATCCATGGTTCCATCTCTCAGAAGGATTTTTCAGGAGCATCAGAGCTGAATTTACTGGAGACTCCTCTTGTGGTTAAGGTTGGTATTTTAAAGAACCGCTAACAACCAGCCAAACCAAAAGCGTGTCAGCTTTTTTTAAAATGAAACCACCAAAGTTATTTTACATCAATGCTGTTGGATTCAAATTGTGGAGTATTTTCAGTACACATTTGGTTATTGTAGATACAGTCCTTTTGGAAGCAGTATGTTGGGAACAGTCTTGAAGAGGGAAAGTTTAATTCTAGGTTAATTGCAGTATGCACCTTTGTCGTGTAGGTTCGTGAAATACGTTTGTTTTTATTGCCTGGAAGAAAGTGAATTAAAATTGGGCTTTTCAGTATTCTCAGGTACTTAAAAATGCAGTTTGTGGCTTAACAGTCTCATTATTTAATTGCTCAGTAGCTCTCTAGTTTGACTTGCATACCTACAAGTAAGAACATTCAATTTGTTAGTCCCATTAAATGAATGACACCTAAGTGATGTTAGTCTCTCTCAGATTCAGTAATAGCTTTTTGCAGTAATTTTAGTTATTAATTGTTTGGGTGAAACTGTATTTCCATTCAGTGCCATCAAACTCTTACCGTGCAAGGAAATAACATTTGACATATGTTCTTGGTGCTGGCCTTTTTGCCTTTGACAACCTGAACCAAGTAGTTGTGATGCCTCTGTATTGTAACCTTTTTCTTCTTATTAAATATTGTCCATATCATGAAGCTAGTTTCGCTATCCTCCTTTTAAACCATTTCAATAGTGTCAAATCTTTGTTGAGCTGAGGTAAGAAGACCTCAACGCTTTTCGATGAAGAGGTCTAGGTATTTTTACAGCAGTGTCACTTAATTTAGTCTAGTGCATGGATTGATTAATGGTGAGAAAACAAGCCATTTTGTGTGGCAGTGTTTTCTGTCCCTGTGTCAGGCTAACATTTGAAGTCTTATGCCGTTTCAAAGAGCAGTGTAGGAATTGCAACAACTACTGGGGTGGGAGATAACACTGCAGACAACAAGGTGCCATATCCTTCTTTTTTTCCATATAATTAATTTGAAAAATACATTTGTATGTTGGCATTAAAAAAAAAAAACAAAAGAAACATAAACAGCATGTTTTTTTTTATCATTAAGGTTTTTGTACCTTTGGAAAAAGAGCAGTGCAGAGGCTAAACTTTGTCCTCTCTGCTGGTACAATCTCAGTTTACAATTTTTTACCCTAATGCTCTTGTCGAGTGGAGTCTACTGTTTGGAAGATTTACCTGGTATTCAAGTAAATGTTTTTATTTCTTTTCATAGAGAGCTAAAGTTTTGGCCACATCTGCTTCTGGTTTTCCTGGGTTTACTCCTCAGTCTATTCTCAGATCCAGCCTTCGTACCACACCCCTGGCAACTCCCTCTGCATCTCCAGGACGATCAGTCACTCCGCCTCTGCGAGCAAAGGAACCTAGAATATCTTTCAGGGAAGAGAACTCAAAGGCAAGATGGACTGTTGGGGTAAGCTGGGCTATAGTTAGTGACTTTTACAGTTAAAGGCTTTACAGACTCTGATTTGATTTAGATTTTTTTTCAAGTTTGCCAAAACTCCCTATATTGAGAATTGGAACTGCACATCGGGATGGCAGGCCTGAGTTTGCTCAAAAAGCATTATGTTAGACCTTCTGTAATGTCACGTGCCTGCAGGAACGTGTTCATAAGAAATGCCAACGAGCTTGGCGGTTTTTACCCGAGAGGTGTTAGGAGCTGTGATTGTTCCAACCTGTGAGTTCAGCTCCCCGCTAGACCTTTTGAAAGGCTGGTCTGGCAGGAAGCTAAGGACTATAGATTGAGCCAGTTGTTTGGGTTTGTTAAGCTTTGTGAATTAACCCTCTTCAAAAGCAACATGAGTCATGAGCTGCATTTACTTTCAATCTCTCTTTTCGCAAGGCTGCGTTTCCTTCAGCTATGGTAACAGTAGACGCCTGGTGAAGAGAGCTGTACTGTTGTCTGTTCTCCAGCCCTGAAGTTCTCGGGTTTCTTGCCTTGCATCAGGGGTAGCATTTGTACAGCTATCAAACGAAGTTGGTCCATCTGAACGTTGCCCCCTTCTACTCCCCCTTTTGTTCTGTCATTTGGATTCCCTGGTTCAGCTCCTCCTGCAACTGCCGATCAAAATCAGGGCCAAATGGGCATTTTTACGATACCTTTTTATACCTGTTTTTTGTTTTTATTGGCTGCTATAAAGAGCTGCTCAACTGTAACAAGAGGCTCTCCCTCCGATATGAAGTTCTTACTAATAATGCAGCAAGGAAGATGTTCTATGTCACCCAGGCAAGTGGACCACCATGGAGAAAGGTATCCAGTACCTGAGGGAGCTAGCTGTGCTGGAAGTGATTTATGGTGACCTGGACAATGGACAATCATCCAAAGCTCCAGATGAAGTCAATTGCACGCAACCTATGTGGCGGAAGTTTGTACGGAGTGCACCATCATCATATGCCAACTCATTAGCAGTAATGGCCTGGAAAGACGGAGAGAGACCAACGGTGGATGAATTGGCTGGCCAACTCCAGCAATACGAAGAAAGTCTCTCTTCCTCCCTACGGGCCTGTGTCTCTGCTGTAGAGAAACTGTCCCGGGAGTTCCGGCAATTCAAAGAGGATATGCCCTACCCTCCACCCATATGGACCAGTGTCTCAGCCATTAGGAGTAAGCGCTCTTCTGTTCAAGAGAGAAGATATAGAGGATACACACCACGAGCCACCCTGTGGTTTCAATTGCGTGACTACGGAGAGGACATGAGGAGGTGGGACGGAAAACCTACCTCGACCCTAGAGGCACGAGTACGCGAGCTGCAAGGAAAAACAATTACAAAAGGGGGTTCAGGTTCCTCCAGAAAAATCGTCGCTCCACTTTCCAGTAGGCAGCTTCCCAGAAAGAATAGAAGAGCTGATCTCACCTCTGATCCTCTTGAAGGGACTTCTGATTCCTATTTACAAGAAGTGGGTAACGAGTACTATGAGCAGGACTAGAGGGGCCCTGCCTCCAGCCAGGCGGAGGAGAGGGACAACCGAGTTTATTGGACTGTGTGGATTAGATGGCCTGGCACATCAGACCCACAGGAATATAAGGCTTTAGTGGACACCGGTGCACAATGTACCCTGATGCCATCAAGCCATACAGGGGCAGAACCCATCTGTATTTCCGGAGTGACAGGGGGATCCCAACAGCTGACTGTGCTGGAGGCCGAAGTGAGCCTAACTGGGAAGGAGTGGCAGAAGCACCCCATTTTGACTGGCCCGGAGGCTCCGTGCATCCTGGGCATAGACTACCTCAGGAGAGGGTATTTCAAGGACCCAAAAGGGTACCGGTGGGCTTTTGGTATAGCTGCCTTGGAGATGGAAGAAATTAAACAGCTGTCCACCTTGCCTGGTCTCTCAGAGGACCCTTCTGTGGTGGGGTTGCTCAGGGTCAAAGAACAACAGGTGCCAATCGCTACCGCAACAGTGCACCGGCGGCAATATCGCACCAACAGAGACTCCCTGATCCCCATCCATGAGCTGATTCGTCGGCTGGAGAGCCAAGGAGTGATCAGCAAGACTCGCTCACCCTTTAACAGCCCCATATGGCCAGTGCGAAAGTCTAATGGAGAGTGGAGACTGACAGTAGACTATCGTGGCCTGAATGAAGTCACGCCGCCACTGAGCGCTGCCGTGCCGGACATGCTAGAACTTCAATATGAACTGGAGTCAAAGGCAGCCAAGTGGTACGCCACCATTGATATTGCTAACGCGTTTTTCTCGATCCCTTTGGCGGCAGAGTGCAGGCCACAGTTTGCTTTCACTTGGAGGGGTGTCCAATACACCTGGAATCGACTTCCCCAGGGGTGGAAACACAGCCCTACCATTTGCCATGGGCTGATACAAACTGCACTGGAACAGGGTGAAGCTCCAGAGCATCTGCAATACATTGATGACATCATCGTATGGGGCAACACAGCAGAAGAAGTTTTCGAGAAAGGGAAGAAAATAATTCAAGTCCTTCTGAAAGCTGGCTTTGCTATAAAACAAAGTAAAGTCAAGGGACCTGCACAAGAGATCCAGTTTTTAGGAATAAAATGGCAAGACGGACGTCGACAGATCCCAACGGATGTGATCAACAAAATAACAGCTATGTCTCCACCAACTAGCAAAAAAGAAACACAAGCATTTTTGGGCGTTGTGGGTTTCTGGAGAATGCATATTCCAAATTACAGTCTGATTGTAAGCCCTCTTTATCAAGTGACCCGGAAGAAGAACGATTTTAAATGGGGCCCTGAGCAACGACAAGCCTTCGAACAAATCAAACAGGAGACAGTTCATGCCGTAGCCCTCGGGCCAGTCCGGGCAGGACAAGATGTTAAAAATGTGCTCTACACGGTAGCCGGGGAGAATGGCCCTACCTGGAGTCTCTGGCAGAAGGCACCAGGAGAGACTCGAGGTCGACCTCTAGGGTTTTGGAGTCGAGGATATAGGGGATCTGAGTCCCGCTATACTCCAACTGAAAAGGAGATATTGGCGGCATATGAAGGAGTTTGAGCTGCCTCAGAAGTGGTTGGTACTGAAGCACAGCTCCTCCTGGCACCCCAACTGCTGGTGCTGGGCTGGATGTTCAAAGGGAGGGTCCCCTCTACACATCATGCGACTGATGCTACGTGGAGTAAGTGGGTCACGCTTATTACACAGCGGGCTCGAATAGGAAATCTTAATCGCCCGGGAATCTTGGAAGTGATCATGGACTGGCCAGAAGGCAAAGATTTTGGAATATCACCAGAAGAGGAGGTGGCGCGTGCTGAAGAGGCTCCACCATATAATGAACTGCCAGAGAATGAAAGGCAATATGCCCTGTTTACTGATGGGTCCTGTCGTATTGTAGGCAAACATCGAAGGTGGAAAGCTGCTGTATGGAGCCCTATACGATGAGTTGCGGAAGTGGCTGAAGGACAAGGTGAATCAAGTCAGTTGGTGAAAGCCAAGTCAGAGGTGAAAGCCATCCAGCTGGCTTTAGATATTGCTGAACGAGAAAAATGGCCGGTACTCTATCTTTATACTGACTCATGGATGGTAGCAAATGCTCTATGGGGGTGGCTACAGCAATGGAAACCAAGCAACGTGCAGCAGTGATGGAACCAGAACTGGCTTCAGCAGCTTGCGCCCAACAAATCTCTCGAGACCGACATCTTCGACCTGCAGATCATGGACATGGACCGTGCCAGATGACAATCCAACACCACATACCATCTACCCTGCCCTGAGAGACTGCTATGATGGATGAAGCCCGGAGTCATGGACTGACTGAACTCCACAGACATTTTAAAGTGATGGCCCATGGACTAAGAAAGTGATATCTGTGTGTATATATTAAAAGACAGGAAGAGTAATAATGAATAATTGGAATGTATTGAAAAGTATAGGACCTGGGCATGATGTAAATGGTATGGAATAAGGGGTGGATACTGTCCTGGTTTCAGCTGGGATAGAGCTGGTTTTCTTCACAGAAGCTAGTGTGAGACTGAGTTTTGGATTTGGGATGAGGAACTGTTGCTAATGTGCTGATGTTTTGGGTTGTTGCTGAGCAGTCAAGGACAGTCCAGCTTCTTGTGCTGGCCTGCCAGCAAGCAGGCTGGGGGTGCACGGGAAGCTGGGAGGGGACACAGCCGGGACAGCTGACCCAGGCTGGCCGAAGAGATATTCCCTACCATCCGACGTCATGCCCAGTACATAAACTGGAGTTGGCCGGGGGGTGGAAATCGCTGCTCGGGGACGGGCTGTCGATCGCCGGGTGGTGAGCAATCGCTGTATTGGGCATCACTTGTTCTTGTACATTCCTTTGTTGGTATTATCATTGTTGTTCCCTTCTTTCTTTCTGTCATATTAAACTGTGTTTATCTCAACCCACGAGGTTTTTCCTAATTCTCTCCCCCGTCCCACTGTGGGACGGGGAGTGAGCGAGCGGCTGCGTGGTGCTTAGTTGCCGGCTGGGGCTAAACCACGACACCAGATTAATTTACTTGCTCCATGCTACAGGCACAGTGAATGCTAGGATATTTTAGTAGTGCATCCAACTTGAAAAAGCAAGCATAACAAAAGAGAGCTCTTGGGTTATGCTTTTAGTTACGCAAAGCTCCCTCCTCTTGAAGGCACAGTAATGAAGCCAGTGAACAGCGCTGAGAACAAGCCTCACAACAGCTTGTAAGCAAGCACTTACAAGACCCCCTCCACCTTAATTCTCCAAGGACCTGGAAACTCAGTAAGCAGTCAAAAGTGTGATTAGTTTTTCCCCTCAGCTTCAAAAGATAGTGCTAGAATGAGAATTAATCTTGTAGTGTCTTGCTTAAGGTGATGCTTGTAAAACTTAGAAACACTGGTACATATTTGTTCTTTTGTGTGTATCTTGCTTTGACAAAAAGCATATGCATGTTATTTGTTGTGACTGTGTTTTTTTTGTTTTTTTTTTTTTTTTTAAAGAAAAAAAGGGTACCAGAAGATGCTAAAGCGCTGTCTGGAGACTCATCTGAGCATCATCATGGAGTGGTGGAGGATGCTTGGTCTGAAAGTAGAGAGAAACCAACGCTGTTTACTCTGAGCAGTCCTGAGGATGATTGTGCTGAAGCAGAAGTTTCTTCAGAAAGCAGACCTGGAGATGGTTTGGAGAAAATGGATGTCAGCCAAGAAAATAGTAACTTCTCTGCCAGGTCAGACCAAACTACTTTGGAGTATCATGATGCAAAGTCACCTGGCGATTTTGAAGATGATGTCATCTTTATAGCTGCTAAACCAGCTCATTCTTCCACTGAAGAAACTGCTGATTTTCCAGAATCGAAGAAGGAAGAAGACAGTCAAATGGTCAAAGATAAACCTTTCCAGATGGAACAACCCGATTCATCAGAACTAAGAAAAGAAGCTGGTGTGTTTCACCCTAACATAACCTAAGATCCTGAATTTTTCAAATGGCTTCAAAAGGTCATGTTACTGATGAGTGCAGCAGTTGATGATGAGCGTTGACAAGTGTCCTAGGCCCTTGTGCTAGGCTTTTAAAGTTGCCACTGTGTCCTGAGTCCTCTTTTAGGTATCCTGGACGTTATGAATGTATGCTGCTTTTGGCTGGTGTTTCTTGTGTGCGATTGCAGCTGAGAGGCAGCAGTGATTTGTGGGAGTTTTGAGAGGGGTACAAGTTGAAACCTTAGGCTTCTGATTGTGTTTTAGGGGCACTTCTTTAGGCTGCAGTGTTGTTAGAGCAAGTTTAGTGTATGGTGCAGCTTTGACGAGATATTTTTTTTCCCCAGCCACCCCCCTTTTTAGTGCTCAGTTAAATCATTTTCTTCTGGGAGTGGGTCTGCCTGTGTATCTACTTCTCCTTACAGCTGTGCTTGCCCATTTTGTTATCTCAATAGCTTATGCAGCTTTTTCCACATGTCTTTCAGTTGGTCTTTGGTAATTCAGCTCAATTCAAATCATCCAAGGCAGTCCAGCTGATGACATTGTATTCATAGGACCATATCTGCTGGCAGTTTGGAAGAGCTGTAGCTCACTAACTGGTGAGCAGTAATGAAGAGCTGGGAACAAAAGTAGCGCAGGAGTAGGGAGATGATGTGCAAAGACAGCTCCAGTCAGTATTTGACAACCAGAGCTCTGTCCGTTCAACTCTGTCTAAAACAAGTTTGCTCTTCCTGGAACGTGTATGCAAGTGTCAGAGTTCTGCGTCTGAGGTCTCGAAACCATTCGTAGCAGTGAGCCTGCCTGCAATATCAGTGCATCATAGCTCACTGAGTCGGTCCTAAGTCTGGGCTGATTCTGGAGGATCCTGGAGAGTGATTGTTGCTGTTGAAGTTCCTCAGCTCCTTTTTGTTCTGAAGACCAGGAGTGCCAAGACACAGACTCCAGGGGTTCCCCAGATCTGAGTGTTAGATGCATTCTTGTGAAAGAGGGGAAATGGAGTCAGGAAAAGAAAGAAGCATTGCTG
Source organism: Phaethon aethereus (assembly GCF_964289735.1). NCBI lineage: Eukaryota > Metazoa > Chordata > Aves > Phaethontiformes > Phaethontidae > Phaethon > Phaethon aethereus. The sequence continues at coordinate 91,126,101 of NC_138576.1, read as the reverse complement.
GAAAGAAATAAATATCCAAAGAGAAATAAGAAAACTTAGTACCCACTTTTAAGAAGGAGGCATGTTTTCTGAGGTTTGGATGTGTTAGGTCAGTAACATGTCAAGCTTAGTTTGTAAACAGAGTGTCCCTGGTCATTTTGTCTCCTTGCCTGAAACTATGCATCGGATTTCTTGTTTTACTGGGAAGAAGAATTCAGACCTCCTGTGCTTTTGAAGCCTTGGCAGCATTATTCTGGCAGATCACTCTCCTAGCTGAAATGCATAAAGGCTCACTTTAAAATCATATGAGTGTTTTAAAGGACATGATGTTAAGTGCAACAGGGAAGTCATTCATCTGCTTGTTTTTGTAGGATTTGTGGAAGACTCAAGTGCTGAATGTCTCCCCCTTCCTGAGGATGGTAAATTGGTGTTAAAAGCTGCTGAGGCTGCTACTTTTGGGACTGCAAGCGAAGGGTAGGTTTCTAAAATCGATACATTTTTGGGCTCACGCAACATGTAGCTGCTGGCTTTCGTGTGTTTGGAAGCTATGATTTTGACGAGGTATTGGTCCTCTCCTGTGTTCTTAAATGTAACGGCTTTTCTAGTCCTTTCTGTCAGTGAACAGAACTGGCTTGGCATGAATAGAAGTGAACTTGACTAGCTGCCAGTTTAGGCCTTTTTCCTCCGGTCATTGCAGGCCCCAAAGTGTGCTGATGAAGACTTCCTTCACCAGCCTATGTAAGCCTTTCTACAGTTTGAGGGTTACTAAGCAGATGCTGTGAACATACGCCTTGCTTGTGTCTGAAAATTGTGTAGCTACAAATTACACCTGAGGTTCCTGTAACTTTAGTGGCTTTGAACACTTCCTGGCAGTATTTCATACACTGAATTTTTATTTTCTGCGTGTGCTCAATTGGCATCTGCCTGTTTCTGGTAGGGAAGCAGTTTTCTCACCAGACACTTTAAAAGCTGGAACGGCTTAGTGCTAAAGAGAGAATGTAGGCAACAAAGTAAGCCTCAATTTCAAGTGGTAACATACCCTGGTACAAACTTTTTGTTCAGTTTGTTCTAAACCTGCAGTAGAGCAGTTGCACTCTTCCTACAGAAGGCAAATAATACAATACATTATTCTTTGGCATAGCTCTGTTGTTATGTTACTATCTAGTGTTAGATATTGGGGAGGAATATTAAGTACTTGTTTCATTGTAGAGAATTGCAATCTCTCTCTCTCTTTCTCTCTGTTCATGAAGTGAAACAAAGCACCAGGAGTCCAAGATGTCCTCTTCATCAGAAGAAAAAGCCATACCAGTTGCAGCAAATCCACAGCTTTCTGAATCCCTGGAGGCAGACCATGAGTGTATGTACAGGTTGTTGTTGATGTTATGTGAGTTAAGGTAGCTGAACTCCTGAAGTAAAATGTGTGGTTTGCCATGTCACTACTGGTGTCTCAGACTGAAGTAGTATGAGTTTGTTGCTGCTAGCTTCCATTAAACTGTGGAGAGAATACTCTCCTCAGCGAAAGTCCTTGTAGAAAATGCACAGTGAATGTTTCTGTTCTTGTTAAAGACATTGAGAAAAATGGTGGAATTTAAAATATTAGGAGGAGAGATCACTACTAATATTTGTGCTATGAGATCTGCTGCTCGAGCTAGTATTTTCAAAGATGGTGCATCCTCAGTATTCTGTCTGTGAAGAATAACTTGCTACCATTGTGCCTTTCCAGCCCCGCTGTCCTTGGTTGTTCTTTTTCTCTGTGGACTTGCCAACTGATTTTCACTTTTTTTTTTTAAATTGTGGGGCTGATTCCTTTTACCAGACAGATAGTTCTGGCTTCTAGTTTTTGGAGAAAGCCCAAATATATGTGGTGGGATGGAGAGATGTATTGTTGGCTCCTGCTTCCTCTGTTACTTGCTGTTGCTTAAACCAGAGTCATTTATATAGCAGTTAAGTTAAAATTACATAAATCTCTTCCAGCTGTGATAAGTATCCTTGACAGTGAGGGTGTGGTCAGTACTCATTCAGAAAATCACCTTGAGGAGAAGCATGTGGATTTGCCTAAAGAACATAACCTAGAAGCAGCTGAAGTTGAAGAAAATCTTCCTGTTCCACAGGAAGAAATAACTGTTTCTAACAATCTTCCTGAAGCCGAGGAAATTAATGTAAGTAAACTATTCTGCCACTGCCTTGAAAATAGAAAACACCTTGTAAATTGAGGACAGTCCTGTCCTACTGACAATTAGAAGGCACACAAAAACACCTCTGTTTCCTTAGCTGGTTAACACAAGTTCAAACCTCATTATGTAAGGGCAGATACATGTTTCTCCTATACATTTTCTGTACTTAGAATAGAACCTGTCAAGACTTGGGCCTTTTGAGAGCTGTAGTAGTGCAAAAAAAATGCCTAAACTATTTGTAAAAATAACCACGCTTTCATTTGGTTAACTTAAATGTTTCTTATTTGACTTAAAAAAGAAAGAGTTTTCATGTTAAAAACAATAATAACAGAAGTTGTGGAGTGCAGCTTTTCGATACTGGGGGCCATTTACCAAATGACAAAATGATGTGGGAACCAAACTCATTTTCAGAATTATGTAGGTGCTTTGATCCGTTACTATTTGTTCCTTAGTAACATAAGCAGAATTCCCAGTAATGAGTTAATTTCAGTGTCAAGATATGTTTTGTTTTACAAAACTGTGTATTTTTAACATCTAAACATTGCCAAATACTAATTCTAAAAGGTTGTTCACATGGACTGAAAATTACAACTAGAGATTCTCAAGCTGTCCCAGGTTTTTCCCCGTTGTTCTTACTTCTGCTGGAGCTGATGAGTTATTTGGATTCATTGTGGATGTCCTCTAAGCACCACATAGAGTATACTGTGAATTTCCTGTAGGATTATACTGACAGAAATTAATAACAGTTAGAGTGAAATACAAACTTGTTACCACAAGAAAATGCTTTTCAGTGTCCCAGATTTCAGGGGAAATTAAACAGGCAATCACTTATTTAGCTCATCTGGGCTTTGGGATTTAGGACAATGCTGTAGAGAAGATGATTCTAGACTTGGGAATACCTAAATCACTTGTGGGAGTAAATGGAAAATTTGTGATGGGAAGAAGGGAGCAGGCACATGAGAACATCACAAAGCTCCTGCAGTCATGGGCTGCAGTCCAGTGAAGGCTTTTCTGCCTCCGTTATAACTGGTTCTTCTTGATTTATATGTAAACATCTGGTTTTGGCTTGTCTGCCTTCGCTGACTTTAGGACAAACTACTTTCTTGTTCACAGATTTGTAGGCATAAAAGGAAAGTTTATGCAGACTGGTATTTCTTGGATTTAGTTTTGAAGCATGGCATGTTGCTATAATATGCTTTAGCAACTTTTGGCAAGGCAAAAGGCAGGAAAATAAGCAGATTCTATGGAGACTCCCATTGAGTGGCTTTTTCCTTCTGCCATTGTTGGTTAGCACTGCAACTTAGAAGGCTGGGCAAAGGTCTTGACCCATTGATTAAATTATCTTGACCATTTGAGTCACTTGAAATACTTAAGATACTACTTTTGTTCTCAACATAAAAGCTTGAGTATCTCGTGGATCTGGAAGGAAAGAATAACTGCTCGGTACAGGGAACCACAAAACATGAGGAAGGTATTTAGAATGTATGTGTTGTCTCGTGCAATCCAAGTGATTCCTTAAAGTGCAGTGTTGAGCTGTCAGATGCGATACTAAGTGTTGGAGTCACAATTATCATGACCGAAACTTTAAACTCTGGGGACATCATTGTATTTTACCCTGTTAGATGCAGAGTCGGTCACTCTCAATTTGTATTCAATCCAGAAAGCACTGGAATGTGATGACTACTGACAGTTGTGTATACAGCCTGTATTGTAAATACTGCTCACTTTGTTCATGGGTGGTGTCAAATTGTTATTCATGAACAGAAACATGAGAAATGGAGCAGCATGTGATTGCGTACGCGAAATACTCTTGTTCTCTGTCCCTTAAACACATAAACTTTTGTCTGTAGCTGAGAGTACATTGTATGTTTCTAACTTTACCTTCAGTGGTGATATGAAAGGAAAAGCAGCATTTCACTGTCCTCAGTTTCATCTGGCTCAGTTTGAAGTTTGTTTGTTTGGTAATTAATAATGCATTAACAGACATCTTTTAACTTTAGGTTGTTGAAGATAGTGGAGTTAAGGCACAAACCTCAGAAGTCCCTGAAACATCACCATATAGTGAACTACATCCATCAGGCAGCCTTCGATATAGCTATGATACGATAGAGCAACAGTTTGCATGTGATTTGCCGGATAATCAGGATGGTGTATGTGATGCAGCTGAGGGAGATGGAGAGCTTTTTATACCTCAGAGTAATTTTACTTTAGTCTTGGAAGGAGAAGAAGGTGAAGCGGAGATGGGAGACCCTGAATTAGTAGATGCTTCCCAACCGGCTGGCACAACAACAGAGGAAAAACCTGTGAACAATTTAGGAAATACTGAAAACCAAGAACATGTTACAAACTCTGTGTCCACTGTAACTAGTGATCAGGAATCTCAAAATATTGCAGAATCGCTCCCATATGTGCCTGAACCCATTAAGGCAGCTATTGCTGAGAACTTACTGGATGTGATCAAAGACACAAGAAGTAAAGAATTTACATCTGAAGTTGTAGAACAATCTATTCATGAAACCATAGGTAAGAAGGTAACTAGATTGCAGAAGGCAAAAGCTCCCTTAATGACTATGCCAGAAGGAGTGGAAGATGAATCCAGCAGACATCAAGTAGAGTGTGTCATCACTCCTAGAACACGCACAAGGGGACAACTGAGTAGAAGTTCAAGTATTCCATTGGCAGGCGATCAGCAACTACTGAAGACAGACAAATCAGTTCTGTTTGGACTGTCTCCTAGGAGAAGTACGAGGCGAACCAAAGAAGCATCCAAGACTTTGAGTCTTCAAACAGAAGAAAATGCTCAAGATGAGCAAATACCTGTGATGGCTGTTACTCCTAGGAGAGGTAGGAGGCCTAAACAGACTAATATAGAAAAAGTAGAAAGCAGCTATTCTGACAGACAAACATTGTCTGTCAGTACGCAGTCCATAGCAGTTACTCCAAGAAGAGGATTAAGGAGAGCAAAGGAAGCTGCCTCTGAACTCTTGGAAGAGGCTAATGAAGAAACATCTCTTGCTGAAGGTAGCATTATTGCTTCTGCTACTTCCAAAAGGACTAGAGGAGGGAAACATTCAGCAGGAGATCAAGAAAGTGGCCAGATTGACACTGATCATAAGAGAAAAATGGCAGTCAGTCCCAGTAGAAGTGTGAGAAAACTGAAAAGTATTAGTTTACAATTTACTGAAAATATTGTCAAACATCAAGAGGTGCAGCCTAGTGACCAGCTCATTTTAACTGGGCCAAGTAAAAGAGGCAGAAGAAGAAAGATGAGTTCATCAGAGGTTTCAGAAAATTCTGACTTTGATCTCTTTAAGTCATCACTTCCTCAAACAGAATTTAAACTTCCTGTCACTCCTAGAAGAAGTGCAAGGAAGCAGATAGAAAATCTCTTGGCAGACACAGAATCTGCCTCTACTCAGGAAGACATACATTCAGGTGGGAAAGTGGAAATCCTTGATACACCTAGGAGAAGAACAAGAAGAGTTCCCCATGCAAAACCAGAAAAAAGGGATACGCGTGAGCAAACACCTGCCCAGCCAAAGGAGGAATCAACCACACCCAGGAATACAGTAAGGACAGGGCGTCGGGGCAGAAAGAGAGGATCGGTATTGGAGGAGAGCAGAGGGGAGGAGGCCTTCCCCCGAGGACCTGGGGGCAGTCCTTTGCTGCTTAAAGACATAAACCCATCAGGACATGATGAAACATCAAGAACTTTAACAGATCGTATTACAAGAACCAAATCCCGCAAAACTGCTATGTGTCAGAAACTGTCTGTTGAGGAAAACGAATCCTTCCTTTTTTCTCCTCCTCTCACAAAGCTGACAAAGAAATTCAAAGGTAGGTGTACTATGCTTATGTGCAAGGTAGTTTTGTAATTCACAGAAAACAGACTATGAGATTGCATTAAGTATTGTAAAGAACGTAACCATGCAAAATAAAAAAAATTTGGAAAGAGGCAGTTAGTCTTTTTTCAGGACAGTACATGACTGGCTGGTTAGTTGTGGTGGAAAGAGGTAAGGAGGCTGATCTGAGTAGAGTGAAATGAAACTTAAGCTGAATTTTTGTCATAAGCTTAATTTCTATCAGTTTTGAAAACTGGAGGGTATCTGTTAATACACGATTGCTATCCCTTCCTCCCAACAGAGAAATAAAGGAGACATGCTTCCAAATTGTGTTCACTTTTTAACTTTAAAATGAGCTGTGTGTTGGAACAAACTATACAGCTGTTTAATTCTGTGATTGTTTTTCCCAGGCATATACTTTGTTAGTGAAGTTACTGCACAGAGTTCTTTTTACTAGACTATCACAGAATCATTAAGGTTGGAAAAGACCTTTAAGATCATAAAGTCCAACCACCAACCCATTTCCACCATGCCCACTAAACCATGTCCCAAAGTGCCACATCAACACGTTTTTTGAACACTTCCAGGGATGGTGACTCCACCACCTCCCTGGGCAGCCTGTTCCAATGCTTGACCACTCTCTCAGTAAAGAAATTTTTCCTAATATCCAAGCTAAACCTCCCCTGGCACAACTTGAGGCCATTTCCTCTCGTCCTATCACTAGTTACTTGGGAGAAGAGACCAACACCCTCGTCTCCACAACCCCCTTTCAGGTAGTTGTAGAGAGTGATAAGGTCTCCCCTCAGCCTTCTTTCCTCCAGACTAAACAACCTTGTTTCCAGACCCTTCACCAGCTTTGTTGCTTTTCTCTGGATGTGCTCGAGCACCTCAACATCCTTCTTGTAGTGAGGGGCCCAAAACTGAACACAGTATTCAAAGTGCGGCCTCACCAGGGATGAGTACAGGGACGCGATCACTTCCCTACTCCTGCTGGCCACACTATTTCTGATGAGCCCGTGCTAAAATATCTTTTTGAGATGTGTGAGGACTGTTGATGCCTCTTGAGCATGGTATCTTTGATTATGTCAGTGCAGGTAAAATCACTACACTGGCTTATTTTTGTTTATCAATTTACTGTATAAGAGCAGATCCCAAAAGGCAGTTACTAGGGGAAAAATACCTCCACATTGAGTGTTTATAAACCTGATTGGAACTTTTTTTTTCGGGAAGGTATTGTGCTCTTGATTATCATCTGTAATTTAATGTCACTGTCCTTTATGTATAATGCGACATGCATGTTAACAATAGATTGTCATTTTAGCTGGAAAAGCAGACCATCCTGTGCAGCTTAAGGATTTAGACCCGGACTTGTCTTCTCAATTTGTCTTTTCACCCCCTCTTTTGAGGCCAAGGAGAATAAATGTATCGAGCATTTCCCGAATTGTGAAAGAGCCAGTAAGTAAAAACTCTAATTGTGTCACGTTCTTGATTTTTGCTGTGTACCACTTTTTCAGATCATACTTTGCAATGCCTTGCCTTTTTCATTGAATGAATATCTAAATAGAGAGCTTTAAATTAATCAGCTAAACAATTTATTTTGGATTTTTCTTTCATGAAAACTAGCTACAAAAATCACTTTTGAATCTATGTATGTCAAGAATTAATAAATACTGCTTTGCCTTTAACAAAAGGCACAGTGGCTTTTTTTAAACTTACTTGATGTGTTAACAGTTAATTTCAGAACTTGAACTTTTAGGATGGTACAATAATTTGAGATGGAAGGTCTGTTTTTGCAGAGGGAAACTGCAATGCTTTTGGAAATAACTTTGTCATGACTTCTTCATGAGAGAAACATTAATTTGTATTCTGTAGAAGTGTAAGACCGTGTGCATGAGTAATGTTTTTGTTGCCTTAACATAGGAGCTTCCAGCTAAAGAGGAAGATACCCAGTCCATAGAGTCTGTGGGAAAGCAAAAACTGAAGAGAGGCAGAACTGCAAAATCAAAAATGAAGAAAGCGAGCAAGTATGAAATTCTTTTTGAACACTTATTCACATTCCTTTATTGTGGTATTCATTCAGTTCTTAGCCCCTTAACTTCCTCTTTCTCGCTTGGCTGTGCAGTTCCACTCCGACTTTACGAACCTGTTCAGCTTGCTGGTCTAATGGGCACCTTTTTCCCCACTTACCAGTTTAGGTCTCTAATGGAAACAGAAGAGAGCAGGGATAGAAAACGGCAAGTGGATACTGCTCTTTGCAATGATAGCATGCTCTTATGTTGTCTGAATCCACCTTATGAAACCATACTCTTACAGTCCTTAGTTCCCCATACAAGGCAAGAGGGGGTCAGACAATGAGTGAAGAGAACTTCTTGTTTCTGGACATGTCTTCTGATTCCTTCTGGAAAAATTGTTTGAGGACATTTACCTCTTAAAAGGGGGGCTCTAAAAGCTCATGAATGGTGACTGAGAATGCTTGGGACAGTCTGGTAAGGAATGAAAGCAAAAGGAAGCTTATTTATCTCTTTCCTGCCTTGATCCTATCTACAAAGAAGCCCATAAATAAATCTTCGGCATCGGTTTTGTAATCCCATATGTTCTTTTTTTTTTTTTTCTCTACTAAATACTGTTGGTGATTAAAAAAATCAATTTGATACTTCTCTTTCTTTTCAGATCAACGATAAAAGAAGGTTCTTGGTCACCTCCACCAGTGGAAATAAAATTCATCTCTCCTTTTGGAAGTCCAGTTGATGGAACAAAAAGCAAACAGAAAGAAACTGCAGACACAGCAGAGAAGATTCTACGAAAGAACAAAAAAAGACTGTCTAATTTTCCAAAGCCAGTTGTGCGCCGGAAGATGCTGTAACTGTTTTTTAAGTTTATAATGTACACCACTGTTTGTAAAGTCATCAATATTGTGTGGATTAGTAAAAAAATTATCATCTAATTTGGAAGAGATAATTTATATAAATTATTGTAAAATTTCATAAACAAATGGTCTTCAATAAGTAACTCCATATGGAGTGTGATTTCCTCAGTCAATGCAGTTTTCTATTTTATATTAAGACTTCATACATTTATATAATATGTAAATATAGCTTATTTTAGGAATGTTAAATAAAAATGTATACTTCACAATACGCTTACTGTCTGATAGCTTTTTGAGGGAATAATGGGTTAAAATGCCTGGGTTGCTCAGAAATTTTAGTGTTGGTTTTCAAGATTGGTCTCACTTTTGAGGGTCAGCAAAAAGCTTTTTAAGATTTTTAAAAGTTTGCTTAGAATTCCTATAACAAGTATACATCTAAAACATACTAGTTTAAATTTTATAAATTATCTTTGACTTTCTGGCACAAGTAATTTGGCTCACAATACAAACTGGTAATTCCTCATGTTCATGGTTAAGTTGTACTGTATTGAAGTCAGAATGTAAACAATTGTACTTAAACTGTGCAATATTTTTTTTCTATTTGTCTTAAACTTTGGGAAAGCTGCTCCTTAGTTCATAAAACTAGATCACACCTTAGATGTTTCACTATTTTTTACAATTTTTTGTCGGCAAAAAATTTAAGTGTATAGAGGGTATGATGCTTACCATAGCATATAAAATTTAAAAGGATATTATTCACATACTTTGAAATTTGAGCCAAAATTATTTTCATAAGGTTAGTAGGAACGCTACTATACTTGAAATAATGATTGTCTGTAAACATATTTTGCAATATTTGAAGCCTGTATATCACAGCACTGAAAAGCTCATGGTAAAACTAATATAATAGTCTGAAAAAGGTACAAAAATATACAGAAATCTTAGTTACAAACCATATTTTTGAATAATTATTTGATTAATAAATGTCCCTATAAAGCTTCAATTTGTAAAAATAAATTCAAAAAACTATTCTTTTAAAAACAGACATGGAAGTACTATTTTGATGTGCAGTCTTTTAGACAATGGATTGTTTTTAAGTATGTTAATTTATATATGGATGCAACTTTGAAGACTACAGAATGGTGGAACCTGGCATTAAACTTCTCAATTAGTAAAAAAATACTACAGTTATTCTAAGAAATAATTTATTGGTTAACTAATACCTTGTGCATAATGCATGAATGTATTAATAACAGACTAAGCTTGTAAAAGAAGATTCTTCTGGGGCCATGATTTTCTATCTCAGAACAGATCATTCTAGCGAAGCAGTTGCACGCACTTGGATATTTTTCTCCTTGGGAGTATTCATGACTGAATGAAAGCCTAAAAAAAAAAAAAAAAGCCAAATGTTGACAGTGTGAAAGTGTCAGTTCGAGTGAGACCTTTCAGTCAGGTTAGTAATTATTTGCTCTGAATATTTTGTACTTCAACTACGATATAAATATGGTCAAAGAGGAAGGGGGAGGAGTTCTGGCAATATTTTTTTTTTTAAATTCACAGTATACAGAAATGCAGTGAATAGCTCAGAAAAGGGTAAAAGGTCAAACTGTCAAAACTGGAGTAGAAAATGGATGTCAAATCTGAATGTGTTTTGTGTAGTACACGAGTATAAAATGCTCTGCTGATCAAATAGAATTGACTGCTGAAGTGCTAGTGAAGGTTGCTTAATAAGGTTTTAACATGTTTCTGTCATTTATACTTGCAGTATATTTTTTGGTATGAAAATCAGAACAAATGAAAGCATAATATTAGCTAATTTTATTACTAATTTGTAGTAATTTTTAGCCTCTTTATTTCATAACCAGCTCAGCTGAATTATCCTCATTTGGCAGTGCTTTGGAGGAAAAAAGAAAGCAGTAGTTAAAACAGAAAATTGGCATGAGATTTAATAACTTCCTAAAGGTTTGTAATAATCTAGTAGTTCTTTTACTTTTAAAGGAGTCTTAATCCAATTATACGTTAAAATGTTTTCCTCCATTTTTTTCAGTTACTTGGATTCAGTGCATAGTTCTTTGGTGATGATTAATTTCCCCAGGGAGCAGTTTAAAAAGGAGTGTAAGCATAATGTGTAACAAGGAATGGAATTTCAGAAAGTTGAAGGACATAGAAGGAAATGGAAGCAAAAACAGGCACTGGGAATATTTATTTAGAGCCTGAGGGAAAAAAAAAAGCAGCTAGCTAACAGATGGCAACTCAAGGATGGGTTTATAATGAAGTGGAGAAAATAGATTTTACTTGGGTGTTTTTTGGGTAGGCCTGCTACAAGTATGTGAAGGATAGAGTGGAAAAGATCCTTTCAACAGTGGTGAGAGAGATTCAGTGCATGGGCAGTGCTTCTAAACAGTGAGGATGAATTGGGAAGAAAATTGCCATTTAAAAGATTAAAAAAGGGTTGGGGTGAGTGGCTGAGCAGGCTAGGAGTCTTAATATGAGAATTGCAGGTGCTTACACATGTATCAGAAAGGAAGATAATATTCATGGTGCCAGAGAAGGGCATGAGGGGCCTGTGAAAGAAAGAGGGGTGATGGATCGTTGTGGTGGATGCATGCAGAAGGCTCTAGGGGCATAGAGCAGCAATTTTCTTATGTGCAAGATGAGAATTTCCCAGGAGCTACTCGGTACAGTTCATCACTAAGTGGAGTAATTCTGAAGTTTTTCTGTAGAAAATATAATTGCTTCAGGAGTGTGTGTTTTTCTCTCCCTAAAGAAAAGCTAGAATTTCTTAAGAGTGTTTTGGTGCATCTACTTTGATCTAATGTCAGATGGCTAAAAGCTGAAGCTAAATTGTGCATCTGTACCTTTGTGCCTGTAACCGTGGAGGAAACTCCACTGGGAGATTGACTGCCTTGGGATAGCAGACTCTCACCTTTCAGAAAGAATAAAAACAGGTGTAATGGCAGATTTCCAGGAAGCACATAGTAGGAGATATTAGGAAGGGAAAATTAGTATTGATAAGATTAAGGACTGTTAGAACTGAATTTGTCAAAAAAAGAAATGTTTCAGTAGAAATGATTCCCTGAGTTATCTCAGAGTGTCAACACAAATATTCATAAGATGTTTTTTCTTCAAATGTTCAGAAGCAAAGGCTTATGAAAGTATTCATTCCAGGTTATACCATGAAGGAGAATTAAAGCAAATCTATTTTAGTTTTGATAGCCACTTGGTGCTTAAAGCATTAACTGACTCGCATTGACTTAGTGTATTTGCTGTAGTATTTGTACATGCCCAGTGTGCAATTAAGGCCTCAGATACCTGAGTAGTTTAATCCCTTGTCAGAACTTCCTCTCATGGAAGACTACTCTCAAGGTTGTCAGCGCAATAAATTTGTTTGCTGCAATTTCATCCATTCCCATGTAGTTTATCAGAAGTAGCTTAGTTGTTGATTTCTGGTGGGGGCAAAACAAGCTCCAGGCAGAAGCCAATCCATAGTTCCTCGTGAGTAGTTAGACAATGCTTGTAACCTGTTAGTCTAGGCCAATCTCAACATACTATGAAGTAACAGAATTTCAAGTAGTAAGAGAGCATTTGTTTCTTATTTTGTTTGTACTTTTGTCTTCTGTGCAAAACTTGCAGGTTTCTATTCCAGGACTGCTTTTTCCACCAAAGTAGTCAAGGTAACAAGTCTCTTTGATGTGCCTGGAGTTAAATGTACTGTGGTTGCTTTTGATTTAAAGCTGTTCCTGAAATAAAATGCATTTTGCAGTGCACTGTGCTGTGTGGATGACCTGTACATGAGGTAGAGGGGAAAAATGCAAGTTATGGTTACTGATGTGTCTGTTCGGGTCACTCCTCGGCTGTGTTATCACCTGGTATGGTTCAAGAGCAGGCTTATGCCACAGCGGTCATTGGTGTGGTATGCATTGCTGTTTTAAATCCATACTAACACATGAATTATTAGTGAATGACTGATTGCTTGTATTTTGATACTACGATTGTAATTTTAATACACAGGAAGAGAAGGATGCAGGAAGTAGGTGTGTGATTTCTATGAACACCAATAGCACAAACATATATGACCTTAGGAATCCAGGGCACAGGAAGACCTTTACTTTTGACCTGCCCTATTGGTGTCATAGTGGCTTCCTAAAGGATAAGAATGCCATGCTCATCTCAGCAGGATCCAACACTTACGCAGGCCAGGTAAGATTTTATTCAAAGAACCAATTAAAAGCAATTTTACCTAATACACAGTTGTAGACTGGTCAGTTTGTTTCTCTCCTGTTATTAACCTTCATGTAAGGGTAATGCAAATGACTGGCATATATCAGTTTACTGGTTTGAAGCACTATCTAGATTTTTATGTACATTTCTGTCATCCTGGAACTCAGTATTACTTTCAAGTGTATTTGCAAATCTTGATTCCTTATTTAAACTATTAGTGGGGCCACTCCTACTGGCTAGCAGTGCTTGTGTTTGCATTTGCTTGCTCATCTGTGAGGAGGATGCACTTAGTAATTTTTTAGAGACAGGTCTGTTGTGATCTTGGTCAAGGAGTGATGGAGAATGTCTGGCAAGGTTATAATGCTACTCTGCTGGCATATGGTCAGACCAGCTCAGGGAAGAGCTATACGATGATCGGATATGGTGCAGAGGCCTGGTGCCTGTTGTGTGTGGAGAGCTCTTCAAAGGCGCCTGGAATCGGGAACAGAACAAGCAGTGCCGAGTGGGATTAGCACAAAGCGTTACTTATTTCCAAGATCTTTCCAAGGTGTACTTGAAAAGACTCTTGTTAAATGTCAAATTAGCAAAAATAGAAACTGTGAGTAGATGGAGTAACTTGCAGTACAAGCCACAGTGGATCCTGTAAAAAGGTGTTGGCTAAAAAGTTGATGTAGTACAGCTAGCTAGAAAGATAAATCCTAAAATGATGATTTGTCACAGGTGTAATGAATTGATCCCTAACCAAAAATGTTAGTTTTTAGTAAACCTTTTTTAACAACTGTTCAAATACTGATCTTCCTTTACCTACCATAAAATGAGATGATCTTTAATCTCCATTATGCTTCCTAACTTTGATGTTGCCCAGGGTATTAATGAGAGAGTCTTTCCAGCACCTCAGTCAAGAAAATTAATGCTTTCTTCTGTACACCTTTATAGGGTACAGAAGCTTTATAGTGCCATACCTCTCCTATGCAGTAGCAGTGATGTTTGTAGCCTTACAGTACAGCTTTTGCACTTCTGCATTTGTAGTCCAGTGGATTCTAGCACTGCTGAATCCAGCAGAAAGGTTCACTCCTGTACAGTCACGCCTTTGGTCTACAAAAATACCACCCCGGTTACTGAAGGCTGCTTGTAATTTAGTCCCGTGTTACTTCCCTTTAGAAAGAGCACTTTGTTTTCCCTAACTAGCTTCCCCAGCTCTGTGCTAGCAGAAATGATGCAAGGATGCCATGTGTGAACATGTTTCTGTTTCCCTTTGTCGTCATCCACTGTGCAACCCTGTGATAAACACAACAGTGAAAACTCATTCCTTCCCATCTCACTTGCCATATCAACATGGAAATTCAGAACGCTGTTAGAAGTTGAGTTACTCCTATTTTAGACAGCTCTTGGGTAGAGGAAGATCTTTATTTTTACTTTTAATTCTTAACCATAGCATTACTGTTACAGAATAGGTTTCTTTTTTAAGTTAGTGAATTTTTTATTGCAAAGCTTAACATTTGATTCCAGTCCCTGCCAAGTAGTCAAGGGATGATACAAACCTGCTCAGCCAGGGCTTCTTCCTTCCTGGCCCTGGGAGCCCTGCCTGATGCACCCCAGATCTGAGGGTGTCTATGTCCCAGACCTGTGGCTGTGGCTGCTGCTTTCCCATTGCAAGTTTGGCCAGTAGCGAGGCTGAGGGTGTACCATGCACATGTGTGACTACAACATGACTTTATGACCTCCCATCTAGCACTATGGCAACTCACAGAAAGCCTCCTCTCTGGCTTGTTGCAATTTAAGCTCATGAGAGGCATGCTGTCACTCTGTATGTTCCCCCCCCCACAGTTACAGAGCCCCAGGAGATCAGCACAGCCTCAAGCCCAGCTATCGTCTCTGCCCCCATCCTGGTGTCCCTCAGTTGCCTCTGGCTGAGACACCAAGTCTTTCTAGAGACTAGTTTTCCTCCTACTTACTAGCTAGCCCACTCTGAAGGCTGCTAGCAATTTACACATGCACATATGGCTACGGGAAAATACAACCACCCTGCCCCCTCCCCTTGCTGGCACCCTGCTGGCTGTGGTTCCCAGTCCAGGTTCTGGCGCCAAGACCCTCACTGCCCCACTTGCTGACACCACAGACACATGGGCTTCTGTCACCCATGACCTGGCTTTGGTTGCTGATGCTTAAATCTCTCACCCTGTGACCTGTGGTCCCACCAGTTGCTGGCACTGGGACCCTCATACGATCTGGTAAGTGTAATGTAGCAGATGTTCTCACATTACACATACCCTTATGCAGGTAATAGATATGGCTCCAGATATTCATTCAGAAATCATAAACATTGGCTTTTTCTTTCTTAAAATAGCCTTGAAAATAAATACTGGTTGAACCACCCTGCCTAGCTATCAAAAGTTAACATTTGCACTTCTTGAATTTACTACAATGCTGTCTAGATGCTTAATAACTTAATATTTAAGTAAAGTGATTTCTTGAAACATATCTTATGATGGAGTCTACCTAGACAATAATAAGGATTAGGCACATAAGGACAGGTTGAAGAAATGTTGGAGAAGAGAGAGAGATGTGATGAAACAGTACGAATCTGATAAATAACTGCATGAATTAAGCTTATGTAATGGTTTGGGATGAAGGGAAGTTTTGACCCGTGTAACCTGTGTTATTTTTACAATGGGATGACACTCCATTAAGTTTGTGGGGTTTTTTTCAAATACGTTTTACCTTCTAGTTACTTCTTGTCTTCGGAGATTACTTTTAGTATGCTGGAAATTTATAACTAACAGGTAATGAACTCACTTTGTTTCAGTATTAACAAATTTTCGTTTCCTATATGCATTTATTTCTTTTTACTTACTGTAACTTGAAAATCATCCTTTATGCTCTCTTAACGTGACCCTTCTGGGCACATTGACTGAAGTGTGTGTGTGGATGCTATATAGACCTAACAGCATCTTTTTGCTGCTTGAGCTACCCGTCTGCTCTGCCATAATACTGGCTAAGCTGTTTCATCCATATAGTACTTTTCTTCTTTCTCCTTTCTGTATTTTTCTCCTTTTTGAAGAAAAAAGAGGTTGAAAAGAAAGTTAGCATTTTTATTTACTTCTCCTCCCAACCCTGCTCATCATCTTGTCAGTCTCTTACGTTGGCAGATACAGGACTCATGACATTGAAAACAGGTAATCTGCTTCTCTTAAGGTGGGAGGGCATTTTGAAGATGGTGTCTGTCTCAGAGGATTTAATTTTTAGCATTCCTTCTAAGGCTTATATGATTTGCCACTTGTTTGTGAACTGCTTTCCCCTGTACCTTCCTGCCTACCAGTTTGAGCTATGTGGCAAATTTCAGACAAATTTGATGCAATGGACAGGAGAGATAGGGGAAAAAAAGAATACATGGGAAAACAAAGTTCATTAGTTTTAGCAGCTCATGGGATAAACTTGTTTAAATTCCTCATCTAATAACGATAAGAGAAGCACAGGGGAATAATGCCTGTTGGGATCACCCTGCAAGGGCTCGACCTTAAGGAGAAGGAGCTGTGGCGTTCATCTGCACGGCTCGACCTTAAGGAGAAGGAGCTGTGGCTTTGAGAAGCTGGTAAACAGCTGGATGTCTGCAGGGCTCAGCCTTGAGGAGAAGGAGCTGTGGTAAACAACTAAGAGGAAGCAAAGGAGCGCGTGGACACCTGCAAGCAGCGAATCCTGACTGTGGAGAAGAGCGTGGACTGTGTGTGGTAACCAACCAGGACGTATTTTGTGGTGCGTGAAAGAGCTGTAACTGCATAAAAAAGCGGACACTTGTAGCAATAAAGGGAATCCCCGCCAGAGTCCGTGCCCTGTTACTCCACAAATGGCGCCCGAACAGGGACCTGAATCGTGGGAAGAGAACGACCGGTGGAGTAGCCCAGCTGCAGGGGAAAATAGCAGCGGACCAGAGAGCTGCAGGGGAAAGTAGCAGCGGGACAGAGAGCTGCAGTCTGGACGAATAATCACCAAAGAGGTGAGCAGCTGGGGACGTTAAGTAAGGGTCGCAAATATCTTTGGAAGAAAAAGCAATCCTTTGTATTATAGTAAAAATTTTGAAGAAAAGGGGGTTTACTTATGATGAACAAACTTTGCGATTATTGTTAGCATTTTTGAAGAGCCAGGGGCTAGCAGCAGACTCTGCAACAGTTTTTGAGCTAGATACTTGGGACAAAGCAGGAAAATTGGTGTTTGAGGCAGCCTCTAAAGGGGATCATACAGCTGCGAAAGTGTTAACAACCTGGCGATTAGTTAACGACTCTATAAAGGCGATAAAATCAGAGCGGACAGCGGCGGCAGCAGCTGCCGCTGCCACAGCCTCGGGAGAGAAGGGAGGCCGAGCTGGGGATGATGAGGACGAGCTCCCCCCACCCGTGCCCCCACCCCCCCGCTAACGCAATCAACGGAGGTGGCGAGTCCTCCTTGGCCCCCGCCTCCTGACCGGGAACATGAGCACTGGTCGCCCGTGGCGCAACAGGAGGGGGCTGCCTGGGGCGATCTTTCCCCCAAGTCGAGATACGACCCTGCCCAACATTGGTGAGGCATGAGACAAGGGGCCTTGGCAGAGGGGGAGGGGGCGGAGCGAAGTGGGTACCGGCCAGGTTGGTACGGCGGCGGTAAGACCAGAAGATCCTGTCACACGTCCCACGGACGCAGAGTCCAACCCCGACGTACCGCCAGCTGACGCTTTCGCTCTTTTGTATGGGGAATGACGGCTCATTGACAGTTTCAGCGGCACTCCCTGGACGTTCAAGAGCAGGAACTTCAATATGCCGTATTTGTAAAACGGTGTTGTGGGTTTGTTCTATGTCGTTGTAATTATTGTCACAAATGTATCATTTCTTTTGCAGGGAATCAAAGAGTATATTTGAATAAGACGCTCTCCCCACGGTGTATACGGTGTAACAGAGTTGGGGGGATAGAGAATTTTGGGTAACTTGCAATCTGCCAGAAGTTTTTTGCGTGCTCGAAATAGGGCAACGACAACCTACCTTAAAAATGACTTTTTGCAACAACCAAGCAGACCCAAAAGAATGGAATTGTCATATGCTAATAGATACGGGAGCAGATGTAACCATTATTTCCAGCAGGGACTGGCCTGCAACCTGGCCAACACATAATCCAGCCCATGGGTTGAGTGGGGTCGGAGGCATCTCTAATATCATGCAAAGTTCAGTACTCTTGCAATGTAAGAACCCGGATGGGTATACAGTAACAGTAAAACCATATGTAGCTCCCATCCCAATCAATTTGCTAGGGAGAGATGTTTTTGGACAAATGAGTTGTGTTCTAAGTAGTACTCCTGAACATTCTGTGGAGCAGCCATTGAGGAGTGACTAACACTCAAATTGACATGGAAAACTGACACACCGGTTTGGGTGGATCAATGGCCGCTATCTCAAGAAAAGGTCGGTAAGCTACAGGAATTGGTAAAAGAGCAATTAGAAAAGAAACATATTAAACCCACTACAAGTCCATGGAATACACCTGTATTTGTAATTCCTAAAAAAAAAAAAAAAAATAAAATCACAGAATGTGATGTTAAGAACCGAAATCAGAACATTGAATGATGTTCAAAAATTACTGGGAGATTTGAATTGGTTTCATAATATTTGTGGAATAACAAATGTATAAATGACACCATTGCTGAATCTGTTATCAAGACTTTGGAAGATTTAAATATGTTCATGTTTCAATTGATTGGTATTCTGCAGTAGTTTGGGCCACTGCACAAACAGGAGAAACTAGTAGACACGTACAAAAGCATTTGCGAGCTGCATTCGTGGCCCATGGTATACCACTACAAATTAAAACCGATAATGGTCCTTGTTTATGTAGCCCAGTCAACCCAACCATTTTTTGCTCAATGGGGAGTGACGCATGTTACTGGAATACCGCGTTCCCCAACTGGACAAGCTATTGTTGAACGAATGAAGCGTTTACTGCAAAAACAAAAAGGGGGAGAGGCTACCACACCACCGCAAGAACGTTTGAATAAAGCCTTATATGTGTTAAATTATTTGCATCTAGCAGAAGGAGAAACAGTACCTCCCATAATAAAACATGTAAAAGGAATGACAGGAAGACTGTTTGAGTTAACACAAAATGTGCAAATAAAAGTTAAAAATTTGGAAAAGAATATGTGGGAAGGACCTTTTCAACTGCTAACCTGGGGACGAGGTTATGCTCGTGTCATTACAGATTCTGGAACTTGTTGGGTACCTGCAAAATGGGTAAAACCATGGGTGAAACAGTCACCATCGTTGTCATCAGACACATCTTGACACTATCAGGTGTCATGGCAATCTGGATGCCACCTCAGCCAAAAGAAAATGTATGGGTAATGTTAGCAAATCAAACAGGACAGAACACCATCTGTCTGTCTCTTTCCTCCCCGGGCAATCCCTTTTCAATCTGCCAGAAAGGTTATGGTGGCTGCGTGGAGATCAGTTGGCTGGGAAACAGCTGCCCGGGAACTGGTCGGGGGACTGTACCATGGGCATCCTAGTTCCTAATTTGCAAATAATTAATCAGACTGAAATTAGCAGTATCATTAGAGGAACATGGAAAGCTTTTAGGGCAAAGTGCTCTATAACTACAAATCCTTTGGTAAGATATAATATTGGTTTTCATAGCTTTGTGCAGGCGTTTTTTTCCATTGCTAGAAGTAGTTTCCATCGCTACGAGTAGTACAGCTAGAATTGTTTGCCTTGTAACATTCTGCTATTGGCTTAAGCAGAGTTGATATGTGACTGCTGGATTATGGTAATATGCCATGTGAACAAAGCCTACGAACCAATAGACGGGATGGCTGTGGCGTGTGCAGCGCACCTGGCCAGTGGGCACATACGCCATAGGCTCCCTGTGTTGAGAGGTGGCAACCGAGGCGTGTCCCGACACTCGCTGGCCATGTGTGTCAAAACTCGTTCCTCTGCAAATGTATAAATACCGGGATTTCCCGAAGGGCAGTGGGCTAGTGTACGGCAAGGCCACCGTTGCCTCCATGGGGACGCCCATGTAAAGCTGGCACCTACCTACTGCTGGGCTGAGTTCGCGGCACAGGACGATACAGGAATGTACAGATGGTCCATCTTCCTCACGGTCCTCGGGTTGCAAATGATCCATCAGGTTTTGTTTATAGATAAACAAAAAGGGGGAGATGTTTGGATCACCCTAAAAGGGCTTGACCTTAAGGAGAAGGAGCTGTGGCATTGATCTGCACGGCTCGACCTTAAGGAGAAGGAGCTGTGGCATTGAGAAGCTGATAAACAGCTGGACACCTGCAGGGCTCAGCATTGAGGAGAAGGAGCTGTGGTAAACAATGTAAGAGGAAGCAAAGGAGCGCGTGGACACCTGCAGGCAGCGAATACTGACTGTGGAGAAGCGCGTGGACTGTGTGTGGTAACCAACTAGGACGTATTTTGTGGTGCGTGAAAGAGCTGTAACCGCATAAAAAGCGGACACTTGTAGCAATAAAGGTTTTTGGCCTGAATCCCCACCAGAGTCCGTGCCCTGTTACTCCACAAATGCCTTTATGTTGAATTTTGCAAACATCTTAAGTCTAGAGATGTGAGCTCTCAATGTAGATTAAATTTACTTGGCAAGTGGAATTCTCTAGGAATGAGTGTCTAAACAGGGTAAAGCCAGAATAACTATCTCGTGCTCAGCCACAGTCTATCTTAATTTTTGTTCTATCCTTACTAAGTTTAACATTTTTTTTTCGTATTTTACTAACAGATTTTGACTATAAATCTCTCTCCCCAGGTAATAGACTTACTATCTAAAACCAGGAAGCCTAGGGGGATCAAGATTTGAGAAGACCGGCAGCAAGGTTTTTATGTGCATGGTTTGCAGCTAATGCCTTGTGATAATTATGCATAGATCAAGAGGTTAATGGAACAAGGGAATGAGACGAAAGCAACAGCTACAACCACCATGAATACCACCAGCAGCTGGTCTCACATGGTCATCCTCATCCAATTCAAACAGGTGTAGTGTGCAGGGACTCTTTCCAATGTTCAGTATGCCTGTTTAGCACTCTTAATGAATTTAGTCCTGTGAGATGCACCATAAAGTGAACTCTTGGAAGCTTATGGAGACACAAAGTCCAGGGCGGCAATGTTGTACCTAGACCCACCATTGTTTATTGCCACCTACGTGACAGCAAGCGGATAAGAGCACGTTGGGTTTCCTCACCCTGGGCTGCAGGGTGAGCCTTGCCAGCCCATGTTTTTGGCGCTTGAACACTGTCCACCGCTGCTGCTCTCGGAGTGAGGATCGCCGAAGGCAGAGATGTCCTCAGCCACCGCCTGCTTGCAGGTTGACTCCGTGTTTAAGATCGTCTATGTCCCAAATATTGCCGGCGATCTTTGGCAGTCTCCCACTGGTGTCCAGAAGTAATCTCGGGTCACCGTTTGTCTCTGGTATTCGCTGCTTGCCCGTTGGCGCTGTGCAGAACTCCTGGGCTCAGTATAACAAGCATCCCTATAGCGAGCAAGCGCATACAGCGCGGCACAAGCGTGGGGCAGTCCGTGGCACCTCCCCGACCCCGCATGAGGGAACGCTGCAGTGGGGCAGCTGCAAAGACGTGGCCCAGAAGGACAGGTGGGCCCGAACCCTGCTGTGCTCACTGTGTGTGCCCCCGGCCAGGCGGAGGGGTGCTGGGTGACCGTGGTGCTGCTGCTGACGCGTGGCCGAACCATCTCGGCGCAGCCGAGCTGGGGGAGGCGACTGCTCGCGGCTCTGCTCTGGAAAGCGGGCCTTGCTCCTATCAGCGCCCCCCCAGCTTTTCCCTTGGTCGTCTCTGTACCAGAGCCACAGTTTTTGGTGAACTCTGCTGTCTGAGCAATTGACGTGGTAATTTTTCCTGCTGTTGATGCCGTATTTTAAGAGCTTTTTCTTGATGAAGCAATCACTAAATGTTCCGTCATAAATCTGGAGGCCTGGGCAAAAATCCTCGGGGTCTGAAAGAGACGGATTGAAGGAAGGAACGTGAGTAAATCTAAGGCTAACCACGTTAGGCGAAGGGCTCCGGAGCGGAGGATTGTGCCGGGGGACCCTTCCTGAAGCGGCCAAACCACGAAGGCGGCAGCGCAGGGAGAGAGAGAGGGTGCCCCAGCCCCGCCCCAGGCCGGCGGAGCGGGCTCCTAACGAGCGGCAGCTCTGCCTCCGCGCGGGCGGGCACAGGAGCGGCGGCGGCCAAAGCCCCTCACGTACAAGAGTAGCCCCAGGGAGCGCGAGCGACCCGCAGCGCCGCCAAGAGGGCGGGCAAACAGGACGTGGCGCGTCAGTTTGCGTGTCAGTTCGTGCAGGGAAGGTGTGCGGGCAAGGCACAGTCCCCCCCCGCACTAGAGGCTCTCTGACGAGTGGTCGTCGGCCTCCCAGAAGAGGGCCGGCCATGTTCTCCACTTGGCTGAAAACCGTGGCCAGAAGGAATGTGGCGACCCCGGCCGAGCTCCTGCTCACACACGCGGCTGTCCAGGTGTGCCTGAGCCTGTCACTCGTGCCAGAGACCAGCGGAGACAACACCTGCATGTGGTGAGACCAGGTGAGCGACCTGCTCAGCCTGGGGCAGGGCTGACTGAGGGAGGGGAGAGGTTGAGGAGCATCAGGGAGTGCAAGAGGGAGATGGATCGGTGGAGCCACACCGGGCCGTCCCTGAGGCAGAGGCAGCCGGTGGAGGCTCCACAAGCAGCAGGGGATCCCCTGCCCTCTTGCTGCCAGGCAGAAGGGGGGAACCTAAGAGATGAAGGAGAGTGGAAACAGGTCCCTGCTCAGGGCAGCAGGCGAATCCCCTCCCGGCCTCCCTCACCATTCCAGCTGCCCTTACACAACAGATATGGGGCTCTGGAACTTGAGGGCCAGGAACATGAGGACCTTGATGAAAGTCCATCCAGGGGGTTGCTTGGGGTGAGTCAGTCAGCCCCACGCATCAAGATGTCCTCTGCTAAGAAAAAAAGGAGGGTAATTGTCATAGGTGACTCCCTTTTGAGGGGTACAGAGGGCCCAATATGCCAACTGGACCCAACCCACCCGAAAATCTGCCGCCTCCCTGGGGTACCAGGTGAGAGATGTCACCAGGAAACTCCCTGGTCTGGTTCAGCCCACTGATTACTACCCACTGTTGGTCATACAGGTTGGCAATGACGAGGTTGCACTAAGAAGCCCAAAGGCTTAAAAGGGACTTCAGAGTGCTGGGGCGACTGATCGATGGAGTGGGAGCACAGGCAACGTTTTCATCAATCCCTTCAGTGGCAGGGAGGAATGCTGAAAAGAACAGGAAAGCACACCTGCTTGACACATGGCTCAGAGGCTGGTGCTGTTGGCAGAATTTTGGGTTTTTTGACCATGGGGCGGTTTACACGGCACTGAGCCTGCTGGCAGCAGGTGGAGTGCAACTGCCTCCAAGGGGGAAAAGGATCTTGCTTATGATTTGGCAGGCCTCACTGAGAGGGATTTAAGCTAGATTTGAAGGGGGAAGGGGATAAAACCAGGCTCACTAGAGATGAGCCTAAGGGTGGCATGCCAGACCTGGGGGTGAAATCGATAGCCCAGCTGAAGCGCATCTACACCAACACACGCAGCATGGACACCAAACAGGAGGAGCTGTAAGCCATTGTGCAGTGGGACAGCTATGATGTAGTCGCCATCACAGAAACATGGTGGGATGACTCTTATGAGTGGAGTGCTGCAATGGATGGCTATAAGCTCTTCCAAAGGGATAGGCAGGGAAGGAGAGGCGGTGGAGTGGCTCTGTATGTTAGGGAGTGTTTTCATAGTATAGAAATCAATAGTTGTGAAGCCCAAGTTGAGTGCTTATGGGTAAGGATGAGGGGAAAGGCCAACGAGGCAGATATCCTGCTAGGAGTCTATTATAGACCACCCAACCAGAATGAAAAGGCAGATGAAGCATTCTTTAAGCAACTGGCAGAAGTCTCACAATTGCTAGCCCTTGTTCTTGTAGGGGACTTCAATCTACTGGACATCTGCAGGAAGTATAACGGCAGGGAGGAAATAGTTTAGGAGGTTCCTGGAGTGTGTGGAAAATAACTTCCTGACACAGCTCGTGAGTGAGCCCACCAGGGGAGGTGCCTTGTTGGACCTGCTGTTTACAAACAGAGAAGGGCTCATGGAGATGTGATGATCGGAGGCCGTCTTGGGCTTAGCGACCATGACATGATAGGATTCTCAATTTTGAGTGAAGTAAGGAGAGGGGTCAGCAAAACTGCTACCATGGACTTCCGGAGCGCAGACTTTGGCCTGTTCAGGTCACTGGTTGAGAGAGTCCCTTGGGAGACAGTCCTGAAGGGCAAAGGGGTCCAGGGAGGCTGGACAGTCTTCAAGAAGGAAATCTTAAAGGCGCAGGAGCAGGCAGTCCCCATGGGCCATAAGAAGAGCTGGCAGGGAAGGCGACCAGCCTGGCTGAACAGGGAGATTTTGCTGGGACTCCGGAGAAAAATAGCCAGGAGTATGGGCTTCAGGGATACCTGGAAAGGCTAAAAATGCAGAATTAGTTGTTGTTAAACTCAAAAAGGGAGCACGACCTATTAGGGTAAAGCAATATCCCCTGAAATTGGAAGACAGGTGAAGAGCGAAAAGCATTATAGAAGAATTTTTAAAATTGGGATTTTTATTTGAATGCTTTTGAGAGTGTAACAGTCCTATTCTGCCTGTCAAAAAGCCCGATGGCAAAGCCTACAGGTTGGTACAAGACCTGTGGGCAATAAATAAGTTCGTTGAAGATTTACACCCGGTAGTGGCAAACCCATACACATTACTGACTAATTTAAAAGAAACCTATGAATGGTTCACAGTACTAGATCTGAAAGATGCATTCTTTTGCCTCACCTTGGCCCCTGAAAGCTGCAATTTATTCACCTTTGAATAGGAAAAGCCCGATTCAGGACAAAAAACCCAGCTAACCTGGACAGTGCTACCCCAAGGATTTAAAAAAAGCCCCATGATCTTTGGAAACCAATTAGCTAAAGAATTAGAGGCCTGGGAAAGACCTTAGGGGAATGGGATTCTTTTGCAGTATGTAGATGATATTTTGATAGCCACAGAAAAGGATGAAGAATGTAAAGAATGGACTGTGAGTTTATTGAATTATCTTGGACTAAGTGGTTACTGAGTCTCATTACAGAGATGCCCAGATCTTGAAGAAAGAAGTAATATACCTGGGATTTGTGATTTCTAAGGGATGGAGACAGCTTGGGAATGACTGAAAAGAAGCTATTTGCAGGACTCCAGAATGGATCACAGTAAAAGAGCTTCGAACCTTTCCGGGAATGACAGGTTGGTGCCTGTTATGGCTCTATGATTATGGACTTCTGGTTAAACATCTGTATGAACTACTGAAAAATAGCCAGACACAATTAATATGGGCTGATGAAGCCCAAGAGGGCATTCAAAAAGCTGAAATTGAAGCTAATGAGGGCTCCAACTCTGGGCCTGCCTGACATAACAAAGCCCTTCTAGCTGTCCTCGTATGAAAGGCAAGGAGTGGCTTTGGGAATTGTAGCCCAGAGGCTGGGTCCTCATAAGTGAGCAGTAGTGTACTTTACCAAACAACTGGATGAAGTCAGACAAGGATGGAGAATTTAAGTCCATTTGAAATTTTGTTTGGGTGGCCATACCAATCCCAGTACCAAGGGGAAGATCTCACCCAGTTAGGCAAAAATAATCTACAGAGATATATAATAATATATATATAATAATATAATAATATTAGGAACTTCTAAACAAGTGTGATTGCAAATGCCTAGAGATTCTAGCCAGACATTATTCTAATAGGAGTTCCAGTTCGGGTTAACAACTCTCTATTTAATAACCCCCACTATGGAGCAGGTCATGATAAGAATAACTTCGATGACACCTCCTTTGGATCAAAAAGCTGTTTGTACCCATATTAGTTGATAGCTTATTTGTTTTATGTACTTGTTGTATAATTCGATGTTCAATATGGTGTTGTCAGAAGAATGTGGATGATTATGTTACCTGGAAAAAGAATAAGATCAAACATGAAGTCGCAACAGGGAGGTATTTTAATCAATGGACAAATGATAACGTTATAAGGGATTGCGAAAGAATTCGCAAGGATAATAGAAAAGGGAGGAATGAAACAAGGATCTAAAACAATTATAAGGTTTTAGCATGTGTCACTAATCACCTGTAGGTTTTGCAAATTTCTTACTATATGGAAGGTTATTGATTACATGATTAGTTTAACTTTAGTATAGAATTCTTTAACCTAATAACTGCGTGATGATATTTAACGGCCTACTCTCATAGTCCTTAGGCTGTATTTGCCTCAATGCTAACATTGTAACTATGTGTGAACAGTTAATCACAAGGAAAGCCGGCCTCATGAAAATTAAAGAAAAAAAGAATTAAGAGCAAGGACTGAGAGATTAAAGAGAACAGAGAAGATATCTTAACCTTGAGCATAGAGACAGATTGGCAGGCGTGCTCAAACAAGGATGATAAGAAAGAACCGCTTGCCTGGACAACAGAAGGGGCAAACATCCAAGGAGAAGAAATTATCCTCAAGAGACCTGTGACCCTAAAAGGGAAAAAGGAGTACGGGGCTAACTACCCAGATGACCACCGATGACAACCCAAGACCCCCGCGCATGCGTAGCGTAGTTTTGCAATACCAGCATTACGTAAATGTAGTAGATAAGCAAGGAGGCGGTGATTTCTTGGAAAATGTGTGAATATTCATGTCTTTGAGGTATATAAGGGATGAACTTTTGTTTCAGCGCACGCATGGAGCTGGAAGCCATTGTGCAGCGGGACAGCTATGATGTAGTTGCTATCACAGAAACATGGTGGGATGCTTCTCATGACTGGAGTGCTGCAATGGATGGCTATAAGCTCTTCCTAAGGGATAGGCAGGGAAGGAGAGGTGGTGGGGTGGCTCTGTATGTTAGGGAGTGTTTTGATTGCATAGAAATCAATGATTGTGAAGACCAAGTCACGTGCTTATGGGTAAGGATGAGGGGGAAGGCCAATGAGGCAGATATCTTGCTAGGAGTCTGTTACAGACCACCCAACCAGGACGAAGAGGCAGATGAGACATTCTATAAGCAACTGGCAGAAGTCTCCCATTCGCTGGCCCTTGTTCTTGTGGCGGACTTCAATCTACCGGACATCGGCTGGAAGTATAACACAGCAGAGAGGAAACAGTCTAGGAGGTTCCTGGAGTGTGTGGAGGATAACTTCCTGACACAGCTGGTGAGTGAGCCCACCAGGGGAGGTGCCTTGCTGGACCTGCTGTTTACAAACAGAGAGGAACTGGTGAGAGATGTGGTGGTCGGAGGCCGTCTTGGGCTTAGCGATCACGACATGATAGAATTCTCAGTTGTGAGCGAAGTAAGGAGAGGGGTCAGCAAAACTGCTACCATGGACTTCCGGAGGGCAGACTTTGGCCTGTTCAGGTCACTGGTTGAGAGAGTCCCTTGGGAGACAGTCCTGAAGGGCAAAGGGGTCCAGGGAGGCTGGACAGTCTTCAAGAAGGAAATCTTAAAGGCGCAGGAGCAGGCAGTCCCCATGTGCCGTAAGAAGAGCTGGCGGGGAAGGCGACCGGCCTGGCTGAACAGGGAGATTTTGCTGGGACTCGGGGAAAAGAGGAGAGTTTATCACCTCTGGAAGAAGGGGCAGGCAACTCATGAAGAGTACAAGGATCTCGTTAGGTCAAGCAGGGACAAAATTAGAAAGGCAAAAGCCCAGCTAGAGCTCAGTCTGGACACAGTCATAAAGGGTAAATAGAGAATGCTTCTACAGATATATTAACAACAGAAAGAGAGGCAAAGAGAATCTCCATCCCCTACTGGATATGGTGGGGAACATTGTCTCCAAGGATGAGGACAAGGTTGAGGTACTTAATGGCTTCTTTACCTCAGTCTTTAATAGCCAGTCCAGGTATCCGCAGGCTATTCAGCCCCCTGAACTGGAAGACAGGGATGGAGAGCACAATAACCCCCCCATAACTGAGTAGGAAGCAGTTAAGGAGCTGTTAAGCCACCTGGACACCCACAAATCTATGGGGCCTGATGGGATCCACCCGAGAGTACTGAGAGAGCTGGTGGAGGATCTTGCCAAGCCACAGCAGTCCTGGTTCACAAGGGAGGTCCCAGAAGACTGGAGGCTTGCCAGTGTGACGCCCCTCTACAAGAAAGGCCGGAAGGAGAATCCTGGGAACTACAGGCCTGTCAGTATGACCTCCATACCGGGGAAGATCATGGAGCGGTTGGTCTTGAGAGTGCTCACAGGGCATATGAAGGACAACCAAAGGATCAGGCCCAACCAGCATGGGTCCATGAAAGGCAGGTCCTGCTTGACCAACCTGATTTCCTTCTATGACCAGGTGGCCCACCTAGCAGATGAGGGAAAGGCTGTGGATGTTGTCTACCTGGACTTCAGTAAAGCCTTTGACAGCGTCTCCCACAGTATTCTCCTGGAGAAATTGGCGGTTTACTCTTCGCTGGGTAAAGAACTGGCTGGACGGCCAAGCCCAGAGAGTTGTGGTGAATGGCGTTAAATCCGGCTGGTGGCCAGTCACAAGCGGTGTTCCCCAGGGCTCGGTTCTGGGGCCGGTCTTGTTCAATAGCTTTATAGATGATCTGGATGAGGGAATCGAATGCTCCCTCAGTAAGTTTGCAGATGACACCAAGTTGGGTGGAAGTGTTGATCTACTGGAGGGTAGGAGGGGTCTGCAGAGGGATCTGGACAGGCTGGATCGATGGGCAGAGGTCAGCTGTATGAGGTTTAATAAAGCCAAGTGCCGGGTCTTGCACTTTGGTCACAACAACCCCATGCAACATTACCGGCTTGGGGAAGAGTGGCTGGAGAGCACTCCAGTGGAAAGGGACCTGGGGGCGCTGGTCGACAGCTGGCTGAATATGAGCCAGCAGTGTGCCCAGGTGGCCAAGAAGGCCAACAGCGTCCTGGCCTGTCTCAGAAATAGTGTGGCCAGCAGGAGTAGGGAGGTGATTGTGCCCCTGTACTCGGCACTGGTGAGGCTGCACGTTGAATCCTGTGTTCAGTTTTGGGCCCCTTACTACAAGAAGGACATTGAGTTGCTGGAGCGTGTGGTGAGGGGTCTGGAGCACAAGTCTTATGAGGAGCGGCTGAGGGAACTGGGGTTGTTTAGTCTGGAGAAGAGGAGGCTGAGGGGAGACCTTATCACTTTCTACAACTACCTGAAAGGGCGTTGTGGCGACATGGGTGTTGGTCTCTTCTCCCAACTAACTAGTGATAGGACAAGAGGAAATGGCCTCAAGTTGCGCCAGGGGAGGTTTAGATTGGATATTAGGAAAACTTTCTTCACCAAGAGGGTGGTCAAGCATTGGAACAGGCTGCCGAGGGAGGTGGTGGAGTCACCATCTCTGGAAGTGTTCAAAAAACGTGTGAATGTGGTGCTTCTGGACATGGTTGAGGGGACATGGTGGCGCTAGATTGATGATTGGACTTGATGATCTTGAAGGTCCCTTCCAACCTTAGTGATTCTGTGATTCTGTGATGTTAGGAGGAGATATCCCCCTTGCATTCAGCGCTGCAATAAAGATGTCTGCTTAATAACACTTCGATATTATTGACTTTAAATATCTTTAATTTTTTTGAATCAATTCCTTGAAATTCTATTACTTCATAGTATGTTGAGATTGGCCTAGACTAACAGGTTACAAGCATTGCCTAACTACTCATGAGGAACTATGGATTGGCTTCTGCCTGGAGCTTGTTTTGCCCCCACCAGAAATCAACAACTAAGCTTCTTCTGATAAACTATATGGGAACGGATGAAATAGCAGCAAACAAATTTATTGCGCTGACAACCTTGAGAGTAGTCTTCCATGAGAGGAAGTTCTGACAGGGGATTAAACTACTCCGGTATCTGAGGCCTTAATTGCACACCGGGCAGGTTCTTCAATACGATCCATTAAAGTTCTTAGTATTTTATCACGCACAGATGGGTTTCTCTTTTTAAGCAGCAAAGGAGTGTCCCCAGGTCCTCGGGGGAAGGCCTCCTCCCCTGTGCTCTCCTCCAATACTGATCGTCTCTTTCTGCCCCGACGCCCTGTCCTGGTTGTGCTGCTGGGTGTGGTTGATTCCTCCTTTGGCTGGGCAGGTGTTTGCTCATGCGTATCCCTTTTTTCTGGTTTCGCATGTGGATCTCTTCTTGTTCTTCGCCTAGGAGGATCAAGGATTTCCACTTTCCCACCCGAACGTACGGCTTCCTGAGTAGAGGCAGATTCTGTGTCTGCCAAGAGATTTTGTGCCCGCTTCCTGGCTTTTTCTTCTGATGAGGAGGACATCTTGGACCCCTGGTGCTTTGTTTCACTTCATGAACACAGAGAGAGAGAGAGAGAGAAATTCATCATGAAGCTTCAAACCAAACCTTGAAGAGCTGTGCAAATTACTTTAGCACTCTAAAATCTTCAGGTTTCAGAACAGAAGAAATTAAGAAAAATTACAAGTTCCTTTGCCAACGTACCTACATTCAGTTTGTGACTCATTCTGTGAGTTCACTGAATCAAGTACTTAATGCTCTTCCCAGCTATCTAACGCTAGAGAGTAACATAACAACAGAGCTGTGCTAAACAATAAGGTCTTGTCTTCTGTAGGAAGAGTGCAACTGCTCTACTGCAGGTTTAGAACAAACTGAACAAGTTTGTACCAGGGTATGTTACCACTTGAAATTGAGGCTTACTTTGTTGCCTACATTCTCTCTTTAGCACTAAGCCGTTCCAGCTTTTAAAGTGTCTGGCGAGAAAACTGCTTCCCTACCAGAAACAGGCAGATGCTAATTGAGCACACGCAGAAAATAAAAATTCAGTGTATGAAATACTGCCAGGAAGTGTTCAAAGCCACTAAAGTCACAGGAACCTCAGGTGTAATTTGTAGCTACACAATTTTCAGACACAAGCAAGGCGCATGTTCACAGCATCTGCTTAGTAACCCTCAAACTGTAGAAAGGCTTACACAGGCTGGTGAAGGAAGTCTTCATCAGCACACTTTGGGGCCTGCAATGACCGGAGAAAAAAGGCCTAAACTGGCAGCTAGTGAAGTTCACTTCTATTCATGCCAAGCCAGTTCTGTTCACTGACAGAAAGGACTAGAAAAGCCGTTACATTTAAGAACACAGGAGAGGACCAATACCTCGTCAAAATCATAGCTTCCAAACACACGAAAGCCAGCAGCTACATGTTGTGTGGGCCCAAAAATGTATCGATTTTAGAAACCTACCCTTCGCTTGCAGTCCCAAAAGTAGCAGCCTCAGCAGCTTTAAACACCCATTTACCATCCTCAGGAAGGGGGAGACATTCAGCACTTGAGTCTTCCACAAATCCTACAAAAACAAGCAGATGAATGACTTCCCTGTTGCACTTAACATCATGTCCTTTAAAACACTCATGTGATTTTAAAGTGAGCCTTTATGCATTTCATCTAGGACAGTGGTCTACCAGAATAATGCTGCCAAGGCTTCAAAAGCACAGGAGGTCTGAATTCTTCTTCCCAGTAAAACAAGAAATCCGATGCATAGTTTCAGGCAAGGAGACAAAATGACCAGGGACACTCTGTTTACAAACTAAGCTTGACGTGTTACTGACCTAATACATCCAAACATCAGAAAACATGCCTCCTTCTTAAAAGTGGGTACTAAGTTTTCTTATTTCTCTTTGGATATTTATCACATTCCTGCAATGCTCTTTCCTTGCTTGACTCCATTTCCCCTCTCCCACAAGAATGCATCTATATGCATCTACAAGAATGCATCTACTGTTTGGTCATTGCTGGGCTACTTTGTACCGTAGCCCAGCAATGACCAAGTTCCTTTATCAGGTTATTCTTTGAAGGCCACCACCTTATGATTATTTTTCATGAAAAGCACCTTTGATTTCTTCTCCAAATCCAAGACAGCTAAAACAGGACAGGCAAATGTTTTGACCTATCTTACTAGAAACACTCAGACCTGGGGAACCCCATTTCCCCGTGTACATGGAGTCCGTGTTAGGGCACTCCTTGTCTTCAGAATGAAAAGGAGCTGAGGAACTTCAACAGCAACAATCACTCTCCAGGATCCTCCAGAATCAGCCCAGACTTAGGACTCATTCAGCGTGCTTATGATGCACTGATACTGCAGGCAGGCTCACTGCTACAAACGGTTTGAAGACCTCAGCGCAGAACTCTGACGCTTCCATACATGTCCCAGGAAGAGCAAACTTGTTTTGGAAAGAGTTACACAGGCAGACCCATTTCCAGAAGAAAACGATTTAACTGAGCACTAAAGAGGGGGGCGGCTGGGGAAAAAAAAAATCTATCTAGTCAAAGCTATGCCGTATACTAGACTTGCTGTAACAACCCTGCAGCCTAAAGAAGTGCCCCTAAAACACAACCAGAAGCCTAAGGCTTCAACTTGTACCCCTCTCAAAACTCCCACAAATCACTGCTGCCTCTCAGCTGCAATCGCACACAAGAAACACCAGCCAAAAGCAGCATACATTCATAACGTCCAGGATACCTAAAAGAGGACTCAGAACACAGTGGCAACTTTAAAAGCCTAGCACAAGGGCCTAGGACACTTGCCAACGCTCATCATTAACTGCTGCACTCATCAGTAACGTGACCGTTTGAAGCCATTTGAAAAATTCAGGATCTTAGGTTATGTTAGGGTGAAACACACCAGCTTCTTTTCTTAGTTCTGATGAATCGGGTTGTTCCATCTGGAAAGGTTTATCTTTGACCATTTGACTGTCTTCTTCCTTCTTCGATTCTGGAAAATCAGCAGTTTCTTCAGTGGAAGAATGAGCTGGTTTAGCAGCTATAAAGATGACATCATCTTCAAAATCGCCAGGTGACTTTGCATCATGACACTCCAAAGTAGTTTGGTCTGACCTGGCAGAGAACTTACTATTTTCTTGGCTGACATCCATTTTCTCCAAACCATCTCCAGGTCTGCTCTCTGAAGAATCTTCCGCTTCAGCACCAGCACCCTCAGGATTGCTCGGAGTAAACAGCGTTGGCTTCTCTCTACTTTCAGACCAAGGATCCTCCACCACTCCATGATGATGCTCAGATGAGTCTCCAGACAGCGCTTTAGCATCTTCTGGTAACTTTAAAAAAAAAAAAAAAAAAGTTCACAACCAATAACATGCATATGCTTTTTGTCAAAGCAAGACACACACAAAAGAAAAATATGTACCAGTGTTTGTAAGTTTTACAAGCATCACCTTAAGCAAGGCACTACAAGATTAATTCTCATTCTAGCACTATCTTTTAAAGCTGAGGGGAAAAACTAATCACACTTTTGACTGCTTACTGAGTTTCCAGGTCCTTGGAGAATTAAGGTGAAGTGGGTCTTGTAAGTGCTTGCTTACAAGCTGTTGTGAGACTTGTTCTCAGCACTGTTCACTGGTTTCACTACTGTGCCTTCAAGAGGAGGGAGCTTTGCATAACTGAAAGCATAACCCAAGAGCTCTCTTTCGTTAGGCTTGCTTTTTCGAGTTGGATGCACTACTAAAATATCCTAGCGTTCACTGTGCCTGTAGCATGGAGCAAGTAAATTAATCTGGCCATGCTGCATTATTAGTAAGAACTTCGTATTGGAGGAAGAGCCTCTTGTTACAGTTGAGCAGCTCTTTATAGCAGCCAAGAAAAACAAAAACCAGGTATAAAAAAGGTATCGTAAAAATGCCCCTGTTTGGCCCTGATTTTGATCGGTAGTTTCATGAGGAGCCGAACCAGGGAATCCAACTGACAGAACAAAAGGAGGAGTAGAAGGGGGCAACGTTCAGATGGACCAACTTCGTTTGACAGCTGTACAAATGCTACCCCTGATGCAAGGCAAGAAACAAAACTGCGCACTTCAGGGCTGGAGAACAGACAACAGTACAGCTCTCTTCTACTGTTACCATAGCTGAAGGAAACGCAGCCTTGCGAAAAGAGAGATTGAAAGTAAATGCAGCTCATGACCCTTTTGAAGAGGGTTAACTCACAAAGTTTAACAAACCCAAACAACTGGCTCAATCTATAGTCCTTACCTTCCTGCCAGACCAGCCTTTCAAAAGGCCTAGCGGGGAGCTGAACTCGCAGGTTGGAACAATCACAGCTCCTAACACCTCTCGGGTAAAAACCGCCAAGCTCGTTGGCATTTCTTATGAACACGTTCCTGCAGGCACGTGACATTACAGAAGGTCTAACATAACGCTTTTTGAGCAAATTCAGGTCTGCCATCCCGATGTGCAGTTCCAATTCTCAATATAGGGAGTTTTGGCAAACTTGAAAAAAAATCTAAATCAAATCAGAGTCTGTAAAGCCTTTAAGCGTAAAAGTCACTAACTACAGCCCAGCTTACCCCAACAGTCCATCTTGCCTTCGAGTTCTCTTCCCTGAAAGACACTCTATGTTTCTTTGCTCGCGGAGATGCAGAGGGAGTTGCCAGGGGTGTGGTACGAAGGCTGGATCTGAGAATAGACCGAGGAGTAAACCCAGGAAAACCAGAAGCAGATGTGGCCAAGACTTTCGCTCTCTATGAAAAGAAATAAAAACATCTACTTGAAAACCAGGCAAACCTTCAAAAGAATAGACTCCACTCGACAGAAGCATTAGGGTAAAAAATTGCAAACTGCGATTGTACCAGCAGAGAGGACAAAGTTTAGCCTCTGCGCTGGTCTTTTTCCAAAGGTAGGAAAACATTAATGATTAAAGAAACGTGCTGTTCATGTTTCTTTTGGCTTTTTTTTTAATGTCAACATAAAATGTTATCTTTCAAACTAATTATATGGAAAAAAAAAAGATGTGGCACCTTGTTGTCTGCAGCGCACTAGACTTAATTAAGTGACACTGCTGTAAAAATACCTAGACCTCTTCATCAAGAAGCGTTGAGGTCTTCTTAGCTCACCTTAAAAAAGACTTGACAGTACTGAAAGGGTTTCCCTCTTCAAGACTGCTCCCAACGTACTGCTTCCAAAAGGACTGTATCTATGATAACCAGAAGCGTACTGAAAATACTCCACAAGTTGAATCCAACAATGTTGGTGTCAAATCCCTTTGCTGGTTTCATTTTACAGAGTTTACAGGCTTTTGGTTTGGCTGTTTTTCACAGGTTCTTTAAAATACTGACCTTAACCACAGGAGGAGTCTCCAGTAACTTCTGCTCTGATGCTCCTGAAAAATCCTTCTGTGAGATGGAACTGTGGATATTTGATTTCAGTGGGCTGGAGGCCATGAATGAAGCAGGGGCTCTGCATGGTGACTGAGCGCTACCACCCTGTGCTGCAGAGCATGAAGGAACAGGACGAACCACCAAATCCAGCGGTCTGTTAAGATCCACAATTTAAAAGAGGAAAATAATTAAAAAAATGCAAAAAATCATGCTGCGTTCAAGAAATTGGAGATGAAACATAGCAAAAACATACAACAAACAAGAAGTACGGGTGAGCCCTCACACTTCGGGTGATGCATGAGGCCCATGAACAAGTTACAGCCATTTTCTCTTTCTTTGATGATTCCTTTGCATTTCAGACTTCATTTCCCAAGTCACTGCCTCTGAGGCAAGAGTAGTCCAATTTTAAGCTGCACAAGTGATGTGCTTCTCATGCCAGAAGAAAAATTGTCTACATTTCAATGCTGGGACCACTTCAGATTCTCCACTTAGTTGTGTCCCTGAGTTGGCCGTTTCTTTAACAGATATAAAACTAAATGCAAACAGAATGCTTTGCAAACACTGAGAGTAAAGACACACTCTCTCACACACACACACACACACACATACATATATATGAGAAACCACACCTTTTTGAAATAGTCGTTCTATTTCAAAATGTAGATCTACTATACCTGGAACAGTTTTGTGAACGTTTTGTAAATAGTGTCCCAAGAAATGCATCGCGCAACTCTGCGTCAGCGAGAGGATGTGTTACGGCTGGTGGTTCTGTAGCAGTAGGACTAGATTTAAAAGGAAAATGTAGCTGACTTTCAATCCCCTGAAGCCCGTACGTATCAGAACTGAAATTTAGTTGACTGTACCACCTGGAGGAAAATCATCAGACAGCTGCTAGCCTCTTTTCCGCTCTTTACAATTCTGCCTGGGTTTTGGGTAAAAAAAACAGAAACGAGGCAGAAACTGGGCAGGAGGAGGTAAAAGAGTACTATTTGGTCACGCAATCAAGTCTGTCAAAATCCGTACACCAATAGCTTGGACGGTAATCATAGCTTTACTTTCAGGTATCTTAAATTCTGTAAACACATTTGCCATCATAAATATGCAAATATATGTGTTTACAAGATCATTGTAGCAGAAAAACTCTCTCCAACTATTACTTATGCTGTATTGTTTCTTCGCTGTTATATATCGTATGAGCAAAAAAAAGCCAATCAAAGCTTTGTGCAGGCGCACCTTCCCTCCGAAACACTAGCGTCATTCAGATGGATTTTTCTCTCTCTCTCCCAACACGTACCTCAAGACTAAACACTGAGAAAAGGCTGCTCACCTAGCATAGTGCGAGAAACTGGTTTGCTGCTCATTTCCCATTCCAACTTCTCCAATTTTGGATAATACATTACTGATAAAAGTTGCTCTTGTATGCACATTTCCTGCGTTAGCTTGTTTGGTACTGTTGACAATGGTGTTGGTCTTGCGACTGTAAAGCAAGAGGGAAAAAACATCAGCATTGTGTAATCAAAGCCATGGTTAGTTGTCCGCTATATTTCACTCCCTAAAAAGTACCTTGACTTAAGACCGATGAAGGCAAACGGTAAGGCTTGGCTCTCTCCACAGCCAGCTTCCTTTGAACTCTAGGCAGGATCTTGCCATGTTGGTCTAGCACGGAATTTCTGGCAACTGCTCCCTCTCTCAAGTGAGGATCACGATCGTTCTGATCCATGAAAAGCGAAAAGCAAAATGTTAACTGATTGCAAGAAGTTCATCGCACAGAACTATCTGTGCTCTTTCTAATTAGTGAATAAATTTCCTCTACAGGTCGAGGAAAATACACCCACTGTACACACCAGCAGCAAGTTCTGCCCATCAGCACACGCCGGCTTCACCTGGTAGTTTTGGCAAAGTGGAAGGAAGACTAGAGGAATAACAGAACCCACAACTTCAAGGTAAAACAGCTCTGGCACTCTGCAGAACCTTGTTCTGATACACTTGCTGTCACCTGCAATCCTCAAACGGCTGACAAAACACCAGGCTCTCCCTTGTTTTCCCTCAATATATATGAACCACCAACAGTAAACGTCCGTGTTTAACTGTATCCTCATTCAGACACCACAAACCCAATTAGGACACATGCAACTAATTCCACATTCTTTGCTTAATTCGAGCCGCAGGCTGGGCTGCCTGTTGGTCTGAGGAACACTCTCACTTTTCCTCTGACATTTCAACTTACGGAAGGCTAATTCTAATCTTTACTTGCATGCCTCTGCATTACAGACTCAGTTTACTGAGTTCCAACTAACTGGCTTCAGGAACATCCTCTGCTAATACCCATTGCGCATTTTGTGCAGTTGAGTTTGCCGTCAGGAATGCACGAAGGGGACAGAACAAGTACAACTACGCAATGACGTTTGCAGGGAAACAGCGGAACTAAGGTCAAGCAGCTTTCTGGACTATGACGACAGGAAGCCGTTCTGACACCCAAAACGCTAAGTTACAATTTCCTAAAATGACAGAAAAGACGTGAAGCATTTAAATTCTAATAGGTTTAAATTTTAGGCTGTTCAAATACCATATTATCATGTAGTGGTAATCCTTTACAAGGATAATGCACAGACGCTACACGAAGTAGCAGCTTAATTCAGCTGGTGTTCTGATACTTCTCTCCGGTGAAATGATCCTTCATAAATTTTTACTTTTTCCTTTTAGGTTCTTTGTTTGTTTGCTTGCTTTTAAACACATTCAAAAGTATCCTTTCCTTCTAGGCATATTCGTTACACTCAAAGCAATTTCTACACATTAGAATACATATGGGGTATTCCCACCTTTTTCTGAAAACGGGTTTCAGACAAGGGAAACACACCAAATACTGCTTACGGTGGCCAACAAAACTCCTAACCAAGCTTCCTGACCACAATTCTGAAATTTGTCTTACTAACATGCAAAAGAAATCCCTGCTCAAATGCATCACAGGTCTCTGAACAATAGAAAGGTAGCAAAGGGTATTAAAAACGTTCTTGATTTACCAAGTTATTTCCAAACTGGAGCCATGATCAGAACATCTCAATTTGAATGTAAGAGTCTACATCAGGCTTGCAAAGGAAACAGTCTACATGCTAGGCCAGCTTGCCAAGAAATTTATTTTAGCTACCACCCTGTGCAGAAGTGTTCTCTGCCCTACCACGCTTCCACAAATCTGGTGAAGAATCCAGGAGACAGGAAGATGAGGCCAGCAGGAAGACTGCTCTCCCTGTCCTACTACTTGCTCCACTGGGCAATGACTAGCTAGCTGATCCTTCAGCTTAGTTCCTGCCTGGGGGAAGATGGGCTGTGCACCACATAGGCTCCATCTCTCATGAAACTCTTCAGATGAGAGAGAAAGGGAGGTGCACTGCAGATGGGAAACCTATGACAGAGGGGGGTGAAGTCACTCTGGGGGGAGAAAGCAGACAGAAGGTCGTGGGTGTCATAAGACAAAGGTGATTAAGGTGTTGCAGCAACAAGAGGGCCGTCTAAGAGGAGAAAACTGGGCTACTGTAGCTTACTTGGAAGCAAATGATCCTGTTTAGTGCAGCAAGCTGATGTTTGCAATAGCTCGCATTTGAGTGAGACACCCCCCTCGTCAGCTACTGCACTGGACCTAACGCTTGAGAAAGTGATGGGGATCAAGGTCGTTCTGAGGGAAAGACGCTTTCTGCTGCGCATGACCAGCATGGACTGCACACTTCCCTGTGCCTATCTGTGGCACAGGATTACAAGACGGGTCTCTAAAGACAGATCTGCTGGGGCTGTTGCCAGTCAGACTCAAGATGGACGTATTTCCCCCTTGATTCCCTGATGTGCACTCACCTGACTCAAACTGGATGGCTCAACATCAACTAGTCTCGGAGACAGCAAGCCAGCTACAAGACACCTATTGTAGCTCTCATGAATGGCTTCTCTTATTGAAGGACCCTGTATCTTTAAAAACTTCAAGGTCTGAAACATCAATCGAGCATTACAGATTAAGACAGCATTATTATTCAGTCACTGAGGTTCTGGGTTAACCACTAAGAGAAATAATAGAAATGTTCAGGTAAACTGTCAGAAAGCTTGCATCAGTAATAAGCTTTAGGTTTGCAATCTGAGTAAGTGGTACTACGTAGAGTCTTAAAGTTGGAAGACAAACCGTTACAGATTCTTTAAAAAAATCCTGTACGACAAACTAGCAGCCCTTGCGATGCTTAGTTAAGCATTGTTTAGCTTCTCTGTCAATATACAGGCCTTTCTGTTTCCATGAATGCTGACACAAAATACGTTCTATGTAAGCTAAAACTAACACACAACTTCAAATCACACTTTGGAAGATCCTTTCTATGCTTGTTTGTGCAGAAGCTGATGCATTGTGGAAATATTTAGTGAGCTCAAACTTAATGCAAAGTTCTTTGTCACAATCTGTGCAGTGGCTTGGAACTTATACTTCGGCCAAGTTTGGGAGAAAAAAACATTTCATTTCTTCTCCAACAGTTAAATAATTTTCCACTTTCTCCATTCTGTTCTCCTTTTTCAAGTTAACTGGGGATCAAAACCCTAACTCAGGACTATGCAGGCAGTTCCAGTGAGGGGTAGTAAAGAAGTAAGAGCTTTCCCCGACTTCCACAACATCTTTGTTCTTGCTCCTGGAGCAGCGTTCTACTCCTTTCTAGACATTCAATCCCTGACCGTGCTTCAACAGGAGACAACAGTAGTTTTACAGCCCCAAGAGTGCACCTAAAACGTTACCCTTTGCATAAAACTGGCAGGACACAACTGCAATTATGCGCGTGGGTGGGCAGGACGAGCATAAAATGGTCTCTGACACTCAAAGCTGCGCAATAGAAAACTTAGACAAGGTACGTCTCTTGACATTCTCAGTAAAGACACAGTAAAAGATCACCTCCTTCTGGAAGCCGGTGCAAGTCACATGAACAACTCCGCAGGTCAGCAAGCACGTACCATCTGCAAAAACAATGAACGTTTAACAACCTCCCATACTCTCACAGCCAGGTTATGACCAGATTACAAGTTTTAAACAGCAGTGTCTGGAAAGACATAACTGAGGACCCATTTTCTTCATCAGATCACTTACAAACCTGTTTTAAAAAACAATTACTGCGTGCAGAAATTTTATCTCTAGTGCTATTGAGGCGCTGTGCTTTGAGCTTCAGTTCAAAGTCATTTCGTTTTATGACCGCCACCACTTCACAGGCTACATGACAAGAGCACCAAAACCCAAAACTCAGCAGACTGTCAGAGACGTTTCACAATATTAAATAACTTGTTAGTACAATGTAATCAGAGTTGGGTTTGGGGGAGGTTGTGTTGTTTTGGTTTGGTTTTTGACTGACAAACAATGAACAGGAGAACCAATTTCACAACCAAAAGCAGTGAAATACCTACCAAAATTATAGTTCCTTGGATGAAAAAACTGCTCAGGTGGTGGATAAGAAGGACGAGCTCCCCGACTTAGACTCCGCTCATGTACCAGAATATCCAAAAGGAGGTTTGGAGAAGTCATGCTTATCACAGTGTCCAGTGACCACAATCCAAAGTAGGGGCAGTCATGAAGGAATTCTTCTGGCCTTAAAGAAAACAAGTGCATAAGCTAAAGGCCGGCATTCAAATGAATTTTTTGGAGGGGTATTGAAAACAATGTAAGAAAAACCTACCTTAGTGAATCTGGCATTTGAGCATGATACCAGCGATTAATGTCAAATACAGCCAAATAAGCAGATGGTTTTCCCTGACCACATGTATTCACTTGCCAAGTGAAGACTGACACACTGGTCTCGGGAGATATTACTGTAAAAGGCAAGACATTGTTTCTTATGTGTAGAAAAGATGATCTCTCTGATATTTTTAAAACACCACTTTCTGTTTTGGCTTCATTCTGTTCTATCCCTCATGAAACACAACACTTACTAAGAATAATCAAAAAAATGTCTGGAATAGCAAACATCTCTGTGACAGGTTTCAGTCATACTGCCCCTTTTTCTTGTTCAAATGGTATCAGTTCTAAGCCAAAGCAAACACACAATTATTAGCTAATTAAGTTTTCCAGACATTAACAGTTGATCAAGACGATTAGCTAGACAAATAGTTTAGGGAAAAAAATATGCTAGGAACACGTACTTTGCTACTTTCAGAAAGCATACAACTATTTATCGTGTACACTCGTATCAATCAGCTGGCATTCATAATTTCCAGATTTGAGTCAACTGCAAGTTTTAAGAATAGCCCCTTTCCAGCATACATTGAATTAAAGAAAACTGAACACAGTATTCGAGGTGCAGCCTCACCACTGCTGAGTACAGGGGGTGATCACTTCCCTGCTCCTGCTGGCCACACTATTTCTGAGATGGGCCAGGATGCTGCTGGCCACCTTGGCCACCTGGGCACACTGCCGGCTCATGTTCAGCTGGCTGTCGAACAACACCCCCAGGTCCTTTTCCACCAGGCAGCTTTGCAGCCGCTCTTCCCCAAGCCTGTAGCGTTGCATGGGGGTGTTGTGACCAAAGTGCCCTGGCACTTGGCCTTGTTGAACAATTGACCTCGGCCTATTGGTCCAGCCTGTCCAGATCCCTCTGTACAGCCTTCCTACCCTCAAGCAGATCAACACTCCTGCCCAGCTTGGTGTCTTCTGCAAACTTACTGAGGGTGTGCTCGATCCCCTTCTCCAGGTCAACAATAAAGATATGAAACAAGACGGGCCCCAAAACCGAGCCCTGGGGAGCAGCATTTGTGACTGGCTGACAACTGGATGCAGATGCAGATACAGGTGTGAACAGAATAAAAAAGATCAGGTAACATTCCTAAGCAATGGAGGGAATGATCTTGTTGTTCAAAGACGACAGCTGGAGGAATAAAGGGACTGACCAGCATTATACACATGACCCCACCATATATCACTATAGCATTTCAGCAAGCACAAAATAAAACCTATTTTTCCCCTGAAAGAAGTCCCACATCACTTAAGCACACAGTTTTTCTTTTTAAATAAGCCCAACAAGCTAGTCTATGCAGACATTTAAGACCTTCAGCCTGTGGGTACAGAACAGCATTCATTGCTTAGATTCCAAAACCATTTATTGTAGAATAACCAAACACGGACATCAGAACAAACCTTCATTAACGCTATCCTCTCTGTCAACGCATTTGTGAAATTTTTCTACAGTCTGGCAGCTGAGTAATTTAATATTGCTCGTTTGCCCTCTCGAGGGAAAGACTCCACCCATGAGATCTAAGCTGTACCTTTCATCACAGAATTCCAAACCCTGGGGAAAGAATAAAAGAGGAGGAAAAAGGTCATTTTGAGATT
Organism: Phaethon aethereus; assembly: GCF_964289735.1. Classification (NCBI taxonomy): domain Eukaryota; kingdom Metazoa; phylum Chordata; class Aves; order Phaethontiformes; family Phaethontidae; genus Phaethon; species Phaethon aethereus. The sequence continues at coordinate 91,083,506 of NC_138576.1, read as the reverse complement.
AAAACATACAGTATACCTAAATATGAGCGAATGTCTCTCTCTGATATAATATGCATATTATACTGTGTATTTCCCTTGAGTTCTTTATTACGGTAAATAGGAGGTACAACTGACATGCAAGAGAATTAAATGTCAAATTGTAATGGGTAAGTTTGGCTCTGAAGGCTTTGCACAGCTCCAAAATGTAGCATTTCCCTGACGTTATTCAGATCGAAAGATGTTTTGCAGAATTCTGTGCGGCATCAAGGCTTCTTTACAAACCTAAACGTATATTTACAAAGCGATACCTGAAATAATACAACAGATATACACGCAAAGCTCTTTGCTCCATGTCTTGATTACAAAACCGATGGAGTTAGAAAAGTCGTGGCACTACAGCAGCTAAAGCTCTGTTGAGAGCTCTTCTCTATAGGCACACCACTGGAGTGAACATGCACCCCTCTGTCGCAACTATGAGGCCTTCTTACTGGTTCACAATCTTCTTTCAAACCGCGTCAGCTCTTACCAGCTCCTCCTCGAAGCTTGTCAGAGACTAACGGGTGAAATATCCCTCAGTTCCTGCACCAAGCACAGCCAACAGCAAAAGGGGAAAACAGAGAGGACATGGGGTACAGAGTAAGCAAACTACTTTGAGATACACAGAGACCCCAGCAGGATTGTGTTGAAACTCTGCTACCACCATCTCCCAAGTAAGCACTAACTGAAATGCTCTCTTTGCAAATACAGCATTTGTTCAACCGGTCTACCGCACAACACATGAATGTGTGTATTGTGGACAAATGGCAGCTCTACAACTAAAAAAACACCCAAAACAAACCACAACAGCAAAACACCAAACAAAAAAAAAACCCCCAAAATCCCACGCACCACCGAACATAAAACAACCCCCAAACTGATCAGACCACATTCTACCCAAGTTCCCTAAGCTTTCAGAGCTGTCAAATGAACTGGCATGAAACAACACATTCCCAGATGATCTCATGCGCTACATCTAATTCGCCTAATCTGAGAAAAGGCAAGCTTTCTCTTCATAGTTCCAGGAAATCAATATCAAAGCAGTCTAAACCAAAAATAATTTAAAAACCAAAATTAATTCTTTCATTACTGAGAAGAAAAATAATTCTGAAGCACAGCAGCGTATTTTACATTCTCCACCCTGGGGCAAGCAAATCTAAGGGAAGGAACTCCATTGTATGGAAGATATTAACCACTGTCTTTATCGACCAGTAAAATATGAAGACACTTTTCAGATGAGATGCACTCAAACTTGGCCTGGCAAGTGGGAACAACTCTTACCTTTGCTGCCACTGAGGTCGGACAAGAAACTTGACTCGGCCAGCCATGTAGGCAGACAGTCATGTAGTACTGACCACTCTGTGACTACAAGGAAGTATTCTGAGACTAAAAGTGCCCGCTGTAGAGCACAGATTCTGCCCTAGTGCGTCTTCGGGAGGTTTTGGCGGGTTGGGAGTTGGTTTTGCTGGGCTTTGGTGCTTTTTTTGGCTGTAGGTGTTGTCCCATCTTGGTATGTGTAAAAGTGGCTCATCTGGAAGCTAGCTGAAGAACCTGTCTCTTCTCCCCAGAGGGTCCAGCTGTTTCGTTCTCTCTTCCACTTACCTTGTATGACTGGTTCCCATTTCAGTCTTCCATGACACTCATCACAGGGAAGCGGAAACAGCAGGGTAGTAAACTGCCTCAAACCCAGAGACTGGTGCCTGACACCACTCACAAGCCTGTGAACGTGTGGCTGGCTGCATGGTCTGCACTGGCTTAAAAGTCTGACATTAAGTACACCACAGCTTTCTCAGGCCACAAACACAGTAACCCTATTTAATCCCTTTGCGTGCTTTTTTTCAACAGTGTCAACTGGAGTTTCTACTAGATGCATTTTTAAAGGCTGATGAAACGTTTCAACCCTCTGAGGTAAAGACTGACACGCGTCACACCTTTTGTTTGGGAAAATAAGACAGCCAAGACAAAGAACAGCCAAAGAGTTGAAGGTCAAACATTTTAAGATTGAAGTGTTGAGACAGAGCAAAGTAGCCACGAGAGAAACGGATATAGACATCTCCTTTTTTTCCCAAAGAAGCACACAGTACCAGGATTTGTCTGGGCCGCTGCTAAGATTGTAGCCAAAAATAACTTTTAAAAGGGGATAAAACAAGGCGGAGTTCAAAAGTGAAACTGCAGAAAGATCAAAGAAACCTTCTCCTATCAACCTGCCAAAGTACTTAGAGCACTACAAGAGATGCAGCAGAGAACCACAGAGAAAGCCCACGTACAATTAAAAAAACCCAATCAGGGTGCTCTCCTCCTCTAGAGCACGGTATAGTTATGTCATATAAAAGAAACACTGCGCATAAACAAAGACAAAGGGATGACATCCATATCTAGATCATGCTGAATCACTTGAAGATATTTCTACTTTGTCACCATGAGAGAGAATGCATCTTAAAGAAACGCCACCTTTTCCAAGCACCCAACCTTTACCTAGTCAAAAGCAACGCTTACAAGTGAGGAAGCACCTTTCCGCTATAGAAGGAAAACCAAAAAGATCCAAATGTAAACTCATGCAGAAAATCAAAACGCAGAGTCCCGATAAGAACATGTACCACGCGAGTGTTTAGAAACGAGTACCACGATGCAAGAACCACCCCTATTTCGTTCCGCACCTATTGAGGACATGCACGAGAAAGTATCAAAATAGGAGGAAAGACTTGCTCTGAAGTGAGATTGCTTTCCCCTCAAAAAGGTTTTGGAAAGGGAGACAGAAGCTTATTCAAGCCTGCGGTTTGGTTAAGCAAAGCTACTCAAAGTCCTGTCTTCTCTTCCTACGTGCCATTAATTTGGTGTTTCAGTCAAGAATAATTTTACGGGTAAAAGCTGCTGCTTCTTCAGGAATTGAATTTATACGGGCCCTTTGCAGACGAATCTAGCTGGAACACATGACACTGCAGTATACAATTGTATGGCTTGTTTTCAAAAAGTATGGCCATAGGCCATGCCCGAGAAGCTCAGCAAACCATTTCTTTTTTTAGAGGTCTCGGAATTGTGATGGTAACTATTAGCCCTGACAACTTAACTGATACGCATTTAGAGAAAATGACTGTTTTCATCCTCTCACATACATGCATGTCTTACCTCATACATGACTTGTCCTGATGCCAGCCATTTTCTGTCACCAAATTCTAACTGCAACAGATGTAAACTCACAACATCACCTTCACTGAAAAAGGTAAAAATGAGGAAATTTGATGACAAAGCTGCTTTGTAGTCCTCATTATCATTTTATTAGATCTAGGCTGAAGTATCCTTAATAGTGTGCTCTTGCTGAAAAGAAAAACACCACTTCCCAAAACATCACGATTGGTCACATTTAGCTGCTAAAACATAAAGGAGAACATTTTGACACTAGCACACCTTGAGGGGCAAATGCTAACCATACAATTTGGAGGCTTTAGCATGTTGTATGGACTAAATAATGTTGGAAATAGTGTGGAAATAGTGGAAATAGAATATCTCTTCACTTCTTCATGGTGAAAAGCTCTCGATCAAAACTGCTTTAAAGTCAAACTGAAGCAGACTGCCGCTCCATGAACACCTGAGCTGGTTAAATAGCTTCCCGGTGCTGGAAGAGAGAGCTCTTTCTCCCCGTCCCTTCCCACCAAAGTTCCAGTCCCTCTCTTGCATACACTGCACCCTTCCACATACTGATTTGATTCATTAGCCCAGCAGGCAACCGGTGACTTTTCTGCTGACCAGTGATCGTTCTCTGCCAGCTGAGCCGAACCGGCTCATGAAGGCTCCAAAGACTGCTAGAGTTGCCGCAAGGGAATCGGCAATACTGTCACCTCCCTCCTTTAGGGGCAGCAGGCTGTTACATCGGCACGTTTACTGGGCTAGATATGCAGCCTCAACTACTTTTAATGCTAATTTAATACCGTGGTACAAATATCAAACAAGCCATGAAGCAGTCGCCAAGAAACAAAGGAAATCATTTAAGAACGCAAGCACAAAAAGACAGCTGCTGTTGCTTTGCGTTCTTTTCAGGAGGTAGGAACTACTAGGTCCCTCTTCACGTCCGTTAAAGCCTGTCAAAATTGCCTTGGAAGCGTAACACCTTCCCTACCTCAGACAACCTCCCACACAGCTACATAAACAAAAGCAATACACATGTACCAACTGTATGTCAACAAATATATTTTTAAAAAAAAGTCAGTGGCTTCCAGTAAGTTTCAATTCACCTTTCTTGTGTAGACTGAACAGCCCACAAGTAGCAACACTTGCGAGGATCGTTCTCAGGCTCTTGAAAAGTGACAGCATAGACAGGAATCCTTCCTCCTTCAAGCTGAGAGTGGTGCCTACAGGGTTCAAGAAAAAAGAAGAAAGGTCAGCCCGCTGGCACAAACTGTTTGCAGAAGGGCAGAAGCATCTTCTGAGAAAAGAGCACCTTACATGCTTATCCTCAAAGCACAAAAGGTCATACTTCCGGCTCAGACAAGTGAGTCAAGGAAGCCACTACGTTTTATGCAACAGTCAGGAGGTGAGGAAACTACTGTCCATCAAATGCAATAACCTGGGCTAACGTCCTACTCTGCCTGAGGACAAGGAACACAAATGACTACTTCAGCTGCCACGCAGAAGATTGGTCCTGCTCTTGTAGCCTACTTCAATATTGAACTTAAAAAGCAGCCTAGCTCCTGAACAAATCTAAAATGGCACCAAACAGATGTAGTTCCTCATTTCTTCACTTGGACGACGTAAACCATTTTTTCTTCCAGGCTTCTGAACCGTATCTGCACCTTCACAATCCATTCTTGCCCCCTAACTATTCCTCCACTGTCTTTTTATGCATCCAATAGTTCCTGGTCAGTCACTGCAGATGTGCTTAAGGGAATCCCTATCTGAATTTGGTCAAGTATTTCAAGTGCGATTGCTCTGTGGCAGAGTTAAAATCTTCTCTTCATTTTTCTATTGCTTATAGATTTACGGGTCCCTTATCCTCATCTGCAAGTCTTCCAAGTAAACTTTCCTTCACATGCATCGTTGCCTTGGAAGGGGTCAATCCCCTACGTCGGTCAAGGCTGAAATGCAGGAAAGAATCTGCCTTCTGGCACAGATCAGCTACTGGTTTTTCATGTCTCACTAGTTTCACCCTGGACACTTTAGAGAATACTATCACCAAAAGCGCATTCTTAACATACTTAAGCCTTTCCATGTATGCCCCAATGGCAGCAACTGGTGCTGCAACGTAATTTCTAAAATCTCTTTCATCAAAATACACACATTTCCTGGTTTCACTGAATCCTACCGAGAGGACACACTGTCTTACAGAACTCAGCTCTATCGCACCCTAACTGCTTGACGTCACCCCAAAGGAGCATGCTTTCCACGATTCCTCAATCCACAGGCACAAGAAGGAAAACAATGCTAGTCCATGGGGGAGAAGGCGGTCCACTTAATCCATGTAGGACTTAGCAGTTGTCTCAGAAGAGGATTTCCAAACATTCCAAGCTTATAATCAAAATTCCAGTCCCTGAAAAAGGTCTCTCTCCTCAATTAACATACTTCCTTCAGCAAGAAAATGGAGACCTCTCCCCATCCTGGCATGGTCAAGGGTACAGGCCTACTTACTCCCGCTGCAACGTTTTCATACTCCATAGTGACAGGTAGCCATCTGAAAAACCCACAACGAGCTGATTGCTTCTGCTTATGTAGCACAGGGTTGATATTGCTGCTCCTGAAGGATTTTGTAATTGGAAACAGAGATGCCTTCCTTCTCTGGTCACAGTTTCTCTTCCTTGTGCAACTCCAGCAGGGATTCTAGTGACGACTTCTAGATCTACACACACAAAACCACACAATAAATGAATGCGGTATGCCATTTTAAACACTGACGTGACAACAGGTATAATCTACTTCTACCGTCCCAGGCAAAACACCCGTTTATGCAACACTTCTCTTGCTATTTCCATGCTGGATGTGTTCAAAGAACATTAAGAACTCTCTGACGCGATGGGTATTCTCACTTGTATTTCAAAACCCGGTAAAAGTGTGACCTTCATTGACAAATTCTTCTTGCGCTCTATAAATCAGAGGAGTCTGGGCCTCATGATGAAGCCGCTGCTGTAGTAGCCGAAACAGCGTATGCAATCTGAGTACACAAATCAGAGATTTCATTCATCCAAATGCGTGATTTTTCATACGTCAGATTTATTTTAAAAAATGAGCCCCAGTTTTGCGCCAAGTCAATTTGCAGAAGCACAAGAACATTCCGGAGAAATAGGGCACCTCTGACACAACTCCTTGTCAGGCAGCTGCACCGACTCAGATGCTACAATTGCTACACCTCACTGGCAAGAATCATAGCGACATAGGGGTCGGGGTGGGAGGGAGGCATTTAGAGCACTGGGAGGAATATTAAGCCACTCCCATTCTTCATCGGTTCGGGACTATACGGTGTCAAACCACCATGTGCAATCAGCAGTCGTAAATGTCTGCGCACTAGTATCTTCAAAGTGGGACGTGTATTGTTTATTTAAAAGACACACCTTTCCTTCCTTTCAAATTCAAGTTTAAAACCTGCAAGCTTACCCAATGCTTCTTCTTCATTCTGATGGCAAGATAAATCATCCAAGCAAAGGTCAACCAGAAGTAGATGACCAGCATCTGTAGCCACTGCTGCCACTCCAAAGAGCCATCGCAGACTCCGATGTAGGTGCCCAGTGCTCACGCTGGGTCCTCCGTCATTAGTTATGGGTTCTACAGCAGTTACCTACAGGAAAACTACAAGTTGCTATTCAAGCTGTTTGACAAGCTGAAGAGAAATCATTCAGAAGTGAAGCCAGAATTAGCACATCAGAAACGAGACAATAAATACAGGATTGTAGGACTCAGAATCAAAGCCTTGTTTCCAATTACATCAAGGCGGGCGGAAAAAAAGGCCTTCTACAAAAACCGGTTCCTGCCTTCCACTTTATACTAGAGTTCCTACAGTTACTTAACTGAATTAACTTCACCTTAAAGTTGGGAATTCTATTCTTACAGCTTACTAGTTTCCACCTCCTCCGTAGAAATAATTAACTCTAAGAAAGCACAGAAAATCAGTTCTATGCAAGAAACTTTATCACGTTTAAGGGACTTAAGTAAGAAAGACAAAACTAAATCTAGTTCTCCCACTGCCCACAGCCCATCAGCACTGCCATACAGCCGGTGCTGGAACAGTTTGGTGAACACTTTGTAACTGGTGTCCCAACAAATGCATTGTGCAACTCTGCGTCAGCGAGAGGATGTGTTACGGCTGGTGGTTCCATAGCTCTAGGACTGGAGTAGTTTTAAAAGGAAAATGTAAGTGACTTTCAATCCCCTGAAGTCCGTACGTATCAGAACTCAAATTTAGTTGACCGTACCACCTAGAGGAAAATCATCAGACAGCTGCTAGCCTCTTTTCCGCTCTTTACAATTCTGCCTGGGTTTTGGGTAAAAAAGGCAGAAACGAGGCAGAAACTGGGCAGGAGGATTTAAAAGAGTACTATTTGGTCATGTGATCAAGTCTATCAAAATCCGTACACCGATAGCTTGACGGTAATCATAGCTTTACTTTCAGCTACCTTAAATCGTGTAAACACATTTGCCATCATGTAAGCACGTATAGTTGCATAAATAAGATCATCGTAGCAGAAAAATTCTCTCCAACTATTACTTATGCTGTGTTGTTTCTTCAATGTTACATATCGTATGAGCAAAAAAAAGCCAATCAAAGCTTTGTTCAGGCGCACCTTCCCTCCGAAACACTAGCGTCATTCAAACGGGTTTTTCCCTCTCTCTCCCAACACGTAGCTCAAGACTAAACTTTGTGAAAAGGCTGCTTACCTAGCATAGTGTGAGAAACTGGTTGGCTGCTTAATTCCTACCCAAACGTCACTAATTTTAGAAAATACATTACGGATGAAAGTATGCACATTTCCTGCGTTAGCTTGTTTTGTTACTGTTGACAATGGTGTTGGTCTTGCGACTGTAAAGCAAGAGGGAAAAAACATCAGCCTTGTGTAATCAAAGCTGTGGTTAGTTGTCCATTATATTTCACCCCCTAAAAAGTACCTTGACTTAAGACCGATGAAGGCAAACGGTAAGGCTTGGCTCTCTCCACCGCCAGCTTCCTTTGAACTCTAGGCAGGATCTTGCCATATTGGTCTACCGTGGAATTTCTGGCAACCGCTCGCTCTCTCAAGTGAGGATCACAATCGTTCTGATCCATGAAAAGCGTAAAGCAAAAAGTTAACTGATTGCAAGAAGTTCATTGCACAGAACTATCTGTGCTCTTTCTAATTGGTGAATAAATTTCCTCTACAGGTCAAGGAAAATACACCCACTGCACACACCAGCAGCAAGTTCTGCCCATTAGCACGCACCAGCTTCACCTGGTAGTTTTGGCAAAGTGGATGGAAGACTAGAGGAATAACAGAACCCACAACTTCAAGGTAAAACAGCTCTGGCACTCTGCAGAACTTTGTTCTGATGCAGTTGCTGTCACCTGCAATCCTCAAACGGCTGACAAAACAGCAGGCCCTCCCTTGTTTTCGCTCACTATATATGAACCACCAACACTAAACGTCCATGTCTAACTGTATCCTCATTCAGACACCACAAACCCAATTAGGACACATGCAACTAATTGCACAGTCTTTTGCTTACTTCTAGCCGCAGGCTGGGCTGCCTGTCGGTCTGAGGAACACTCTCACTTTTCCTCTGACATTTTAACTTACGGAAGGCTTGTGCATGTCTGTGACATAGGATTAATAGATGGGTCTCTAAAGACAGATCTGTTGGGGCTGTTCCCAGTCAGACTCAGTCGTTTGCATCTAAGAATACTATTCCTTTGGTGAACTAAAGCCAACACCTGCGTTTCAAGGCAACTTGCAAGTAATATGAAAATCAGATTAGCATGTCTTGTAGTCTCTACAGCCCTGTCAGACAAGACGGATGTATTTCCCCCTTGATTCACCTGACTCAAAACGGATGGCTCCACATCAGCTCGTCACGGAGACAGCAAGCCAGCCTTAAGACACCTATTGCAGCTCTCATGAGTGGCTTCTCTTATTATTAAAGGACCCAATTTCCTCAAAAATTTCGAGGTCTGAAACATCAATCGAGAGCTACAGATTAAGACAGCATTATTATTCAGTCACCAAGGTTCTGGATAACCACTAAGAGAAATAATAGAAACGTTCAGGTAAACTGTCAGAAAGCTTGCATCGGAAATATGCTCGCAATCTGAGTAAGCGTTACTACGTAGAGTCTTAAAGACGGCAGACAAACCAACAGTTACAGTTTCCTTAAAGAAATCCTGTACAACAAACTAGCAGCCCTTGCAATGCTTAATTAAGTATTTTCGAGCTTCTCTGTCAATACACAGGCCTTTCTGTTTCCATGAACGCTGACACAAAATACGTTCTATACAAGCTAAAACTAACGCACAACTTGAAATCACACTGTGGAAGATCCTTTCTACGTCTGTTTGTGCACAAACTGATTTATGTTGGAAATATTTAGTCAGCTCAAACTTAATGCAAAGTTCTTTGTCACAATCTGCGCAGTGGCTCAGACATTATACTTTGGCCAAGTAAGTTTGGGAGAGAAAAAATTTCATTTCTTCTCCAACAGTTAAATAATTTTCCACTTTCTCCATTCTGTCCTCCTTTTTCAAGTTAACCAGGGATCAAAACCCTAACTCAAGACTATGCAGGCAGTTCCACTGAAGGGTAGTAAAGAAGTAACAGCTTTCCCCAACCTCCACAACATCTTTGTTCTTGCTCCGGGAGCAGCGTTCTATTCCTTTCTAGACATTCAATCCCTGACCGTGCTTCAACAGAAGGCAACGGAAGTTTTACAGCCCCAAGAGTGCACCTAAAACATTACCCTTTGCATAAAACTGGCAGGACACAATTGCAATTGTGCGCGTGGATGAGCAGCACAAGCATAAAATGGGCTCTGACACTCAAAGCCGTGCAACAAAAAACTTAGACAAGGTACTTGACATTCTCAGTAAAGACACAGTAAAAGATCACCTCCTTCTGGAAGCCGGTGCAAGTCACATGAAAAACTCCGCATTTCAGCAAGCACGTACCATCTGCAAAAGCAATTACAGAATCACAGAATCACAGAATCACTAAGGTTGGGAAGGACCTTCAAGATCATCAAGTCCAACCATCAATCTAGCGCCACCACGTTCCCTAAACTATGTCTTGAACCGCCACATCCACATGTTTTTTGAACACTTCCAGAGATGGCGACTCGACCACCTCCCTGGGCAGCCTGTTCCAATGCTTGACGACCCTCTCGGTGAAGAAATTTTTCCTAATATCCAATCTAAACCTCCCCTGGTGCAACTTGAGGCTATTGCCTCTTGTCCTATCACTGGTTACTTGAGAGAAGAGACCAGCGCCCTCGTCACCACAGCCCCCTTTCAGGTAGTTGTAGAAAGTGATGAGGTCTCCCCTCAGCCTCCTCTTCTCCAGACTGAACAAGCCCAGTTCCCTCGGCCGCTCCTCATAAGACTTGTGCTCCAGACCCCTCACCAGCTTTGTTGCCCTTCTTTGGACATGCTCCAGCACCTCAGCATCCTTCTTGTAGTGAGGGGCCCAAAACTGAACACAGGATTCAATGTGCAGCCTCACCAGTGCCAAGCACAGGGGCACAATCACTTCCCTACTCCTGCTGGCCACACTATTTCTGATACAGGCAAGGACGCTGTTGGCCGTCTTGGCCACATGGGCACACTGCCGGCTCATATTCAGCCGGCTGTCAACCAGCGCCCCCAGGTCCTTTTCCGGTGGGCAGCTCTCCAGCCATTCCTCCCCAAGCCTGTAACGTTGCATGGGGTTGTTGTGGCCAAAGTGCAGGACCCTGCACTGTACCTTATTAAACCTCATACAGTTGACCTCTGCCCATCGATCCAGCCTGCCCAGATCCCTCTGCAGACCCTTCCTACCCTCCAGCAGATCAACACTGCCACCCCACTTGGTGTCATCTGCAAACTTACTGAGCGAGCACTCGATTCCCTCATCCAGATCATCTATAAAGATATTGAACAAGACTGGCCCCAGAACCAAGCCCTGGGGAACACCGCTTGTGACCGGCCGCCAGCCGGATTTAACGCCATTCACCACAACTCTCTGGGCTCGGCCATCCAGCCAGTTCCTCCCCCCGTGAAAAGTAAACCCATCCAAGCCACGAGCCACCAGTTTCTCCAGGAGAATGCTGTGGGAGATGCTGTCAAAGGCTTTACTAAAGTCCAGGTAGACAACATCCACAGCCTTTCCCTCATCTGCTAGGCGGGTCACCTGGTCATGGAAGGAGATCAGGTTGGTCAAGCAGGACCTGCCTTTCATGAACCCCTGCTGGCTGGGCCCGATCCCTTGGTTGTCCTGCACATGCCCTGTGAGCACTCTCAAGACCAACCGCTCCATGATCTTCCCCGGTACAGAGGTCAGGCTGACAGGCCTGTACTTCCCAGGATTCTCCTTCCGGCCTTTCTTGTAGACGGGCATCACATTGGCAAGCCTCCAGTCTTCTGGGACCTCCCCTGTTAACCAGGACTGCTGACAAACGATGGAGAGTGGCTTGGCAAGCTCCTCCACCAGCTCTCTCAGTACTCTCGACTGGATCCCATCAGGCCCCATAGACTTGTGGGTGTCCAGGTGGTTTAACAGGTCCTTAACTGCTTCCTCCTGGATTATGGGTGGGTTATTGTGCTGTCCATCCCCATCTTCCAGCTCAGGGTCTGAATACCCTGCGGATACCTGGTTTGGCTATTAAAGACTGAGGTAAAGAAGCCATTAAGTACCTCAACCTTGCCCTCGTCCTTGGAGACAATGTTCCCCGCCATATCCAGTAGGGGATCGAGATTCTCCTTGCCTCTCTTCTTGTTGTTAATATATTTGTAGAAGCATTTTTTGTTATCCTTTACAACTGTGGCCAGACTGAGCTCTAGCTGGGCTTTTGCCTTTTTAATTTTGTCCCTGCTCGATCCTTGCACTCTTCGTGAGTTGCCCGCCCCTTCTTCCAGAGATGATAAACTCTCCGCTTTTCCCCGAGTCCCAGCAAAATCTCCCTGTTCAGCCAGGCCGGTCACCTTCCCCGCCAGCTCTTCTTACGGCACATGGGGACTGCCTGCTCCTGCGCCTTTAAGATTTCCTTCTTGAAGACTGTCCAGCCTTCCTGGACCCCTTGCCCTTCAGGACTGTCTCCCAAGGGACTCTCTCAACCAGTGACCTGAACAGGCCAAAGTCTGCCCTCCGGAAGTCCATGGTAGCAGTTTTGCTGACCCCTCTCCTTACTTCGCTCACAACTGAGAATTCTATCATGTCGTGATCGCTAAGCCCAAGACGGCCTCCGACCACCACATCTCTCACCAGTTCCTCTCTGTTTGTAAACAGCAGGTCCAGCAAGGCACCTCCCCTGGTGGGCTCACTCACCAGCTGTGTCAGGAAGTTATCCTCCACACACTCCAGGAACCTCCTAGACTGTTTCCTCTCTGCTGTGTTATACTTCCAGCCGATGTCCGGTAGATTGAAGTCCGCCACAAGAACAAGGGCCAGCGAATGGGAGACTTCTGCCAGTCGCTTATAGCATGTCTCATCTGCCTCTTCGTCCTGGTTGGGTGGTCTGTAACAGACTCCCAGCAAGATATCTGCCTCATTGGCCCTCCCCCTCATCCTTACCCATAAGCACTCTACTTGGTCTTCACAATCATTGATTTCTATGCAATCAAAACACTCCCTAACATACAGAGCCACCCCACCACCTCTCCTTCCCTGCCTATCCCTTCGGAAGAGCTTATAGCCATCCATCGCAGCACTCCAGTCATGAGAAGCATCCCACCATGTTTCTGTGATGGCAACTACATCACAGCTGTCCCGCTGCACAATGGCTTCCAGCTCCTCCTGTTTGGTGCCCATGCTACGTGCATTGGTGTAGATGCACCTGAGCTGGGCTATCGATTTCAACTCTGGCACGCCACCCCTAGGCTCAACTCTAGTGAGCCTGGTTTTATCGCCTCCCCCCTTCAAATCTAGTTTAAAGCCCTCTCAATGAGGCCTGCCAGTTCATAAGCAAGAATCCTTTTGCCCCTTGGAGTCAATTGCACTCCATCTGCTGCGAGGAGGCCCAGTGCCGTGTAAACCGCCCCGTGGTCAAAAAACCCAAAATTCTGACGACGGCACCAGCCCCTGAGCCATGTGTTCATCAGGTGTGCTTTCTTGTTCCTTTCAGCGTTCTTCCCTGTCACTGAAGGGATTGATGAAAACACTACCTGTGCTCCCACTCCATCGACCAGTCACCCCAGTGCTCTCAAGTCCTTTTTGACTGCCTTTGGGCTTCTTAGTGCAACCTCATCGTTGCCAACCTGCAGGACCAACAGTGGGTAATAATCAGTGGGCCGAACCAGACCAGGGAGTTTCCTGGTGACGTCTCTCACCCAGGCCCCGGGGAGGCAGCAGGCTTCCCTGTGAGTTGGGTCTGGTCAACATATTGGGCCCTCTGTACCCCTCAGAAGGGAGTCGCCTACGACAATTACCCTCCTTTTTTTCTTAACAGAGGAAGTCTTGATGCGTGGGGCTGGCTGACTCACCCTAGGCACTGCCTTGGCTGGACCTTCGTCAAGGTCCTCATGTTCCTGGCCCTCACATTCCAGATCCCCATACCTGTTGTGTAAGGGCAGCTGGGACAGTGAGGGAGGCCGGCAGGGGTTTCGCCGGCCTCTCCAAGGAGGGACCTGCTTCCATTTCCCCTCATCTCTTAGGTCCCCTTCTTCTGCCCAGCAGCAAGAGGACAGGGGAACCCCTGCTGCTTGTGGAGCCTTCACCAGCTGCCCCTGCTTCAGGGATGGCCAGGTGCAGCTCCACCAATCTCTCTCTCTCTCACACTCCCTAATGCTCCTCAGCGTCTCCACTTCCTCTTTCAGCTCTGCCACCAGGCTGAGCAGGTCACTCACCTGGTCGCACCGCACACAGGTGGTGTCCCCGTTGGTCTCTGGTACAACTGTCACCGAAATCGGGAATAAACCTCGTAACACCAAAGTAGTGTTAAAAGGCAGGCATTCTTTATTCACGGCGCCGGGAACACGGGGGATAGCTCCTCCCAAATCGTGTTCGTCGATCAGTTCAAAAATCAAACATTTATAGGCCTATGATTACAAGATTAATACATATTCATCAAGTTTCCATACAATGATTGGTTAAATATTCCTCGCCCCACATGTAAATGACCACGCATGCTCACTATAATTTCTTGGGATTTTACTTCCTTAATCTTTTGAGTCGGAGGGTTTCTTGAGTGGGTGGTCGCGATCTCCCCCTGCCGGAATTACCTTTCCTACAAAGTTCACTTAAGCTTGGCAACACTAAATAGACCTTCACGGGCTGTCGGTCCAATATGCAATCATTCACCCCACAGTCCTTTGTTTTAAGACAAGACTATAGAATGAATAATTACCCACCCACCGGACCGTAGAACTGACCAAGGTGTTCCTTCTTTCTAGCTACTTGTTATTAAAACAAAACATAATACCATGATCACAATGTTACACTTAACTCCTTGATAGTTAAATCAAGATGGGAAGGGTTAGGTGGGTTCTCGAGCAGCATTGCTGGTGCATAATGTTCTTATAGTTACAACTTGCTACAAATTCACAAACCTATTTTCTAACCCTATTTTATTTTAATTCCCTACCACCTTGGTTACACAACTGACAGGCTCAGGCACTCTTTGCAGCTGGATACTTGGACAGCCGCGTGCCTGAGCAGGAGCTCTGCCCGTGTTGCCACATTCTTTCTGGCCACGGTTTTCAGCCGAGTGGCAACCATGGCTGAGCCTCCTCTGGGAGGACGATGGCCACTTGCCAGAGAACCTCTAGTGCCGAGGGGGAACTGCGCCCCGCCCGCACGCCTTCCCTGCACGCCCTAGCCGCGCGAACTGACACGAAAACTGACGCGCTACGTCCTTCTGACGCGCCACGTCCTTCTGACGCGCCACGTCCTGTTTGCCCGCCCTGTTCGCCGCGCACCGGCTCGCTCGCGCTGCCTGGCGCTGCTCTTGTAGGCGGGGGGGCTTTGGCTGCCGCCGCTCTAGGCCCCGCCCACGCTGAGTCAGAGCTGCCGCGCGTCAGGAGCCCGCGCCGCCGGCCTGGGGAGGGGGGGAGCCGGGGCGCTCGCTCTCTCCTGCGCTGCCGCCTTCGCGGTTTGGCCGCTTCAGGAAGGTTCCCCCGGCGCGATCCTTCGCTCCGTAGCCCGTCGCCAGGTTATGACCAGTTTACATTTTTTAAATACCAGTGTCTGGAAAGACACAACTGAGGACCCATTTTCTTCATCAGATCACTTACAAACCTGTTTTAAAAAACAATTACTGCGTGCAGAAATTTTATCTCTAGTGCTATCGAGGTGCTGTGCTTTGAGCTTCAGTTCAAAGTAATTTCGTTTATGACAGCCACCACCTCACAGGCTACATGACAAGAGCACCAAAACCCAAAACTCAGCAGACTGTCAGAGACGTTTCACAATATTAAATAACTTGTTAGTACAACGTAATCAGAGTTTGGGACAGAGGGGTTGCGTTTTTTTGGTTTGGTTTTTGACTGACAAACAATGAACAGGAGAACCAATTTCACAACCAAAAGCAGTGAAATACCTACAAAAACTATAGTTCCTTGGATGGAAAAACTGCTCAGGTGGTGGATAAGAAGGACGAGCTCCCCGACTTAGACTCCGCTCATGTACCAGAATATCCAAAAGGAGGTTTGGAGAAGTCATGCTTATCACAGTGTCCAGTGACCACAATCCAAAGTAGGGGCAGTCATGAAGGAATTCTTCTGGCCTTAAAGAAAACAAGTGCATAAGCTAAAGGCCGGCATTCAAATGAATTTTTTGGAGGGGTATTGAAAACAATGTAAGAAAAACCTACCTTAGTGAATCTGGCATTTGAGCATGATACCAGCGATTAATGTCAAATACAGCCAAATAAGCAGATGGTTTTCCCTGACCACATGTATTCACTTGCCAAGTGAAGACTGACACACTGGTCTCGGGAGATATTACTGTAAAAGGCAAGACATTGTTTCTTATGTGTGGAAAAGAAGATCTTCTGATATTTTTAAAATACCACTTTCTGTTTTGGCTTCATTCTGTTCTATCTCCCATGAAACACAACACTTACCAAGACTAATCAAAAAAATGTCTGGAATAGCAAACATCTCTGTGATAGGTTTCAGTCATACTGCCCCTTTTTCTTGTTCCAATGGTACCAGCTCTAAGCCAAAGCAAACACACAATTATTAGCTAATTAAGTTTTCCAGACATTAATACATCCAAACCTCAGAAAACATGCCTCCTTCTTAAAAATGGGCAATAAGTTTCCTTAGTCCTCTTTGGATATTTATCGCATTCCAGCAATGCTGCTTTCCTTGCTTGACTCCATTTCCCCTCTCCCACAAGAATGCATCTAAGGTCTCTTCTGGTTCTGCTCTCTAACGATTGACCGGTGGTGTTGAAGCCCGACTGCTTGCTAACCTGTTCTCATCTCAACAGGTTCTGTTTTAGAAACATCCTCCTCTTCTGCCCTGTTTCTACCGCCTGCTTCCTCCAGATCCAGCAATTACCTTGGCAGACAGTAGGCAGGACTGGCATAAGTTTGCCAGCTCAGGCCAAACAAGGGCTATACAGACTGCCCTCTAATGCCTCCAGAGTACTCAAAGTGTAAGAACTGTTTGTACCATAGCCAGCAATGGCCAAGATCCTTTATCAGGTTATTTTTTGTAGACCACAACCTTATGATTATTTTTCATGAAAAGCACCTTTGATTTCTTCTCCAAATCCAAGACAGCTAAAACACTGTTTGAAGACATTTGAAAAATTCAGAATCTTAGGTTATCATAGGATGAAACACACCAGCTTCTTTTCTTAGTTCTGATGAATCTGGTTGCTCCATCTGGACAGGTTTATGTTAGACCATTTGACTGACAATACTTTCAGACCACGCATCCTCCACCACTCCACGATGATGGAGTCTCCGGATAGCGCTTTAGCATCTTCTGGTACCTTTCTCTTTTTTTTAAAAAAAAAAGTTCACAACCAATAACATGCATATGCTTTTTGTCAAAGCAAGACACACACAAAAGAACAAATATGTACCCGTGTTTGTAAGTTTTACAGGCATCACCTTAAGCAAGGCACTACAAGATTAATTCTCATTCTAGCACTATCTTTTAAAGCTGAGGGGAAAAACTAATCACACTTTTGACTGCTTACTGAGTTTCCAGGTCCTTGGAGAATTAAGGTGAAGTGGGTCTTGTAGGTGCTTGCTTACAAGCTGTTGTGAGGCTTCACCACGGTGCCTTCAAGAGGAGGGTGCTTTGCATACCTAAAAGCATAACGCAAGAGCTCTCTTGCAAGAGCTGCTCACCTAGCATAGTGTGAGAAACTGGTTTGCTGCTCATTTCCCATTCCAACTTCTCCAATTTTGGATAATACATTACTGATAAAAGTTGCTCTTGTATGCACATTTCCTGCGTTAGCTTGTTTGGTACTGTTGACAATGGTGTTGGTCTTGCGACTGTAAAGCAAGAGGGAAAAAACATCAGCCTCATGTAATCAAAGCCGTGGTTAGTTGTCCCTTATATTTCACCCTCTAAAAATTATCATGACTTAAGACCGATGAAGGCAAACGATAAGGCTTGGCTCTCTCCACCGCCAGCTTCCTTTGAACTCTAGGCAGGATCTTGCCATATTGGTCTAGCATGGAATTTCTGGCAACCGCTCGCTCTCTCAAGCGTGGATCACGATCGTTCTGATCCATGAAAAGCAAAAAGCAAAAAGTTACCTAATTGCAAGAAGTTCATCGCACAGAACTATCTGTGCTGCTTCTAATTAGTGAATAAATTTCCTCTACAGGTCGAGGAAAATACACCCACTGCACACACCAGCAGCAAGTTCTGCCCATCAGCACATGCCAGCTTCACCTGGTAGTTTTGGCAAAGTGGAAGGAAGACTAGAGGAATAACAGAACCCACAACTTCAAGGTAAAACAGCTCTTGCACTCTGCAGAACCTTGTTCTGATACACTTGCTGTCACCTGCAATCCTCAAACGGCTGACAAAACACCAGGCTCTCCCTTGTTTTCCCTCAATATATATGAACCACCAACAGTAAACGTCCGTGTCTAACTGTATCCTCATTCAGACACCACAAACCCAATTAGGACACATGCAACTAATTCCACATTCTTTTGCTTAATTCGAGCCGCAGGCTGGGCTGCCTGTTGTTCTGAGGAACACTCTCACTTTTCCTCCGACATTTCAACTTACGGAAGGCTAATTCTAATCTTTGCTTGCATGCCTCTGCATTACAGACTCAGTTTATTGATTTCCAATTAACTGGCTTCGGGAACATCCTCTGCTAATACCCATTGCGCATTTTGTGCAGTTGAGTTTGCCATCAGGAGTGCACGAAGGGGACAAAACAAGTACAACTATGCAATGACGTTTGCAGGGAAACAGCAGAATTATGGTCAAGCAGCTTTCTGGACTATGACGACAGGAAGCCGTTCTGACACCCAAAATGCTAAGGTACAATTTCCTAAAATGACAGAAAAGACGTGAAGCATTTAAATTCTAATAGGTTTAAATTTTAGGCTGCTCAAATACCATATTATCATGTAGTGGTAATCCTTTACAAGGATAATGCACAGACAGGCGACACAAAGTAGCAGCTTAATTCAGCTGGCGTTCTGATACTTCTCTCCGGTGAAATGATCCTTCATAAATTTTTACTTTTTTCTTTTAGGTTCTTTGTTTGTTTGCTTGCTTTTAAACACATTCAAAAGTATCCTTTCCTTCTAGGCATATTCGTTACACTCAAAGCAATTTCTACACATTAGAATACATATGGGGTATTCCCACCTTTTTCTGAAAACGGGTTTCAGACAAGGGAAACACACCAAATACTGCTTACGGTGGCCAACAAAACTCCTAACCAAGCTTCCTGACCACAATTCTGAAATTTGTCTTACTAATATGCAAAAGAAATCCCTGCTCAAATGCATCACAGGTCTCTGAACAATAGAAAGGTAGCAAAGGGTATTAAAAACATTCTTGATTTACCAAGTTATTTCCAAACTGGAGCCATGATCAGAATATCTCATTTGAATGTAAGAGTCTACATCAGGCTTGCAAAGGAAACAGTCTACATGCTAGGCCAGCTTGCCAAGAAATTTATTTTAGCTACCACCCTGTGCAGAAGTGTTCTTTGCCCTACCACACTTCCACAAATCTGGTGAAGAATCCAGGAGACAGGAAGATGAGGCCAGCACGAAGACTGCTCTCCCTGTCCTACTACTTGCTCCACTGGGCAATGACTAGCTAGCTGATCCTTCAGCTTAGTTCCTGCCTGGGGGAAGATGGGCTGTGCACCACATAGGCTCCATCTCTCATGAAACTCTTCAGATGAGAGAGAAAGGGAGGTGCACTGCAGATGGGAAGCCTATGACAGAGGGGGGTGAAGTCACTACGGGGGGAGAAAGCAGACAGAAGGTCGTGGGTGTCATAAGACAAAGGTGATTAAGGTGTTGCAGCAACAAGAGGGCCGTCTAAGAGGAGAAAACTGGGCTACTGTAGCACAAGGCAAAGGCTACCGAGGTGAAGATCTGCTTCGAGAGGCTGCAGAAAAGCCTGCTGACGAAGGGGAAATGAGGGCAAGCAGTCATGAAACTGTCACGTAGAGCTGACAACAGGAGTTGTTTACCACAGCCCACTTCCTTGGAAGCAAATGATCCTGTTTAGTGCAGCAAGCTGATGTTTGCAATAGCTCGCATCCGAGTGAGACACCCCGCTCGTCAGCTACTGCACTGGACCTAATGCTTGAGAAAGTGATGGGGATCAAGGTCGTTCTGAGGGAAAGACGCTTTCTGCTGCGCATGACCAGCATGGACTGCACACTTCCTTGTGCCTATCTGTGGCACAGGATTACAAGACGGGTCTCTAAAGACAGATCTGCTGGGGCTGTTGCCAGTCAGACTCAAGATGGACGTATTTCCCCCTTGATTCCCTGATGTGCACTCACCTGACTCAAACTGGATGGCTCAACATCAACTAGTCTCGGAGACAGCAAGCCAGCTACAAGACACCTATTGTAGCTCTCATGAATGGCTTCTCTTATTGAAGGACCCTGTATCTTTAAAAACTTCAAGGTCTGAAACATCAATCGAGCATTACAGATTAAGACAGCATTATTATTCAGTCACCGAGGTTCTGGGTTAACCACTAAGAGCAATAATAGAAATGTTCAGGTAAACTGTCAGAAAGCTTGCATCAGTAATAAGCTTTAGGTTTGCAATCTGAGTAAGTGGTACTACGTAGAGTCTTAAAGTTGGAAGACAAACCGTTACAGATTCTTTAAAAAAATCCTGTACGACAAACTATCAGCCCTTGCGATGCTTAGTTAAGCATTGTTTAGCTTCTCTGTCAATATACAGGCCTTCCTGTTTCCATGAACGCTGACACAAAATACGTCCTATGTAAGCTAAAACTAACACACAACTTCAAATCACACTTTGGAAGATCCTTTCTATGCTTGTTTGTGCAGAAGCTGATGCATGTTGGAAATATTTAGTGAGCTCAAACTTAATGCAAAGTTCTTTGTCACAATCTGTGCAGTGGCTCCGAACTTATACTTCGGCCAAGTTTGGGAGAAAAAACCATTTCATTTCTTCTCCAACAGTTAAATAATTTTCCACTTTCTCCATTCTGTCCACCTTTTTCAAGTTAACCGGGGATCAAAACCCTAACTCAGGACTATGCAGGCAGTTCCACTGAGGGGTAGTAAAGAAGTAAGAGCTTTCCCTGACTTCCACAACATCTTTGTTCTTGCTCCGGGAGCAGCATTCTGTAGATAGCTAGGGTCTGGCGGCCGGAAGATATCGCGCTGTACGGAAAGTTAGGGCCCCTCTCCTGAAAGCCAATAGCGTTTAGTTTATGATGCAAGCAGACGGAAGTGAGGTTATAAACCTAAGCTGTATAACGCCGTGTCACATACCAATAAACGCCATTTGCCGTCCACCACATTGGTGTCAGCGAGCTGATGGCCCGAGCGGCCTGGGGTTGGTTGCCGTGCCGTTCCTGAACCAGGTCGCCACGCCTGCGAAGGCAACAAGTGGTGCCGAAACCCGGGAATTGTCGCCTGGACGGGTGAACGGCGGCTGGAGCGGCAGGACCAGCCCGGCGCGGAGGACGCTCCCGGACCAACAAGGAGGATGGAAGCCCTTGTGAAGGTCGTATCACAATTACATAAGCAGTGGGGTATTGATTGTAAACCCAAAGATTTTACACTCGCAGTTGCGAGACTTTTGCAAATTGGGGTCATTGCCCAGCCGGTGGATATTCTCCACCCCGAAGTGTGGGATAAATGCACTAAAGCGTTAGCCGAAGAGACGATGTCCTCGGGTCGTGGGAAAAACCTTAAGCCGTGGGGGAAAGTCGTACAAGCCCTGCAGAAGGCCATACAAGAACAGGACACCTGGAGGGCGGCAAAGAACTGTTTGTTGGTCACCCCAAAATTGGGAGTCGGGGCAGCCACGTAGACTTTGCACCCCCCAGACGATGACGATTCTACTGAGCCTAAAGATCTGCAAAAGGGCGACACGTCCCCTCAATTCCCGAACCCCGATCCGCTTACGGACGGACAGAAACGAGCTAAATTCTTCTGGGGTAAGCTAGCCGAGGAGGCCAGGTGCGCCGCCGAGAAATCAGAGTCTGAGGAAGTCTGGGCTACACCACCGCCCGATACGCCCCAAGATGGCGCCGAGCAAGAAGGCAAAGGGCGAGGCGAGGATGCCCTTAGCGGGAACAGGGAGGAAGCGTTAGCGTTAACAAGCGCACACAAACGTGAAGGGGAGGAGAACGTGAAAAAGAAAGGTGATGAGAGTTACCGGGAAGGGGAGGTGAACGAGAAAAAGAGAGGTGATGAGGGTGACCGGGAAGGTGAGGAGAGCGCGAGCGAAGGGCGGAAAGCCAATCAGAGCGGCCATCCGAAAAAATGCGCTGATAAGACAAACACCCCGCCGAGCAGAGGGCGGGACGAGCCGAGAGGGCGGGAACGGCCCGCCCGCAAGGGAAGCGGGCGGGACGAGCCGAGAGGGCGGGAACGGCCCGCCCGCAAGGGAAGCGGGCGGGGCCGGAGCCCAACAAAAAGGTCCTGCAAACCGGAAGTAACCAGTCAGTCGAGTTCCGACTCTGGATCAGACGCTAGCTGGGACGAGTGGCTCACAACCGATTCAAACTCAGAGAAGGAGGAAACAGAGATAAATAAAGTCAAGAGCCCAAATATTCCCATCCAAATTAAAGAGGAACCGCGAAGGGGAGAAATCCCTCTCACGGACTGGAGGAAAATAAAGATTGCGTGTGCCGACTGGGCCCCATCGGCTGCGCTAGCGTTCCCGGTCCGGGTGACAGATGGGGGACAGAGGGTCCACTCACCAATAAACCCCAAAGATATACAAGCGATTGTTAAGGCAATTGCGGATAAAGGGCTTAACTCTGCCATGGTCTCCACCCTCATAGGTGGTGTCTTTGGGGGAGACGATATGCTCCCGTTCGATATAAAACAAACTTGTAGAATGATCTTCGACGGGGCAGGGGTGATTGTTTTTAAACAAGAATGGGAGGACAACTGTGCGAAACAACTAGCCCGAATAACCGGGGCGGATCACCCGCTACATGGCTCCAGCCTGCAGCGGCTGATGGGCACAGATCCAACAATGATTACCGCCCAGGCGCAGGCCGAGGGCCTGCGGGCTCATGAAGTAATGACAACTACTCGTGCAGCCAGAGAAGCTATTCGCACAGCCTCTAGAGTTATTGTCAAGCCATCGCCATGGTCCACAATAAAACAAAATGAAAATGAGAGCTTTACGCAATTCGTGGATCGCCTCCAGGCAGCGGTCGACTCCTCGACCCTGCCCGCGGATGCGAAGGGCCCGGTTGTTGCAGATTGCTTACGTCAGCAGTGCAATTCGACAACCAAGGAAATCCTACGGTCACTGCCAGTGGGGTCAAGCATTGCGGACATGATTAAGCATGTCACGAAGGAAGAGCATCGAGCCCTGATCCAGGTGGCTGTTCGTACCGCAATAGCTAATGTGATGACATGTTTTAAATGTGGCCAGGCGGGTCGGGGGTTGCACCAACAGCGCTTCCCCCGTGCCAGAACCGACCCAGAGGACCGTGTTGGGCCTGCGGAAAGAAAGGACATTTTGCTAAAGAATGTAGATCTAAAACTCAGGGAAACGGGAAGGGGAGAGGACGCCTGGGCTGCGCACAGCCCTCTCCCACTTGGGACACCAGGCGGCCCAACTACGCCAACCCCAAGCGGGGCAAAGCGCTCCCGAACCCGCTGCCCCCTTGAGAAGCGACCAACTTTACGGTTCAACCGACGATCTAGCCGAACCTGTCCCTACCTCAGGGACAGCAAGGACCACCCTCTGGGGGCGAGACCCCAGGGTGGCCCTGGCAGTAAAGTGTGATAACCCGCCAGTGGTGTGGGGGACCTGTTCCCTCTATAATACCTTAAATGACACCACCATTAGTGTCCCCTTTTTAATCGATACTGGAGCAGATGTTACAGTTATCCCTGAGACGAACTGGCCCCCACATTGGAAATTGGAAGACGCCTCCATGGTGGGCAGAGTCGGGGGATTAACCTGAGCTCGAAAGAGTGTTCAATTAGTAGCAATTATGCTCCACACTGAAAAAGGGCCGGAGAAAACCATTGCCCTCTTCCCATATGTCATGTCAGGAGTCCCACCCCTGTTGGGAAGGGACGCCCTAATCCTATTAAAAGCCAGGGTGACAAATTTACCGTAAGGGCCACTGCCGCATACCCACTCCCACCAATTAGACTGACGTGGAAATCGTCCGACCCAGTGTGGGTCGAGCAGTGGCCCCTGTCAAAGCCTCGAATGGACGCTCCTCTTGAGCTAGTTGACCGCGAACTACAACGAGGTCATATAGAGCCTTCTACTAGCCCATGGAACACCCCAGTTTTTGTAATACCCAAACGAACGGGCGAGGGGTTTCGCCTCCTCCATGACCTGCGTGAAGTAAATAAAAGAATCCAACCAATAGGCCCCGTCCAAACACTGTTACCCATGAACTCTATGATACCAAAAGGACAACCTTGTGCCGTCCTTGATATTAAAGACTGTTTCTTTTCGATACCCCTACATGAAGAAGACAAAGAGCGGTTTGCTTTTTCTGTCGTGTTCCCAAACAGCCACCGCCCCAACCTACGCTTCCAGTGGAAAGTGCTGCCTCAGGGAATGATCAACTCGCCTACCATCTGCCAAATTACAGTGGATCGGGCGCTGGCACCGATTCGGCGTAGTGACCCGACCGCGACTATCATCCAATATATGGATGATATCTTGATCGCCGCACCGTCAGGAAGTCAGGTGGACCAGCTAGTATCAACAGTTTCGGAAACTTTAAAAACAAATGGGTTCGAGATCGCGAGCGCGAAAGTTAAAAGAGGACCATGTGTGAGCTTTTTGGGAGTGGAGATCACAAGTTCCTACATAACCCCACCCCAAATAAAGATCCGTCGGAACATCAAAACGCTCCATGATATGCAGCAGTTAGTGGGGTCCTTACAATGGCTCCGCAACATTGTCCTGATCCCTCCCAAGATCATGGCCCCCCTGTATGACCTTCTGAAGGGGAAGAACCCATGGGAACAAAAAACTCTGACGATGGAAGCAATAGACTCTCTTGACTTTATCGAGCAACAGGTATCGTCAAGCACGCTCACCAGGTGGGACCCAGATATACCACTCGATCTGTATGTACATTTCACGGAGGGAGGGGGAGTAGGGGCACTAGCCCAGGGACCTCCTGAAAAAGCTCAACCAATACAATGGATAGTCCTGGGAAAACTGTCACGTGCATTCTCTCCGGGAGTCGAGTGCCTCGGCAGCCTCATTATGAAAGGCAGAAAACTCGCCCTAAGACACCTAGGCATCGAACCCGCCAGGATATACCTACCCTTCCACAAACAGCTCCCAACGCTATCAGTGGCGATGTCAGAGTATCTAGCTATAGCTCTCGTCGGATTTGGCGGAGCAGTCCGGTATGCTACAAAACCCCCCTGGGCTCAAATGCTGGCAATTGTCAACATCGACCTCCCAAGGAAGATCATGGATCGGCCCCAACAGGGACCAACGGTCTTCACAGACGCATCCTCAGCGACCTCAACCGCAGCGGCAGTATAGCAATCGGGAGGAGAATGGCACTGCATTAAAACGACCGATCGTGCGCTTTCAGTCCAGCAGCTAGAAGCGATGGCTGTAGTACTAGCGTGTGGACTGTTCCCAATGGAACACCTCAACATAGTGACCGATTCGATGTTCGTGGCTAAGCTTTGCCTAGCCATGTCGGGACCCGGCATGTCAACATCCACAACAGCTATCATGCTGGAAGAAGCACTTTTTTCCAGAAAGGGCACCATATCGGTCATCCACGTCAACAGCCATGACCCAATCAAAGGGTTTTTCCAAACCGGCAACGACAAAGCAGATGCTGCTGCAAAAGGGGTGTGGACGCTAAGAGAAGCCCGCCAGCTACACGAGTCTCTCCACATCGGAGCTAAAGCGCTAGCAAAGAAATGCGGGATCTCGGTCACTGATGCGAAACACATAGTAGCCACATGTCCCCATTGCCAGAAAGCACCACTGTGGTCCAGTGGAGTCAACCCCAGAGGCCTTAAGGCCTCCGAAGTGTGGCAGACGGATTTTACGCTCGGTCAGTTGCTGAAACCTCGAGCGTGGCTAGCAGTAACCGTAGATACATATAGCGGAATGATCGTAGCCACACAACACCTCAAAACCGACTCCAAAGCGACCATCCAACATTGGTTGACAGTCATGGCGTGGCTTGGCATCCCTAATCAGATCAAAACAGACAACGGCCCGAACTTCGCCTCCAAATCAGTCCAGGCATGATACCAAATGGGGTGTCACCTTAACACACGGTATTCCATATAACAGCACAGGTCAAGCTATAGTCGAACGAGTAAATCAAACTCTGAAATCTAAATTAGAGGTGTTGGCAAAAACAGAAGGTTTTGCCAATGCCGTTCCCCCGGGAGACCAAGCACGCCTGCTAGCGACCGCCCTTTTAGCGCTAAATCAATTCCCCAGGGGAGGAGAGGTGAATAGCCCCACCCAAAAACATTGGGCCGCTCAAGCGCTAGAAGAAGGCCCATTAGTTATAATCAAAAATGAGCTGGGAGAATGGGAACAAGGGTGGAGGCTAGTCCTTACAGGGCGAGGGTATGCCGCAGTTAAAAAAGATGGAAAAGTTAAGTGGTGTCCGCTTAAGTCTATTAAACCAGACCTTCAGAATAAAGCTAATGAAAACTGTGAGTTTTTGTCCACAGGATCGGATTATCGGACGTCCTTGTAACCCGTACACCCCGGTGGCGAGAGAGGACGACAAGCCGACAAGCATCCTGTCCGCACCTGGGAGCTCCACACTGGTGGAATCCAAACAGCAGCGACCTAACCTCCAAAGGGGGAGGCTACGATGTCTTTGTGTGATCTTGATTTTAGGGCTCGTCACTATAGGGCAAGCAGTATCAGAACACCATCCCCATCGGCCATTTAAATGGTCCCTCCTTCGATTCTATGATCAGCAAGTTATCGCAACCCGCTGCTTTAAGAATGTTCTTGTTCAAAATTTCCTTTAACTATCCCCAGTTATACCCCATTGCTCCCAGCTACCCCCCAGTCACCTCTTGATGTGCCTTGTGTTTTCTATTCAAGTTCGTAATATATATATATTTTTTAACATTATTATAACGCACTGACTAAGAGTAGGATGCATTTAGTATGTTTCCTATCCAAGGTTACGAGATATATATTCTTTCAGATTGCTATATTTTAACCAATTTAATTTATTAATTAAATAGCAATTTAATTACTGTTAATATTAATTAATATAATTAATAATAATTTATTTATTATTATAAATTAATAAATTAATTTAAATAATTTAATTACGCATAGGGAGGGGGGAAATGTAGATAGCTAGGGTCTGGTGGTCGGAAGATATCGCGCTGTACGGAAAGTTAGGGCCCCTCTCCTGAAAGCCAATAGCATTTAATTTATGATGCAAGCAGATGGAAGTGAGGTTATAAACCTAAGCTATATAACGCCGTGTCACAAACTAATAAAGGCCATTTGCCGTCTACCACATTGGTGTCAGTGAGCTGATGGCCCGAGCGGCCTGGGGTTGGTCGCCGTGCCGTTCCTGAACCAGGTCGCCACGCCTGCGAAGGCAACAGCGTTCTATTCCTTTCTAGACATTCAATCCCTGACCGTGCTTCAACAAGAGACAATGGAAGTTTTACAGCCCCAAGAGTGCACCTAAACCGTTACCCTTTGCATAAAACTGGCAGGACACAACTGCAATTATGCGCGTGGGTGGGCAGGACGAGCATAAAATGGTCGCTGACACTCAAAGCCGCGCAATAGAAAACTTAGACAAGGTACGTCTCTTGACATTCTCGGTAAAGACACAGTAAAAGATCACCTCCTTCTGGAAGCCGGTGCAAGTCACATGAACAACTCCGCAGGTCAGCAAGCACGTAACATCTGCAAAAACAAGGAACGTTTGACAACCTCCCATACTCTCACAGCCAGGTTATGACCAGATTACAAGTTTTAAACAG
Source organism: Phaethon aethereus (assembly GCF_964289735.1). Lineage (NCBI taxonomy): Eukaryota > Metazoa > Chordata > Aves > Phaethontiformes > Phaethontidae > Phaethon > Phaethon aethereus. The sequence goes on along the minus strand of NC_138576.1, from coordinate 91,055,739 downwards.
CAGTGTCTGGAAAGACATAACTGAGGACCCATTTTCTTCATCAGATCACTTACAAACCTGTTTTAAAAAACAATTACTGCGTGCAGAAATTTTATCTCTAGTGCTATTGAGGCGCTGTGCTTTGAGCTTCAGTTCAAAGTCATTTCGTTTTATGACCGCCACCACTTCACAGGCTACATGACAAGAGCACCAAAACCCAAAACTCAGCAGACTGTCAGAGACGTTTCACAATATTAAATACCTTGTTAGTACAACGTAATCAGAGTTGGGTTTGGGGGAGGTTGTGTTGTTTTGGTTTGGTTTTTGACTGACAAACAATGAACAGGAGAACCAATTTCACAACCAAAAGCAGTGAAATACCTACCAAAATTATAGTTCCTTGGATGAAAAAACTGCTCAGGTGGTGGATAAGAAGGACGAGCTCCCCGACTTAGACTCCGCTCATGTACCAGAATATCCAAAAGGAGGTTTGGAGAAGTCATGCTTATCACAGTGTCCAGTGACCACAATCCAAAGTAGGGGCAGTCATGAAGGAATTCTTCTGGCCTTAAAGAAAACAAGTGCATAAGCTAAAGGCCAGCATTCAAATGAATTTTTTGGAGGGGTATTGAAAAAAATGTAAGAAAAACCTACCTTAGTGAATCTGGCATTTGAGCATGATACCAGCGATTAATGTCAAATACAGCCAAATAAGCAGATGGTTTTCCCTGACCACATGTATTCACTTGCCAAGTGAAGACTGACACACTGGTCTCGGGAGATATTACTGTAAAAGGCGAGACATTGTTTCTTATGTGTAGAAAAGATGATCTCTCTGATATTTTTAAAACACCACTTTCTGTTTTGGCTTCATTCTGTTCTATCCCTCATGAAACACAACACTTACTAAGAATAATCAAAAAAATGTCTGGAATAGCAAACATCTCTGTGACAGGTTTCAGTCATACTGCCCCTTTTTCTTGTTCAAATGGTATCAGTTCTAAGCCAAAGCAAACACACAATTATTAGCTAATTAAGTTTTCCAGACATTAACAGTTGATCAAGACGTTTAGCTAGACAAATAGTTTAGGGAAAAAAATATGCTAGGAACACGTACTTTGCTACTTTCAGAAAGCATACAGCTATTTATTGTGTACGCTCGTATCAATCAGCTGGCATTATTAATTTCCAGATTTGAGTCAACTGCAAGTTTTAAGAATAGCCCCTTTCCAGCATACATTGAATTAAAGAAAACTGAACACAGTATTCGAGGTGCAGCCTCACCACTGCCGAGTACAAGGGAGCGATCTCTTCCCTGCTCCTGCTGGCCACACTATTTCTGAGACGGGCCAGGATGCTGCTGGCCACCTTGGCCACCTGGGCACACTGCCGGCTCATGTTCAGCTGGCTGTCGAACAACACCCCCAGGTCCTTTTCCACCAGGCAGCTTTGCAGCCGCTCTTCCCCAAGCCTGTAGCGTTGCATGGGGGTGTTGTGACCAAAGTGCCCTGGCACTTGGCCTTGTTGAACAATTGACCTCGGCCTATTGGTCCAGCCTGTCCAGATCCCTCTGTACAGCCTTCCTACCCTCAAGCAGATCAACACTCCTGCCCAGCTTGGTGTCTTCTGCAAACTTACTGAGGGTGTGCTCGATCCCCTTCTCCAGGTCAACAATAAAGATATGAAACAAGACGGGCCCCAAAACCGAGCCCTGGGGAGAAAAACGAGGGGAAAAACTAATCACACTTTTGACTGCTTACTGAGTTTCCAGGTCCTTGGAGAATTAAGGTGAAGTGGGTCTTGTAAGTGCTTGCTTACAAGCTGTTGTGAGGCTTGTTCTCAGCACTGTTCACTGGTTTCACTACTGCGCCTTCAAGAGGAGGGAGCTTTGCATAACTGAAAGCATAACCCAAGAGCTCTCTTTCGTTAGGCTTGCTTTTTCGAGTTGGATGCACTACTAAAATATCCTAGCGTTCACTGTGCCTGTAGCATGGAGCAAGTAAATTAATCTGGCCATGCTGCATTATTAGTAAGAACTTCGTATTGGAGGAAGAGCCTCTTGTTACAGTTGAGCAGCTCTTTATAGCAGCCAAGAAAAACAAAAACCAGGTATAAAAAAGGTATCGTAAAAATGCCCCTGTTTGGCCCTGATTTTGATCGGTAGTTGCATGAGGAGCCGAACCAGGGAATCCAACTGACAGAACAAAAGGAGGAGTAGAAGGGGGCAACGTTCAGATGGACCAACTTCGTTTGACAGCTGTACAAATGCTACCCCTGATGCAAGGCAAGAAACAAAACTGCGCACTTCAGGGCTGGAGAACAGACAACAGTACAGCTCTCTTCTACTGTTACCATAGCTGAAGGAAACGCAGCCTTGCGAAAAGAGAGATTGAAAGTAAATGCAGCTCATGACCCTTTTGAAGAGGGTTAACTCACAAAGTTTAACAAACCCAAACAACTGGCTCAATCTATAGTCCTTACCTTCCTGCCAGACCAGCCTTTCAAAAGGCCTAGCGGGGAGCTGAACTCGCAGGTTGGAACAATCACAGCTCCTAACACCTCTCGGGTAAAAACCGCCAAGCTCGTTGGCATTTCTTATGAACACGTTCCTGCAGGCACGTGACATTACAGAAGGTCTAACATAACGCTTTTTGAGCAAATTCAGGTCTGCCATCCCGATGTGCAGTTCCAATTCTCAATATAGGGAGTTTTGGCAAACTTGAAAAAAAATCTAAATCAAATCAGAGTCTGTAAAGCCTTTAAGCGTAAAAGTCACTAACTACAGCCCAGCTTACCCCAACAGTCCATCTTGCCTTCGAGTTCTCTTCCCTGAAAGACACTCTATGTTTCTTTGCTCGCGGAGATGCAGAGGGAGTTGCCAGGGGTGTGGTACGAAGGCTGGATCTGAGAATAGACCGAGGAGTAAACCCAGGAAAACCAGAAGCAGATGTGGCCAAGACTTTCGCTCTCTATGAAAAGAAATAAAAACATCTACTTGAAAACCAGGCAAACCTTCAAAAGAATAGACTCCACTCGACAGAAGCATTAGGGTAAAAAATTGCAAACTGCGATTGTACCAGCAGAGAGGACAAAGTTTAGCCTCTGCGCTGGTCTTTTTCCAAAGGTAGGAAAACATTAATGATTAAAGAAACGTGCTGTTCATGTTTCTTTTGGCTTTTTTTTTAATGTCAACATAAAATGTTATCTTTCAAACTAATTATATGGAAAAAAAAAAGATGTGGCACCTTGTTGTCTGCAGCGCACTAGACTTAATTAAGTGACACTGCTGTAAAAATACCTAGACCTCTTCATCAAGAAGCGTTGAGGTCTTCTTAGCTCACCTTAAAAAAGACTTGACAGTACTGAAAGGGTTTCCCTCTTCAAGACTGCTCCCAACGTACTGCTTCCAAAAGGACTGTATCTATGATAACCAGAAGCGTACTGAAAATACTCCACAAGTTGAATCCAACAGTGTTGGTGTCAAATCCCTTTGCTGGTTTCATTTTACAGAGTTTACAGGCTTTTGGTTTGGCTGTTTTTCACAGGTTCTTTAAAATACTGACCTTAACCACAGGAGGAGTCTCCAGTAACTTCTGCTCTGATGCTCCTGAAAAATCCTTCTGTGAGATGGAACTGTGGATATTTGATTTCAGTGGGCTGGAGGCCATGAATGAAGCAGGGGCTCTGCATGGTGACTGAGCGCTACCACCCTGTGCTGCAGAGCATGAAGGAACAGGACGAACCACCAAATCCAGCGGTCTGTTAAGATCCACAATTTAAAAGAGGAAAATAATTAAAAAAATGCAAAAAATCATGCTGCGTTCAAGAAATTGGAGATGAAACATAGCAAAAACATACAACAAACAAGAAGTACGGGTGAGCCCTCACACTTCGGGTGATGCATGAGGCCCATGAACAAGTTACAGCCATTTTCTCTTTCTTTGATGATTCCTTTGCATTTCAGACTTCATTTCCCAAGTCACTGCCTCTGAGGCAAGAGTAGTCCAATTTTAAGCTGCACAAGTGATGTGCTTCTCATGCCAGAAGAAAAATTGTCTACATTTCAATGCTGGGACCACTTCAGATTCTCCACTTAGTTGTGTCCCTGAGTTGGCCTTTTCTTTAACAGATATAAAACTAAATGCAAACAGAATGCTTTGCAAACACTGAGAGTAAAGACACACTCTCTCACACACACACACACACACATACATATATATGAGAAACCACACCTTTTTGAAATAGTCGTTCTATTTCAAAATGTAGATCTACTATACCTGGAACAGTTTTGTGAACGTTTTGTAAATAGTGTCCCAAGAAATGCATCGCGCAACTCTGCGTCAGCGAGAGGATGTGTTACGGCTGGTGGTTCTGTAGCAGTAGGACTAGATTTAAAAGGAAAATGTAGCTGACTTTCAATCCCCTGAAGCCCGTACGTATCAGAACTGAAATTTAGTTGACCGTACCACCTGGAGGAAAATCATCAGACAGCTGCTAGCCTCTTTTCCGCTCTTTACAATTCTGCCTGGGTTTTGGGTAAAAAAGGCAGAAACGAGGCAGAAACTGGGCAGGAGGAGGTAAAAGAGTACTATTTGGTCACATGATCAAGTCTATCAAAATCCGTACACCAATAGCTTGGACGGTAATCATAGCTTTACTTTCAGGTATCTTAAATTCTGTAAACACATTTGCCATCATAAATATGCAAATATATGTGTTTACAAGATCATTGTAGCAGAAAAACTCTCTCCAACTATTACTTATGCTGTATTGTTTCTTCGCTGTTATATATCGTATGAGCAAAAAAAAGCCAATCAAAGCTTTGTGCAGGCGCACCTTCCCTCCGAAACACTAGCGTCATTCAGATGGATTTTTCTCTCTCTCTCCCAACACGTACCTCAAGACTAAACACTGAGAAAAGGCTGCTCACCTAGCATAGTGCGAGAAACTGGTTTGCTGCTCATTTCCCATTCCAACTTCTCCAATTTTGGATAATACATTACTGATAAAAGTTGCTCTTGTATGCACATTTCCTGCGTTAGCTTGTTTGGTACTGTTGACAATGGTGTTGGTCTTGCGACTGTAAAGCAAGAGGGAAAAAACATCAGCATTGTGTAATCAAAGCCATGGTTAGTTGTCCGCTATATTTCACTCCCTAAAAAGTACCTTGACTTAAGACCGATGAAGGCAAACGGTAAGGCTTGGCTCTCTCCACAGCCAGCTTCCTTTGAACTCTAGGCAGGATCTTGCCATGTTGGTCTAGCACGGAATTTCTGGCAACTGCTCCCTCTCTCAAGTGAGGATCACGATCGTTCTGATCCATGAAAAGCGAAAAGCAAAATGTTAACTGATTGCAAGAAGTTCATCGCACAGAACTATCTGTGCTCTTTCTAATTAGTGAATAAATTTCCTCTACAGGTCGAGGAAAATACACCCACTGCACACACCAGCAGCAAGTTCTGCCCATCAGCACACGCCGGCTTCACCTGGTAGTTTTGGCAAAGTGGAAGGAAGACTAGAGGAATAACAGAACCCACAACTTCAAGGTAAAACAGCTCTGGCACTCTGCAGAACCTTGTTCTGATACACTTGCTGTCACCTGCAATCCTCAAACGGCTGACAAAACACCAGGCTCTCCCTTGTTTTCCCTCAATATATATGAACCACCAACAGTAAACGTCCGTGTCTAACTGTATCCTCATTCAGACACCACAAACCCAATTAGGACACATGCAACTAATTCCACATTCTTTGCTTAATTCGAGCCGCAGGCTGGGCTGCCTGTTGGTCTGAGGAACACTCTCACTTTTCCTCTGACATTTCAACTTACGGAAGGCTAATTCTAATCTTTACTTGCATGCCTCTGCATTACAGACTCAGTTTACTGAGTTCCAACTAACTGGCTTCAGGAACATCCTCTGCTAATACCCATTGCGCATTTTGTGCAGTTGAGTTTGCCGTCAGGAATGCACGAAGGGGACAGAACAAGTACAACTACGCAATGACGTTTGCAGGGAAACAGCGGAACTAAGGTCAAGCAGCTTTCTGGACTATGACGACAGGAAGCCGTTCTGACACCCAAAACGCTAAGTTACAATTTCCTAAAATGACAGAAAAGACGTGAAGCATTTAAATTCTAATAGGTTTAAATTTTAGGCTGTTCAAATACCATATTATCATGTAGTGGTAATCCTTTACAAGGATAATGCACAGACGCTACACGAAGTAGCAGCTTAATTCAGCTGGTGTTCTGATACTTCTCTCCGGTGAAATGATCCTTCATAAATTTTTACTTTTTCCTTTTAGGTTCTTTGTTTGTTTGCTTGCTTTTAAACACATTCAAAAGTATCCTTTCCTTCTAGGCATATTCGTTACACTCAAAGCAATTTCTACACATTAGAATACATATGGGGTATTCCCACCTTTTTCTGAAAACGGGTTTCAGACAAGGGAAACACACCAAATACTGCTTACGGTGGCCAACAAAACTCCTAACCAAGCTTCCTGACCACAATTCTGAAATTTGTCTTACTAACATGCAAAAGAAATCCCTGCTCAAATGCATCACAGGTCTCTGAACAATAGAAAGGTAGCAAAGGGTATTAAAAACGTTCTTGATTTACCAAGTTATTTCCAAACTGGAGCCATGATCAGAACATCTCAATTTGAATGTAAGAGTCTACATCAGGCTTGCAAAGGAAACAGTCTACATGCTAGGCCAGCTTGCCAAGAAATTTATTTTAGCTACCACCCTGTGCAGAAGTGTTCTCTGCCCTACCACGCTTCCACAAATCTGGTGAAGAATCCAGGAGACAGGAAGATGAGGCCAGCAGGAAGACTGCTCTCCCTGTCCTACTACTTGCTCCACTGGGCAATGACTAGCTAGCTGATCCTTCAGCTTAGTTCCTGCCTGGGGGAAGATGGGCTGTGCACCACATAGGCTCCATCTCTCATGAAACTCTTCAGATGAGAGAGAAAGGGAGGTGCACTGCAGATGGGAAGCCTATGACAGAGGGGGGTGAAGTCACTACGGGGGGAGAAAGCAGACAGAAGGTCGTGGGTGTCATAAGACAAAGGTGATTAAGGTGTTGCAGCAACAAGAGGGCCGTCTAAGAGGAGAAAACTGGGCTACTGTAGCTTCCTTGGAAGCAAATGATCCTGTTTAGTGCAGCAAGCTGATGTTTGCAATAGCTCGCATCCGAGTGAGACACCCCCCTCGTCAGCTACTGCACTGGACCTAACGCTTGAGAAAGTGATGGGGATCAAGGTCGTTCTGAGGGAAAGACGCTTTCTGCTGCGCATGACCAGCATGGACTGCACACTTCCCTGTGCCTATCTGTGGCGCAGGATTAATAGACAGGTCTCTAAAGACAGATCTGCTGGGGCTGTTGCCAGTCAGACTCAAGATGGACGTATTTCCCCCTTGATTCCCTGATGTGCACTCACCTGACTCAAACTGGATGGCTCAACATCAACTAGTCTCGGAGACAGCAAGCCAGCTACAAGACACCTATTGTAGCTCTCATGAATGGCTTCTCTTATTGAAGGACACTGTTTCTTTAAAAATTTCAAGGTCTGAAACATCAATCGAGCATTACAGATTAAGACAGCATTATTATTCAGTCACCGAGGTTCTGGGTAACACTAAGAGAAATAATGTTCAGGTAAACTGTCAGAAAGCTTGCATCAGTAATAAGCTTTAGGTTTGCAATCTGAGTAAGTGGTACTACGTAGAGTCTTAAAGTTGGAAGACAAACCGTTACAGATTCTTTAAAAAAATCCTGTACGACAAACTATCAGCCCTTGCGATGCTTAGTTAAGTATTGTTTAGCTTCTCCGTCAAGATACAGGCCTTCCTGTTTCCATGAACACTGACACAAAATACGTTCTATGTAAGCTAAAACTAACACACAACTTCAAATCACACTTTGGAAGATCCTTTCTATGCTTGTTTGTGCAGAAGCTGATGCATGTTGGAAATATTTAGTGAGCTCAAACTTAATGCAAAGTTCTTTGTCACAATCTGTGCAGTGGCTTGGAACTTCGGCCAAGTTTGGGAGAAAAAACCATTTCATTTCTTCTCCAACAGTTAAATAATTTTCCACTTTCTCCATTCTGTTCTCCTTTTTCAAGTTAACCAGGGATCAAAATCCTAACTCAGGACTATGCAGGCAGTTCCAGTGAGGGTTAGTAAAGAAGTAAGAGCTTTCCCCGACTTCCACAACATCTTTGTTCTTGCTCCTGGAGCAGCATTCTACTCCTTTCTAGACATTCAATCCCTGACCGTGCTTCAACAGGAGACAACAGTAGTTTTACAGCCCCAAGAGTGCACCTAAACCGTTACCCTTTGCATAAAACTGGCAGGACACAACTGCAATTATGCGCGTGGGTGGGCAGGACGAGCATAAAATGGTCTCTGACACTCAAAGCTGCGCAATAGAAAACTTAGACAAGGTACGTCTCTTGACATTCTCAGTAAAGACACAGTAAAAGATCACCTCCTTCTGGAAGCCGGTGCAAGTCACATGAACAACTCCGCAGGTCAGCAAGCACGTACCATCTGCAAAAACAATGAACGTTTAACAACCTCCCATACTCTCACAGCCAGGTTATGACCAGATTACAAGTTTTAAACAGCAGTGTCTGGAAAGACATAACTGAGGACCCATTTTCTTCATCAGATCACTTACAAACCTGTTTTAAAAAACAATTACTGCGTGCAGAAATTTTATCTCTAGTGCTATTGAGGCGCTGTGCTTTGAGCTTCAGTTCAAAGTCATTTCGTTTTATGACCGCCACCACCTCACAGGCTACATGACAAGAGCACCAAAACCCAAAACTCAGCAGACTGTCAGAGACGTTTCACAATATTAAATAACTTGTTAGTACAACGTAATCAGAGTTGGGTTTGGGGGAGGTTGTGTTGTTTTGGTTTGGTTTTTGACTGACAAACAATGAACAGGAGAACCAATTTCACAACCAAAAGCAGTGAAATACCTACCAAAATTATAGTTCCTTGGATGAAAAAACTGCTCAGGTGGTGGATAAGAAGGACGAGCTCCCCGACTTAGACTCCGCTCATGTACCAGAATATCCAAAAGGAGGTTTGGAGAAGTCATGCTTATCACAGTGTCCAGTGACCACAATCCAAAGTAGGGGCAGTCATGAAGGAATTCTTCTGGCCTTAAAGAAAACAAGTGCATAAGCTAAAGGCTGGCATTCAAATGAATTTTTTGGAGGGGTATTGAAAAAAATGTAAGAAAAACATTAGTAAGAAAAACATTAGTAAGAAAAACATACCTTAGTGAATCTGCCATTTGAGCATGATACCAGCGATTAATGTCAAATACAGCCAAATAAGCAGATGGTTTTCCCTGACCACATGTATTCACTTGCCAAGTGAAGACTGACACACTGGTCTCGGGAGATATTACTGTAAAAGGCAAGACATTGTTTCTTATGTGTAGAAAAGATGATCTCTCTGATATTTTCAAAACACCACTTTCTGTTTTGGCTTCATTCTGTTCTATCCCTCATGAAACACAACACTTACTAAGAATAATCAAAAAAATGTCTGGAATAGCAAACATCTCTGTGGCAGGTTTCAGTCATACTGCCCCTTTTTCTTGTTCAAATGGTATCAGTTCTAAGCCAAAGCAAACACACAATTATTAGCTAATTAAGTTTTCCAGACATTAACAGTTGATCAAGACGATTAGCTAGACAAATAGTTTAGGGAAAAAAATATGCTAGGAACACGTACTTTGCTACTTTCAGAAAGCATACAGCTATTTATTGTGTACGCTCGTATCAATCAGCTGGCATTATTAATTTCCAGATTTGAGTCAACTGCAAGTTTTAAGAATAGCCCCTTTCCAGCATACATTGAATTAAAGAAAACTGAACACAGTATTCGAGGTGCAGCCTCACCACTGCCGAGTACAAGGGAGCGATCTCTTCCCTGCTCCTGCTGGCCACACTATTTCTGAGACGGGCCAGGATGCTGCTGGCCACCTTGGCCACCTGGGCACACTGCCGGCTCATGTTCAGCTGGCTGTCGAACAACACCCCCAGGTCCTTTTCCACCAGGCAGCTTTGCAGCCGCTCTTCCCCAAGCCTGTAGCGTTGCATGGGGGTGTTGTGACCAAAGTGCCCTGGCACTTGGCCTTGTTGAACAATTGACCTCGGCCTATTGGTCCAGCCTGTCCAGATCCCTCTGTACAGCCTTCCTACCCTCAAGCAGATCAACACTCCTGCCCAGCTTGGTGTCTTCTGCAAACTTACTGAGGGTGTGCTCGATCCCCTTCTCCAGGTCAACAATAAAGATATGAAACAAGACGGGCCCCAAAACCGAGCCCTGGGGAGCAGCATTTGTGACTGGCTGACAACTGGATGCAGATGCAGATACAGGTGTGAACAGAATAAAAAAGATCAGGTAACATTCCTAAGCAATGGAGGGAATGATCTTGTTGTTCAAAGACGACAGCTGGAGGAATAAAGGGACTGACCAGCATTATACACATGACCCCACCATATATCACTATAGCATTTCAGCAAGCACAAAATAAAACCTATTTTTCCCCTGAAAGAAGTCCCACATCACTTAAGCACACAGTTTTTCTTTTTAAATAAGCCCAACAAGCTAGTCTATGCAGACATTTAAGACCTTCAGCCTGTGGGTACAGAACAGCATTCATTGCTTAGATTCCAAAACCATTTATTGTAGAATAACCAAACACGGACATCAGAACAAACCTTCATTAACGCTATCCTCTCTGTCAACGCATTTGTGAAATTTTTCTACAGTCTGGCAGCTGAGTAATTTAATATTGCTCGTTTGCCCTCTCGAGGGAAAGACTCCACCCATGAGATCTAAGCTGTACCTTTCATCACAGAATTCCAAACCCTGGGGAAAGAATAAAAGAGGAGGAAAAAGGTCATTTTGAGATTAAAACATACAGTATACCTAAATATGAGCGAATGTCTCTCTCCGACATAATATGCATATTATACTGTGTATTTCCCTTGAGTTCTTTATTACGGTAAATAGGAGGTACAACTGACATGCAAGAGAATTAAATGTCAAATTGTAATGGGTAAGTTTGGCTCTGAAGGCTTTGCACAGCTCCAAAATGTAGCATTTCCCTGACGTTATTCAGATCGAAAGATGTTTTGCAGAATTCTGTGCGGCATCAAGGCTTCTTTACAAACCTAAACGTATATTTACAAAGCGATACCTGAAATAATATAACAGATATGCACGCAAAGCTCTTTGCTCCATGTCTTGATTACAGAACCGATGGAGTTAGAAAAGTCGTGGCACTACAGCAGCTAAAGCTCTGTTGAGAGCTCTTCTCTATAGGCACAGCACTGGAGTGAACATGCACCCCTCTGTCGCAACTATGAGGCCTTCTTACTGGTTCACAATCTTCTTTCAAACCACGTCAGCTCTTACCAGCTCCTCCTCGAAGCTTGTCAGAGACTAACGGGTGAAATATCCCTCAGTTCCTGCACCAAGCACAGCCAACAGCAAAAGGGGAAAACAGAGAGGACATGGGGTGCAGAGTAAGCAAACTACTTTGAGATACACAGAGACCCCGGCAGGATTGTGTTGAAACTCTGCTACCACCATCTCCCAAGTAAGCACTAACTGAAATGCTCTCTTTGCAAATGCAGCATTTGTTCAACCGGTCTACGGCACAACACATGAATGTGTGTATTGTGGACAAATGGCAGCTCTACAACTAAAAAAACACCCAAAACAAACCACAACAGCAAAACACCAAACAAAAAAAAACCCCCAAAAATCCCACGCACCACCGAACATAAAACAACCCCCAAACTGATCAGACCACATTCTACCCAAGTTCCCTAAGCTTTCAGAGCTCTCAAATGAACTGGCATGAAACAACACATTCCCAGATGATCTCATGCGCTACATCTAATTCGCCTAATCTGAGAAAAGGCAAGCTTTCTCTTCATAGTTCCAGGAAATCAGTATCAAAGCAGTCTAAACCAAAAATAATTTAAAAACCAAAATTAATTCTTTCATTACTGAGAAGAAAAATAATTCTGAAGCACAGCAGCGTATTTTACATTCTCCACCCTGGGGCAAGCAAATCTAAGGGAAGGAACTCCATTGTATGGAAGATATTAAGCACTGTCTTTATCGACCAGTAAAATATGAAGACACTTTTCAGATGAGATGCACTCAAACTTGGCCTGGCAAGTGGGAACAACTCTTACCTTTGCTGCCACTGAGGTCGGACAAGAAACTTGACTCGGCCAGCCATGTAGGCAGACAGTCATGTAGTACTGACCACTCTGTGACTACAAGGAAGTATTCTGAGACTAAAAGTGCCCGCTGTAGAGCACAGATTCTGCCCTAGTGCGTCTTCGGGAGGTTTTGGCGGGTTGGGAGTTGGTTTTGCTGGGCTTTGGTGCTTTTTTTGGCTGTAGGTGTTGTCCCATCTTGGTATGTGTAAGTGGCTCATCTGGAAGCTAGCTGAAGAACCTGTCTCTTCTCCCCAGAGGGTCCAGCTGTTTCGTTCTCTCTTCCACTTACCTTGTACGACTGGTTCCCATTTCAGTCTTCCATGACACTCATCACAGGGAAGCGGAAACAGCAGGGTAGTAAACTGCCTCAAACCCAGAGACTGGTGCCTGACACCACTCACAAGCCAGTGAACGTGTGGCTGGCTGCATGGTCTGCACTGGCTTAAAAGTCTGACATTAAGTACACCACAGCTTTCTCAGGCCACAAACACAGTAACCCTATTTAATCCCTTTGCGTGCTTTTTTTCAACAGTGTCAACTGGAGTTTCTACTAGATGCATTTTTAAAGGCTGATGAAACGTTTCAACCCTCTGAGGTAAAGACTGACACGCGTCACACCTTTTGTTTGGGAAAATAAGACAGCCAAGACAAAGAACAGCCAAAGAGTTGAAGGTCAAACATTTTAAGATTGAAGTGTTGAGACAGAGCAAAGTAGCCACGAGAGAAACGGATATAGACATCTCCTTTTTTTCCCAAAGAAGCACACAGTACCAGGATTTGTCTGGGCCGCTGCTAAGATTGTAGCCAAAAATAACTTTTAAAAGGGGATAAAACAAGGCGGAGTTCAAAAGTGAAACTGCAGAAAGATCAAAGAAACCTTCTCCTATCAACCTGCCAAAGTGCTTAGAGCACTACAAGAGATGCAGCAGAGAACCACAGAGAAAGCCCACGTACAATTAAAAAAACCCAATCAGGGTGCTCTCCTCCTCTAGAGCACGGTATAGTTATGTCATATAAAAGAAACACTGCGCATAAACAAAGACAAAGGGATGACATCCATATCTAGATCATGCTGAATCACTTGAAGATATTTCTACTTTGTCACCATGAGAGAGAATGCATCTTAAAGAAACGCCACCTTTTCCAAGCACCCAACCTTTATCTAGTCAAAAGCAACGCTTACAAGTGAGGAAGCACCTTTCCGCTATAGAAGGAAAACCAAAAAGATCCAAATGTAAACTCATGCAGAAAATCAAAACGCAGAGTCCCGATAAGAACATGTACCACGCGAGTGTTTAGAAACGAGTACCACGATGCAAGAACCACCCCTATTTCGTTCCGCACCTATTGAGGACATGCACGAGAAAGTATCAAAATAGGAGGAAAGACTTGCTCTGAAGTGAGATTGCTTTCCCCTCAAAAAGGTTTTGGAAAGGGAGACAGAAGCTTATTCAAGCCTGCGGTTTGGTTAAGCAAAGCTACTCAAAGTCCTGTCTTCTCTTCCTACGTGCCATTAATTTGGTGTTTCAGTCAAGAATAATTTTACGGGTAAAAGCTGCTGCTTCTTCAGGAATTGAATTTATACGGGCCCTTTGCAGACGAATCTAGCTGGAACACATGACACTGCAGTATACAATTGTATGGCTTGTTTTCAAAAAGTATGGCCATAGGCCATGCCCGAGAAGCTCAGCAAACCATTTCTTTTTTTAGAGGTCTCGGAATTGTGATGGTAACTATTAGCCCTGACAACTTAACTGATACGCATTTAGAGAAAATGACTGTTTTCATCCTCTCACATACATGCATGTCTTACCTCATACATGACTTGTCCTGATGCCAGCCATTTTCTGTCACCAAATTCTAACTGCAACAGATGTAAACTCACAACATCACCTTCACTGAAAAAGGTAAAAATGAGGAAATTTGATGACAAAGCTGCTTTGTAGTCCTCATTATCATTTTATTAGATCTAGGCTGAAGTATCCTTAATAGTGTGCTCTTGCTGAAAAGAAAAACACCACTTCCCAAAACATCACGATTGGTCACATTTAGCTGCTAAAACATAAAGGAGAACATTTTGACACTAGCACACCTTGAGGGGCAAATGCTAACTATACGATTTGGAAGCTTTAGCATGTTGTATGGACTAAATAATGTTGGAAATCGTGTGGAAATAGTGGAAATAGAATATCTCTTCACTTCTTCATGGTGAAAAGCTCTCGATCAAAACTGCTTTAAAGTCAAACTGAAGCAGACTGCCGCTCCATGAACACCTGAGCTGGTTAAATAGCTTCCCGGTGCTGGAAGAGAGAGCTCTTTCTCCCCGTCCCTTCCCACCAAAGTTCCAGTCCCTCTCTTGCATACACTGCACCCTTCCACATACTGATTTGATTCATTAGCCCAGCAGGCAACCGGTGACTTTTCTGCTGACCAGTGATCGTTCTCTGCCAGCTGAGCCGAACCGGCTCATGAAGGCTCCAAAGACTGCTAGAGTTGCCGCAAGGGAATCGGCAATACTGTCACCTCCCTCCTTTAGGGGCAGCAGGCTGTTACATCGGCATGTTTACTGGGCTAGATATGCAGCCTCAACTACTTTTAATGCTAATTTAATACCGTGGTACAAATATCAAACAAGCCATGAAGCAGTCGCCAAGAAACAAAGGAAATCATTTAAGAACGCAAGCACAAAAAGACAGCTGCTGTTGCTTTGCGTTCTTTTCAGGAGGTAGGAACTACTAGGTCCCTCTTCACGTCCGTTAAAGCCTGTCAAAATTGCCTTGTAAGCGTAACACCTTCCCTACCTCAGACAACCTCCCACACAGCTACATAAACAAAAGCAATACACATGTACCAACTGTATGTCAACAAATATATTTTTAAAAAAAAGTCAGTGGCTTCCAGTAAGTTTCAATTCACCTTTCTTGTGTAGACTGAACAGCCCACAAGTAGCAACACTTGCGAGGATCGTTCTCAGGCTCTTGAAAAGTGACAGCATAGACAGGAATCCTTCCTCCTTCAAGCTGAGAGTGGTGCCTACAGGGTTCAAGAAAAAAGAAGAAAGGTCAGCCCGCTGGCACAAACTGTTTGCAGAAGGGCAGAAGCATCTTCTGAGAAAAGAGCACCTTACATGCTTATCCTCAAAGCACAAAAGGTCATACTTCCGGCTCAGACAAGTGAGTCAAGGAAGCCACTACGTTTTATGCAACAGTCAGGAGGTGAGGAAACTACTGTCCATCAAATGCAATAACCTGGGCTAACGTCCTACTCTGCCTGAGGACAAGGAACACAAATGACTACTTCAGCTGCCACGCAGAAGATTGGTCCTGCTCTTGTAGCCTACTTCAATATTGAACTTAAAAAGCAGCCTAGCTCCTGAACAAATCTAAAATGGCACCAAACAGATGTAGTTCCTCATTTCTTCACTTGGACGACGTAAACCATTTTTTCTTCCAGGCTTCTGAACCGTATCTGCACCTTCACAATCCATTCTTGCCCCCTAACTATTCCTCCACTGTCTTTTTACGCATCCAATAGTTCCTGGTCAGTCACTGCAGATGTGCTTAAGGGAATCCCTATCTGAATTTGGTCAAGTATTTCAAGTGCGATTGCTCTGTGGCAGAGTTAAAATCTTCTCTTCATTTTTCTATTGCTTATAGATTTACGGGTCCCTTATCCTCATCTGCAAGTCTTCCAAGTAAACTTTCCTTCACATGCATCGTTGCCTTGGAAGGGGTCAATCCCCTACGTCGGTCAAGGCTGAAATGCAGGAAAGAATCTGCCTTCTGGCACAGATCAGCTACTGGTTTTTCATGTCTCACTAGTTTCACCCTGGACACTTTAGAGAATACTATCACCAAAAGCGCATTCTTAACATACTTAAGCCTTTCCATGTATGCCCCAATGGCAGCAACTGGTGCTGCAACGTAATTTCTAAAATCTCTTTCATCAAAATACACACATTTCCTGGTTTCACTGAATCCTACCGAGAGGACACACTGTCTTACAGAACTCAGCTCTATCGCACCCTAACTGCTTGACGTCACCCCAAAGGAGCATGCTTTCCACGATTCCTCAATCCACAGGCACAAGAAGGAAAACAATGCTAGTCCATGGGGGAGAAGGCGGTCCACTTAATCCATGTAGGACTTAGCAGTTGTCTCAGAAGAGGATTTCCAAACATTCCAAGCTTATAATCAAAATTCCAGTCCCTGAAAAAGGTCTCTCTCCTCAATTAACATACTTCCTTCAGCAAGAAAATGGAGACCTCTCCCCATCCTGGCATGGTCAAGGGTACAGGCCTACTTACTCCCGCTGCAACGTTTTCATACTCCATAGTGACAGGTAGCCATCTGAAAAACCCACAACGAGCTGATTGCTTCTGCTTATGTAGCACAGGGTTGATATTGCTGCTCCTGAAGGATTTTGTAATTGGAAACAGAGATGCCTTCCTTCTCTGGTCACAGTTTCTCTTCCTTGTGCAACTCCAGCAGGGATTCTAGTGACGACTTCTAGATCTACACACACAAAACCACACAATAAATGAATGCGGTATGCCATTTTAAACACTGACGTGACAACAGGTATAATCTACTTCTACCGTCCCAGGCAAAACACCCGTTTATGCAACACTTCTCTTGCTATTTCCATGCTGGATGTGTTCAAAGAACATTAAGAACTCTCTGACGCGATGGGTATTCTCACTTGTATTTCAAAACCCGGTAAAAGTGTGACCTTCATTGACAAATTCTTCTTGCGCTCTATAAATCAGAGGAGTCTGGGCCTCATGATGAAGCCGCTGCTGTAGTAGCCGAAACAGCGTATGCAATCTGAGTACACAAATCAGAGATTTCATTCATCCAAATGCGTGATTTTTCATACGTCAGATTTATTTTAAAAAATGAGCCCCAGTTTTGCGCCAAGTCAATTTGCAGAAGCACAAGAACATTCCGGAGAAATAGGGCACCTCTGACACAACTCCTTGTCAGGCAGCTGCACCGACTCAGATGCTACAATTGCTACACCTCACTGGCAAGAATCATAGCGACATAGGGGTCGGGGTGGGAGGGAGGCATTTAGAGCACTGGGAGGAATATTAAGCCACTCCCATTCTTCATCGGTTCGGGACTATACGGTGTCAAACCACCATGTGCAATCAGCAGTCGTAAATGTCTGCGCACTAGTATCTTCAAAGTGGGACGTGTATTGTTTATTTAAAAGACACACCTTTCCTTCCTTTCAAATTCAAGTTTAAAACCTGCAAGCTTACCCAATGCTTCTTCTTCATTCTGATGGCAAGATAAATCATCCAAGCAAAGGTCAACCAGAAGTAGATGACCAGCATCTGTAGCCACTGCTGCCACTCCAAAGAGCCATCGCAGACTCCGATGTAGGTGCCCAGTGCTCACGCTGGGTCCTCCGTCATTAGTTATGGGTTCTACAGCAGTTACCTACAGGAAAACTACAAGTTGCTATTCAAGCTGTTTGACAAGCTGAAGAGAAATCATTCAGAAGTGAAGCCAGAATTAGCACATCAGAAACGAGACAATAAATACAGGATTGTAGGACTCAGAATCAAAGCCTTGTTTCCAATTACATCAAGGCGGGCGGAAAAAAAGGCCTTCTACAAAAACCGGTTCCTGCCTTCCACTTTATACTAGAGTTCCTACAGTTACTTAACTGAATTAACTTCACCTTAAAGTTGGGAATTCTATTCTTACAGCTTACTAATTTCCACCTCCTCCGTAGAAATAATTAACTCTAAGAAAGCACAGAAAATCAGTTCTATGCAAGAAACTTTATCACGTTTAAGGGACTTAAGTAAGAAAGACAAAACTAAATCTAGTTCTCCCACTGCCCACAGCCCATCAGCACTGCCATACAGCCAGTGCTGGAACAGTTTGGTGAACACTTTGTAACTGGTGTCCCAACAAATGCATTGTGCAACTCTGCGTCAGCGAGAGGATGTGTTACGGCTGGTGGTTCCATAGCTCTAGGACTGGAGTAGTTTTAAAAGGAAAATGTAAGTGACTTTCAATCCCCTGAAGTCCGTACGTATCAGAACTCAAATTTAGTTGACCGTACCACCTAGAGGAAAATCATCAGACAGCTGCTAGCCTCTTTTCCGCTCTTTACAATTCTGCCTGGGTTTTGGGTAAAAAAGGCAGAAACGAGGCAGAAACTGGGCAGGAGGATTTAAAAGAGTACTATTTGGTCACGTGATCAAGTCTATCAAAATCCGTACACCGATAGCTTGACGGTAATCATAGCTTTACTTTCAGCTACCTTAAATCGTGTAAACACATTTGCCATCATGTAAGCACGTATAGTTGCATAAATAAGATCATCGTAGCAGAAAAATTCTCTCCAACTATTACTTATGCTGTGTTGTTTCTTCAATGTTACATATCGTATGAGCAAAAAAAAGCCAATCAAAGCTTTGTTCAGGCGCACCTTCCCTCCGAAACACTAGCGTCATTCAAACGGGTTTTTCCCTCTCTCTCCCAACACGTAGCTCAAGACTAAACTTTGTGAAAAGGCTGCTTACCTAGCATAGTGTGAGAAACTGGTTGGCTGCTTAATTCCTACCCAAACGTCACTAATTTTAGAAAATACATTACGGATGAAAGTATGCACATTTCCTGCGTTAGCTTGTTTTGTTACTGTTGACAATGGTGTTGGTCTTGCGACTGTAAAGCAAGAGGGAAAAAACATCAGCCTTGTGTAATCAAAGCTGTGGTTAGTTGTCCATTATATTTCACCCCCTAAAAAGTACCTTGACTTAAGACCGATGAAGGCAAACGGTAAGGCTTGGCTCTCTCCACAGCCAGCTTCCTTTGAACTCTAGGCAGGATCTTGCCATATTGGTCTACCGTGGAATTTCTGGCAACCGCTCGCTCTCTCAAGTGAGGATCACAATCGTTCTGATCCATGAAAAGCGTAAAGCAAAAAGTTAACTGATTGCAAGAAGTTCATTGCACAGAACTATCTGTGCTCTTTCTAATTGGTGAATAAATTTCCTCTACAGGTCAAGGATAATACACCCACTGCACACACCAGCAGCAAGTTCTGCCCATTAGCACGCACCAGCTTCACCTGGTAGTTTTGGCAAAGTGGAAGGAAGACTAGAGGAATAACAGAACCCACAACTTCAAGGTAAAACAGCACTGGCACTCTGCAGAACTTTGTTCTGATGCAGTTGCTGTCACCTGCAATCCTCAAACGGCTGACAAAACAGCAGGCCCTCCCTTGTTTTCGCTCACTATATATGAACCACCAACACTAAACGTCCATGTCTAACTGTATCCTCATTCAGACACCACAAACCCAATTAGGACACATGCAACTAATTGCACAGTCTTTTGCTTACTTCTAGCTGCAGGCTGGGCTGCCTGTCGGTCTGAGGAACACTCTCACTTTTCCTCTGACATTTTAACTTATGGAAGGCTTGTGCATGTCTGTGACATAGGATTAATAGATGGGTCTCTAAAGACAGATCTGTTGGGGCTGTTCCCAGTCAGACTCAGTCGTTTGCATCTAAGAATACTATTCCTTTGGTGAACTAAAGCCAACACCTGCGTTTCAAGGCAACTTGCAAGTAATATGAAAATCAGATTAGCATGTCTTGTAGTCTCTACAGCCCTGTCAGACAAGACGGATGTATTTCCCCCTTGATTCACCTGACTCAAAACGGATGGCTCCACATCAGCTCGTCTCGGAGACAGCAAGCCAGCCTTAAGACACCTATTGCAGCTCTCATGAGTGGCTTCTCTTATTATTAAAGGACCCAATTTCCTCAAAAATTTCGAGGTCTGAAACATCAATCGAGAGCTACAGATTAAGACAGCATTATTATTCAGTCACCAAGGTTCTGGATAACCACTAAGAGAAATAATAGAAACGTTCAGGTAAACTGTCAGAAAGCTTGCATCGGAAATATGCTCACAATCTGAGTAAGCGTTACTACGTAGAGTCTTAAAGATGGCAGACAAACCAACAGTTACAGTTTCCTTAAAGAAATCCTGTACAACAAACTAGCAGCCCTTGCAATGCTTAATTAAGTATTTTCAAGCTTCTCTGTCAATACACAGGCCTTTCTGTTTCCATGAACGCTGACACAAAATACGTTCTATACAAGCTAAAACTAACGCACAACTTGAAATCACACTGTGGAAGATCCTTTCTACGTCTGTTTGTGCACAAACTGATTTATGTTGGAAATATTTAGTCAGCTCAAACTTAATGCAAAGTTCTTTGTCACAATCTGCGCAGTGGCTCAGACATTATACTTTGGCCAAGTAAGTTTGGGAGAGAAAAAATTTCATTTCTTCTCCAACAATTAAATAATTTTCCACTTTCTCCATTCTGTCCTCCTTTTTCAAGTTAACCAGGGATCAAAACCCTAACTCAAGACTATGCAGGCAGTTCCACTGAAGGGTAGTAAAGAAGTAACAGCTTTCCCCAACCTCCACAACATCTTTGTTCTTGCTCCGGGAGCAGCGTTCTATTCCTTTCTAGACATTCAATCCCTGACCGTGCTTCAACAGAAGGCAACGGAAGTTTTACAGCCCCAAGAGTGCACCTAAAACATTACCCTTTGCATAAAACTGGCAGGACACAATTGCAATTGTGCGCGTGGATGAGCAGCACAAGCATAAAATGGGCTCTGACACTCAAAGCCGTGCAACAAAAAACTTAGACAAGGTACTTGACATTCTCAGTAAAGACACAGTAAAAGATCACCTCCTTCTGGAAGCCGGTGCAAGTCACATGAACAACTCCGCATTTCAGCAAGCACGTACCATCTGCAAAAGCAATTACAGAATCACAGAATCACAGAATCACTAAGGTTGGGAAGGACCTTCAAGATCATCAAGTCCAACCATCAATCTAGCGCCACCACGTTCCCTAAACTATGTCTTGAACCGCCACATCCACATGTTTTTTGAACACTTCCATAGATGGCGACTCGACCACCTCCCTGGGCAGCCTGTTCCAATGCTTGACGACCCTCTCGGTGAAGAAATTTTTCCTAATATCCAATCTAAACCTCCCCTGGTGCAACTTGAGGCTATTGCCTCTTGTCCTATCACTGGTTACTTGAGAGAAGAGACCAGCGCCCTCGTCACCACAGCCCCCTTTCAGGTAGTTGTAGAAAGTGATGAGGTCTCCCCTCAGCCTCCTCTTCTCCAGGCTGAACAAGCCCAGTTCCCTCGGCCGCTCCTCATAAGACTTGTGCTCCAGACCCCTCACCAGCTTTGTTGCCCTTCTTTGGACATGCTCCAGCACCTCAGCATCCTTCTTGTAGTGAGGGGCCCAAAACTGAACACAGGATTCAATGTGCAGCCTCACCAGTGCCAAGCACAGGGGCACAATCACTTCCCTACTCCTGCTGGCCACACTATTTCTGATACAGGCAAGGACGCTGTTGGCCGTCTTGGCCACATGGGCACACTGCCGGCTCATATTCAGCCGGCTGTCAACCAGCGCCCCCAGGTCCTTTTCCGGTGGGCAGCTCTCCAGCCATTCCTCCCCAAGCCTGTAACGTTGCATGGGGTTGTTGTGGCCAAAGTGCAGGACCCTGCACTGTACCTTATTAAACCTCATACAGTTGACCTCTGCCCATCGATCCAGCCTGCCCAGATCCCTCTGCAGACCCTTCCTACCCTCCAGCAGATCAACACTGCCACCCCACTTGGTGTCATCTGCAAACTTACTGAGCGAGCACTCGATTCCCTCATCCAGATCATCTATAAAGATATTGAACAAGACCGGCCCCAGAACCAAGCCCTGGGGAACACCGCTTGTGACCGGCCGCCAGCCGGATTTAACGCCATTCACCACAACTCTCTGGGCTTGGCCGTCCAGCCAGTTCCTCCTCCCGTGAAAAGTAAACCCATCCAAGCCACGAGCCACCAGTTTCTCCAGGAGAATGCTGTGGGAGATGCTGTCAAAGGCTTTACTAAAGTCCAGGTAGACAACATCCACAGCCTTTCCCTCATCTGCTAGGCGGGTCACCTGGTCATGGAAGGAGATCAGGTTGGTCAAGCAGGACCTGCCTTTCATGAACCCCTGCTGGCTGGGCCCGATCCCTTGGTTGTCCTGCACATGCCCTGTGAGCACTCTCAAGACCAACCGCTCCATGATCTTCCCCGGTACGGAGGTCAGGCTGACAGGCCTGTACTTCCCAGGATCCTCCTTCCGGCCTTTCTTGTAGACGGGCATCACATTGGCAAGCCTCCAGTCTTCTGGGACCTCCCCTGTTAACCAGGACTGCTGACAAACGATGGAGAGTGGCTTGGCAAGCTCCTCCACCAGCTCTCTCAGTACTCTCGGCTGGATCCCATCAGGCCCCATAGACTTGTGGGTGTCCAGGTGGTTTAACAGGTCCTTAACTGCTTCCTCCTGGATTATGGGTGGGTTATTGTGCTGTCCATCCCCATCTTCCAGCTCAGGGTCTGAATACCCTGCGGATACCTGGTTTGGCTATTAAAGACTGAGGTAAAGAAGCCATTAAGTACCTCAACCTTGCCCTCGTCCTTGGAGACAATGTTCCCTGCCATATCCAGTAGAGGATCGAGATTCTCCTTGCCTCTCTTCTTGTTGTTAATATATTTGTAGAAGCATTTTTTGTTATCCTTTACAACTGTGGCCAGACTGAGCTCTAGCTGGGCTTTTGCCTTTTTAATTTTGTCCCTGCTCGATCCTTGCACTCTTCGTGAGTTGCCCGCCCCTTCTTCCAGAGATGATAAACTCTCCGCTTTTCCCCGAGTCCCAGCAAAATCTCCCTGTTCAGCCAGGCTGGTCGCCTTCCCCGCCAGCTCTTCTTACGGCACATGGGGACTGCCTGCTCCTGCGCCTTTAAGATTTCCTTCTTGAAGACTGTCCAGCCTTCCTGGACCCCTTGCCCTTCAGGACTGTCTCCCAAGGGACTCTCTCAACCAGTGACCTGAACAGGCCAAAGTCTGCCCTCCGGAAGTCCATGATAGCAGTTTTGCTGACCCCTCTCCTTACTTCGCTCACAACTGAGAATTCTATCATGTCGTGATCGCTAAGCCCAAGACGGCCTCCGACCACCACATCTCTCACCAGTTCCTCTCTGTTTGTAAACAGCAGGTCCAGCAAGGCACCTCCCCTGGTGGGCTCACTCACCAGCTGTGTCAGGAAGTTATCCTCCACACACTCCAGGAACCTCCTAGACTGTTTCCTCTCTGCTGTGTTATACTTCCAGCCGATGTCCGGTAGATTGAAGTCCGCCACAAGAACAAGGGCCAGCGAATGGGAGACTTCTGCCAGTCGCTTATAGCATGTCTCATCTGCCTCTTCGTCCTGGTTGGGTGGTCTGTAACAGACTCCCAGCAAGATATCTGCCTCATTGGCCCTCCCCCTCATCCTTACCCATAAGCACTCTACTTGGTCTTCACAATCATTGATTTCTATGCAATCAAAACACTCCCTAACATACAGAGCCACCCCACCACCTCTCCTTCCCTGCCTATCCCTTCGGAAGAGCTTATAGCCATCCATCGCAGCACTCCAGTCATGAGAAGCATCCCACCATGTTTCTGTGATGGCAACTACATCATAGCTGTCCCGCTGCACAATGGCTTCCAGCTCCTCCTGTTTGGTGCCCATGCTACGTGCATTGGTGTAGATGCACCTGAGCTGGGCTATCGATTTCAACTCTGGCACGCCACCCCTAGGCTCAACTCTAGTGAGCCTGGTTTTATCGCCTCCCCCCTTCAAATCTAGTTTAAAGCCCTCTCAGTGAGGCCTGCCAGTTCATAAGCAAGAATCCTTTTGCCCCTTGGAGTCAATTGCACTCCATCTGCTGCGAGGAGGCCCAGTGCCGTGTAAACCGCCCCGTGGTCAAAAAACCCAAAATTCTGACGACGGCACCAGCCCCTGAGCCATGTGTTCATCAGGTGTGCTTTCTTGTTCCTTTCAGCGTTCTTCCCTGTCACTGAAGGGATTGATGAAAACACTACCTGTGCTCCCACTCCATCGACCAGTCACCCCAGTGCTCTCAAGTCCTTTTTGACTGCCTTTGGGCTTCTTAGTGCAACCTCATCGTTGCCAACCTGCAGGACCAACAGTGGGTAATAATCAGTGGGCCGAACCAGACCAGGGAGTTTCCTGGTGACGTCTCTCACCCAGGCCCCGGGGAGGCAGCAGGCTTCCCTGTGAGTTGGGTCTGGTCAACATATTGGGCCCTCTGTACCCCTCAGAAGGGAGTCGCCTACGACAATTACCCTCCTTTTTTTCTTAACAGAGGAAGTCTTGATGCGTGGGGCTGGCTGACTCACCCTAGGCACCGCCTTGGCTGGACCTTCGTCAAGGTCCTCATGTTCCTGGCCCTCACATTCCAGATCCCCATACCTGTTGTGTAAGGGCAGCTGGGAGGGTGAGGGAGGCCGGCAGGGGTTTCGCCGGCCTCTCCAAGGAGGGACCTGCTTCCATTTCCCCTCATCTCTTAGGTCCCCTTCTTCTGCCCAGCAGCAAGAGGACAGGGGAACCCCTGCTGCTTGTGGAGCCTTCACCAGCTGCCCCTGCTTCAGGGATGGCCGGGTGCAGCTCCACCAATCTCTCTCTCTCTCACACTCCCTAATGCTCCTCAGCGTCTCCACTTCCTCTTTCAGCTCTGCCACCAGGCTGAGCAGGTCACTCACCTGGTCGCACCGCACGCAGGTGGTGTCCCCGTTGGTCTCTGGTACAACTGTCACCGAAATCGGGAATAAACCTCGTAACACCAAAGTAGTGTTAAAAGGCAGGCATTCTTTATTCACGGCGCCGGGAACACGGGGGATAGCTCCTCCCAAATCGTGTTCGTCGATCAGTTCAAAAATCAAACATTTATAGGCCTATGATTACAAGATTAATACATATTCATCAAGTTTCCATACAATGATTGGTTAAATATTCCTCGCCCCACATGTAAATGACCACGCATGCTCACTATAATTTCTTGGGATTTTACTTCCTTAATCTTTTGAGTCGGAGGGTTTCTTGAGTGGGTGGTCGCGATCTCCCCCTGCCGGAATTACCTTTCCTAGAAAGTTCACTTAAGCTTGGCAACACTAAATAGACCTTCACGGGCTGTCGGTCCAATATGCAATCATTCACCCCACAGTCCTTTGTTTTAAGACAAGACTATAGAATGAATAATTACCCACCCACCAGACCGTAGAACTGACCAAGGTGTTCCTTCTTTCTAGCTACTTGTTATTAAAACAAAACATAATACCATGATCACAATGTTACACTTAACTCCTTGATAGTTAAATCAAGATGGGAAGGGTTAGGTGGGTTCTCGAGCAGCATTGCTGGTGCATAATGTTCTTATAGTTACAACTTGCTACAAATTCACAAACCTATTTTCTAACCCTATTTTATTTTAATTCCCTACCACCTTGGTTACACAACTGACAGGCTCAGGCACTCTTTGCAGCTGGATACTTGGACAGCCGCGTGCCTGAGCAGGAGCTCTGCCCGTGTTGCCACATTCTTTCTGGCCACGGTTTTCAGCCGAGTGGCAACCATGGCTGAGCCTCCTCTGGGAGGACGATGGCCACTTGCCAGAGAACCTCTAGTGCCGAGGGGGAACTGCGCCCCGCCCGCACGCCTTCCCTGCACGCCCTAGCCGCGCGAACTGACACGAAAACTGACGCGCTACGTCCTTCTGACGCGCCACGTCCTTCTGACGCGCCACGTCCTGTTTGCCCGCCCTGTTCGCCGCGCACCGGCTCGCTCGCGCTGCCTGGCGCTGCTCTTGTAGGCGGGGGGGCTTTGGCTGCCGCCGCTCTAGGCCCCGCCCACGCTGAGTCAGAGCTGCCGCGCGTCAGGAGCCCGCGCCGCCGGCCTGGGGAGGGGGGGAGCCGGGGCGCTCGCTCTCTCCTGCGCTGCCGCCTTCGCGGTTTGGCCACTTCAGGAAGGGTCCCCCGGCGCGATCCTTCGCTCCGTAGCCCGTCGCCAGGTTATGACCAGTTTACATTTTTTAAATACCAGTGTCTGGAAAGACACAACTGAGGACCCATTTTCTTCATCAGATCACTTACAAACCTGTTTTAAAAAACAATTACTGCGTGCAGAAATTTTATCTCTAGTGCTATCGAGGTGCTGTGCTTTGAGCTTCAGTTCAAAGTAATTTCGTTTATGACAGCCACCACCTCACAGGCTACATGACAAGAGCACCAAAACCCAAAACTCAGCAGACTGTCAGAGACGTTTCACAATATTAAATATCTTGTTAGTGCAACGTAATCAGAGTTTGGGACAGAGGGGTTGCGTTTTTTTGGTTTGGTTTTTGACTGACAAACAATGAACAGGAGAACCAATTTCACAACCAAAAGCAGTGAAATACCTACCAAAATTATAGTTCCTTGGATGAAAAAACTGCTCAGGTGGTGGATAAGAAGGACGAGCTCCCTGACTTAGACTCCGCTCATGTACCAGAATATCCAAAAGGAGGTTTGGAGAAGTCATGCTTATCATAGTGTCCAGTGACCACAACCCAAAGTAGGGGCAGTCATGAAGGAATTCTTCTGGCCTTAAAGAAAACAAGTGCATAAGCTAAAGGCCGGCATTCAAATGAATTTTTTGGAGGGGTATTGAAAACAATGTAAGAAAAACCTACCTTAGTGAATCTGGCATTTGAGCATGATACCAGCGATTAATGTCAAATACAGCCAAATAAGCAGATGGTTTTCCCTGACCACATGTATTCACTTGCCAAGTGAAGACTGACACACTGGTCTCGGGAGATATTACTGTAAAAGGCAAGACATTGTTTCTTATGTGTAGAAAAGATGATCTCTCTGATATTTTCAAAACACCACTTTCTGTTTTGGCTTCATTCTGTTCTATCTCCCATGAAACACAACACTTACTAAGACTAATCAAAAAAATGTCTGGAATAGCAAACATCTCTGTGACAGGTTTCAGTCATACTGCCCCTTTTTCTTGTTCCAATGGTATCAGTTCTAAGCCAAAGCAAACACACAATTATTAGCTAATTAAGTTTTCCAGACATTAATACATCCAAACCTCAGAAAACATGCCTCCTTCTTAAAAATGGGCACTAAGTTTCCTTAGTCCTCTTTGGATATTTATCGCATTCCAGCAATGCTTCTTTCCTTGCTTGACTCCATTTCCCCTCTCCCACAAGAATGCATCTAAGGTCTCTTCTGGTTCTGCTCTCTAACGATTGACCGGTGGTGTTGAAGCCCGACTGCTTGCTAACCTGTTCTCATCTCAACAGGTTCTGTTTTAGAAACATCCTCCTCTTCTGCCCTGTTTCTACCGCCTGCTTCCTCCAGATCCAGCAATTACCTTGGCAGACAGTAGGCAGGACTGGCATAAGTTTGCCAGCTCAGGCCAAACAAGGGCTATACAGACTGCCCTCTAATGCCTCCAGAGTACTCAAAGTGTAAGAACTGTTTGTACCATAGCCAGCAATGGCCAAGATCCTTTATCAGGTTATTCTTTGAAGGCCACAACCTTATGATTATTTTTCATGAAAAGCACCTTTGATTTCTTCTCCAAATCCAAGACAGCTAAAACACTGTTTGAAGACATTTGAAAAATTCAGAATCTTAGGTTATCATAGGATGAAACACACCAGCTTCTTTTCTTAGTTCTGATGAATCTGGTTGCTCCATCTGGACAGGTTTATGTTAGACCATTTGACTGACAATACTTTCAGACCACGCATCCTCCACCACTCCACGATGATGGAGTCTCCGGATAGCGCTTTAGCATCTTCTGGTACCTTTCTCTTTTTTTTAAAAAAAAAAGTTCACAACCAATAACATGCATATGCTTTTTGTCAAAGCAAGACACACACAAAAGAACAAATATGTACCCGTGTTTGTAAGTTTTACAAGCATCACCTTAAGCAAGGCACTACAAGATTAATTCTCATTCTAGCACTATCCTTTAAAGCTGAGGGGAAAAACTAATCACACTTTTGACTGCTTACTGAGTTTCCAGGTCCTTGGAGAATTAAGGTGAAGTGGGTCTTGTAGGTGCTTGCTTACAAGCTGTTGTGAGGCTTCACCACGGTGCCTTCAAGAGGAGGGTGCTTTGCATACCTAAAAGCATAACGCAAGAGCTCTCTTGCAAGAGCTGCTCACCTAGCATAGTGTGAGAAACTGGTTTGCTGCTCATTTCCCATTCCAACTTCTCCAATTTTGGATAATACATTACTGATAAAAGTTGCTCTTGTATGCACATTTCCTGCGTTAGCTTGTTTGGTACTGTTGACAATGGTGTTGGTCTTGCGACTGTAAAGCAAGAGGGAAAAAACATCAGCATTGTGTAATCAAAGCCATGGTTAGTTGTCCGCTATATTTCACTCCCTAAAAAGTACCTTGACTTAAGACCGATGAAGGCAAACGGTAAGGCTTGGCTCTCTCCACCGCCAGCTTCCTTTGAACTCTAGGCAGGATCTTGCCATATTGGTCTAGCATGGAATTTCTGGCAACCGCTCGCTCTCTCAAGCGTGGATCACGATCGTTCTGATCCATGAAAAGCAAAAAGCAAAAAGTTACCTAATTGCAAGAAGTTCATCGCACAGAACTATCTGTGCTGCTTCTAATTAGTGAATAAATTTCCTCTACAGGTCGAGGAAAATACACCCACTGCACACACCAGCAGCAAGTTCTGCCCATCAGCACATGCCAGCTTCACCTGGTAGTTTTGGCAAAGTGGAAGGAAGACTAGAGGAATAACAGAACCCACAACTTCAAGGTAAAACAGCTCTGGCACTCTGCAGAACCTTGTTCTGATACACTTGCTGTCACCTGCAATCCTCAAACGGCTGACAAAACAGTAGGCTCTCCCTTGTTTTCCCTCAATATATATGAACCACCAACAGTAAACGTCCGTGTCTAACTGTATCCTCATTCAGACACCACAAACCCAATTAGGACACATGCAACTAATTCCACATTCTTTTGCTTAATTCGAGCCGCAGGCTGGGCTGCCTGTTGTTCTGAGGAACACTCTCACTTTTCCTCCGACATTTCAACTTACGGAAGGCTAATTCTAATCTTTGCTTGCATGCCTCTGCATTACAGACTCAGTTTATTGATTTCCAATTAACTGGCTTCGGGAACATCCTCTGCTAATACCCATTGCGCATTTTGTGCAGTTGAGTTTGCCATCAGGAGTGCACGAAGGGGACAAAACAAGTACAACTATGCAATGACGTTTGCAGGGAAACAGCAGAATTATGGTCAAGCAGCTTTCTGGACTATGACGACAGGAAGCCGTTCTGACACCCAAAATGCTAAGGTACAATTTCCTAAAATGACAGAAAAGACGTGAAGCATTTAAATTCTAATAGGTTTAAATTTTAGGCTGCTCAAATACCATATTATCATGTAGTGGTAATCCTTTACAAGGATAATGCACAGACAGGCGACACAAAGTAGCAGCTTAATTCAGCTGGCGTTCTGATACTTCTCTCCGGTGAAATGATCCTTCATAAATTTTTACTTTTTTCTTTTAGGTTCTTTGTTTGTTTGCTTGCTTTTAAACACATTCAAAAGTATCCTTTCCTTCTAGGCATATTCGTTACACTCAAAGCAATTTCTACACATTAGAATACATATGGGGTATTCCCACCTTTTTCTGAAAACGGGTTTCAGACAAGGGAAACACACCAAATACTGCTTACGGTGGCCAACAAAACTCCTAACCAAGCTTCCTGACCACAATTCTGAAATTTGTCTTACTAACGTGCAAAAGAAATCCCTGCTCAAATGCATCACAGGTCTCTGAACAATAGAAAGGTAGCAAAGGGTATTAAAAACGTTCTTGATTTACCAAGTTATTTCCAAACTGGAGCCATGATCAGAATATCTCATTTGAATGTAAGAGTCTACATCAGGCTTGCAAAGGAAACAGTCTACATGCTAGGCCAGCTTGCCAAGAAATTTATTTTAGCTACCACCCTGTGCAGAAGTGTTCTTTGCCCTACCACGCTTCCACAAATCTGGTGAAGAATCCAGGAGACAGGAAGATGAGGCCAGCAGGAAGACTGCTCTCCCTGTCCTACTACTTGCTCCACTGGGCAATGACTAGCTAGCTGATCCTTCAGCTTAGTTCCTGCCTGGGGGAAGATGGGCTGTGCACCACATAGGCTCCATCTCTCATGAAACTCTTCAGATGAGAGAGAAAGGGAGGTGCACTGCAGATGGGAAGCCTATGACAGAGGGGGGTGAAGTCACTACGGGGGGAGAAAGCAGACAGAAGGTCGTGGGTGTCATAAGACAAAGGTGATTAAGGTGTTGCAGCAACAAGAGGGCCGTCTAAGAGGAGAAAACTGGGCTACTGTAGCACAAGGCAAAGGCTACCGAGGTGAAGATCTGCTTCGAGAGGCTGCAGAAAAGCCTGCTGACGAAGGGGAAATGAGGGCAAGCAGTGATGAAACTGTCACGTAGAGCTGACAACAGGAGTTGTTTACCACAGCCCACTTCCTTGGAAGCAAATGATCCTGTTTAGTGCAGCAAGCTGATGTTTGCAATAGCTCGCATCCGAGTGAGACACCCCGCTCGTCAGCTACTGCACTGGACCTAATGCTTGAGAAAGTGATGGGGATCAAGGTCGTTCTGAGGGAAAGACGCTTTCTGCTGCGCATGACCAGCACGGACTGCACACTTCCTTGTGCCTATCTGTGGCACAGGATTACAAGACGGGTCTCTAAAGACAGATCTGCTGGGGCTGTTGCCAGTCAGACTCAAGATGGACGTATTTCCCCCTTGATTCCCTGATGTGCACTCACCTGACTCAAACTGGATGGCTCAACATCAACTAGTCTCGGAGACAGCAAGCCAGCTACAAGACACCTATTGTAGCTCTCATGAATGGCTTCTCTTATTGAAGGACCCTGTATCTTTAAAAACTTCAAGGTCTGAAACATCAATCGAGCATTACAGATTAAGACAGCATTATTATTCAGTCACCGAGGTTCTGGGTTAACCACTAAGAGCAATAATAGAAATGTTCAGGTAAACTGTCAGAAAGCTTGCATCAGTAATAAGCTTTAGGTTTGCAATCTGAGTAAGTGTTACTACGTAGAGTCTTAAAGTTGGAAGACAAACCGTTACAGATTCTTTAAAAAAATCCTGTACGACAAACTATCAGCCCTTGCGATGCTTAGTTAAGCATTGTTTAGCTTCTCTGTCAATATACAGGCCTTCCTGTTTCCATGAACGCTGACACAAAATACGTCCTATGTAAGCTAAAACTAACACACAACTTCAAATCACACTTTGGAAGATCCTTTCTATGCTTGTTTGTGCAGAAGCTGATGCATGTTGGAAATATTTAGTGAGCTCAAACTTAATGCAAAGTTCTTTGTCACAATCTGTGCAGTGGCTCCGAACTTATACTTCGGCCAAGTTTGGGAGAAAAAACCATTTCATTTCTTCTCCAACAGTTAAATAATTTTCCACTTTCTCCATTCTGTCCACCTTTTTCAAGTTAACCGGGGATCAAAACCCTAACTCAGGACTATGCAGGCAGTTCCACTGAGGGGTAGTAAAGAAGTAAGAGCTTTCCCTGACTTCCACAACATCTTTGTTCTTGCTCCGGGAGCAGCATTCTGTAGATAGCTAGGGTCTGGCGGCCGGAAGATATCGCGCTGTACGGAAAGTTAGGGCCCCTCTCCTGAAAGCCAATAGCGTTTAGTTTATGATGCAAGCAGACGGAAGTGAGGTTATAAACCTAAGCTGTATAACGCCGTGTCACATACCAATAAACGCCATTTGCCGTCCACCACATTGGTGTCAGCGAGCTGATGGCCCGAGCGGCCTGGGGTTGGTCGCCGTGCCGTTCCTGAACCAGGTCGCCACGCCTGCGAAGGCAACAAGTGGTGCCGAAACCCGGGAATTGTCGCCTGGACGGGTGAACGGCGGCTGGAGCGGCAGGACCAGCCCGGCGCGGAGGACGCTCCCGGACCAACAAGGAGGATGGAAGCCCTTGTGAAGGTCGTATCACAATTACATAAGCAGTGGGGTATTGATTGTAAACCCAAAGATTTTACTCTCGCAGTTGCGAGACTTTTGCAAATTGGGGTCATTGCCCAGCCGGTGGATATTCTCCACCCCGAAGTGTGGGATAAATGCACTAAAGCGTTAGCCGAAGAGACGATGTCCTCGGGTCGTGGGAAAAACCTTAAGCCGTGGGGGAAAGTCGTACAAGCCCTGCAGAAGGCCATACAAGAACAGGACACCTGGAGGGCGGCAAAGAACTGTTTGTTGGTCACCCCAAAATTGGGAGTCGGGGCAGCCACGTAGACTTTGCACCCCCCAGACGATGACGATTCTACTGAGCCTAAAGATCTGCAAAAGGGCGACACGTCCCCTCAATTCCCGAACCCCGATCCGCTTACGGACGGACAGAAACAAGCTAAATTCTTCTGGGGTAAGCTAGCCGAGGAGGCCAGGTGCGCCGCCGAGAAATCAGAGTCTGAGGAAGTCTGGGCTACACCACCGCCCGATACGCCCCAAGATGGCGCCGAGCAAGAAGGCAAAGGGCGAGGCGAGGATGCCCTTAGCGGGAACAGGGAGGAAGCGTTAGCGTTAACAAGCGCACACAAACGTGAAGGGGAGGAGAACGTGAAAAAGAAAGGTGATGAGAGTTACCGGGAAGGGGAGGCGAACGAGAAAAAGAGAGGTGATGAGGGTGACCGGGAAGGTGAGGAGAGCGCGAGCGAAGGGCGGAAAGCCAATCAGAGCGGCCATCCGAAAAAATGCGCTGATAAGACAAACACCCCGCCGAGCAGAGGGCGGGACGAGCCGAGAGGGCGGGAACGGCCCGCCCGCAAGGGAAGCGGGCGGGGCCGGAGCCCAACAAAAAGGTCCTGCAAACCGGAAGTAACCAGTCAGTCGAGTTCCGACTCTGGATCAGACGCTAGCTGGGACGAGTGGCTCACAACCGATTCAAACTCAGAGAAGGAGGAAACAGAGATAAATAAAGTCAAGAGCCCAAATATTCCCATCCAAATTAAAGAGGAACCGCGAAGGGGAGAAATCCCTCTCACGGACTGGAGGAAAATAAAGATTGCGTGTGCCGACTGGGCCCCATCGGCTGCGCTAGCGTTCCCGGTCCGGGTGACAGATGGGGGACAGAGGGTCCACTCACCAATAAACCCCAAAGATATACAAGCGATTGTTAAGGCAATTGCGGATAAAGGGCTTAACTCTGCCATGGTCTCCACCCTCATAGGTGGTGTCTTTGGGGGAGACGATATGCTCCCGTTCGATATAAAACAAACTTGTAGAATGATCTTCGACGGGGCAGGGGTGATTGTTTTTAAACAAGAATGGGAGGACAACTGTGCGAAACAACTAGCCCGAATAACCGGGGCAGATCACCCGCTACATGGCTCCAGCCTGCAGCGGCTGATGGGCACAGATCCAACAATGATTACCGCCCAGGCGCAGGCCGAGGGCCTGCGGGCTCATGAAGTAATGACAACTACTCGTGCAGCCAGAGAAGCTATTCGCACAGCCTCTAGAGTTATTGTCAAGCCATCGCCATGGTCCACAATAAAACAAAATGAAAATGAGAGCTTTACGCAATTCGTGGATCGCCTCCAGGCAGCGGTCGACTCCTCGACCCTGCCCGCGGATGCGAAGGGCCCGGTTGTTGCAGATTGCTTACGTCAGCAGTGCAATTCGACAACCAAGGAAATCCTACGGTCACTGCCAGTGGGGTCAAGCATTGCGGACATGATTAAGCATGTCACGAAGGAAGAGCATCGAGCCCTGATCCAGGTGGCTGTTCGTACCGCAATAGCTAATGTGATGACATGTTTTAAATGTGGCCAGGCGGGTCGGGGGTTGCACCAACAGCGCTTCCCCCGTGCCAGAACCGACCCAGAGGACCGTGTTGGGCCTGCGGAAAGAAAGGACATTTTGCTAAAGAATGTAGATCTAAAACTCAGGGAAACGGGAAGGGGAGAGGACGCCTGGGCTGCGCACAGCCCTCTCCCACTTGGGACACCAGGCGGCCCAACTACGCCAACCCCAAGCGGGGCAAAGCGCTCCCGAACCCGCTGCCCCCTTGAGAAGCGACCAACTTTACGGTTCAACCGACGATCCAGCCGAACCTGTCCCTACCTCAGGGACAGCAAGGACCACCCTCTGGGGGCGAGACCCCAGGGTGGCCCTGGCAGTAAAGTGTGATAACCCGCCAGTGGTGTGGGGGACCTGTTCCCTCTATAATACCTTAAATGACACCACCATTAGTGTCCCCTTTTTAATCGATACTGGAGCAGATGTTACAGTTATCCCTGAGACGAACTGGCCCCCACATTGGAAATTGGAAGACGCCTCCATGGTGGGCAGAGTCGGGGGATTAACCTGAGCTCGAAAGAGTGTTCAATTAGTAGCAATTATGCTCCACACTGAAAAAGGGCCGGAGAAAACCATTGCCCTCTTCCCATATGTCATGTCAGGAGTCCCACCCCTGTTGGGAAGGGACGCCCTAATCCTATTAAAAGCCAGGGTGACAAATTTACCGTAAGGGCCACTGCCGCATACCCACTCCCACCAATTAGACTGACGTGGAAATCGTCCGACCCAGTGTGGGTCGAGCAGTGGCCCCTGTCAAAGCCTCGAATGGACGCTCCTCTTGAGCTAGTCGACCGCGAACTACAACGAGGTCATATAGAGCCTTCTACTAGCCCATGGAACACCCCAGTTTTTGTAATACCCAAACGAACGGGCGAGGGGTTTCGCCTCCTCCATGACCTGCGTGAAGTAAATAAAAGAATCCAACCAATAGGCCCCGTCCAAACGCTGTTACCCATGAACTCTATGATACCAAAAGGACAACCTTGTGCCGTCCTTGATATTAAAGACTGTTTCTTTTCGATACCCCTACATGAAGAAGACAAAGAGCGGTTTGCTTTTTCTGTCGTGTTCCCAAACAGCCACCGCCCCAACCTACGCTTCCAGTGGAAAGTGCTGCCTCAGGGAATGATCAACTCGCCTACCATCTGCCAAATTACAGTGGATCGGGCGCTGGCACCGATTCGGCGTAGTGACCCGACCGCGACTATCATCCAATATATGGATGATATCTTGATCGCCGCACCGTCAGGAAGTCAGGTGGACCAGCTAGTATCAACAGTTTCGGAAACTTTAAAAACAAATGGGTTCGAGATCGCGAGCGCGAAAGTTAAAAGAGGACCATGTGTGAGCTTTTTGGGAGTGGAGATCACAAGTTCCTACATAACCCCACCCCAAATAAAGATCCGTCGGAACATCAAAACGCTCCATGATATGCAGCAGTTAGTGGGGTCCTTACAATGGCTCCGCAACATTGTCCTGATCCCTCCCAAGATCATGGCCCCCCTGTATGACCTTCTGAAGGGGAAGAACCCATGGGAACAAAAAACTCTGACGATGGAAGCAATAGACTCTCTTGACTTTATCGAGCAACAGGTATCGTCAAGCACGCTCACCAGGTGGGACCCAGATATACCACTCGATCTGTATGTACATTTCACGGAGGGAGGGGGAGTAGGGGCACTAGCCCAGGGACCTCCTGAAAAAGCTCAACCAATACAATGGATAGTCCTGGGAAAACCGTCACGTGCATTCTCTCCGGGAGTCGAGTGCCTCGGCAGCCTCATTATGAAAGGCAGAAAACTCGCCCTAAGACACCTAGGCATCGAACCCGCCAGGATATACCTACCCTTCCACAAACAGCTCCCAACGCTATCAGTGGCGATGTCAGAGTATCTAGCTATAGCTCTCGTCGGATTTGGCGGAGCAGTCCGGTATGCTACAAAACCCCCCTGGGCTCAAATGCTGGCAATTGTCAACATCGACCTCCCAAGGAAGATCATGGATCGGCCCCAACAGGGACCAACGGTCTTCACAGACGCATCCTCAGCGACCTCAACCGCAGCGGCAGTATAGCAATCGGGAGGAGAATGGCACTGCATTAAAACGACCGATC
Source organism: Phaethon aethereus (assembly GCF_964289735.1). Lineage (NCBI taxonomy): Eukaryota > Metazoa > Chordata > Aves > Phaethontiformes > Phaethontidae > Phaethon > Phaethon aethereus. Next base: position 91,019,511 of record NC_138576.1, on the reverse strand, counting down.
GTGCGCTTTCAGTCCAGCAGCTAGAAGCGATGGCTGTAGTACTAGCGTGTGGACTGTTCCCAATGGAACACCTCAACATAGTGACCGATTCGATGTTCGTGGCTAAGCTTTGCCTAGCCATGTCGGGACCCGGCATGTCAACATCCACAACAGCTATCATGCTGGAAGAAGCACTTTTTTCCAGAAAGGGCACCATATCGGTCATCCACGTCAACAGCCATGACCCAATCAAAGGGTTTTTCCAAACCGGCAACGACAAAGCAGATGCTGCTGCAAAAGGGGTGTGGACGCTAAGAGAAGCCCGCCAGCTACACGAGTCTCTCCACATCGGAGCTAAAGCGCTAGCAAAGAAATGCGGGATCTCGGTCACTGATGCGAAACACATAGTAGCCACATGTCCCCATTGCCAGAAAGCACCACTGTGGTCCAGTGGAGTCAACCCCAGAGGCCTTAAGGCCTCCGAAGTGTGGCAGACGGATTTTACGCTCGGTCAGTTGCTGAAACCTCGAGCGTGGCTAGCAGTAACCGTAGATACATATAGCGGAATGATCGTAGCCACACAACACCTCAAAACCGACTCCAAAGCGACCATCCAACATTGGTTGACAGTCATGGCGTGGCTTGGCATCCCTAATCAGATCAAAACAGACAACGGCCCGAACTTCGCCTCCAAATCAGTCCAGGCATGATACCAAATGGGGTGTCACCTTAACACACGGTATTCCATATAACAGCACAGGTCAAGCTATAGTCGAACGAGTAAATCAAACTCTGAAATCTAAATTAGAGGTGTTGGCAAAAACAGAAGGTTTTGCCAATGCCGTTCCCCCGGGAGACCAAGCACGCCTGCTAGCGACCGCCCTTTTAGCGCTAAATCAATTCCCCAGGGGAGGAGAGGTGAATAGCCCCACCCAAAAACATTGGGCCGCTCAAGCGCTAGAAGAAGGCCCATTAGTTATAATCAAAAATGAGCTGGGAGAATGGGAACAAGGGTGGAGGCTAGTCCTTACAGGGCGAGGGTATGCCGCAGTTAAAAAAGATGGAAAAGTTAAGTGGTGTCCGCTTAAGTCTATTAAACCGGACCTTCAGAATAAAGCTAATGAAAACTGTGAGTTTTTGTCCACAGGATCGGATTATCGGACGTCCTTGTAACCCGTACACCCCGGTGGCGAGAGAGGACGACAAGCCGACAAGCATCCTGTCCGCACCTGGGAGCTCCACACTGGTGGAATCCAAACAGCAGCGACCTAACCTCCAAAGGGGGAGGCTACGATGTCTTTGTGTGATCTTGATTTTAGGGCTCGTCACTATAGGGCAAGCAGTATCAGAACACCATCCCCATCGGCCATTTAAATGGTCCCTCCTTCGATTCTATGATCAGCAAGTTATCGCAACCCGCTGCTTTAAGAATGTTCTTGTTCAAAATTTCCTTTAACTATCCCCAGTTATACCCCATTGCTCCCAGCTACCCCCCAGTCACCTCTTGATGTGCCTTGTGTTTTCTATTCAAGTTCGTAATATATATATATTTTTTAACATTATTATAACGCACTGACTAAGAGTAGGATGCATTTAGTATGTTTCCTATCCAAGGTTACGAGATATATATTCTTTCAGATTGCTATATTTTAACCAATTTAATTTATTAATTAAATAGCAATTTAATTACTGTTAATATTAATTAATATAATTAATAATAATTTATTTATTATTATAAATTAATAAATTAATTTAAATAATTTAATTACGCATAGGGAGGGGGGAAATGTAGATAGCTAGGGTCTGGTGGTCGGAAGATATCGCGCTGTACGGAAAGTTAGGGCCCCTCTCCTGAAAGCCAATAGCATTTAATTTATGATGCAAGCAGATGGAAGTGAGGTTATAAACCTAAGCTATATAACGCCGTGTCACAAACTAATAAAGGCCATTTGCCGTCTACCACATTGGTGTCAGTGAGCTGATGGCCCGAGCGGCCTGGGGTTGGTCGCCGTGCCGTTCCTGAACCAGGTCGCCACGCCTGCGAAGGCAACAGCGTTCTATTCCTTTCTAGACATTCAATCCCTGACCGTGCTTCAACAAGAGACAATGGAAGTTTTACAGCCCCAAGAGTGCACCTAAACCGTTACCCTTTGCATAAAACTGGCAGGACACAACTGCAATTATGCGCGTGGGTGGGCAGGACGAGCATAAAATGGTCGCTGACACTCAAAGCCGCGCAATAGAAAACTTAGACAAGGTACGTCTCTTGACATTCTCGGTAAAGACACAGTAAAAGATCACCTCCTTCTGGAAGCCGGTGCAAGTCACATGAACAACTCCGCAGGTCAGCAAGCACGTACCATCTGCAAAAACAAGGAACGTTTGACAACCTCCCATACTCTCACAGCCAGGTTATGACCAGATTACAAGTTTTAAACAGCAGTGTCTGGAAAGACATAACTGAGGACCCATTTTCTTCATCAGATCACTTACAAACCTGTTTTAAAAAACAATTACTGCGTGCAGAAATTTTATCTCTAGTGCTATTGAGGCGCTGTGCTTTGAGCTTCAGTTCAAAGTCATTTCGTTTTATGACCGCCACCACTTCACAGGCTACATGACAAGAGCACCAAAACCCAAAACTCAGCAGACTGTCAGAGACGTTTCACAATATTAAATACCTTGTTAGTACAACGTAATCAGAGTTGGGTTTGGGGGAGGTTGTGTTGTTTTGGTTTGGTTTTTGACTGACAAACAATGAACAGGAGAACCAATTTCACAACCAAAAGCAGTGAAATACCTACCAAAATTATAGTTCCTTGGATGAAAAAACTGCTCAGGTGGTGGATAAGAAGGACGAGCTCCCCGACTTAGACTCCGCTCATGTACCAGAATATCCAAAAGGAGGTTTGGAGAAGTCATGCTTATCACAGTGTCCAGTGACCACAATCCAAAGTAGGGGCAGTCATGAAGGAATTCTTCTGGCCTTAAAGAAAACAAGTGCATAAGCTAAAGGCCAGCATTCAAATGAATTTTTTGGAGGGGTATTGAAAAAAATGTAAGAAAAACCTACCTTAGTGAATCTGGCATTTGAGCATGATACCAGCGATTAATGTCAAATACAGCCAAATAAGCAGATGGTTTTCCCTGACCACATGTATTCACTTGCCAAGTGAAGACTGACACACTGGTCTCGGGAGATATTACTGTAAAAGGCGAGACATTGTTTCTTATGTGTAGAAAAGATGATCTCTCTGATATTTTTAAAACACCACTTTCTGTTTTGGCTTCATTCTGTTCTATCCCTCATGAAACACAACACTTACTAAGAATAATCAAAAAAATGTCTGGAATAGCAAACATCTCTGTGACAGGTTTCAGTCATACTGCCCCTTTTTCTTGTTCAAATGGTATCAGTTCTAAGCCAAAGCAAACACACAATTATTAGCTAATTAAGTTTTCCAGACATTAACAGTTGATCAAGACGTTTAGCTAGACAAATAGTTTAGGGAAAAAAATATGCTAGGAACACGTACTTTGCTACTTTCAGAAAGCATACAGCTATTTATTGTGTACGCTCGTATCAATCAGCTGGCATTATTAATTTCCAGATTTGAGTCAACTGCAAGTTTTAAGAATAGCCCCTTTCCAGCATACATTGAATTAAAGAAAACTGAACACAGTATTCGAGGTGCAGCCTCACCACTGCCGAGTACAAGGGAGCGATCTCTTCCCTGCTCCTGCTGGCCACACTATTTCTGAGACGGGCCAGGATGCTGCTGGCCACCTTGGCCACCTGGGCACACTGCCGGCTCATGTTCAGCTGGCTGTCGAACAACACCCCCAGGTCCTTTTCCACCAGGCAGCTTTGCAGCCGCTCTTCCCCAAGCCTGTAGCGTTGCATGGGGGTGTTGTGACCAAAGTGCCCTGGCACTTGGCCTTGTTGAACAATTGACCTCGGCCTATTGGTCCAGCCTGTCCAGATCCCTCTGTACAGCCTTCCTACCCTCAAGCAGATCAACACTCCTGCCCAGCTTGGTGTCTTCTGCAAACTTACTGAGGGTGTGCTCGATCCCCTTCTCCAGGTCAACAATAAAGATATGAAACAAGACGGGCCCCAAAACCGAGCCCTGGGGAGAAAAACGAGGGGAAAAACTAATCACACTTTTGACTGCTTACTGAGTTTCCAGGTCCTTGGAGAATTAAGGTGAAGTGGGTCTTGTAAGTGCTTGCTTACAAGCTGTTGTGAGGCTTGTTCTCAGCACTGTTCACTGGTTTCACTACTGCGCCTTCAAGAGGAGGGAGCTTTGCATAACTGAAAGCATAACCCAAGAGCTCTCTTTCGTTAGGCTTGCTTTTTCGAGTTGGATGCACTACTAAAATATCCTAGCGTTCACTGTGCCTGTAGCATGGAGCAAGTAAATTAATCTGGCCATGCTGCATTATTAGTAAGAACTTCGTATTGGAGGAAGAGCCTCTTGTTACAGTTGAGCAGCTCTTTATAGCAGCCAAGAAAAACAAAAACCAGGTATAAAAAAGGTATCGTAAAAATGCCCCTGTTTGGCCCTGATTTTGATCGGTAGTTGCATGAGGAGCCGAACCAGGGAATCCAACTGACAGAACAAAAGGAGGAGTAGAAGGGGGCAACGTTCAGATGGACCAACTTCGTTTGACAGCTGTACAAATGCTACCCCTGATGCAAGGCAAGAAACAAAACCGCGAACTTCAGGGCTGGAGAACAGACAACAGTACAGCTCTCTTCTACTGTTACCATAGCTGAAGGAAACGCAGCCTTGCGAAAAGAGAGATTGAAAGTAAATGCAGCTCATGACCCTTTTGAAGAGGGTTAACTCACAAAGTTTAACAAACCCAAACAACTGGCTCAATCTATAGTCCTTACCTTCCTGCCAGACCAGCCTTTCAAAAGGCCTAGCGGGGAGCTGAACTCGCAGGTTGGAACAATCACAGCTCCTAACACCTCTCGGGTAAAAACCGCCAAGCTCGTTGGCATTTCTTATGAACACGTTCCTGCAGGCACGTGACATTACAGAAGGTCTAACATAACACTTTTTGAGCAAATTCAGGTCTGCCATCCCGATGTGCAGTTCCAATTCTCAATATAGGGAGTTTTGGCAAACTTGAAAAAAAATCTAAATCAAATCAGAGTCTGTAAAGCCTTTAAGCGTAAAAGTCACTAACTACAGCCCAGCTTACCCCAACAGTCCATCTTGCCTTCGAGTTCTCTTCCCTGAAAGACACTCTATGTTTCTTTGCTCGCGGAGATGCAGAGGGAGTTGCCAGGGGTGTGGTACGAAGGCTGGATCTGAGAATAGACCGAGGAGTAAACCCAGGAAAACCAGAAGCAGATGTGGCCAAGACTTTCGCTCTCTATGAAAAGAAATAAAAACATCTACTTGAAAACCAGGCAAACCTTCAAAAGAATAGACTCCACTCGACAGAAGCATTAGGGTAAAAAATTGCAAACTGCGATTGTACCAGCAGAGAGGACAAAGTTTAGCCTCTGCGCTGGTCTTTTTCCAAAGGTAGGAAAACATTAATGATTAAAGAAACGTGCTGTTCATGTTTCTTTTGGCTTTTTTTTTAATGTCAACATAAAATGTTATCTTTCAAACTAATTATATGGAAAAAAAAAAGATGTGGCACCTTGTTGTCTGCAGCGCACTAGACTTAATTAAGTGACACTGCTGTAAAAATACCTAGACCTCTTCATCAAGAAGCGTTGAGGTCTTCTTAGCTCACCTTAAAAAAGACTTGACAGTACTGAAAGGGTTTCCCTCTTCAAGACTGCTCCCAACGTACTGCTTCCAAAAGGACTGTATCTATGATAACCAGAAGCGTACTGAAAATACTCCACAAGTTGAATCCAACAATGTTGGTGTCAAATCCCTTTGCTGGTTTCATTTTACAGAGTTTACAGGCTTTTGGTTTGGCTGTTTTTCACAGGTTCTTTAAAATACTGACCTTAACCACAGGAGGAGTCTCCAGTAACTTCTGCTCTGATGCTCCTGAAAAATCCTTCTGTGAGATGGAACTGTGGATATTTGATTTCAGTGGGCTGGAGGCCATGAATGAAGCAGGGGCTCTGCATGGTGACTGAGCGCTACCACCCTGTGCTGCAGAGCATGAAGGAACAGGACGAACCACCAAATCCAGCGGTCTGTTAAGATCCACAATTTAAAAGAGGAAAATAATTAAAAAAATGCAAAAAATCATGCTGCGTTCAAGAAATTGGAGATGAAACATAGCAAAAACATACAACAAACAAGAAGTACGGGTGAGCCCTCACACTTCGGGTGATGCATGAGGCCCATGAACAAGTTACAGCCATTTTCTCTTTCTTTGATGATTCCTTTGCATTTCAGACTTCATTTCCCAAGTCACTGCCTCTGAGGCAAGAGTAGTCCAATTTTAAGCTGCACAAGTGATGTGCTTCTCATGCCAGAAGAAAAATTGTCTACATTTCAATGCTGGGACCACTTCAGATTCTCCACTTAGTTGTGTCCCTGAGTTGGCCTTTTCTTTAACAGATATAAAACTAAATGCAAACAGAATGCTTTGCAAACACTGAGAGTAAAGACACACTCTCTCACACACACACACACACATACATATATATGAGAAACCACACCTTTTTGAAATAGTCGTTCTATTTCAAAATGTAGATCTACTATACCTGGAACAGTTTTGTGAACGTTTTGTAAATAGTGTCCCAAGAAATGCATCGCGCAACTCTGCGTCAGCGAGAGGATGTGTTACGGCTGGTGGTTCTGTAGCAGTAGGACTAGATTTAAAAGGAAAATGTAGCTGACTTTCAATCCCCTGAAGTTCGTACGTATCAGAACTGAAATTTAGTTGACCGTACCACCTGGAGGAAAATCATCAGACAGCTGCTAGCCTCTTTTCCGCTCTTTACAATTCTGCCTGGGTTTTGGGTAAAAAAGGCAGAAACGAGGCAGAAACTGGGCAGGAGGAGGTAAAAGAGTACTATTTGGTCACATGATCAAGTCTATCAAAATCCGTACACCAATAGCTTGGATGGTAATCATAGCTTTACTTTCAGGTATCTTAAATTCTGTAAACACATTTGCCATCATAAATATGCAAATATATGTGTTTACAAGATCATTGTAGCAGAAAAACTCTCTCCAACTATTACTTATGCTGTATTGTTTCTTCGCTGTTATATATCGTATGAGCAAAAAAAAGCCAATCAAAGCTTTGTGCAGGCGCACCTTCCCTCCGAAACACTAGCGTCATTCAGATGGATTTTTCTCTCTCTCTCCCAACACGTACCTCAAGACTAAACACTGAGAAAAGGCTGCTCACCTAGCATAGTGCGAGAAACTGGTTTGCTGCTCATTTCCCATTCCAACTTCTCCAATTTTGGATAATACATTACTGATAAAAGTTGCTCTTGTATGCACATTTCCTGCGTTAGCTTGTTTGGTACTGTTGACAATGGTGTTGGTCTTGCGACTGTAAAGCAAGAGGGAAAAAACATCAGCATTGTGTAATCAAAGCCATGGTTAGTTGTCCGCTATATTTCACTCCCTAAAAAGTACCTTGACTTAAGACCGATGAAGGCAAACGGTAAGGCTTGGCTCTCTCCACAGCCAGCTTCCTTTGAACTCTAGGCAGGATCTTGCCATGTTGGTCTAGCACGGAATTTCTGGCAACTGCTCCCTCTCTCAAGTGAGGATCACGATCGTTCTGATCCATGAAAAGCGAAAAGCAAAATGTTAACTGATTGCAAGAAGTTCATCGCACAGAACTATCTGTGCTCTTTCTAATTAGTGAATAAATTTCCTCTACAGGTCGAGGAAAATACACCCACTGCACACACCAGCAGCAAGTTCTGCCCATCAGCACACGCCGGCTTCACCTGGTAGTTTTGGCAAAGTGGAAGGAAGACTAGAGGAATAACAGAACCCACAACTTCAAGGTAAAACAGCTCTGGCACTCTGCAGAACCTTGTTCTGATACACTTGCTGTCACCTGCAATCCTCAAACGGCTGACAAAACACCAGGCTCTCCCTTGTTTTCCCTCAATATATATGAACCACCAACAGTAAACGTCCGTGTCTAACTGTATCCTCATTCAGACACCACAAACCCAATTAGGACACATGCAACTAATTCCACATTCTTTGCTTAATTCGAGCCGCAGGCTGGGCTGCCTGTTGGTCTGAGGAACACTCTCACTTTTCCTCTGACATTTCAACTTACGGAAGGCTAATTCTAATCTTTAGTTGCATGCCTCTGCATTACAGACTCAGTTTACTGAGTTCCAACTAACTGGCTTCAGGAACATCCTCTGCTAATACCCATTGCGCATTTTGTGCAGTTGAGTTTGCCGTCAGGAATGCACGAAGGGGACAGAACAAGTACAACTATGCAATGACGTTTGCAGGGAAACAGCGGAACTAAGGTCAAGCAGCTTTCTGGACTATGACGACAGGAAGCCGTTCTGACACCCAAAACGCTAAGTTACAATTTCCTAAAATGACAGAAAAGACGTGAAGCATTTAAATTCTAATAGGTTTAAATTTTAGGCTGTTCAAATACCATATTATCATGTAGTGGTAATCCTTTACAAGGATAATGCACAGACGCTACACGAAGTAGCAGCTTAATTCAGCTGGTGTTCTGATACTTCTCTCCGGTGAAATGATCCTTCATAAATTTTTACTTTTTCCTTTTAGGTTCTTTGTTTGTTTGCTTGCTTTTAAACACATTCAAAAGTATCCTTTCCTTCTAGGCATATTCGTTACACTCAAAGCAATTTCTACACATTAGAATACATATGGGGTATTCCCACCTTTTTCTGAAAACGGGTTTCAGACAAGGGAAACACACCAAATACTGCTTACGGTGGCCAACAAAACTCCTAACCAAGCTTCCTGACCACAATTCTGAAATTTGTCTTACTAACATGCAAAAGAAATCCCTGCTCAAATGCATCACAGGTCTCTGAACAATAGAAAGGTAGCAAAGGGTATTAAAAACGTTCTTGATTTACCAAGTTATTTCCAAACTGGAGCCATGATCAGAACATCTCAATTTGAATGTAAGAGTCTACATCAGGCTTGCAAAGGAAACAGTCTACATGCTAGGCCAGCTTGCCAAGAAATTTATTTTAGCTACCACCCTGTGCAGAAGTGTTCTCTGCCCTACCACGCTTCCACAAATCTGGTGAAGAATCCAGGAGACAGGAAGATGAGGCCAGCAGGAAGACTGCTCTCCCTGTCCTACTACTTGCTCCACTGGGCAATGACTAGCTAGCTGATCCTTCAGCTTAGTTCCTGCCTGGGGGAAGATGGGCTGTGCACCACATAGGCTCCATCTCTCATGAAACTCTTCAGATGAGAGAGAAAGGGAGGTGCACTGCAGATGGGAAGCCTATGACAGAGGGGGGTGAAGTCACTACGGGGGGAGAAAGCAGACAGAAGGTCGTGGGTGTCATAAGACAAAGGTGATTAAGGTGTTGCAGCAACAAGAGGGCCGTCTAAGAGGAGAAAACTGGGCTACTGTAGCTTCCTTGGAAGCAAATGATCCTGTTTAGTGCAGCAAGCTGATGTTTGCAATAGCTCGCATCCGAGTGAGACACCCCCCTCGTCAGCTACTGCACTGGACCTAACGCTTGAGAAAGTGATGGGGATCAAGGTCGTTCTGAGGGAAAGACGCTTTCTGCTGCGCATGACCAGCATGGACTGCACACTTCCCTGTGCCTATCTGTGGCGCAGGATTAATAGACAGGTCTCTAAAGACAGATCTGCTGGGGCTGTTGCCAGTCAGACTCAAGATGGACGTATTTCCCCCTTGATTCCCTGATGTGCACTCACCTGACTCAAACTGGATGGCTCAACATCAACTAGTCTCGGAGACAGCAAGCCAGCTACAAGACACCTATTGTAGCTCTCATGAATGGCTTCTCTTATTGAAGGACACTGTTTCTTTAAAAATTTCAAGGTCTGAAACATCAATCGAGCATTACAGATTAAGACAGCATTATTATTCAGTCACCGAGGTTCTGGGTAACACTAAGAGAAATAATGTTCAGGTAAACTGTCAGAAAGCTTGCATCAGTAATAAGCTTTAGGTTTGCAATCTGAGTAAGTGGTACTACGTAGAGTCTTAAAGTTGGAAGACAAACCGTTACAGATTCTTTAAAAAAATCCTGTACGACAAACTATCAGCCCTTGCGATGCTTAGTTAAGCATTGTTTAGCTTCTCCGTCAAGATACAGGCCTTCCTGTTTCCATGAACACTGACACAAAATACGTTCTATGTAAGCTAAAACTAACACACAACTTCAAATCACACTTTGGAAGATCCTTTCTATGCTTGTTTGTGCAGAAGCTGATGCATGTTGGAAATATTTAGTGAGCTCAAACTTAATGCAAAGTTCTTTGTCACAATCTGTGCAGTGGCTTGGAACTTCGGCCAAGTTTGGGAGAAAAAACCATTTCATTTCTTCTCCAACAGTTAAATAATTTTCCACTTTCTCCATTCTGTTCTCCTTTTTCAAGTTAACCAGGGATCAAAATCCTAACTCAGGACTATGCAGGCAGTTCCAGTGAGGGTTAGTAAAGAAGTAAGAGCTTTCCCCGACTTCCACAACATCTTTGTTCTTGCTCCTGGAGCAGCATTCTACTCCTTTCTAGACATTCAATCCCTGACCGTGCTTCAACAGGAGACAACAGTAGTTTTACAGCCCCAAGAGTGCACCTAAACCGTTACCCTTTGCATAAAACTGGCAGGACACAACTGCAATTATGCGCGTGGGTGGGCAGGACGAGCATAAAATGGTCTCTGACACTCAAAGCTGCGCAATAGAAAACTTAGACAAGGTACGTCTCTTGACATTCTCAGTAAAGACACAGTAAAAGATCACCTCCTTCTGGAAGCCGGTGCAAGTCACATGAACAACTCCGCAGGTCAGCAAGCACGTACCATCTGCAAAAACAATGAACGTTTAACAACCTCCCATACTCTCACAGCCAGGTTATGACCAGATTACAAGTTTTAAACAGCAGTGTCTGGAAAGACATAACTGAGGACCCATTTTCTTCATCAGATCACTTACAAACCTGTTTTAAAAAACAATTATTGCGTGCAGAAATTTTATCTCTAGTCCTATTGAGGCGCTGTGCTTTGAGCTTCAGTTCAAAGTCATTTCGTTTTATGACCGCCACCACCTCACAGGCTACATGACAAGAGCACCAAAACCCAAAACTCAGCAGACTGTCAGAGACGTTTCACAATATTAAATAACTTGTTAGTACAACGTAATCAGAGTTGGGTTTGGGGGAGGTTGTGTTGTTTTGGTTTGGTTTTTGACTGACAAACAATGAACAGGAGAACCAATTTCACAACCAAAAGCAGTGAAATACCTACCAAAATTATAGTTCCTTGGATGAAAAAACTGCTCAGGTGGTGGATAAGAAGGACGAGCTCCCCGACTTAGACTCCGCTCATGTACCAGAATATCCAAAAGGAGGTTTGGAGAAGTCATGCTTATCACAGTGTCCAGTGACCACAATCCAAAGTAGGGGCAGTCATGAAGGAATTCTTCTGGCCTTAAAGAAAACAAGTGCATAAGCTAAAGGCCGGCATTCAAATGAATTTTTTGGAGGGGTATTGAAAACAATGTAAGAAAAACCTACCTTAGTGAATCTGGCATTTGAGCATGATACCAGCGATTAATATCAAATACAGTCAAATAAGCAGATGGTTTTCCCTGACCACATGTATTCACTTGCCAAGTGAAGACTGACACACTGGTCTCGGGAGATATTACTGTAAAAGACAAGACATTGTTTCTTATGTGTAGAAAAGATGATCTCTCTGATATTTTTAAAACACCACTTTCTGTTTTGGCTTCATTCTGTTATATTCCTCATGAAACACAACACTTACTAAGAATAATCAAAAAAATGTCTGGAATAGCAAACATCTCTGTGGCAGGTTTCAGTCATACTGCCCCTTTTTCTTGTTCAAATGGTATCAGTTCTAAGCCAAAGCAAACACACAATTATTAGCTAATTAAGTTTTCCAGACATTAACAGTTGATCAAGACGATTAGCTAGACAAATAGTTTAGGGAAAAAAATATGCTAGGAACACGTACTTTGCTACTTTCAGAAAGCATACAGCTATTTATTGTGTACGCTCATATCAATCAGCTGGCATTATTAATTTCCAGATTTGAGTCAACTGCAAGTTTTAAGAATAGCCCCTTTCCAGCATACATTGAATTAAAGAAAACTGAACACAGTATTCGAGGTGCAGCCTCACCACTGCCGAGTACAAGGGAGCGATCTCTTCCCTGCTCCTGCTGGCCACACTATTTCTGAGACGGGCCAGGATGCTGCTGGCCACCTTGGCCACCTGGGCACACTGCCGGCTCATGTTCAGCTGGCTGTCGAACAACACCCCCAGGTCCTTTTCCACCAGGCAGCTTTGCAGCCGCTCTTCCCCAAGCCTGTAGCGTTGCATGGGGGTGTTGTGACCAAAGTGCCCTGGCACTTGGCCTTGTTGAACAATTGACCTCGGCCTATTGGTCCAGCCTGTCCAGATCCCTCTGTACAGCCTTCCTACCCTCAAGCAGATCAACACTCCTGCCCAGCTTGGTGTCTTCTGCAAACTTACTGAGGGTGTGCTCGATCCCCTTCTCCAGGTCAACAATAAAGATATGAAACAAGACGGGCCCCAAAACCGAGCCCTGGGGAGCAGCATTTGTGACTGGCTGACAACTGGATGCAGATGCAGATACAGGTGTGAACAGAATAAAAAAGATCAGGTAACATTCCTAAGCAATGGAGGGAATGATCTTGTTGTTCAAAGACGACAGCTGGAGGAATAAAGGGACTGACCAGCATTATACACATGACCCCACCATATATCACTATAGCATTTCAGCAAGCACAAAATAAAACCTATTTTTCCCCTGAAAGAAGTCCCACATCACTTAAGCACACAGTTTTTCTTTTTAAATAAGCCCAACAAGCTAGTCTATGCAGACATTTAAGACCTTCAGCCTGTGGGTACAGAACAGCATTCATTGCTTAGATTCCAAAACCATTTATTGTAGAATAACCAAACACGGACATCAGAACAAACCTTCATTAACGCTATCCTCTCTGTCAACGCATTTGTGAAATTTTTCTACAGTCTGGCAGCTGAGTAATTTAATATTGCTCGTTTGCCCTCTCGAGGGAAAGACTCCACCCATGAGATCTAAGCTGTACCTTTCATCACAGAATTCCAAACCCTGGGGAAAGAATAAAAGAGGAGGAAAAAGGTCATTTTGAGATTAAAACATACAGTATACCTAAATATGAGCGAATGTCTCTCTCCGACATAATATGCATATTATACTGTGTATTTCCCTTGAGTTCTTTATTACGGTAAATAGGAGGTACAACTGACATGCAAGAGAATTAAATGTCAAATTGTAATGGGTAAGTTTGGCTCTGAAGGCTTTGCACAGCTCCAAAATGTAGCATTTCCCTGACGTTATTCAGATCGAAAGATGTTTTGCAGAATTCTGTGCGGCATCAAGGCTTCTTTACAAACCTAAACGTATATTTACAAAGCGATACCTGAAATAATACAACAGATATGCACGCAAAGCTCTTTGCTCCATGTCTTGATTACAGAACCGATGGAGTTAGAAAAGTCGTGGCACTACAGCAGCTAAAGCTCTGTTGAGAGCTCTTCTCTATAGGCACAGCACTGGAGTGAACATGCACCCCTCTGTCGCAACTATGAGGCCTTCTTACTGGTTCACAATCTTCTTTCAAACCACGTCAGCTCTTACCAGCTCCTCCTCGAAGCTTGTCAGAGACTAACGGGTGAAATATCCCTCAGTTCCTGCACCAAGCACAGCCAACAGCAAAAGGGGAAAACAGAGAGGACATGGGGTGCAGAGTAAGCAAACTACTTTGAGATACACAGAGACCCCGGCAGGATTGTGTTGAAACTCTGCTACCACCATCTCCCAAGTAAGCACTAACTGAAATGCTCTCTTTGCAAATACAGCATTTGTTCAACCGGTCTACGGCACAACACATGAATGTGTGTATTGTGGACAAATGGCAGCTCTACAACTAAAAAAACACCCAAAACAAACCACAACAGCAAAACACCAAACAAAAAAAAAACCCCAAAAATCCCACGCACCACCGAACATAAAACAACCCCCAAACTGATCAGACCACATTCTACCCAAGTTCCCTAAGCTTTCAGAGCTCTCAAATGAACTGGCATGAAACAACACATTCCCAGATGTTCTCATGCGCTACATCTAATTCGCCTAATCTGAGAAAAGGCAAGCTTGCTCTTCATAGTTCCAGGAAATCAATATCAAAGCAGTCTAAACCAAAAATAATTTAAAAACCAAAATTAATTCTTTCATTACTGAGAAGAAAAATAATTCTGAAGCACAGCAGCGTATTTTACATTCTCCACCCTGGGGCAAGCAAATCTAAGGGAAGGAACTCCATTGTATGGAAGATATTAAGCACTGTCTTTATCGACCAGTAAAATATGAAGACACTTTTCAGATGAGATGCACTCAAACTTGGCCTGGCAAGTGGGAACAACTCTTACCTTTGCTGCCACTGAGGTCGGACAAGAAACTTGACTCGGCCAGCCATGTAGGCAGACAGTCATGTAGTACTGACCACTCTGTGACTACAAGGAAGTATTCTGAGACTAAAAGTGCCCGCTGTAGAGCACAGATTCTGCCCTAGTGCGTCTTCGGGAGGTTTTGGCGGGTTGGGAGTTGGTTTTGCTGGGCTTTGGTGCTTTTTTTGGCTGTAGGTGTTGTCCCATCTTGGTATGTGTAAGTGGCTCATCTGGAAGCTAGCTGAAGAACCTGTCTCTTCTCCCCAGAGGGTCCAGCTGTTTCGTTCTCTCTTCCACTTACCTTGTACGACTGGTTCCCATTTCAGTCTTCCATGACACTCATCACAGGGAAGCGGAAACAGCAGGGTAGTAAACTGCCTCAAACCCAGAGACTGGTGCCTGACACCACTCACAAGCCAGTGAACGTGTGGCTGGCTGCATGGTCTGCACTGGCTTAAAAGTCTGACATTAAGTACACCACAGCTTTCTCAGGCCACAAACACAGTAACCCTATTTAATCCCTTTGCGTGCTTTTTTTCAACAGTGTCAACTGGAGTTTCTACTAGATGCATTTTTAAAGGCTGATGAAACGTTTCAACCCTCTGAGGTAAAGACTGACACGCGTCACACCTTTTGTTTGGGAAAATAAGACAGCCAAGACAAAGAACAGCCAAAGAGTTGAAGGTCAAACATTTTAAGATTGAAGTGTTGAGACAGAGCAAAGTAGCCACGAGAGAAACGGATATAGACATCTCCTTTTTTTCCCAAAGAAGCACACAGTACCAGGATTTGTCTGGGCCGCTGCTAAGATTGTAGCCAAAAATAACTTTTAAAAGAGGATAAAACAAGGCGGAGTTCAAAAGTGAAACTGCAGAAAGATCAAAGAAACCTTCTCCTATCAACCTGCCAAAGTGCTTAGAGCACTACAAGAGATGCAGCAGAGAACCACAGAGAAAGCCCACGTACAATTAAAAAAACCCAATCAGGGTGCTCTCCTCCTCTAGAGCACGGTATAGTTATGTCATATAAAAGAAACACTGCGCATAAACAAAGACAAAGGGATGACATCCGTATCTAGATCATGCTGAATCACTTGAAGATATTTCTACTTTGTCACCGTGAGAGAGAATGCATCTTAAAGAAACGCCACCTTTTCCAAACACCCAACCTTTACCTAGTCAAAAGCAACGCTTACAAGTGAGGAAGCACCTTTCCGCTATAGAAGGAAAACCAAAAAGATCCAAATGTAAACTCATGCAGAAAATCAAAACGCAGAGTCCCGATAAGAACATGTACCACGCGAGTGTTTAGAAACGAGTACCACGATGCAAGAACCACCCCTATTTCGTTCCGCACCTATTGAGGACATGCACGAGAAAGTATCAAAATAGGAGGAAAGACTTGCTCTGAAGTGAGATTGCTTTCCCCTCAAAAAGGTTTTGGAAAGGGAGACAGAAGCTTATTCAAGCCTGCGGTTTGGTTAAGCAAAGCTACTCAAAGTCCTGTCTTCTCTTCCTACGTGCCATTAATTTGGTGTTTCAGTCAAGAATAATTTTACGGGTAAAAGCTGCTGCTTCTTCAGGAATTGAATTTATACGGGCCCTTTGCAGACGAATCTAGCTGGAACACATGACACTGCAGTATACAATTGTATGGCTTGTTTTCAAAAAGTATGGCCATAGGCCATGCCCGAGAAGCTCAGCAAACCATTTCTTTTTTTAGAGGTCTCGGAATTGTGATGGTAACTATTAGCCCTGACAACTTAACTGATACGCATTTAGAGAAAATGACTGTTTTCATCCTCTCACATACATGCATGTCTTACCTCATACATGACTTGTCCTGATTTGGTGACAGAAAACGGTCACCAAATTCTAACTGCAACAGATGTAAACTCACAACATCACCTTCACTGAAAAAGGTAAAAATGAGGAAATTTGATGACAAAGCTGCTTTGTAGTCCTCATTATCATTTTATTAGATCTAGACTGAAGTATCCTTAATAGTGTGCTCTTGCTGAAAAGAAAAACACCACTTCCCAAAACATCACGATTGGTCACATTTAGCTGCTAAAACATAAAGGAGAACATTTTGACACTAGCACACCTTGAGGGGCAAATGCTAACTATACGATTTGGAAGCTTTAGCATGTTGTATGGACTAAATAATGTTGGAAATCGTGTGGAAATAGTGGAAATAGAATATCTCTTCACTTCTTCATGGTGAAAAGCTCTCGATCAAAACTGCTTTAAAGTCAAACTGAAGCAGACTGCCGCTCCATGAACACCTGAGCTGGTTAAATAGCTTCCCGGTGCTGGAAGAGAGAGCTCTTTCTCCCTGTCCCTTCCCACCAAAGTTCCAGTCCCTCTCTTGCATACACTGCACCCTTCCACATACTGATTTGATTCATTAGCCCAGCAGGCAACCGGTGACTTTTCTGCTGACCAGTGATCGTTCTCTGCCAGCTGAGCCGAACCGGCTCATGAAGGCTCGAAAGACTGCTAGAGTTGCCGCAAGGGAATCGGCAATACTGTCACCTCCCTCCTTTAGGGGCAGCAGGCTGTTACATCGGCACGTTTACTGGGCTAGATATGCAGCCTCAACTACTTTTAATGCTAATTTAATACCGTGGTACAAATATCAAACAAGCCATGAAGCAGTCGCCAAGAAACAAAGGAAATCATTTAAGAACGCAAGCACAAAAAGACAGCTGCTGTTGCTTTGCGTTCTTTTCAGGAGGTAGGAACTACTAGGTCCCTCTTCACGTCCGTTAAAGCCTGTCAAAATTGCCTTGTAAGCGTAACACCTTCCCTACCTCAGACAACCTCCCACACAGCTACATAAACAAAAGCAATACACATGTACCAACTGTATGTCAACAAATATATTTTTAAAAAAAAGTCAGTGGCTTCCAGTAAGTTTCAATTCACCTTTCTTGTGTAGACTGAACAGCCCACAAGTAGCAACACTTGCGAGGATCGTTCTCAGGCTCTTGAAAAGTGACAGCATAGACAGGAATCCTTCCTCCTTCAAGCTGAGAGTGGTGCCTACAGGGTTCAAGAAAAAAGAAGAAAGGTCAGCCCGCTGGCACAAACTGTTTGCAGAAGGGCAGAAGCATCTTCTGAGAAAAGAGCACCTTACATGCTTATCCTCAAAGCACAAAAGGTCATACTTCCGGCTCAGACAAGTGAGTCAAGGAAGCCACTACGTTTTATGCAACAGTCAGGAGGTGAGGAAACTACTGTCCATCAAATGCAATAACCTGGGCTAACGTCCTACTCTGCCTGAGGACAAGGAACACAAATGACTACTTCAGCTGCCACGCAGAAGATTGGTCCTGCTCTTGTAGCCTACTTCAATATTGAACTTAAAAAGCAGCCTAGCTCCTGAACAAATCTAAAATGGCACCAAACAGATGTAGTTCCTCATTTCTTCACTTGGACGACGTAAACCATTTTTTCTTCCAGGCTTCTGAACCGTATCTGCACCTTCACAATCCATTCTTGCCCCCTAACTATTCCTCCACTGTCTTTTTACGCATCCAATAGTTCCTGGTCAGTCACTGCAGATGTGCTTAAGGGAATCCCTATCTGAATTTGGTCAAGTATTTCAAGTGCGATTGCTCTGTGGCAGAGTTAAAATCTTCTCTTCATTTTTCTATTGCTTATAGATTTACGGGTCCCTTATCCTCATCTGCAAGTCTTCCAAGTAAACTTTCCTTCACATGCATCGTTGCCTTGGAAGGGGTCAATCCCCTACGTCGGTCAAGGCTGAAATGCAGGAAAGAATCTGCCTTCTGGCACAGATCAGCTACTGGTTTTTCATGTCTCACTAGTTTCACCCTGGACACTTTAGAGAATACTATCACCAAAAGCGCATTCTTAACATACTTAAGCCTTTCCATGTATGCCCCAATGGCAGCAACTGGTGCTGCAACGTAATTTCTAAAATCTCTTTCATCAAAATACACACATTTCCTGGTTTCACTGAATCCTACCGAGAGGACACACTGTCTTACAGAACTCAGTTCTATCGCACCCTAACTGCTTGACGTCACCCCAAAGGAGCATGCTTTCCACGATTCCTCAATCCACAGGCACAAGAAGGAAAACAATGCTAGTCCATGGGGGAGAAGGCGGTCCACTTAATCCATGTAGGACTTAGCAGTTGTCTCAGAAGAGGATTTCCAAACATTCCAAGCTTATAATCAAAATTCCAGTCCCTGAAAAAGGTCTCTCTCCTCAATTAACATACTTCCTTCAGCAAGAAAATGGAGACCTCTCCCCATCCTGGCATGGTCAAGGGTACAGGCCTACTTACTCCCGCTGCAACGTTTTCATACTCCATAGTGACAGGTAGCCATCTGAAAAACCCACAACGAGCTGATTGCTTCTGCTTATGTAGCACAGGGTTGATATTGCTGCTCCTGAAGGATTTTGTAATTGGAAACAGAGATGCCTTCCTTCTCTGGTCACAGTTTCTCTTCCTTGTGCAACTCCAGCAGGGATTCTAGTGACGACTTCTAGATCTACACACACAAAACCACACAATAAATGAATGCGGTATGCCATTTTAAACACTGACGTGACAACAGGTATAATCTACTTCTACCGTCCCAGGCAAAACACCCGTTTATGCAACACTTCTCTTGCTATTTCCATGCTGGATGTGTTCAAAGAACATTAAGAACTCTCTGACGCGATGGGTATTCTCACTTGTATTTCAAAACCCGGTAAAAGTGTGACCTTCATTGACAAATTCTTCTTGCGCTCTATAAATCAGAGGAGTCTGGGCCTCATGATGAAGCCGCTGCTGTAGTAGCCGAAACAGCGTATGCAATCTGAGTACACAAATCAGAGATTTCATTCATCCAAATGCGTGATTTTTCATACGTCAGATTTATTTTAAAAAATGAGCCCCAGTTTTGCGCCAAGTCAATTTGCAGAAGCACAAGAACATTCCGGAGAAATAGGGCACCTCTGACACAACTCCTTGTCAGGCAGCTGCACCGACTCAGATGCTACAATTGCTACACCTCACTGGCAAGAATCATAGCGACATAGGGGTCGGGGTGGGAGGGAGGCATTTAGAGCACTGGGAGGAATATTAAGCCACTCCCATTCTTCATCGGTTCGGGACTATACGGTGTCAAACCACCATGTGCAATCAGCAGTCGTAAATGTCTGCGCACTAGTATCTTCAAAGTGGGACGTGTATTGTTTATTTAAAAGACACACCTTTCCTTCCTTTCAAATTCAAGTTTAAAACCTGCAAGCTTACCCAATGCTTCTTCTTCATTCTGATGGCAAGATAAATCATCCAAGCAAAGGTCAACCAGAAGTAGATGACCAGCATCTGTAGCCACTGCTGCCACTCCAAAGAGCCATTGCAGACTCCGATGTAGGTGCCCAGTGCTCACGCTGGGTCCTCCGTCATTAGTTATGGGTTCTATAGCAGTTACCTACAGGAAAACTACAAGTTGCTATTCAAGCTGTTTGACAAGCTGAAGAGAAATCATTCAGAAGTGAAGCCAGAATTAGCACATCAGAAACGAGACAATAAATACAGGATTGTAGGACTCGGAATCAAAGCCTTGTTTCCAATTACATCAAGGCGGGCGGAAAAAAAGGCCTTCTACAAAAACCGGTTCCTGCCTTCCACTTTATACTAGAGTTCCTACAGTTACTTAACTGAATTAACTTCACCTTAAAGTTGGGAATTCTATTCTTACAGCTTACTAATTTCCACCTCCTCCGTAGAAATAATTAACTCTAAGAAAGCACAGAAAATCAGTTCTATGGAAGAAACTTTATCACGTTTAAGGGACTTAAGTAAGAAAGACAAAACTAAATCTAGTTCTCCCACTGCCCACAGCCCATCAGCACTGCCATACAGCCGGTGCTGGAACAGTTTGGTGAACACTTTGTAACTGGTGTCCCAACAAATGCATTGTGCAACTCTGCGTCAGCGAGAGGATGTGTTACGGCTGGTGGTTCCATAGCTCTAGGACTGGAGTAGTTTTAAAAGGAAAATGTAAGTGACTTTCAATCCCCTGAAGTCCGTACGTATCAGAACTCAAATTTAGTTGACCGTACCACCTAGAGGAAAATCATCAGACAGCTGCTAGCCTCTTTTCCGCTCTTTACAATTCTGCCTGGGTTTTGGGTAAAAAAGGCAGAAACGAGGCAGAAACTGGGCAGGAGGATTTAAAAGAGTACTATTTGGTCATGTGATCAAGTCTATCAAAATCCGTACACCGATAGCTTGACGGTAATCATAGCTTTACTTTCAGCTACCTTAAATCGTGTAAACACATTTGCCATCATGTAAGCACGTATAGTTGCATAAATAAGATCATCGTAGCAGAAAAATTCTCTCCAACTATTACTTATGCTGTGTTGTTTCTTCAATGTTACATATCGTATGAGCAAAAAAAAGCCAATCAAAGCTTTGTTCAGGCGCACCTTCCCTCCGAAACACTAGCGTCATTCAAACGGATTTTTCCCTCTCTCTCCCAACACGTAGCTCAAGACTAAACTTTGTGAAAAGGCTGCTCACCTAGCATAGTGTGAGAAACTGGTTGGCTGCTTAATTCCTACCCAAACGTCACTAATTTTAGAAAATACATTACGGATGAAAGTATGCACATTTCCTGCGTTAGCTTGTTTTGTTACTGTTGACAATGGTGTTGGTCTTGCGACTGTAAAGCAAGAGGGAAAAAACATCAGCCTTGTGTAATCAAAGCTGTGGTTAGTTGTCCATTATATTTCACCCCCTAAAAAGTACCTTGACTTAAGACCGATGAAGGCAAACGGTAAGGCTTGGCTCTCTCCACCGCCAGCTTCCTTTGAACTCTAGGCAGGATCTTGCCATATTGGTCTACCGTGGAATTTCTGGCAACCGCTCGCTCTCTCAAGTGAGGATCACAATCGTTCTGATCCATGAAAAGCGTAAAGCAAAAAGTTAACTGATTGGAAGAAGTTCATTGCACAGAACTATCTGTGCTCTTTCTAATTGGTGAATAAATTTCCTCTACAGGTCAAGGAAAATACACCCACTGCACACACCAGCAGCAAGTTCTGCCCATTAGCACGCACCAGCTTCACCTGGTAGTTTTGGCAAAGTGGATGGAAGACTAGAGGAATAACAGAACCCACAACTTCAAGGTAAAACAGCTCTGGCACTCTGCAGAACTTTGTTCTGATGCACTTGCTGTCACCTGCAATCCTCAAACGGCTGACAAAACAGCAGGCCCTCCCTTGTTTTCGCTCACTATATATGAACCACCAACACTAAACGTCCATGTCTAACTGTATCCTCATTCAGACACCACAAACCCAATTAGGACACATGCAACTAATTGCACAGTCTTTTGCTTACTTCTAGCCGCAGGCTGGGCTGCCTGTCGGTCTGAGGAACACTCTCACTTTTCCTCTGACATTTTAACTTACGGAAGGCTTGTGCATGTCTGTGACATAGGATTAATAGATGGGTCTCTAAAGACAGATCTGTTGGGGCTGTTCCCAGTCAGACTCAGTCGTTTGCATCTAAGAATACTATTCCTTTGGTGAACTAAAGCCAACACCTGCGTTTCAAGGCAACTTGCAAGTAATATGAAAATCAGATTAGCATGTCTTGTAGTCTCTACAGCCCTGTCAGACAAGACGGATGTATTTCCCCCTTGATTCACCTGACTCAAAACGGATGGCTCCACATCAGCTCGTCTCGGAGACAGCAAGCCAGCCTTAAGACACCTATTGCAGCTCTCATGAGTGGCTTCTCTTATTATTAAAGGACCCAATTTCCTCAAAAATTTCGAGGTCTGAAACATCAATCGAGAGCTACAGATTAAGACAGCATTATTATTCAGTCACCAAGGTTCTGGATAACCACTAAGAGAAATAATAGAAACGTTCAGGTAAACTGTCAGAAAGCTTGCATCGGAAATATGCTCGCAATCTGAGTAAGCGTTACTACGTAGAGTCTTAAAGATGGCAGACAAACCAACAGTTACAGTTTCCTTAAAGAAATCCTGTACAACAAACTAGCAGCCCTTGCAATGCTTAATTAAGTATTTTCGAGCTTCTCTGTCAATACACAGGCCTTTCTGTTTCCATGAACGCTGACACAAAATACGTTCTATACAAGCTAAAACTAACGCACAACTTGAAATCACACTGTGGAAGATCCTTTCTACGTCTGTTTGTGCACAAACTGATTTATGTTGGAAATATTTAGTCAGCTCAAACTTAATGCAAAGTTCTTTGTCACAATCTGCGCAGTGGCTCAGACATTATACTTTGGCCAAGTAAGTTTGGGAGAGAAAAAATTTCATTTCTTCTCCAACAGTTAAATAATTTTCCACTTTCTCCATTCTGTCCTCCTTTTTCAAGTTAACCAGGGATCAAAACCCTAACTCAAGACTATGCAGGCAGTTCCACTGAAGGGTAGTAAAGAAGTAACAGCTTTCCCCAACCTCCACAACATCTTTGTTCTTGCTCCGGGAGCAGCGTTCTATTCCTTTCTAGACATTCAATCCCTGACCGTGCTTCAACAGAAGGCAACGGAAGTTTTACAGCCCCAAGAGTGCACCTAAAACATTACCCTTTGCATAAAACTGGCAGGACACAATTGCAATTGTGCGCGTGGATGAGCAGCACAAGCATAAAATGGGCTCTGACACTCAAAGCCGTGCAACAAAAAACTTAGACAAGGTACTTGACATTCTCAGTAAAGACACAGTAAAAGATCACCTCCTTCTGGAAGCCGGTGCAAGTCACATGAAAAACTCCGCATTTCAGCAAGCACGTACCATCTGCAAAAGCAATTACAGAATCACAGAATCACAGAATCACTAAGGTTGGGAAGGACCTTCAAGATCATCAAGTCCAACCATCAATCTAGCGCCACCATGTTCCCTAAACTATGTCTTGAACCGCCACATCCACATGTTTTTTGAACACTTCCAGAGATGGCGACTCGACCACCTCCCTGGGCAGCCTGTTCCAATGCTTGACGACCCTCTCGGTGAAGAAATTTTTCCTAATATCCAATCTAAACCTCCCCTGGTGCAACTTGAGGCTATTGCCTCTTGTCCTATCACTGGTTACTTGAGAGAAGAGACCAGCGCCCTCGTCACCACAGCCCCCTTTCAGGTAGTTGTAGAAAGTGATGAGGTCTCCCCTCAGCCTCCTCTTCTCCAGACTGAACAAGCCCAGTTCCCTCGGCCGCTCCTCATAAGACTTGTGCTCCAGACCCCTCACCAGCTTTGTTGCCCTTCTTTGGACATGCTCCAGCACCTCAGCATCCTTCTTGTAGTGAGGGGCCCAAAACTGAACACAGGATTCAATGTGCAGCCTCACCAGTGCCAAGCACAGGGGCACAATCACTTCCCTACTCCTGCTGGCCACACTATTTCTGATACAGGCAAGGACGCTGTTGGCCGTCTTGGCCACATGGGCACACTGCCGGCTCATATTCAGCCGGCTGTCAACCAGCGCCCCCAGGTCCTTTTCCGGTGGGCAGCTCTCCAGCCATTCCTCCCCAAGCCTGTAACGTTGCATGGGGTTGTTGTGGCCAAAGTGCAGGACCCTGCACTGTACCTTATTAAACCTCATACAGTTGACCTCTGCCCATCGATCCAGCCTGCCCAGATCCCTCTGCAGACCCTTCCTACCCTCCAGCAGATCAACACTGCCACCCCACTTGGTGTCATCTGCAAACTTACTGAGCGAGCACTCGATTCCCTCATCCAGATCATCTATAAAGATATTGAACAAGACCGGCCCCAGAACCAAGCCCTGGGGAACACTGCTTGTGACCGGCCGCCAGCCGGATTTAACGCCATTCACCACAACTCTCTGGGCTCGGCCATCCAGCCAGTTCCTCCCCCCGTGAAAAGTAAACCCATCCAAGCCACGAGCCACCAGTTTCTCCAGGAGAATGCTGTGGGAGATGCTGTCAAAGGCTTTACTAAAGTCCAGGTAGACAACATCCACAGCCTTTCCCTCATCCGCTAGGCGGGTCACCTGGTCATGGAAGGAGATCAGGTTGGTCAAGCAGGACCTGCCTTTCATGAACCCCTGCTGGCTGGGCCCGATCCCTTGGTTGTCCTGCACATGCCCTGTGAGCACTCTCAAGACCAACCGCTCCATGATCTTCCCCGGTACGGAGGTCAGGCTGACAGGCCTGTACTTCCCAGGATCCTCCTTCCGGCCTTTCTTGTAGACGGGCATCACATTGGCAAGCCTCCAGTCTTCTGGGACCTCCCCTGTTAACCAGGACTGCTGACAAACGATGGAGAGTGGCTTGGCAAGCTCCTCCACCAGCTCTCTCAGTACTCTCGGCTGGATCCCATCAGGCCCCATAGACTTGTGGGTGTCCAGGTGGTTTAACAGGTCCTTAACTGCTTCCTCCTGGATTATGGGTGGGTTATTGTGCTGTCCATCCCCATCTTCCAGCTCAGGGTCTGAATACCCTGCGGATACCTGGTTTGGCTATTAAAGACTGAGGTAAAGAAGCCATTAAGTACCTCAACCTTGCCCTCGTCCTTGGAGACAATGTTCCCCGCCATATCCAGTAGGGGATCGAGATTCTCCTTGCCTCTCTTCTTGTTGTTAATATATTTGTAGAAGCATTTTTTGTTATCCTTTACAACTGTGGCCAGACTGAGCTCTAGCTGGGCTTTTGCCTTTTTAATTTTGTCCCTGCTCGATCCTTGCACTCTTCGTGAGTTGCCCGCCCCTTCTTCCAGAGATGATAAACTCTCCGCTTTTCCCCGAGTCCCAGCAAAATCTCCCTGTTCAGCCAGGCCGGTCGCCTTCCCCGCCAGCTCTTCTTACGGCACATGGGGACTGCCTGCTCCTGCGCCTTTAAGATTTCCTTCTTGAAGACTGTCCAGCCTTCCTGGACCCCTTGCCCTTCAGGACTGTCTCCCAAGGGACTCTCTCAACCAGTGACCTGAACAGGCCAAAGTCTGCCCTCCGGAAGTCCATGGTAGCAGTTTTGCTGACCCCTCTCCTTACTTCGCTCACAACTGAGAATTCTATCATGTCGTGATCGCTAAGCCCAAGACGGCCTCCGACCACCACATCTCTCACCAGTTCCTCTCTGTTTGTAAACAGCAGGTCCAGCAAGGCACCTCCCCTGGTGGGCTCACTCACCAGCTGTGTCAGGAAGTTATCCTCCACACACTCCAGGAACCTCCTAGACTGTTTCCTCTCTGCTGTGTTATACTTCCAGCCGATGTCCGGTAGATTGAAGTCCGCCACAAGAACAAGGGCCAGCGAATGGGAGACTTCTGCCAGTCGCTTATAGCATGTCTCATCTGCCTCTTTGTCCTGGTTGGGTGGTCTGTAACAGACTCCCAGCAAGATATCTGCCTCATTGGCCCTCCCCCTCATCCTTACCCATAAGCACTCTACTTGGTCTTCACAATCATTGATTTCTATGCAATCAAAACACTCCCTAACATACAGAGCCACCCCACCACCTCTCCTTCCCTGCCTATCCCTTCGGAAGAGCTTATAGCCATCCATCGCAGCACTCCAGTCATGAGAAGCATCCCACCATGTTTCTGTGATGGCAACTACATCATAGCTGTCCCGCTGCACAATGGCTTCCAGCTCCTCCTGTTTGGTGCCCATGCTACGTGCATTGGTGTAGATGCACCTGAGCTGGGCTATCGATTTCAACTCTGGCACGCCACCCCTAGGCTCAACTCTAGTGAGCCTGGTTTTATCGCCTCCCCCCTTCAAATCTAGTTTAAAGCCCTCTCAGTGAGGCCTGCCAGTTCATAAGCAAGAATCCTTTTGCCCCTTGGAGTCAATTGCACTCCATCTGCTGCGAGGAGGCCCAGTGCCGTGTAAACCGCCCCGTGGTCAAAAAACCCAAAATTCTGACGACGGCACCAGCCCCTGAGCCATGTGTTCATCAGGTGTGCTTTCTTGTTCCTTTCAGCGTTCTTCCCTGTCACTGAAGGGATTGATGAAAACACTACCTGTGCTCCCACTCCATCGACCAGTCACCCCAGTGCTCTCAAGTCCTTTTTGACTGCCTTTGGGCTTCTTAGTGCAACCTCATCGTTGCCAACCTGCAGGACCAACAGTGGGTAATAATCAGTGGGCCGAACCAGACCAGGGAGTTTCCTGGTGACGTCTCTCACCCAGGCCCCGGGGAGGCAGCAGGCTTCCCTGTGAGTTGGGTCTGGTCAACATATTGGGCCCTCTGTACCCCTCAGAAGGGAGTCGCCTACGACAATTACCCTCCTTTTTTTCTTAACAGAGGAAGTCTTGATGCGTGGGGCTGGCTGACTCACCCTAGGCACCGCCTTGGCTGGACCTTCGTCAAGGTCCTCATGTTCCTGGCCCTCACATTCCAGATCCCCATACCTGTTGTGTAAGGGCAGCTGGGAGGGTGAGGGAGGCCGGCAGGGGTTTCGCCGGCCTCTCCAAGGAGGGACCTGCTTCCATTTCCCCTCATCTCTTAGGTCCCCTTCTTCTGCCCAGCAGCAAAAGGACAGGGGAACCCCTGCTGCTTGTGGAGCCTTCACCAGCTGCCCCTGCTTCAGGGATGGCCGGGTGCAGCTCCACCAATCTCTCTCTCTCTCACACTCCCTAATGCTCCTCAGCGTCTCCACTTCCTCTTTCAGCTCTGCCACCAGGCTGAGCAGGTCACTCACCTGGTCGCACCGCACGCAGGTGGTGTCCCCGTTGGTCTCTGGTACAACTGTCACCGAAATCGGGAATAAACCTCGTAACACCAAAGTAGTGTTAAAAGGCAGGCATTCTTTATTCACGGCGCCGGGAACACGGGGGATAGCTCCTCCCAAATCGTGTTCGTCGATCAGTTCAAAAATCAAACATTTATAGGCCTATGATTACAAGATTAATACATATTCATCAAGTTTCCATACAATGATTGGTTAAATATTCCTCGCCCCACATGTAAATGACCACGCATGCTCACTATAATTTCTTGGGATTTTACTTCCTTAATCTTTTGAGTCGGAGGGTTTCTTGAGTGGGTGGTCACGATCTCCCCCTGCCGGAATTACCTTTCCTAGAAAGTTCACTTAAGCTTGGCAACACTAAATAGACCTTCACGGGCTGTCGGTCCAATATGCAATCATTCACCCCACAGTCCTTTGTTTTAAGACAAGACTATAGAATGAATAATTACCCACCCACCAGACCGTAGAACTGACCAAGGTGTTCCTTCTTTCTAGCTACTTGTTATTAAAACAAAACATAATACCATGATCACAATGTTACACTTAACTCCTTGATAGTTAAATCAAGATGGGAAGGGTTAGGTGGGTTCTCGAGCAGCATTGCTGGTGCATAATGTTCTTATAGTTACAACTTGCTACAAATTCACAAACCTATTTTCTAACCCTATTTTATTTTAATTCCCTACCACCTTGGTTACACAACTGACAGGCTCAGGCACTCTTTGCAGCTGGATACTTGGACAGCCGCGTGCCTGAGCAGGAGCTCTGCCCGTGTTGCCACATTCTTTCTGGCCACGGTTTTCAGCCGAGTGGCAACCATGGCTGAGCCTCCTCTGGGAGGACGATGGCCACTTGCCAGAGAACCTCTAGTGCCGAGGGGGAACTGCGCCCCGCCCGCACGCCTTCCCTGCACGCCCTAGCCGCGCGAACTGACACGAAAACTGACGCGCTACGTCCTTCTGACGCGCCACGTCCTTCTGACGCGCCACGTCCTGTTTGCCCGCCCTGTTCGCCGCGCACCGGCTCGCTCGCGCTGCCTGGCGCTGCTCTTGTAGGCGGGGGGGCTTTGGCTGCCGCCGCTCTAGGCCCCGCCCACGCTGAGTCAGAGCTGCCGCGCGTCAGGAGCCCGCGCCGCCGGCCTGGGGAGGGGGGGAGCCGGGGCGCTCGCTCTCTCCTGCGCTGCCGCCTTCGCGGTTTGGCCACTTCAGGAAGGGTCCCCCGGCGCGATCCTTCGCTCCGTAGCCCGTCGCCAGGTTATGACCAGTTTACATTTTTTAAATACCAGTGTCTGGAAAGACACAACTGAGGACCCATTTTCTTCATCAGATCACTTACAAACCTGTTTTAAAAAACAATTACTGCGTGCAGAAATTTTATCTCTAGTGCTATCGAGGTGCTGTGCTTTGAGCTTCAGTTCAAAGTCATTTCGTTTATGACAGCCACCACCTCACAGGCTACATGACAAGAGCACCAAAACCCAAAACTCAGCAGACTGTCAGAGACGTTTCACAATATTAAATATCTTGTTAGTGCAACGTAATCAGAGTTTGGGACAGAGGGGTTGCGTTTTTTTGGTTTGGTTTTTGACTGACAAACAATGAACAGGAGAACCAATTTCACAACCAAAAGCAGTGAAATACCTACCAAAATTATAGTTCCTTGGATGAAAAAACTGCTCAGGTGGTGGATAAGAAGGACGAGCTCCCTGACTTA
This sequence comes from Phaethon aethereus, assembly GCF_964289735.1. Classification (NCBI taxonomy): domain Eukaryota; kingdom Metazoa; phylum Chordata; class Aves; order Phaethontiformes; family Phaethontidae; genus Phaethon; species Phaethon aethereus. Next base: position 90,990,438 of record NC_138576.1, on the reverse strand, counting down.
GACTCCGCTCATGTACCAGAATATCCAAAAGGAGGTTTGGAGAAGTCATGCTTATCATAGTGTCCAGTGACCACAACCCAAAGTAGGGGCAGTCATGAAGGAATTCTTCTGGCCTTAAAGAAAACAAGTGCATAAGCTAAAGGCCGGCATTCAAATGAATTTTTTGGAGGGGTATTGAAAACAATGTAAGAAAAACCTACCTTAGTGAATCTGGCATTTGAGCATGATACCAGCGATTAATGTCAAATACAGCCAAATAAGCAGATGGTTTTCCCTGACCACATGTATTCACTTGCCAAGTGAAGACTGACACACTGGTCTCGGGAGATATTACTGTAAAAGGCGAGACATTGTTTCTTATGTGTAGAAAAGATGATCTCTCTGATATTTTCAAAACACCACTTTCTGTTTTGGCTTCATTCTGTTCTATCTCCCATGAAACACAACACTTACTAAGACTAATCAAAAAAATGTCTGGAATAGCAAACATCTCTGTGACAGGTTTCAGTCATACTGCCCCTTTTTCTTGTTCCAATGGTATCAGTTCTAAGCCAAAGCAAACACACAATTATTAGCTAATTAAGTTTTCCAGACATTAATACATCCAAACCTCAGAAAACATGCCTCCTTCTTAAAAATGGGCACTAAGTTTCCTTAGTCCTCTTTGGATATTTATCGCATTCCAGCAATGCTTCTTTCCTTGCTTGACTCCATTTCCCCTCTCCCACAAGAATGCATCTAAGGTCTCTTCTGGTTCTGCTCTCTAACGATTGACCGGTGGTGTTGAAGCCCGACTGCTTGCTAACCTGTTCTCATCTCAACAGGTTCTGTTTTAGAAACATCCTCCTCTTCTGCCCTGTTTCTACCGCCTGCTTCCTCCAGATCCAGCAATTACCTTGGCAGACAGTAGGCAGGACTGGCATAAGTTTGCCAGCTCAGGCCAAACAAGGGCTATACAGACTGCCCTCTAATGCCTCCAGAGTACTCAAAGTGTAAGAACTGTTTGTACCGTAGCCAGCAATGGCCAAGATCCTTTATCAGGTTATTCTTTGAAGGCCACAACCTTATGATTATTTTTCATGAAAAGCACCTTTGATTTCTTCTCCAAATCCAAGACAGCTAAAACACTGTTTGAAGACATTTGAAAAATTCAGAATCTTAGGTTATCATAGGATGAAACACACCAGCTTCTTTTCTTAGTTCTGATGAATCTGGTTGCTCCATCTGGACAGGTTTATGTTAGACCATTTGACTGACAATACTTTCAGACCACGCATCCTCCACCACTCCACGATGATGGAGTCTCCGGATAGCGCTTTAGCATCTTCTGGTACCTTTCTCTTTTTTTTAAAAAAAAAAGTTCACAACCAATAACATGCATATGCTTTTTGTCAAAGCAAGACACACACAAAAGAACAAATATGTACCCGTGTTTGTAAGTTCTACAAGCATCACCTTAAGCAAGGCACTACAAAATTAATTCTCATTCTAGCACTATCTTTTAAAGCTGAGGGGAAAAACTAATCACACTTTTGACTGCTTACTGAGTTTCCAGGTCCTTGGAGAATTAAGGTGAAGTGGGTCTTGTAGGTGCTTGCTTACAAGCTGTTGTGAGGCTTCACCACGGTGCCTTCAAGAGGAGGGTGCTTTGCATACCTAAAAGCATAACGCAAGAGCTCTCTTGCAAGAGCTGCTCACCTAGCATAGTGTGAGAAACTGGTTCGCTGCTCATTTCCCATTCCAACTTCTCCAATTTTGGATAATACATTACTGATAAAAGTTGCTCTTGTATGCACATTTCCTGCGTTAGCTTGTTTGGTACTGTTGACAATGGTGTTGGTCTTGCGACTGTAAAGCAAGAGGGAAAAAACATCAGCCTCATGTAATCAAAGCCGTGGTTAGTTGTCCCTTATATTTCACCCTCTAAAAATTATCATGACTTAAGACCGATGAAGGCAAACGATAAGGCTTGGCTCTCTCCACCGCCAGCTTCCTTTGAACTCTAGGCAGGATCTTGCCATATTGGTCTAGCATGGAATTTCTGGCAACCGCTCGCTCTCTCAAGCGTGGATCACGATCGTTCTGATCCATGAAAAGCAAAAAGCAAAAAGTTAGCTAATTGCAAGAAGTTCATCGCACAGAACTATCTGTGCTCTTTCTAATTAGTGAATAAATTTCCTCTACAGGTCGAGGAAAATACACCCACTGTACACACCAGCAGCAAGTTCTGCCCATCAGCACATGCCAGCTTCACCTGGTAGTTTTGGCAAAGTGGAAGGAAGACTAGAGGAATAACAGAACCCACAACTTCAAGGTAAAACAGCTCTGGCACTCTGCAGAACCTTGTTCTGATACACTTGCTGTCACCTGCAATCCTCAAACGGCTGACAAAACAGCAGGCTCTCCCTTGTTTTCCCTCAATATATATGAACCACCAACACTAAACGTCCGTGTCTAACTGTATCCTCATTCAGACACCACAAACCCAGTTAGGACACATGCAACTAATTCCACATTCTTTTGCTTAATTCGAGCCGCAGGCTGGGCTGCCTGTTGTTCTGAGGAACACTCTCACTTTTCCTCCGACATTTCAACTTACGGAAGGCTAATTCTAATCTTTGCTTGCATGCCTCTGCATTACAGACTCAGTTTATTGATTTCCAATTAACTGGCTTCGGGAACATCCTCTGCTAATACCCATTGCGCATTTTGTGCAGTTGAGTTTGCCGTCAGGAGTGCACGAAGGGGACAAAACAAGTACAACTATGCAATGACGTTTGCAGGGAAACAGCAGAATTATGGTCAAGCAGCTTTCTGGACTATGACGACAGGAAGCCGTTCTGACACCCAAAACGCTAAGTTACAATTTCCTAAAATGACAGAAAAGACGTGAAGCATTTAAATTCTAATAGGTTTAAATTTTAGGGTGCTCAAATACCGTATTATCATGTAGTGGTAATCCTTTACAAGGATAATGCACAGACAGGTGACACAAAGTAGCAGCTTAATTCAGCTGGCGTTCTGATACTTCTCTCCGGTGAAATGATCCTTCATAGATTTTTACTTTTTTCTTTTAGGTTCTTTGTTTGTTTGCTTGCTTTTAAACACATTCAAATGTATCCTTTCCTTCTAGGCATATTCGTTACACTCAAAGCAATTTCTACACATTAGAATACATATGGGGTATTCCCACCTTTTTCTGAAAACGGGTTTCAGACAAGGGAAACACACCAAATACTGCTTACGGTGGCCAACAAAACTCCTAACCAAGCTTCCTGACCACAATTCTGAAATTTGTCTTACTAACGTGCAAAAGAAATCCCTGCTCAAATGCATCACAGGTCTCTGAACAATAGAAAGGTAGCAAAGGGTATTAAAAACGTTCTTGATTTACCAAGTTATTTCCAAACTGGAGCCATGATCAGAATATCTCATTTGAATGTAAGAGTCTACATCAGGCTTGCAAAGGAAACAGTCTACATGCTAGGCCAGCTTGCCAAGAAATTTATTTTAGCTACCACCCTGTGCAGAAGTGTTCTTTGCCCTACCACGCTTCCACAAATCTGGTGAAGAATCCAGGAGACAGGAAGATGAGGCCAGCAGGAAGACTGCTCTCCCTGTCCTACTACTTGCTCCACTGGGCAATGACTAGCTAGCTGATCCTTCAGCTTAGTTCCTGCCTGGGGGAAGATGGGCTGTGCACCACATAGGCTCCATCTCTCATGAAACTCTTCAGATGAGAGAGAAAGGGAGGTGCACTGCAGATGGGAAGCCTATGACAGAGGGGGGTGAAGTCACTACGGGGGGAGAAAGCAGACAGAAGGTCGTGGGTGTCATAAGACAAAGGTGATTAAGGTGTTGCAGCAACAAGAGGGCCGTCTAAGAGGAGAAAACTGGGCTACTGTAGCACAAGGCAAAGGCTACCGAGGTGAAGATCTGCTTCGAGAGGCTGCAGAAAAGCCTGCTGACGAAGGGGAAATGAGGGCAAGCAGTGATGAAACTGTCACGTAGAGCTGACAACAGGAGTTGTTTACCACAGCCCACTTCCTTGGAAGCAAATGATCCTGTTTAGTGCAGCAAGCTGATGTTTGCAATAGCTCGCATCCGAGTGAGACACCCCCCTCGTCAGCTACTGCACTGGACCTAACGCTTGAGAAAGTGATGGGGATAAGGTCGTTCTGAGGGAAAGACGCTTTCTGCTGCGCATGACCAGCACGGACTGCACACTTCCCTGTGCCTATCTGTGGCACAGGATTACAAGACGGGTCTCTAAAGACAGATCTGCTGGGGCTGTTGCCAGTCAGACTCAAGATGGACGTATTTCCCCCTTGATTCCCTGATGTGCACTCACCTGACTCAAACTGGATGGCTCAACATCAACTAGTCTCGGAGACAGCAAGCCAGCTACAAGACACCTATTGTAGCTCTCATGAATGGCTTCTCTTATTGAAGGACCCTGTATCTTTAAAAACTTCAAGGTCTGAAACATCAATCGAGCATTACAGATTAAGACAGCATTATTATTCAGTCACCGAGGTTCTGGGTTAACCACTAAGAGAAATAATAGAAATGTTCAGGTAAACTGTCAGAAAGCTTGCATCAGTAATATGCTTTAGGTTTGCAATCTGAGTAAGTGGTACTACGTAGAGTCTTAAAGTTGGAAGACAAACCGTTACAGATTCTTTAAAAAAATCCTGTACGACAAACTAGCAGCCCTTGCGATGCTTAGTTAAGCATTGTTTAGCTTCTCTGTCAATATACAGGCCTTCCTGTTTCCATGAACGCTGACACAAAATACGTCCTATGTAAGCTAAAACTAACACACAACTTCAAATCACACTGTGGAAGATCCTTTCTATGCTTGTTTGTGCAGAAGCTGATGCATTGTGGAAATATTTAGTGAGCTCAAACTTAATGCAAAGTTCTTTGTCACAATCTGTGCAGTGGCTTGGAACTTATACTTCGGCCAAGTTTGGGAGAAAAAAACATTTCATTTCTTCTCCAACAGTTAAATAATTTTCCACTTTCTCCATTCTGTCCACCTTTTTCAAGTTAACTGGGGATCAAAACCCTAACTCAGGACTATGCAGGCAGTTCCACTGAGGGGTAGTAAAGAAGTAAGAGCTTTCCCTGACTTCCACAACATCTTTGTTCTTGCTCCGGGAGCAGCATTCTGTAGATAGCTAGGGTCTGGCGGCCGGAAGATATCGCGCTGTACGGAAAGTTAGGGCCCCTCTCCTGAAAGCCAATAGCGTTTAGTTTATGATGCAAGCAGACGGAAGTGAGGTTATAAACCTAAGCTGTATAACGCCGTGTCACATACCAATAAACGCCATTTGCCGTCCACCACATTGGTGTCAGCGAGCTGATGGCCCGAGCGGCCTGGGGTTGGTCGCCGTGCCGTTCCTGAACCAGGTCGCCACGCCTGCGAAGGCAACAAGTGGTGCCGAAACCCGGGAATTGTCGCCTGGACGGGTGAACGGCGGCTGGAGCGGCAGGACCAGCCCGGCGCGGAGGACGCTCCCGGACCAACAAGGAGGATGGAAGCCCTTGTGAAGGTCGTATCACAATTACATAAGCAGTGGGGTATTGATTGTAAACCCAAAGATTTTACACTCGCAGTTGCGAGACTTTTGCAAATTGGGGTCATTGCCCAGCCGGTGGATATTCTCCACCCCGAAGTGTGGGATAAATGCACTAAAGCGTTAGCCGAAGAGACGATGTCCTCGGGTCGTGGGAAAAACCTTAAGCCGTGGGGGAAAGTCGTACAAGCCCTGCAGAAGGCCATACAAGAACAGGACACCTGGAGGGCGGCAAAGAACTGTTTGTTGGTCACCCCAAAATTGGGAGTCGGGGCAGCCACGTAGACTTTGCACCCCCCAGACGATGACGATTCTACTGAGCCTAAAGATCTGCAAAAGGGCGACACGTCCCCTCAATTCCCGAACCCCGATCCGCTTACGGACGGACAGAAACGAGCTAAATTCTTCTGGGGTAAGCTAGCCGAGGAGGCCAGGTGCGCCGCCGAGAAATCAGAGTCTGAGGAAGTCTGGGCTACACCACCGCCCGATACGCCCCAAGATGGCGCCGAGCAAGAAGGCAAAGGGCGAGGCGAGGATGCCCTTAGCGGGAACAGGGAGGAAGCGTTAGCGTTAACAAGCGCACACAAACGTGAAGGGGAGGAGAACGTGAAAAAGAAAGGTGATGAGAGTTACCGGGAAGGGGAGGCGAACGAGAAAAAGAGAGGTGATGAGGGTGACCGGGAAGGTGAGGAGAGCGCGAGCGAAGGGCGGAAAGCCAATCAGAGCGGCCATCCGAAAAAATGCGCTGATAAGACAAACACCCCGCCGAGCAGAGGGCGGGACGAGCCGAGAGGGCGGGAACGGCCCGCCCGCAAGGGAAGCGGGCGGGACGAGCCGAGAGGGCGGGAACGGCCCGCCCGCAAGGGAAGCGGGCGGGGCCGGAGCCCAACAAAAAGGTCCTGCAAACCGGAAGTAACCAGTCAGTCGAGTTCCGACTCTGGATCAGACGCTAGCTGGGACGAGTGGCTCACAACCGATTCAAACTCAGAGAAGGAGGAAACAGAGATAAATAAAGTCAAGAGCCCAAATATTCCCATCCAAATTAAAGAGGAACCGCGAAGGGGAGAAATCCCTCTCACGGACTGGAGGAAAATAAAGATTGCGTGTGCCGACTGGGCCCCATCGGCTGCGCTAGCGTTCCCGGTCCGGGTGACAGATGGGGGACAGAGGGTCCACTCACCAATAAACCCCAAAGATATACAAGCGATTGTTAAGGCAATTGCGGATAAAGGGCTTAACTCTGCCATGGTCTCCACCCTCATAGGTGGTGTCTTTGGGGGAGACGATATGCTCCCGTTCGATATAAAACAAACTTGTAGAATGATCTTCGACGGGGCAGGGGTGATTGTTTTTAAACAAGAATGGGAGGACAACTGTGCGAAACAACTAGCCTGAATAACCGGGGCGGATCACCCGCTACATGGCTCCAGCCTGCAGCGGCTGATGGGCACAGATCCAACAATGATTACCGCCCAGGCGCAGGCCAAGGGCCTGCGGGCTCATGAAGTAATGACAACTACTCGTGCAGCCAGAGAAGCTATTCGCACAGCCTCTAGAGTTATTGTCAAGCCATCGCCATGGTCCACAATAAAACAAAATGAAAATGAGAGCTTTACGCAATTCGTGGATCGCCTCCAGGCAGCGGTCGACTCCTCGACCCTGCCCGCGGATGCGAAGGGCCCGGTTGTTGCAGATTGCTTACGTCAGCAGTGCAATTCGACAACCAAGGAAATCCTACAGTCACTGCCAGTGGGGTCAAGCATTGCGGACATGATTAAGCATGTCACGAAGGAAGAGCATCGAGCCCTGATCCAGGTGGCTGTTCGTACCGCAATAGCTAATGTGATGACATGTTTTAAATGTGGCCAGGCGGGTCGGGGGTTGCACCAACAGCGCTTCCCCCGTGCCAGAACCGACCCAGAGGACCGTGTTGGGCCTGCGGAAAGAAAGGACATTTTGCTAAAGAATGTAGATCTAAAACTCAGGGAAACGGGAAGGGGAGAGGACGCCTGGGCTGCGCACAGCCCTCTCCCACTTGGGACACCAGGCGGCCCAACTACGCCAACCCCAAGCGGGGCGAAGCGCTCCCGAACCCGCTGCCCCCTTGAGAAGCGACCAACTTTACGGTTCAACCGACGATCCAGCCGAACCTGTCCCTACCTCAGGGACAGCAAGGACCACCCTCTGGGGGCGAGACCCCAGGGTGGCCCTGGCAGTAAAGTGTGATAACCCGCCAGTGGTGTGGGGGACCTGTTCCCTCTATAATACCTTAAATGACACCACCATTAGTGTCCCCTTTTTAATCGATACTGGAGCAGATGTTACAGTTATCCCTGAGACGAACTGGCCCCCACATTGGAAATTGGAAGACACCCCCATGGTGGGCAGAGTCGGGGGATTAACCCGAGCTCGAAAGAGTGTTCAATTAGTAGCAATTATGCTCCACACTGAAAAAGGGCCGGAGAAAACCATTGCCCTCTTCCCATATGTCATGTCAGGAGTCCCACCCCTGTTGGGAAGGGACGCCCTAACCCTATTAAAAGCCAGGGTGACAAATTTACCATAAGGGCCACTGCCGCATACCCACTCCCACCAATTAGACTGACGTGGAAATCGTCCGATCCAGTGTGGGTCGAGCAGTGGCCCCTGTCAAAGCCTCGAATGGACGCTCTTCTTGAGCTAGTCGACCGCGAACTACAACGAGGTCATATAGAGCCTTCTACTAGCCCATGGAACACCCCAGTTTTTGTAATACCCAAACGAACGGGCGAGGGGTTTCGCCTCCTCCATGACCTGCGTGAAGTAAATAAAAGAATCCAACCAATAGGCCCCGTCCAAACGCTGTTACCCGTGAACTCTATGATACCAAAAGGACAACCTTGTGCCGTCCTTGATATTAAAGACTGTTTCTTTTCGATACCCCTACATGAAGAAGACAAAGAGCGGTTTGCTTTTTCTGTCGTGTTCCCAAACAGCCACCGCCCCAACCTACGCTTCCAGTGGAAAGTGCTGCCTCAGGGAATGATCAACTCGCCTACCATCTGCCAAATTACAGTGGATCGGGCGCTGGCACCGATTCGGCGTAGTGACCCGACCGCAGCTATCATCCAATATATGGATGATATCTTGATCGCCGCACCGTCAGGAAGTCAGGTGGACCAGCTAGTATCAACAGTTTCGGAAACTTTAAAAACAAATGGGTTCGAGATCGCGAGCGCGAAAGTTAAAAGAGGACCATGTGTGAGCTTTTTGGGAGCGGAGATCACAAGTTCCTACATAACCCCACCCCAAATAAAGATCCGTTGGAACATCAAAACGCTCCATGATATGCAGCAGTTAGTGGGGTCCTTACAATGGCTCCGCAACATTGTCCTGATCCCTCCCAAGATCATGGCCCCCCTGTATGACCTTCTGAAGGGGAAGAACCCATGGGAACAAAAAACTCTGACGATGGAAGCAATAGACTCTCTTGACTTTATCGAGCAACAGGTATCGTCAAGCACGCTCACCAGGTGGGACCCAGATATACCACTCGATCTGTATGTACATTTCACGGAGGGAGGGGGAGTAGGGGCACTAGCCCAGGGACCTCCTGAAAAAGCTCAACCAATACAATGGATAGTCCTGGGAAAACCGTCACGTGCATTCTCTCCGGGAGTCGAGTGCCTCGGCAGCCTCATTATGAAAGGCAGAAAACTCGCCCTAAGACACCTAGGCATCGAACCCGCCAGGATATACCTACCCTTCCACAAACAGCTCCCAACGCTATCAGTGGCGATGTCAGAGTATCTAGCTATAGCTCTCGTCGGATTTGGCGGAGCAGTCCGGTATGCTACAAAACCCCCCTGGGCTCAAATGCTGGCAATTGTCAACATCGACCTCCCAAGGAAGATCATGGATCGGCCCCAACAGGGACCAACGGTCTTCACAGACGCATCCTCAGCGACCTCAACCGCAGCGGCAGTATAGCAATCGGGAGGAGAATGGCACTGCATTAAAACGACCGATCGTGCGCTTTCAGTCCAGCAGCTAGAAGCGATGGCTGTAGTACTAGCGTGTGGACTGTTCCCAATGGAACACCTCAACATAGTGACCGATTCGATGTTCGTGGCTAAGCTTTGCCTAGCCATGTCGGGACCCGGCATGTCAACATCCACAACAGCTATCATGCTGGAAGAAGCACTTTTTTCCAGAAAGGGCACCATATCGGTCATCCACGTCAACAGCCATGACCCAATCAAAGGGTTTTTCCAAACCGGCAACGACAAAGCAGATGCTGCTGCAAAAGGGGTGTGGACGCTAAGAGAAGCCCGCCAGCTACACGAGTCTCTCCACATCGGAGCTAAAGCGCTAGCAAAGAAATGCGGGATCTCGGTCACTGATGCGAAACACATAGTAGCCACGTGTCCCCATTGCCAGAAAGCACCACTGTGGTCCAGTGGAGTCAACCCCAGAGGCCTTAAGGCCTCCGAAGTGTGGCAGACGGATTTTACGCTCGGTCAGTTGCTGAAACCTTGAGCGTGGCTAGCAGTAACCGTAGATACATATAGCGGAATGATCGTAGCCACACAACACCTCAAAACCGACTCCAAAGCGACCATCCAACATTGGTTGACAGTCATGGCGTGGCTTGGCATCCCTAATCAGATCAAAACAGACAACGGCCCGAACTTCGCCTCCAAATCAGTCCAGGCATGATACCAAATGGGGTGTCACCTTAACACACGGTATTCCATATAACAGCACAGGTCAAGCTATAGTCGAACGAGTAAATCAAACTCTGAAATCTAAATTAGAGGTGTTGGCAAAAACAGAAGGTTTTGCCAATGCCGTTCCCCCGGGAGACCAAGCACGCCTGCTAGCGACCGCCCTTTTAGCGCTAAATCAATTCCCCAGGGGAGGAGAGGTGAATAGCCCCACCCAAAAACATTGGGCCGCTCAAGCGCTAGAAGAAGGCCCATTAGTTATAATCAAAAATGAGCTGGGAGAATGGGAACAAGGGTGGAGGCTAGTCCTTACAGGGCGAGGGTATGCCGCAGTTAAAAAAGATGGAAAAGTTAAGTGGTGTCCGCTTAAGTCTATTAAACCGGACCTTCAGAATAAAGCTAATGAAAACTGTGAGTTTTTGTCCACAGGATCGGATTATCGGACGTCCTTGTAACCCGTACACCCCGGTGGCGAGAGAGGACGACAAGCCGACAAGCATCCTGTCCGCACCTGGGAGCTCCACACTGGTGGAATCCAAACAGCAGCGACCTAACCTCCAAAGGGGGAGGCTACGATGTCTTTGTGTGATCTTGATTTTAGGGCTCGTCACTATAGGGCAAGCAGTATCAGAACACCATCCCCATCGGCCATTTAAATGGTCCCTCCTTCGATTCTATGATCAGCAAGTTATCGCAACCCGCGGCTTTAAGAATGTTCTTGTTCAAAATTTCCTTTAACTATCCCCAGTTATACCCCATTGCTCCCAGCTACCCCCCAGTCACCTCTTGATGTGCCTTGTGTTTTCTATTCAAGTTCGTAATATATATATATTTTTTAACATTATTATAACGCACTGACTAAGAGTAGGATGCATTTAGTATGTTTCCTATCCAAGGTTACGAGATATATATTCTTTCAGATTGCTATATTTTAACCAATTTAATTTATTAATTAAATAGCAATTTAATTACTGTTAATATTAATTAATATAATTAATAATAATTTATTTATTATTATAAATTAATAAATTAATTTAAATAATTTAATTACGCATAGGGAGGGGGGAAATGTAGATAGCTAGGGTCTGGTGGTCGGAAGATATCGCGCTGTACGGAAAGTTAGGGCCCCTCTCCTGAAAGCCAATAGCGTTTAATTTATGATGCAAGCAGATGGAAGTGAGGTTATAAACCTAAGCTATATAACGCCGTGTCACAAACTAATAAAGGCCATTTGCCGTCTACCACATTGGTGTCAGTGAGCTGATGGCCCGAGCGGCCTGGGGTTGGTCGCCGTGCCGTTCCTGAACCAGGTCGCCACGCCTGCGAAGGCAACAGCGTTCTATTCCTTTCTAGACATTCAATCCCTGACCGTGCTTCAACAAGAGACAATGGAAGTTTTACAGCCCCAAGAGTGCACCTAAACCGTTACCCTTTGCATAAAACTGGCAGGACACAACTGCAATTATGCGCGTGGGTGGGCAGGACGAGCATAAAATGGTCTCTGACACTCAAAGCCGCGCAATAGAAAACTTAGACAAGGTACGTCTCTTGACATTCTCAGTAAAGACACAGTAAAAGATCACCTCCTTCTGGAAGCCAGTGCAAGTCACATGAACAACTCCGCAGGTCAGCAAGCACGTACCATCTGCAAAAACAAGGAACGTTTGACAACCTCCCATACTCTCACAGCCAGGTTATGACCAGATTACAAGTTTTAAACAGCAGTGTCTGGAAAGACATAACTGAGGACCCATTTTCTTCATCAGATCACTTACAAACCTGTTTTAAAAAACAATTACTGCGTGCAGAAATTTTATCTCTAGTGCTATCGAGGTGCTGTGCTTTGAGCTTCAGTTCAAAGTAATTTCGTTTATGACAGCCACCACCTCACAGGCTACATGACAAGAGCACCAAAACCCAAAACTCAGCAGACTGTCAGAGACGTTTCACAATATTAAATATCTTGTTAGTGCAACGTAATCAGAGTTTGGGACAGAGGGGTTGCGTTTTTTTGGTTTGGTTTTTGACTGACAAACAATGAACAGGAGAACCAATTTCACAACCAAAAGCAGTGAAATACCTACCAAAATTATAGTTCCTTGGATGAAAAAACTGCTCAGGTGGTGGATAAGAAGGACGAGCTCCCTGACTTAGACTCCGCTCATGTACCAGAATATCCAAAAGGAGGTTTGGAGAAGTCATGCTTATCATAGTGTCCAGTGACCACAACCCAAAGTAGGGGCAGTCATGAAGGAATTCTTCTGGCCTTAAAGAAAACAAGTGCATAAGCTAAAGGCCGGCATTCAAATGAATTTTTTGGAGGGGTATTGAAAACAATGTAAGAAAAACCTACCTTAGTGAATCTGGCATTTGAGCATGATACCAGCGATTAATGTCAAATACAGCCAAATAAGCAGATGGTTTTCCCTGACCACATGTATTCACTTGCCAAGTGAAGACTGACACACTGGTCTCGGGAGATATTACTGTAAAAGGCAAGACATTGTTTCTTATGTGTAGAAAAGATGATCTCTCTGATATTTTCAAAACACCACTTTCTGTTTTGGCTTCATTCTGTTCTATCTCCCATGAAACACAACACTTACTAAGACTAATCAAAAAAATGTCTGGAATAGCAAACATCTCTGTGACAGGTTTCAGTCATACTGCCCCTTTTTCTTGTTCCAATGGTATCAGTTCTAAGCCAAAGCAAACACACAATTATTAGCTAATTAAGTTTTCCAGACATTAATACATCCAAACCTCAGAAAACATGCCTCCTTCTTAAAAATGGGCACTAAGTTTCCTTAGTCCTCTTTGGATATTTATCGCATTCCAGCAATGCTTCTTTCCTTGCTTGACTCCATTTCCCCTCTCCCACAAGAATGCATCTAAGGTCTCTTCTGGTTCTGCTCTCTAACGATTGACCGGTGGTGTTGAAGCCCGACTGCTTGCTAACCTGTTCTCATCTCAACAGGTTCTGTTTTAGAAACATCCTCCTCTTCTGCCCTGTTTCTACCGCCTGCTTCCTCCAGATCCAGCAATTACCTTGGCAGACAGTAGGCAGGACTGGCATAAGTTTGCCAGCTCAGGCCAAACAAGGGCTATACAGACTGCCCTCTAATGCCTCCAGAGTACTCAAAGTGTAAGAACTGTTTGTACCGTAGCCAGCAATGGCCAAGATCCTTTATCAGGTTATTCTTTGAAGGCCACAACCTTATGATTATTTTTCATGAAAAGCACCTTTGATTTCTTCTCCAAATCCAAGACAGCTAAAACACTGTTTGAAGACATTTGAAAAATTCAGAATCTTAGGTTATCATAGGATGAAACACACCAGCTTCTTTTCTTAGTTCTGATGAATCTGGTTGCTCCATCTGGACAGGTTTATGTTAGACCATTTGACTGACAATACTTTCAGACCACGCATCCTCCACCACTCCACGATGATGGAGTCTCCGGATAGCGCTTTAGCATCTTCTGGTACCTTTCTCTTTTTTTTAAAAAAAAAAGTTCACAACCAATAACATGCATATGCTTTTTGTCAAAGCAAGACACACACAAAAGAACAAATATGTACCCGTGTTTGTAAGTTCTACAAGCATCACCTTAAGCAAGGCACTACAAGATTAATTCTCATTCTAGCACTATCTTTTAAAGCTGAGGGGAAAAACTAATCACACTTTTGACTGCTTACTGAGTTTCCAGGTCCTTGGAGAATTAAGGTGAAGTGGGTCTTGTAGGTGCTTGCTTACAAGCTGTTGTGAGGCTTCACCACGGTGCCTTCAAGAGGAGGGTGCTTTGCATACCTAAAAGCATAACGCAAGAGCTCTCTTGCAAGAGCTGCTCACCTAGCATAGTGTGAGAAACTGGTTCGCTGCTCATTTCCCATTCCAACTTCTCCAATTTTGGATAATACATTACTGATAAAAGTTGCTCTTGTATGCACATTTCCTGCGTTAGCTTGTTTGGTACTGTTGACAATGGTGTTGGTCTTGCGACTGTAAAGCAAGAGGGAAAAAACATCAGCCTCATGTAATCAAAGCCGTGGTTAGTTGTCCCTTATATTTCACCCTCTAAAAATTATCATGACTTAAGACCGATGAAGGCAAACGATAAGGCTTGGCTCTCTCCACCGCCAGCTTCCTTTGAACTCTAGGCAGGATCTTGCCATATTGGTCTAGCATGGAATTTCTGGCAACCGCTCGCTCTCTCAAGCGTGGATCACGATCGTTCTGATCCATGAAAAGCAAAAAGCAAAAAGTTACCTAATTGCAAGAAGTTCATCGCACAGAACTATCTGTGCTCTTTCTAATTAGTGAATAAATTTCCTCTACAGGTCGAGGAAAATACACCCACTGCACACACCAGCAGCAAGTTCTGCCCATCAGCACATGCCAGCTTCACCTGGTAGTTTTGGCAAAGTGGAAGGAAGACTAGAGGAATAACAGAACCCACAACTTCAAGGTAAAACAGCTCTTGCACTCTGCAGAACCTTGTTCTGATACACTTGCTGTCACCTGCAATCCTCAAACGGCTGACAAAACAGCAGGCTCTCCCTTGTTTTCCCTCAATATATATGAACCACCAACAGTAAACGTCCGTGTCTAACTGTATCCTCATTCAGACACCACAAACCCAGTTAGGACACATGCAACTAATTCCACATTCTTTTGCTTAATTCGAGCCGCAGGCTGGGCTGCCTGTTGTTCTGAGGAACACTCTCACTTTTCCTCCGACATTTCAACTTACGGAAGGCTAATTCTAATCTTTGCTTGCATGCCTCTGCATTACAGACTCAGTTTATTGATTTCCAATTAACTGGCTTCGGGAACATCCTCTGCTAATACCCATTGCGCATTTTGTGCAGTTGAGTTTGCCGTCAGGAGTGCACGAAGGGGACAAAACAAGTACAACTATGCAATGACGTTTGCAGGGAAACAGCAGAATTATGGTCAAGCAGCTTTCTGGACTATGACGACAGGAAGCCGTTCTGACACCCAAAACGCTAAGTTACAATTTCCTAAAATGACAGAAAAGACGTGAAGCATTTAAATTCTAATAGGTTTAAATTTTAGGGTGCTCAAATACCGTATTATCATGTAGTGGTAATCCTTTACAAGGATAATGCACAGACAGGTGACACAAAGTAGCAGCTTAATTCAGCTGGCATTCTGATACTTCTCTCCGGTGAAATGATCCTTCATAGATTTTTACTTTTTTCTTTTAGGTTCTTTGTTTGTTTGCTTGCTTTTAAACACATTCAAAAGTATCCTTTCCTTCTAGGCATATTCGTTACACTCAAAGCAATTTCTACACATTAGAATACATATGGGGTATTCCCACCTTTTTCTGAAAACGGGTTTCAGACAAGGGAAACACACCAAATACTGCTTACGGTGGCCAACAAAACTCCTAACCAAGCTTCCTGACCACAATTCTGAAATTTGTCTTACTAACGTGCAAAAGAAATCCCTGCTCAAATGCATCACAGGTCTCTGAACAATAGAAAGGTAGCAAAGGGTATTAAAAACGTTCTTGATTTACCAAGTTATTTCCAAACTGGAGCCATGATCAGAATATCTCATTTGAATGTAAGAGTCTACATCAGGCTTGCAAAGGAAACAGTCTACATGCTAGGCCAGCTTGCCAAGAAATTTATTTTAGCTACCACCCTGTGCAGAAGTGTTCTTTGCCCTACCACGCTTCCACAAATCTGGTGAAGAATCCAGGAGACAGGAAGATGAGGCCAGCAGGAAGACTGCTCTCCCTGTCCTACTACTTGCTCCACTGGGCAATGACTAGCTAGCTGATCCTTCAGCTTAGTTCCTGCCTGGGGGAAGATGGGCTGTGCACCACATAGGCTCCATCTCTCATGAAACTCTTCAGATGAGAGAGAAAGGGAGGTGCACTGCAGATGGGAAGCCTATGACAGAGGGGGGTGAAGTCACTACGGGGGGAGAAAGCAGACAGAAGGTCGTGGGTGTCATAAGACAAAGGTGATTAAGGTGTTGCAGCAACAAGAGGGCTGTCTAAGAGGAGAAAACTGGGCTACTGTAGCACAAGGCAAAGGCTACCGAGGTGAAGATCTGCTTCGAGAGGCTGCAGAAAAGCCTGCTGACGAAGGGGAAATGAGGGCAAGCAGTGATGAAACTGTCACGTAGAGCTGACAACAGGAGTTGTTTACCACAGCCCACTTCCTTGGAAGCAAATGATCCTGTTTAGTGCAGCAAGCTGATGTTTGCAATAGCTCGCATCCGAGTGAGACACCCCCCTCGTCAGCTACTGCACTGGACCTAACGCTTGAGAAAGTGATGGGGATAAGGTCGTTCTGAGGGAAAGACGCTTTCTGCTGCGCATGACCAGCACGGACTGCACACTTCCCTGTGCCTATCTGTGGCACAGGATTACAAGACGGGTCTCTAAAGACAGATCTGCTGGGGCTGTTGCCAGTCAGACTCAAGATGGACGTATTTCCCCCTTGATTCCCTGATGTGCACTCACCTGACTCAAACTGGATGGCTCAACATCAACTAGTCTCGGAGACAGCAAGCCAGCTACAAGACACCTATTGTAGCTCTCATGAATGGCTTCTCTTATTGAAGGACCCTGTATCTTTAAAAACTTCAAGGTCTGAAACATCAATCGAGCATTACAGATTAAGACAGCATTATTATTCAGTCACCGAGGTTCTGGGTTAACCACTAAGAGAAATAATAGAAATGTTCAGGTAAACTGTCAGAAAGCTTGCATCAGTAATATGCTTTAGGTTTGCAATCTGAGTAAGTGGTACTACGTAGAGTCTTAAAGTTGGAAGACAAACCGTTACAGATTCTTTAAAAAAATCCTGTACGACAAACTAGCAGCCCTTGCGATGCTTAGTTAAGCATTGTTTAGCTTCTCTGTCAATATACAGGCCTTCCTGTTTCCATGAACGCTGACACAAAATACGTCCTATGTAAGCTAAAACTAACACACAACTTCAAATCACACTGTGGAAGATCCTTTCTATGCTTGTTTGTGCAGAAGCTGATGCATTGTGGAAATATTTAGTGAGCTCAAACTTAATGCAAAGTTCTTTGTCACAATCTGTGCAGTGGCTTGGAACTTATACTTCGGCCAAGTTTGGGAGAAAAAAACATTTCATTTCTTCTCCAACAGTTAAATAATTTTCCACTTTCTCCATTCTGTCCACCTTTTTCAAGTTAACTGGGGATCAAAACCCTAACTCAGGACTATGCAGGCAGTTCCACTGAGGGGTAGTAAAGAAGTAAGAGCTTTCCCTGACTTCCACAACATCTTTGTTCTTGCTCCGGGAGCAGCATTCTGTAGATAGCTAGGGTCTGGCGGCCGGAAGATATCGCGCTGTACGGAAAGTTAGGGCCCCTCTCCTGAAAGCCAATAGCGTTTAGTTTATGATGCAAGCAGACGGAAGTGAGGTTATAAACCTAAGCTGTATAACGCCGTGTCACATACCAATAAACGCCATTTGCCGTCCACCACATTGGTGTCAGCGAGCTGATGGCCCGAGCGGCCTGGGGTTGGTCGCCGTGCCGTTCCTGAACCAGGTCGCCACGCCTGCGAAGGCAACAAGTGGTGCCGAAACCCGGGAATTGTCGCCTGGACGGGTGAACGGCGGCTGGAGCGGCAGGACCAGCCCGGCGCGGAGGACGCTCCCGGACCAACAAGGAGGATGGAAGCCCTTGTGAAGGTCGTATCACAATTACATAAGCAGTGGGGTATTGATTGTAAACCCAAAGATTTTACACTCGCAGTTGCGAGACTTTTGCAAATTGGGGTCATTGCCCAGCCGGTGGATATTCTCCACCCCGAAGTGTGGGATAAATGCACTAAAGCGTTAGCCGAAGAGACGATGTCCTCGGGTCGTGGGAAAAACCTTAAGCCGTGGGGGAAAGTCGTACAAGCCCTGCAGAAGGCCATACAAGAACAGGACACCTGGAGGGCGGCAAAGAACTGTTTGTTGGTCACCCCAAAATTGGGAGTCGGGGCAGCCACGTAGACTTTGCACCCCCCAGACGATGACGATTCTACTGAGCCTAAAGATCTGCAAAAGGGCGACACGTCCCCTCAATTCCCGAACCCCGATCCGCTTACGGACGGACAGAAACGAGCTAAATTCTTCTGGGGTAAGCTAGCCGAGGAGGCCAGGTGCGCCGCCGAGAAATCAGAGTCTGAGGAAGTCTGGGCTACACCACCGCCCGATACGCCCCAAGATGGCGCCGAGCAAGAAGGCAAAGGGCGAGGCGAGGATGCCCTTAGCGGGAACAGGGAGGAAGCGTTAGCGTTAACAAGCGCACACAAACGTGAAGGGGAGGAGAACGTGAAAAAGAAAGGTGATGAGAGTTACCGGGAAGGGGAGGCGAACGAGAAAAAGAGAGGTGATGAGGGTGACCGGGAAGGTGAGGAGAGCGCGAGCGAAGGGCGGAAAGCCAATCAGAGCGGCCATCCGAAAAAATGCGCTGATAAGACAAACACCCCGCCGAGCAGAGGGCGGGACGAGCCGAGAGGGCGGGAACGGCCCGCCCGCAAGGGAAGCGGGCGGGACGAGCCGAGAGGGCGGGAACGGCCCGCCCGCAAGGGAAGCGGGCGGGGCCGGAGCCCAACAAAAAGGTCCTGCAAACCGGAAGTAACCAGTCAGTCGAGTTCCGACTCTGGATCAGACGCTAGCTGGGACGAGTGGCTCACAACCGATTCAAACTCAGAGAAGGAGGAAACAGAGATAAATAAAGTCAAGAGCCCAAATATTCCCATCCAAATTAAAGAGGAACCGCGAAGGGGAGAAATCCCTCTCACGGACTGGAGGAAAATAAAGATTGCGTGTGCCGACTGGGCCCCATCGGCTGCGCTAGCGTTCCCGGTCCGGGTGACAGATGGGGGACAGAGGGTCCACTCACCAATAAACCCCAAAGATATACAAGCGATTGTTAAGGCAATTGCGGATAAAGGGCTTAACTCTGCCATGGTCTCCACCCTCATAGGTGGTGTCTTTGGGGGAGACGATATGCTCCCGTTCGATATAAAACAAACTTGTAGAATGATCTTCGACGGGGCAGGGGTGATTGTTTTTAAACAAGAATGGGAGGACAACTGTGCGAAACAACTAGCCCGAATAACCGGGGCGGATCACCCGCTACATGGCTCCAGCCTGCAGCGGCTGATGGGCACAGATCCAACAATGATTACCGCCCAGGCGCAGGCCGAGGGCCTGCGGGCTCATGAAGTAATGACAACTACTCGTGCAGCCAGAGAAGCTATTCGCACAGCCTCTAGAGTTATTGTCAAGCCATCGCCATGGTCCACAATAAAACAAAATGAAAATGAGAGCTTTACGCAATTCGTGGATCGCCTCCAGGCAGCGGTCGACTCCTCGACCCTGCCCGCGGATGCGAAGGGCCCGGTTGTTGCAGATTGCTTACGTCAGCAGTGCAATTCGACAACCAAGGAAATCCTACGGTCACTGCCAGTGGGGTCAAGCATTGCGGACATGATTAAGCATGTCACGAAGGAAGAGCATCGAGCCCTGATCCAGGTGGCTGTTCGTACCGCAATAGCTAATGTGATGACATGTTTTAAATGTGGCCAGGCGGGTCGGGGGTTGCACCAACAGCGCTTCCCCCGTGCCAGAACCGACCCAGAGGACCGTGTTGGGCCTGCGGAAAGAAAGGACATTTTGCTAAAGAATGTAGATCTAAAACTCAGGGAAACGGGAAGGGGAGAGGACGCCTGGGCTGCGCACAGCCCTCTCCCACTTGGGACACCAGGCGGCCCAACTACGCCAACCCCAAGCGGGGCAAAGCGCTCCCGAACCCGCTGCCCCCTTGAGAAGCGACCAACTTTACGGTTCAACCGACGATCCAGCCGAACCTGTCCCTACCTCAGGGACAGCAAGGACCACCCTCTGGGGGCGAGACCCCAGGGTGGCCCTGGCAGTAAAGTGTGATAACCCGCCAGTGGTGTGGGGGACCTGTTCCCTCTATAATACCTTAAATGACACCACCATTAGTGTCCCCTTTTTAATCGATACTGGAGCAGATGTTACAGTTATCCCTGAGACGAACTGGCCCCCACATTGGAAATTGGAAGACGCCCCCATGGTGGGCAGAGTCGGGGGATTAACCCGAGCTTGAAAGAGTGTTCAATTAGTAGCAATTATGCTCCACACTGAAAAAGGGCCGGAGAAAACCATTGCCCTCTTCCCATATGTCATGTCAGGAGTCCCACCCCTGTTGGGAAGGGACGCCCTAACCCTATTAAAAGCCAGGGTGACAAATTTACCGTAAGGGCCACTGCCGCATACCCACTCCCACCAATTAGACTGACGTGGAAATCGTCCGACCCAGTGTGGGTCGAGCAGTGGCCCCTGTCAAAGCCTCGAATGGACGCTCTTCTTGAGCTAGTCGACCGCGAACTACAACGAGGTCATATAGAGCCTTCTACTAGCCCATGGAACACCCCAGTTTTTGTAATACGGGCGAGGGGTTTCGCCTCCTCCATGACCTGCGTGAAGTAAATAAAAGAATCCAACCAATAGGCCCCGTCCAAACGCTGTTACCCATGAACTCTATGATACCAAAAGGACAACCTTGTGCCGTCCTTGATATTAAAGACTGTTTCTTTTCGATACCCCTACATGAAGAAGACAAAGAGCGGTTTGCTTTTTCTGTCGTGTTCCCAAACAGCCACCGCCCCAACCTACGCTTCCAGTGGAAAGTGCTGCCTCAGGGAATGATCAACTCGCCTACCATCTGCCAAATTACAGTGGATCGGGCGCTGGCACCGATTCGGCGTAGTGACCCGACCGCAGCTATCATCCAATATATGGATGATATCTTGATCGCCGCACCGTCAGGAAGTCAGGTGGACCAGCTAGTATCAACAGTTTCGGAAACTTTAAAAACAAATGGGTTCGAGATCGCGAGCGCGAAAGTTAAAAGAGGACCATGTGTGAGCTTTTTGGGAGCGGAGATCACAAGTTCCTACATAACCCCACCCCAAATAAAGATCCGTTGGAACATCAAAACGCTCCATGATATGCAGCAGTTAGTGGGGTCCTTACAATGGCTCCGCAACATTGTCCTGATCCCTCCCAAGATCATGGCCCCCCTGTATGACCTTCTGAAGGGGAAGAACCCATGGGAACAAAAAACTCTGACGATGGAAGCAATAGACTCTCTTGACTTTATCGAGCAACAGGTATCGTCAAGCACGCTCACCAGGTGGGACCCAGATATACCACTCGATCTGTATGTACATTTCACGGAGGGAGGGGGAGTAGGGGCACTAGCCCAGGGACCTCCTGAAAAAGCTCAACCAATACAATGGATAGTCCTGGGAAAACCGTCACGTGCATTCTCTCCGGGAGTCGAGTGCCTCGGCAGCCTCATTATGAAAGGCAGAAAACTCGCCCTAAGACACCTAGGCATCGAACCCGCCAGGATATACCTACCCTTCCACAAACAGCTCCCAACGCTATCAGTGGCGATGTCAGAGTATCTAGCTATAGCTCTCGTCGGATTTGGCGGAGCAGTCCGGTATGCTACAAAACCCCCCTGGGCTCAAATGCTGGCAATTGTCAACATCGACCTCCCAAGGAAGATCATGGATCGGCCCCAACAGGGACCAACGGTCTTCACAGACGCATCCTCAGCGACCTCAACCGCAGCGGCAGTATAGCAATCGGGAGGAGAATGGCACTGCATTAAAACGACCGATCGTGCGCTTTCAGTCCAGCAGCTAGAAGCGATGGCTGTAGTACTAGCGTGTGGACTGTTCCCAATGGAACACCTCAACATAGTGACCGATTCGATGTTCGTGGCTAAGCTTTGCCTAGCCATGTCGGGACCCGGCATGTCAACATCCACAACAGCTATCATGCTGGAAGAAGCACTTTTTTCCAGAAAGGGCACCATATCGGTCATCCACGTCAACAGCCATGACCCAATCAAAGGGTTTTTCCAAACCGGCAACGACAAAGCAGATGCTGCTGCAAAAGGGGTGTGGACGCTAAGAGAAGCCCGCCAGCTACACGAGTCTCTCCACATCGGAGCTAAAGCGCTAGCAAAGAAATGCGGGATCTCGGTCACTGATGCGAAACACATAGTAGCCACGTGTCCCCATTGCCAGAAAGCACCACTGTGGTCCAGTGGAGTCAACCCCAGAGGCCTTAAGGCCTCCGAAGTGTGGCAGACGGATTTTACGCTCGGTCAGTTGCTGAAACCTTGAGCGTGGCTAGCAGTAACCGTAGATACATATAGCGGAATGATCGTAGCCACACAACACCTCAAAACCGACTCCAAAGCGACCATCCAACATTGGTTGACAGTCATGGCGTGGCTTGGCATCCCTAATCAGATCAAAACAGACAACGGCCCGAACTTCGCCTCCAAATCAGTCCAGGCATGATACCAAATGGGGTGTCACCTTAACACACGGTATTCCATATAACAGCACAGGTCAAGCTATAGTCGAACGAGTAAATCAAACTCTGAAATCTAAATTAGAGGTGTTGGCAAAAACAGAAGGTTTTGCCAATGCCGTTCCCCCGGGAGACCAAGCACGCCTGCTAGCGACCGCCCTTTTAGCGCTAAATCAATTCCCCAGGGGAGGAGAGGTGAATAGCCCCACCCAAAAACATTGGGCCGCTCAAGCGCTAGAAGAAGGCCCATTAGTTATAATCAAAAATGAGCTGGGAGAATGGGAACAAGGGTGGAGGCTAGTCCTTACAGGGCGAGGGTATGCCGCAGTTAAAAAAGATGGAAAAGTTAAGTGGTGTCCGCTTAAGTCTATTAAACCGGACCTTCAGAATAAAGCTAATGAAAACTGTGAGTTTTTGTCCACAGGATCGGATTATCGGACGTCCTTGTAACCCGTACACCCCGGTGGCGAGAGAGGACGACAAGCCGACAAGCATCCTGTCCGCACCTGGGAGCTCCACACTGGTGGAATCCAAACAGCAGCGACCTAACCTCCAAAGGGGGAGGCTACGATGTCTTTGTGTGATCTTGATTTTAGGGCTCGTCACTATAGGGCAAGCAGTATCAGAACACCATCCCCATCGGCCATTTAAATGGTCCCTCCTTCGATTCTATGATCAGCAAGTTATCGCAACCCGCGGCTTTAAGAATGTTCTTGTTCAAAATTTCCTTTAACTATCCCCAGTTATACCCCATTGCTCCCAGCTACCCCCCAGTCACCTCTTGATGTGCCTTGTGTTTTCTATTCAAGTTCGTAATATATATATATTTTTTAACATTATTATAACGCACTGACTAAGAGTAGGATGCATTTAGTATGTTTCCTATCCAAGGTTACGAGATATATATTCTTTCAGATTGCTATATTTTAACCAATTTAATTTATTAATTAAATAGCAATTTAATTACTGTTAATATTAATTAATATAATTAATAATAATTTATTTATTATTATAAATTAATAAATTAATTTAAATAATTTAATTACGCATAGGGAGGGGGGAAATGTAGATAGCTAGGGTCTGGTGGTCGGAAGATATCGCGCTGTACGGAAAGTTAGGGCCCCTCTCCTGAAAGCCAATAGCGTTTAATTTATGATGCAAGCAGATGGAAGTGAGGTTATAAACCTAAGCTATATAACGCCGTGTCACAAACTAATAAAGGCCATTTGCCGTCTACCACATTGGTGTCAGTGAGCTGATGGCCCGAGCGGCCTGGGGTTGGTCGCCGTGCCGTTCCTGAACCAGGTCGCCACGCCTGCGAAGGCAACAGCGTTCTATTCCTTTCTAGACATTCAATCCCTGACCGTGCTTCAACAGGAGACAACAGTAGTTTTACAGCCCCAAGAGTGCACCTAAAACGTTACCCTTTGCATAAAACTGGCAGGACACAACTGCAATTATGCGCGTGGGTGGGCAGGACGAGCATAAAATGGTCTCTGACACTCAAAGCCGCGCAATAGAAAACTTAGACAAGGTACGTCTCTTGACATTCTCGGTAAAGACACAGTAAAAGATCACCTCCTTCTGGAAGCCGGTGCAAGTCACATGAACAACTCCGCAGGTCAGCAAGCACGTAACATCTGCAAAAACAAGGAACGTTTGACAACCTCCCATACTCTCACAGCCAGGTTATGACCAGATTACAAGTTTTAAACAGCAGTGTCTGGAAAGACATAACTGAGGACCCATTTTCTTCATCAGATCACTTACAAACCTGTTTTAAAAAACAATTACTGCGTGCAGAAATTTTATCTCTAGTGCTATTGAGGCGCTGTGCTTTGAGCTTCAGTTCAAAGTCATTTCGTTTTATGACCGCCACCACTTCACAGGCTACATGACAAGAGCACCAAAACCCAAAACTCAGCAGACTGTCAGAGACGTTTCACAATATTAAATAACTTGTTAGTACAACGTAATCAGAGTTGGGTTTGGGGGAGGTTGTGTTGTTTTGGTTTGGTTTTTGACTGACAAACAATGAACAGGAGAACCAATTTCACAACCAAAAGCAGTGAAATACCTACCAAAATTATAGTTCCTTGGATGAAAAAACTGCTCAGGTGGTGGATAAGAAGGACGAGCTCCCCGACTTAGACTCCGCTCATGTACCAGAATATCCAAAAGGAGGTTTGGAGAAGTCATGCTTATCACAGTGTCCAGTGACCACAATCCAAAGTAGGGGCAGTCATGAAGGAATTCTTCTGGCCTTAAAGAAAACAAGTGCATAAGCTAAAGGCCAGCATTCAAATGAATTTTTTGGAGGGGTATTGAAAACAATGTAAGAAAAACCTACCTTAGTGAATCTGGCATTTGAGCATGATACCAGCGATTAATGTCAAATACAGCCAAATAAGCAGATGGTTTTCCCTGACCACATGTATTCACTTGCCAAGTGAAGACTGACACACTGGTCTCGGGAGATATTACTGTAAAAGGCGAGACATTGTTTCTTATGTGTAGAAAAGATGATCTCTCTGATATTTTTAAAACACCACTTTCTGTTTTGGCTTCATTCTGTTCTATCCCTCATGAAACACAACACTTACTAAGAATAATCAAAAAAATGTCTGGAATAGCAAACATCTCTGTGACAGGTTTCAGTCATACTGCCCCTTTTTCTTGTTCAAATGGTATCAGTTCTAAGCCAAAGCAAACACACAATTATTAGCTAATTAAGTTTTCCAGACATTAACAGTTGATCAAGACGATTAGCTAGACAAATAGTTTAGGGAAAAAAATATGCTAGGAACACGTACTTTGCTACTTTCAGAAAGCATACAGCTATTTATTGTGTACGCTCGTATCAGTCAGCTGACATTCATAATTTCCAGATTTGAGTCAACTGCAAGTTTTAAGAATAGCCCCTTTCCAGCATACATTGAATTAAAGAAAACTGAACACAGTATTCGAGGTGCAGCCTCACCACTGCCGAGTACAAGGGAGCGATCTCTTCCCTGCTCCTGCTGGCCACACTATTTCTGAGACGGGCCAGGATGCTGCTGGCCATCTTGGCCACCTGGGCACACTGCCGGCTCATGTTCAGCTGGCTGTCGAACAACACCCCCAGGTCCTTTTCCACCAGGCAGCTTTGCAGCCGCTCTTCCCCAAGCCTGTAGCGTTGCATGGGGGTGTTGTGACCAAAGTGCCCTGGCACTTGGCCTTGTTGAACAATTGACCTCGGCCTATTGGTCCAGCCTGTCCAGATCCCTCTGTACAGCCTTCCTACCCTCAAGCAGATCAACACTCCTGCCCAGCTTGGTGTCTTCTGCAAACTTACTGAGGGTGTGCTCGATCCCCTTCTCCAGGTCAACAATAAAGATATGAAACAAGACGGGCCCCAAAACCGAGCCCTGGGGAGAAAAACGAGGGGAAAAACTAATCACACTTTTGACTGCTTACTGAGTTTCCAGGTCCTTGGAGAATTAAGGTGAAGTGGGTCTTGTAAGTGCTTGCTTACAAGCTGTTGTGAGGCTTGTTCTCAGCACTGTTCACTGGTTTCACTACTGCGCCTTCAAGAGGAGGGAGCTTTGCATAACTGAAAGCATAACCCAAGAGCTCTCTTTCGTTAGGCTTGCTTTTTCGAGTTGGATGCACTACTAAAATATCCTAGCGTTCACTGTGCCTGTAGCATGGAGCAAGTAAATTAATCTGGCCATGCTGCATTATTAGTAAGAACTTCGTATTGGAGGAAGAGCCTCTTGTTACAGTTGAGCAGCTCTTTATAGCAGCCAAGAAAAACAAAAACCAGGTATAAAAAAGGTATCGTAAAAATGCCCCTGTTTGGCCCTGATTTTGATCGGTAGTTGCATGAGGAGCCGAACCAGGGAATCCAACTGACAGAACAAAAGGAGGAGTAGAAGGGGGCAACGTTCAGATGGACCAACTTCGTTTGACAGCTGTACAAATGCTACCCCTGATGCAAGGCAAGAAACAAAACCGCGAACTTCAGGGCTGGAGAACAGACAACAGTACAGCTCTCTTCTACTGTTACCATAGCTGAAGGAAACGCAGCCTTGCGAAAAGAGAGATTGAAAGTAAATGCAGCTCATGACCCTTTTGAAGAGGGTTAACTCACAAAGTTTAACAAACCCAAACAACTGGCTCAATCTATAGTCCTTACCTTCCTGCCAGACCAGCCTTTCAAAAGGCCTAGCGGGGAGCTGAACTCGCAGGTTGGAACAATCACAGCTCCTAACACCTCTCGGGTAAAAACCGCCAAGCTCGTTGGCATTTCTTATGAACACGTTCCTGCAGGCACGTGACATTACAGAAGGTCTAACATAACACTTTTTGAGCAAATTCAGGTCTGCCATCCCGATGTGCAGTTCCAATTCTCAATATAGGGAGTTTTGGCAAACTTGAAAAAAAATCTAAATCAAATCAGAGTCTGTAAAGCCTTTAAGCGTAAAAGTCACTAACTACAGCCCAGCTTACCCCAACAGTCCATCTTGCCTTCGAGTTCTCTTCCCTGAAAGACACTCTATGTTTCTTTGCTCGCGGAGATGCAGAGGGAGTTGCCAGGGGTGTGGTACGAAGGCTGGATCTGAGAATAGACCGAGGAGTAAACCCAGGAAAACCAGAAGCAGATGTGGCCAAGACTTTCGCTCTCTATGAAAAGAAATAAAAACATCTACTTGAAAACCAGGCAAACCTTCAAAAGAATAGACTCCACTCGACAGAAGCATTAGGGTAAAAAATTGCAAACTGCGATTGTACCAGCAGAGAGGACAAAGTTTAGCCTCTGCGCTGGTCTTTTTCCAAAGGTAGGAAAACATTAATGATTAAAGAAACGTGCTGTTCATGTTTCTTTTGGCTTTTTTTTTAATGTCAACATAAAATGTTATCTTTCAAACTAATTATATGGAAAAAAAAAAGATGTGGCACCTTGTTGTCTGCAGCGCACTAGACTTAATTAAGTGACACTGCTGTAAAAATACCTAGACCTCTTCATCAAGAAGCGTTGAGGTCTTCTTAGCTCACCTTAAAAAAGACTTGACAGTACTGAAAGGGTTTCCCTCTTCAAGACTGCTCCCAACGTACTGCTTCCAAAAGGACTGTATCTATGATAACCAGAAGCGTACTGAAAATACTCCACAAGTTGAATCCAACAGTGTTGGTGTCAAATCCCTTTGCTGGTTTCATTTTACAGAGTTTACAGGCTTTTGGTTTGGCTGTTTTTCACAGGTTCTTTAAAATACTGACCTTAACCACAGGAGGAGTCTCCAGTAACTTCTGCTCTGATGCTCCTGAAAAATCCTTCTGTGAGATGGAACTGTGGATATTTGATTTCAGTGGGCTGGAGGCCATGAATGAAGCAGGGGCTCTGCATGGTGACTGAGCGCTACCACCCTGTGCTGCAGAGCATGAAGGAACAGGACGAACCACCAAATCCAGCGGTCTGTTAAGATCCACAATTTAAAAGAGGAAAATAATTAAAAAAATGCAAAAAATCATGCTGCGTTCAAGAAATTGGAGATGAAACATAGCAAAAACATACAACAAACAAGAAGTACGGGTGAGCCCTCACACTTCGGGTGATGCATGAGGCCCATGAACAAGTTACAGCCATTTTCTCTTTCTTTGATGATTCCTTTGCATTTCAGACTTCATTTCCCAAGTCACTGCCTCTGAGGCAAGAGTAGTCCAATTTTAAGCTGCACAAGTGATGTGCTTCTCATGCCAGAAGAAAAATTGTCTACATTTCAATGCTGGGACCACTTCAGATTCTCCACTTAGTTGTGTCCCTGAGTTGGCCTTTTCTTTAACAGATATAAAACTAAATGCAAACAGAATGCTTTGCAAACACTGAGAGTAAAGACACACTCTCTCACACACACACACACACATACATATATATGAGAAACCACACCTTTTTGAAATAGTCGTTCTATTTCAAAATGTAGATCTACTATACCTGGAACAGTTTTGTGAACGTTTTGTAAATAGTGTCCCAAGAAATGCATCGCGCAACTCTGCGTCAGCGAGAGGATGTGTTACGGCTGGTGGTTCTGTAGCAGTAGGACTAGATTTAAAAGGAAAATGTAGCTGACTTTCAATCCCCTGAAGCCCGTACGTATCAGAACTGAAATTTAGTTGACCGTACCACCTGGAGGAAAATCATCAGACAGCTGCTAGCCTCTTTTCCGCTCTTTACAATTCTGCCTGGGTTTTGGGTAAAAAAGGCAGAAACGAGGCAGAAACTGGGCAGGAGGAGGTAAAAGAGTACTATTTGGTCACATGATCAAGTCTATCAAAATCCGTACACCAATAGCTTGGACGGTAATCATAGCTTTACTTTCAGGTATCTTAAATTCTGTAAACACATTTGCCATCATAAATATGCAAATATATGTGTTTACAAGATCATTGTAGCAGAAAAACTCTCTCCAACTATTACTTATGCTGTATTGTTTCTTCGCTGTTATATATCGTATGAGCAAAAAAAAGCCAATCAAAGCTTTGTGCAGGCGCACCTTCCCTCCGAAACACTAGCGTCATTCAGATGGATTTTTCTCTCTCTCTCCCAACACGTACCTCAAGACTAAACACTGAGAAAAGGCTGCTCACCTAGCATAGTGCGAGAAACTGGTTTGCTGCTCATTTCCCATTCCAACTTCTCCAATTTTGGATAATACATTACTGATAAAAGTTGCTCTTGTATGCACATTTCCTGCGTTAGCTTGTTTGGTACTGTTGACAATGGTGTTGGTCTTGCGACTGTAAAGCAAGAGGGAAAAAACATCAGCATTGTGTAATCAAAGCCATGGTTAGTTGTCCGCTATATTTCACTCCCTAAAAAGTACCTTGACTTAAGACCGATGAAGGCAAACGGTAAGGCTTGGCTCTCTCCACAGCCAGCTTCCTCTGAACTCTAGGCAGGATCTTGCCATGTTGGTCTAGCACGGAATTTCTGGCAACTGCTCCCTCTCTCAAGTGAGGATCACGATCGTTCTGATCCATGAAAAGCGAAAAGCAAAATGTTAACTGATTGCAAGAAGTTCATCGCACAGAACTATCTGTGCTCTTTCTAATTAGTGAATAAATTTCCTCTACAGGTCGAGGAAAATACACCCACTGTACACACCAGCAGCAAGTTCTGCCCATCAGCACACGCCGGCTTCACCTGGTAGTTTTGGCAAAGTGGAAGGAAGACTAGAGGAATAACAGAACCCACAACTTCAAGGTAAAACAGCTCTGGCACTCTGCAGAACCTTGTTCTGATACACTTGCTGTCACCTGCAATCCTCAAACGGCTGACAAAACAGCAGGCTCTCCCTTGTTTTCCCTCAATATATATGAACCACCAACAGTAAACGTCCGTGTCTAACTGTATCCTCATTCAGACACCACAAACCCAATTAGGACACATGCAACTAATTCCACATTCTTTGCTTAATTCGAGCCGCAGGCTGGGCTGCCTGTTGGTCTGAGGAACACTCTCACTTTTCCTCTGACATTTCAACTTACGGAAGGCTAATTCTAATCTTTACTTGCATGCCTCTGCATTACAGACTCAGTTTACTGAGTTCCAACTAACTGGCTTCAGGAACATCCTCTGCTAATACCCATTGCGCATTTTGTGCAGTTGAGTTTGCCGTCAGGAATGCACGAAGGGGACAGAACAAGTACAACTACGCAATGACGTTTGCAGGGAAACAGCGGAACTAAGGTCAAGCAGCTTTCTGGACTATGACGACAGGAAGCCGTTCTGACACCCAAAACGCTAAGTTACAATTTCCTAAAATGACAGAAAAGACGTGAAGCATTTAAATTCTAATAGGTTTAAATTTTAGGCTGTTCAAATACCATATTATCATGTAGTGGTAATCCTTTACAAGGATAATGCACAGACGCTACACGAAGTAGCAGCTTAATTCAGCTGGTGTTCTGATACTTCTCTCCGGTGAAATGATCCTTCATAAATTTTTACTTTTTCCTTTTAGGTTCTTTGTTTGTTTGCTTGCTTTTAAACACATTCAAAAGTATCCTTTCCTTCTAGGCATATTCGTTACACTCAAAGCAATTTCTACACATTAGAATACATATGGGGTATTCCCACCTTTTTCTGAAAACGGGTTTCAGACAAGGGAAACACACCAAATACTGCTTACGGTGGCCAACAAAACTCCTAACCAAGCTTCCTGACCACAATTCTGAAATTTGTCTTACTAACATGCAAAAGAAATCCCTGCTCAAATGCATCACAGGTCTCTGAACAATAGAAAGGTAGCAAAGGGTATTAAAAACGTTCTTGATTTACCAAGTTATTTCCAAACTGGAGCCATGATCAGAACATCTCAATTTGAATGTAAGAGTCTACATCAGGCTTGCAAAGGAAACAGTCTACATGCTAGGCCAGCTTGCCAAGAAATTTATTTTAGCTACCACCCTGTGCAGAAGTGTTCTCTGCCCTACCACGCTTCCACAAATCTGGTGAAGAATCCAGGAGACAGGAAGATGAGGCCAGCAGGAAGACTGCTCTCCCTGTCCTACTACTTGCTCCACTGGGCAATGACTAGCTAGCTGATCCTTCAGCTTAGTTCCTGCCTGGGGGAAGATGGGCTGTGCACCACATAGGCTCCATCTCTCATGAAACTCTTCAGATGAGAGAGAAAGGGAGGTGCACTGCAGATGGGAAGCCTATGACAGAGGGGGGTGAAGTCACTACGGGGGGAGAAAGCAGACAGAAGGTCGTGGGTGTCATAAGACAAAGGTGATTAAGGTGTTGCAGCAACAAGAGGGCCGTCTAAGAGGAGAAAACTGGGCTACTGTAGCTTCCTTGGAAGCAAATGA
The DNA here is from genome assembly GCF_964289735.1 of Phaethon aethereus. Lineage (NCBI taxonomy): Eukaryota > Metazoa > Chordata > Aves > Phaethontiformes > Phaethontidae > Phaethon > Phaethon aethereus. The sequence continues at coordinate 90,958,864 of NC_138576.1, read as the reverse complement.
TCCTGTTTAGTGCAGCAAGCTGATGTTTGCAATAGCTCGCATCCGAGTGAGACACCCCCCTCGTCAGCTACTGCACTGGACCTAACGCTTGAGAAAGTGATGGGGATCAAGGTCGTTCTGAGGGAAAGACGCTTTCTGCTGCGCATGACCAGCATGGACTGCACACTTCCCTGTGCCTATCTGTGGCGCAGGATTAATAGACAGGTCTCTAAAGACAGATCTGCTGGGGCTGTTGCCAGTCAGACTCAAGATGGACGTATTTCCCCCTTGATTCCCTGATGTGCACTCACCTGACTCAAACTGGATGGCTCAACATCAACTAGTCTCGGAGACAGCAAGCCAGCTACAAGACACCTATTGTAGCTCTCATGAATGGCTTCTCTTATTGAAGGACACTGTTTCTTTAAAAATTTCAAGGTCTGAAACATCAATCGAGCATTACAGATTAAGACAGCATTATTATTCAGTCACTGAGGTTCTGGGTAACACTAAGAGAAATAATGTTCAGGTAAACTGTCAGAAAGCTTGCATCAGTAATAAGCTTTAGGTTTGCAATCTGAGTAAGTGGTACTACGTAGAGTCTTAAAGACGGCAGACAAACCGTTACAGATTCTTTAAAAAAATCCTGTACGACAAACTAGCAGCCCTTGCGATGCTTAGTTAAGCATTGTTTAGCTTCTCCGTCAAGATACAGGCCTTCCTGTTTCCATGAACACTGACACAAAATACGTTCTATGTAAGCTAAAACTAACACACAACTTCAAATCACACTTTGGAAGATCCTTTCTATGCTTGTTTGTGCAGAAGCTGATGCATGTTGGAAATATTTAGTGAGCTCAAACTTAATGCAAAGTTCTTTGTCACAATCTGTGCAGTGGCTTGGAACTTCGGCCAAGTTTGGGAGAAAAAACCATTTCATTTCTTCTCCAACAGTTAAATAATTTTCCACTTTCTCCATTCTGTTCTCCTTTTTCAAGTTAACCAGGGATCAAAATCCTAACTCAGGACTATGCAGGCAGTTCCAGTGAGGGTTAGTAAAGAAGTAAGAGCTTTCCCCGACTTCCACAACATCTTTGTTCTTGCTCCTGGAGCAGCATTCTACTCCTTTCTAGACATTCAATCCCTGACCGTGCTTCAACAGGAGACAACAGTAGTTTTACAGCCCCAAGAGTGCACCTAAAACGTTACCCTTTGCATAAAACTGGCAGGACACAACTGCAATTATGCGCGTGGGTGGGCAGGACGAGCATAAAATGGTCTCTGACACTCAAAGCTGCGCAATAGAAAACTTAGACAAGGTACGTCTCTTGACATTCTCAGTAAAGACACAGTAAAAGATCACCTCCTTCTGGAAGCCGGTGCAAGTCACATGAACAACTCCGCAGGTCAGCAAGCACGTACCATCTGCAAAAACAATGAACGTTTAACAACCTCCCATACTCTCACAGCCAGGTTATGACCAGATTACAAGTTTTAAACAGCAGTGTCTGGAAAGACATAACTGAGGACCCATTTTCTTCATCAGATCACTTACAAACCTGTTTTAAAAAACAATTACTGCGTGCAGAAATTTTATCTCTAGTGCTATTGAGGCGCTGTGCTTTGAGCTTCAGTTCAAAGTCATTTCGTTTTATGACCGCCACCACTTCACAGGCTACATGACAAGAGCACCAAAACCCAAAACTCAGCAGACTGTCAGAGACGTTTCACAATATTAAATAACTTGTTAGTACAACGTAATCAGAGTTGGGTTTGGGGGAGGTTGTGTTGTTTTGGTTTGGTTTTTGACTGACAAACAATGAACAGGAGAACCAATTTCACAACCAAAAGCAGTGAAATACCTACCAAAATTATAGTTCCTTGGATGAAAAAACTGCTCAGGTGGTGGATAAGAAGGACGAGCTCCCCGACTTAGACTCCGCTCATGTACCAGAATATCCAAAAGGAGGTTTGGAGAAGTCATGCTTATCACAGTGTCCAGTGACCACAATCCAAAGTAGGGGCAGTCATGAAGGAATTCTTCTGGCCTTAAAGAAAACAAGTGCATAAGCTAAAGGCCGGCATTCAAATGAATTTTTTGGAGGGGTATTGAAAACAATGTAAGAAAAACATTAGTAAGAAAAACATTAGTAAGAAAAACATACCTTAGTGAATCTGCCATTTGAGCATGATACCAGCGATTAATATCAAATACAGCCAAATAAGCAGATGGTTTTCCCTGACCACATGTATTCACTTGCCAAGTGAAGACTGACACACTGGTCTCGGGAGATATTACTGTAAAAGGCAAGACATTGTTTCTTATGTGTAGAAAAGATGATCTCTCTGATATTTTTAAAACACCACTTTCTGTTTTGGCTTCATTCTGTTCTATCCCTCATGAAACACAACACTTACTAAGAATAATCAAAAAAATGTCTGGAATAGCAAACATCTCTGTGACAGGTTTCAGTCATACTGCCCCTTTTTCTTGTTCAAATGGTATCAGTTCTAAGCCAAAGCAAACACACAATTATTAGCTAATTAAGTTTTCCAGACATTAACAGTTGATCAAGACGATTAGCTAGACAAATAGTTTAGGGAAAAAAATATGCTAGGAACACGTACTTTGCTACTTTCAGAAAGCATACAGCTATTTATTGTGTACGCTCGTATCAATCAGCTGGCATTATTAATTTCCAGATTTGAGTCAACTGCAAGTTTTAAGAATAGCCCCTTTCCAGCATACATTGAATTAAAGAAAACTGAACACAGTATTCGAGGTGCAGCCTCACCACTGCCGAGTACAAGGGAGCGATCTCTTCCCTGCTCCTGCTGGCCACACTATTTCTGAGACGGGCCAGGATGCTGCTGGCCACCTTGGCCACCTGGGCACACTGCCGGCTCATGTTCAGCTGGCTGTCGAACAACACCCCCAGGTCCTTTTCCACCAGGCAGCTTTGCAGCCGCTCTTCCCCAAGCCTGTAGCGTTGCATGGGGGTGTTGTGACCAAAGTGCCCTGGCACTTGGCCTTGTTGAACAATTGACCTCGGCCTATTGGTCCAGCCTGTCCAGATCCCTCTGTACAGCCTTCCTACCCTCAAGCAGATCAACACTCCTGCCCAGCTTGGTGTCTTCTGCAAACTTACTGAGGGTGTGCTCGATCCCCTTCTCCAGGTCAACAATAAAGATATGAAACAAGACGGGCCCCAAAACCGAGCCCTGGGGAGCAGCATTTGTGACTGGCTGACAACTGGATGCAGATGCAGATACAGGTGTGAACAGAATAAAAAAGATCAGGTAACATTCCTAAGCAATGGAGGGAATGATCTTGTTGTTCAAAGACGACAGCTGGAGGAATAAAGGGACTGACCAGCATTATACACATGACCCCACCATATATCACTATAGCATTTCAGCAAGCACAAAATAAAACCTATTTTTCCCCTGAAAGAAGTCCCACATCACTTAAGCACACAGTTTTTCTTTTTAAATAAGCCCAACAAGCTAGTCTATGCAGACATTTAAGACCTTCAGCCTGTGGGTACAGAACAGCATTCATTGCTTAGATTCCAAAACCATTTATTGTAGAATAACCAAACACGGACATCAGAACAAACCTTCATTAACGCTATCCTCTCTGTCAACGCATTTGTGAAATTTTTCTACAGTCTGGCAGCTGAGTAATTTAATATTGCTCGTTTGCCCTCTCGAGGGAAAGACTCCACCCATGAGATCTAAGCTGTACCTTTCATCACAGAATTCCAAACCCTGGGGAAAGAATAAAAGAGGAGGAAAAAGGTCATTTTGAGATTAAAACATACAGTATACCTAAATATGAGCGAATGTCTCTCTCCGACATAATATGCATATTATACTGTGTATTTCCCTTGAGTTCTTTATTACGGTAAATAGGAGGTACAACTGACATGCAAGAGAATTAAATGTCAAATTGTAATGGGTAAGTTTGGCTCTGAAGGCTTTGCACAGCTCCAAAATGTAGCATTTCCCTGACGTTATTCAGATCGAAAGATGTTTTGCAGAATTCTGTGCGGCATCAAGGCTTCTTTACAAACCTAAACGTATATTTACAAAGCGATACCTGAAATAATACAACAGATATGCACGCAAAGCTCTTTGCTCCATGTCTTGATTACAGAACCGATGGAGTTAGAAAAGTCGTGGCACTACAGCAGCTAAAGCTCTGTTGAGAGCTCTTCTCTATAGGCACAGCACTGGAGTGAACATGCACCCCTCTGTCGCAACTATGAGGCCTTCTTACTGGTTCACAATCTTCTTTCAAACCACGTCAGCTCTTACCAGCTCCTCCTCGAAGCTTGTCAGAGACTAACGGGTGAAATATCCCTCAGTTCCTGCACCAAGCACAGCCAACAGCAAAAGGGGAAAACAGAGAGGACATGGGGTGCAGAGTAAGCAAACTACTTTGAGATACACAGAGACCCCGGCAGGATTGTGTTGAAACTCTGCTACCACCATCTCCCAAGTAAGCACTAACTGAAATGCTCTCTTTGCAAATACAGCATTTGTTCAACCGGTCTACGGCACAACACATGAATGTGTGTATTGTGGACAAATGGCAGCTCTACAACTAAAAAAACACCCAAAACAAACCACAACAGCAAAACACCAAACAAAAAAAAAACCCCAAAAATCCCACGCACCACCGAACATAAAACAACCCCCAAACTGATCAGACCACATTCTACCCAAGTTCCCTAAGCTTTCAGAGCTCTCAAATGAACTGGCATGAAACAACACATTCCCAGATGATCTCATGCGCTACATCTAATTCGCCTAATCTGAGAAAAGGCAAGCTTTCTCTTCATAGTTCCAGGAAATCAGTATCAAAGCAGTCTAAACCAAAAATAATTTAAAAACCAAAATTAATTCTTTCATTACTGAGAAGAAAAATAATTCTGAAGCACAGCAGCGTATTTTACATTCTCCACCCTGGGGCAAGCAAATCTAAGGGAAGGAACTCCATTGTATGGAAGATATTAAGCACTGTCTTTATCGACCAGTAAAATATGAAGACACTTTTCAGATGAGATGCACTCAAACTTGGCCTGGCAAGTGGGAACAACTCTTACCTTTGCTGCCACTGAGGTCGGACAAGAAACTTGACTCGGCCAGCCATGTAGGCAGACAGTCATGTAGTACTGACCACTCTGTGACTACAAGGAAGTATTCTGAGACTAAAAGTGCCCGCTGTAGAGCACAGATTCTGCCCTAGTGCGTCTTCGGGAGGTTTTGGCGGGTTGGGAGTTGGTTTTGCTGGGCTTTGGTGCTTTTTTTGGCTGTAGGTGTTGTCCCATCTTGGTATGTGTAAGTGGCTCATCTGGAAGCTAGCTGAAGAACCTGTCTCTTCTCCCCAGAGGGTCCAGCTGTTTCGTTCTCTCTTCCACTTACCTTGTACGACTGGTTCCCATTTCAGTCTTCCATGACACTCATCACAGGGAAGCGGAAACAGCAGGGTAGTAAACTGCCTCAAACCCAGAGACTGGTGCCTGACACCACTCACAAGCCAGTGAACGTGTGGCTGGCTGCATGGTCTGCACTGGCTTAAAAGTCTGACATTAAGTACACCACAGCTTTCTCAGGCCACAAACACAGTAACCCTATTTAATCCCTTTGCGTGCTTTTTTTCAACAGTGTCAACTGGAGTTTCTACTAGATGCATTTTTAAAGGCTGATGAAACGTTTCAACCCTCTGAGGTAAAGACTGACACGCGTCACACCTTTTGTTTGGGAAAATAAGACAGCCAAGACAAAGAACAGCCAAAGAGTTGAAGGTCAAACATTTTAAGATTGAAGTGTTGAGACAGAGCAAAGTAGCCACGAGAGAAACGGATATAGACATCTCCTTTTTTTCCCAAAGAAGCACACAGTACCAGGATTTGTCTGGGCCGCTGCTAAGATTGTAGCCAAAAATAACTTTTAAAAGAGGATAAAACAAGGCGGAGTTCAAAAGTGAAACTGCAGAAAGATCAAAGAAACCTTCTCCTATCAACCTGCCAAAGTGCTTAGAGCACTACAAGAGATGCAGCAGAGAACCACAGAGAAAGCCCACGTACAATTAAAAAAACCCAATCAGGGTGCTCTCCTCCTCTAGAGCACGGTATAGTTATGTCATATAAAAGAAACACTGCGCATAAACAAAGACAAAGGGATGACATCCGTATCTAGATCATGCTGAATCACTTGAAGATATTTCTACTTTGTCACCATGAGAGAGAATGCATCTTAAAGAAACGCCACCTTTTCCAAACACCCAACCTTTACCTAGTCAAAAGCAACGCTTACAAGTGAGGAAGCACCTTTCCGCTATAGAAGGAAAACCAAAAAGATCCAAATGTAAACTCATGCAGAAAATCAAAACGCAGAGTCCCGATAAGAACATGTACCACGCGAGTGTTTAGAAACGAGTACCACGATGCAAGAACCACCCCTATTTCGTTCCGCACCTATTGAGGACATGCACGAGAAAGTATCAAAATAGGAGGAAAGACTTGCTCTGAAGTGAGATTGCTTTCCCCTCAAAAAGGTTTTGGAAAGGGAGACAGAAGCTTATTCAAGCCTGCGGTTTGGTTAAGCAAAGCTACTCAAAGTCCTGTCTTCTCTTCCTACGTGCCATTAATTTGGTGTTTCAGTCAAGAATAATTTTACGGGTAAAAGCTGCTGCTTCTTCAGGAATTGAATTTATACGGGCCCTTTGCAGACGAATCTAGCTGGAACACATGACACTGCAGTATACAATTGTATGGCTTGTTTTCAAAAAGTATGGCCATAGGCCATGCCCGAGAAGCTCAGCAAACCATTTCTTTTTTTAGAGGTCTCGGAATTGTGATGGTAACTATTAGCCCTGACAACTTAACTGATACGCATTTAGAGAAAATGACTGTTTTCATCCTCTCACATACATGCATGTCTTACCTCATACATGACTTGTCCTGATGCCAGCCATTTTCTGTCACCAAATTCTAACTGCAACAGATGTAAACTCACAACATCACCTTCACTGAAAAAGGTAAAAATGAGGAAATTTGATGACAAAGCTGCTTTGTAGTCCTCATTATCATTTTATTAGATCTAGGCTGAAGTATCCTTAATAGTGTGCTCTTGCTGAAAAGAAAAACACCACTTCCCAAAACATCACGATTGGTCACATTTAGCTGCTAAAACATAAAGGAGAACATTTTGACACTAGCACACCTTGAGGGGCAAATGCTAACTATACGATTTGGAAGCTTTAGCATGTTGTATGGACTAAATAATGTTGGAAATCGTGTGGAAATAGTGGAAATAGAATATCTCTTCACTTCTTCATGGTGAAAAGCTCTCGATCAAAACTGCTTTAAAGTCAAACTGAAGCAGACTGCCGCTCCATGAACACCTGAGCTGGTTAAATAGCTTCCCGGTGCTGGAAGAGAGAGCTCTTTCTCCCCGTCCCTTCCCACCAAAGTTCCAGTCCCTCTCTTGCATACACTGCACCCTTCCACATACTGATTTGATTCATTAGCCCAGCAGGCAACCGGTGACTTTTCTGCTGACCAGTGATCGTTCTCTGCCAGCTGAGCCGAACCGGCTCATGAAGGCTCCAAAGACTGCTAGAGTTGCCGCAAGGGAATCGGCAATACTGTCACCTCCCTCCTTTAGGGGCAGCAGGCTGTTACATCGGCACGTTTACTGGGCTAGATATGCAGCCTCAACTACTTTTAATGCTAATTTAATACCGTGGTACAAATATCAAACAAGCCATGAAGCAGTCGCCAAGAAACAAAGGAAATCATTTAAGAACGCAAGCACAAAAAGACAGCTGCTGTTGCTTTGCGTTCTTTTCAGGAGGTAGGAACTACTAGGTCCCTCTTCACGTCCGTTAAAGCCTGTCAAAATTGCCTTGTAAGCGTAACACCTTCCCTACCTCAGACAACCTCCCACACAGCTACATAAACAAAAGCAATACACATGTACCAACTGTATGTCAACAAATATATTTTTAAAAAAAAGTCAGTGGCTTCCAGTAAGTTTCAATTCACCTTTCTTGTGTAGACTGAACAGCCCACAAGTAGCAACACTTGCGAGGATCGTTCTCAGGCTCTTGAAAAGTGACAGCATAGACAGGAATCCTTCCTCCTTCAAGCTGAGAGTGGTGCCTACAGGGTTCAAGAAAAAAGAAGAAAGGTCAGCCCGCTGGCACAAACTGTTTGCAGAAGGGCAGAAGCATCTTCTGAGAAAAGAGCACCTTACATGCTTATCCTCAAAGCACAAAAGGTCATACTTCCGGCTCAGACAAGTGAGTCAAGGAAGCCACTACGTTTTATGCAACAGTCAGGAGGTGAGGAAACTACTGTCCATCAAATGCAATAACCTGGGCTAACGTCCTACTCTGCCTGAGGACAAGGAACACAAATGACTACTTCAGCTGCCACGCAGAAGATTGGTCCTGCTCTTGTAGCCTACTTCAATATTGAACTTAAAAAGCAGCCTAGCTCCTGAACAAATCTAAAATGGCACCAAACAGATGTAGTTCCTCATTTCTTCACTTGGACGACGTAAACCATTTTTTCTTCCAGGCTTCTGAACCGTATCTGCACCTTCACAATCCATTCTTGCCCCCTAACTATTCCTCCACTGTCTTTTTATGCATCCAATAGTTCCTGGTCAGTCACTGCAGATGTGCTTAAGGGAATCCCTATCTGAATTTGGTCAAGTATTTCAAGTGCGATTGCTCTGTGGCAGAGTTAAAATCTTCTCTTCATTTTTCTATTGCTTATAGATTTACGGGTCCCTTATCCTCATCTGCAAGTCTTCCAAGTAAACTTTCCTTCACATGCATCGTTGCCTTGGAAGGGGTCAATCCCCTACGTCGGTCAAGGCTGAAATGCAGGAAAGAATCTGCCTTCTGGCACAGATCAGCTACTGGTTTTTCATGTCTCACTAGTTTCACCCTGGACACTTTAGAGAATACTATCACCAAAAGCGCATTCTTAACATACTTAAGCCTTTCCATGTATGCCCCAATGGCAGCAACTGGTGCTGCAACGTAATTTCTAAAATCTCTTTCATCAAAATACACACATTTCCTGGTTTCACTGAATCCTACCGAGAGGACACACTGTCTTACAGAACTCAGCTCTATCGCACCCTAACTGCTTGACGTCACCCCAAAGGAGCATGCTTTCCACGATTCCTCAATCCACAGGCACAAGAAGGAAAACAATGCTAGTCCATGGGGGAGAAGGCGGTCCACTTAATCCATGTAGGACTTAGCAGTTGTCTCAGAAGAGGATTTCCAAACATTCCAAGCTTATAATCAAAATTCCAGTCCCTGAAAAAGGTCTCTCTCCTCAATTAACATACTTCCTTCAGCAAGAAAATGGAGACCTCTCCCCATCCTGGCATGGTCAAGGGTACAGGCCTACTTACTCCCGCTGCAACGTTTTCATACTCCATAGTGACAGGTAGCCATCTGAAAAACCCACAACGAGCTGATTGCTTCTGCTTATGTAGCACAGGGTTGATATTGCTGCTCCTGAAGGATTTTGTAATTGGAAACAGAGATGCCTTCCTTCTCTGGTCACAGTTTCTCTTCCTTGTGCAACTCCAGCAGGGATTCTAGTGACGACTTCTAGATCTACACACACAAAACCACACAATAAATGAATGCGGTATGCCATTTTAAACACTGACGTGACAACAGGTATAATCTACTTCTACCGTCCCAGGCAAAACACCCGTTTATGCAACACTTCTCTTGCTATTTCCATGCTGGATGTGTTCAAAGAACATTAAGAACTCTCTGACGCGATGGGTATTCTCACTTGTATTTCAAAACCCGGTAAAAGTGTGACCTTCATTGACAAATTCTTCTTGCGCTCTATAAATCAGAGGAGTCTGGGCCTCATGATGAAGCCGCTGCTGTAGTAGCCGAAACAGCGTATGCAATCTGAGTACACAAATCAGAGATTTCATTCATCCAAATGCGTGATTTTTCATACGTCAGATTTATTTTAAAAAATGAGCCCCAGTTTTGCGCCAAGTCAATTTGCAGAAGCACAAGAACATTCCGGAGAAATAGGGCACCTCTGACACAACTCCTTGTCAGGCAGCTGCACCGACTCAGATGCTACAATTGCTACACCTCACTGGCAAGAATCATAGCGACATAGGGGTCGGGGTGGGAGGGAGGCATTTAGAGCACTGGGAGGAATATTAAGCCACTCCCATTCTTCATCGGTTCGGGACTATACGGTGTCAAACCACCATGTGCAATCAGCAGTCGTAAATGTCTGCGCACTAGTATCTTCAAAGTGGGACGTGTATTGTTTATTTAAAAGACACACCTTTCCTTCCTTTCAAATTCAAGTTTAAAACCTGCAAGCTTACCCAATGCTTCTTCTTCATTCTGATGGCAAGATAAATCATCCAAGCAAAGGTCAACCAGAAGTAGATGACCAGCATCTGTAGCCACTGCTGCCACTCCAAAGAGCCATCGCAGACTCCGATGTAGGTGCCCAGTGCTCACGCTGGGTCCTCCGTCATTAGTTATGGGTTCTACAGCAGTTACCTACAGGAAAACTACAAGTTGCTATTCAAGCTGTTTGACAAGCTGAAGAGAAATCATTCAGAAGTGAAGCCAGAATTAGCACATCAGAAACGAGACAATAAATACAGGATTGTAGGACTCGGAATCAAAGCCTTGTTTCCAATTACATCAAGGCGGGCGGAAAAAAAGGCCTTCTACAAAAACCGGTTCCTGCCTTCCACTTTATACTAGAGTTCCTACAGTTACTTAACTGAATTAACTTCACCTTAAAGTTGGGAATTCTATTCTTACAGCTTACTAATTTCCACCTCCTCCGTAGAAATAATTAACTCTAAGAAAGCACAGAAAATCAGTTCTATGCAAGAAACTTTATCACGTTTAAGGGACTTAAGTAAGAAAGACAAAACTAAATCTAGTTCTCCCACTGCCCACAGCCCATCAGCACTGCCATACAGCCAGTGCTGGAACAGTTTGGTGAACACTTTGTAACTGGTGTCCCAACAAATGCATTGTGCAACTCTGCGTCAGCGAGAGGATGTGTTACGGCTGGTGGTTCCATAGCTCTAGGACTGGAGTAGTTTTAAAAGGAAAATGTAAGTGACTTTCAATCCCCTGAAGTCCGTACGTATCAGAACTCAAATTTAGTTGACCGTACCACCTAGAGGAAAATCATCAGACAGCTGCTAGCCTCTTTTCCGCTCTTTACAATTCTGCCTGGGTTTTGGGTAAAAAAGGCAGAAACGAGGCAGAAACTGGGCAGGAGGATTTAAAAGAGTACTATTTGGTCACGTGATCAAGTCTATCAAAATCCGTACACCGATAGCTTGACGGTAATCATAGCTTTACTTTCAGCTACCTTAAATCGTGTAAACACATTTGCCATCATGTAAGCACGTATAGTTGCATAAATAAGATCATCGTAGCAGAAAAATTCTCTCCAACTATTACTTATGCTGTGTTGTTTCTTCAATGTTACATATCGTATGAGCAAAAAAAAGGCAATCAAAGCTTTGTTCAGGCGCACCTTCCCTCCGAAACACTAGCGTCATTCAAACGGATTTTTCCCTCTCTCTCCCAACACGCAGCTCAAGACTAAACTTTGTGAAAAGGCTGCTTACCTAGCATAGTGTGAGAAACTGGTTGGCTGCTTAATTCCTACCCAAACGTCACTAATTTTAGAAAATACATTACGGATGAAAGTATGCACATTTCCTGCGTTAGCTTGTTTTGTTACTGTTGACAATGGTGTTGGTCTTGCGACTGTAAAGCAAGAGGGAAAAAACATCAGCCTTGTGTAATCAAAGCTGTGGTTAGTTGTCCATTATATTTCACCCCCTAAAAAGTACCTTGACTTAAGACCGATGAAGGCAAACGGTAAGGCTTGGCTCTCTCCACCGCCAGCTTCCTTTGAACTCTAGGCAGGATCTTGCCATATTGGTCTACCGTGGAATTTCTGGCAACCGCTCGCTCTCTCAAGTGAGGATCACAATCGTTCTGATCCATGAAAAGCGTAAAGCAAAAAGTTAACTGATTGCAAGAAGTTCATTGCACAGAACTATCTGTGCTCTTTCTAATTGGTGAATAAATTTCCTCTACAGGTCAAGGATAATACACCCACTGCACACACCAGCAGCAAGTTCTGCCCATTAGCACGCACCAGCTTCACCTGGTAGTTTTGGCAAAGTGGAAGGAAGACTAGAGGAATAACAGAACCCACAACTTCAAGGTAAAACAGCTCTGGCACTCTGCAGAACTTTGTTCTGATGCAGTTGCTGTCACCTGCAATCCTCAAACGGCTGACAAAACAGCAGGCCCTCCCTTGTTTTCGCTCACTATATATGAACCACCAACACTAAACGTCCATGTCTAACTGTATCCTCATTCAGACACCACAAACCCAATTAGGACACATGCAACTAATTGCACAGTCTTTTGCTTACTTCTAGCTGCAGGCTGGGCTGCCTGTCGGTCTGAGGAACACTCTCACTTTTCCTCTGACATTTTAACTTATGGAAGGCTTGTGCATGTCTGTGACATAGGATTAATAGATGGGTCTCTAAAGACAGATCTGTTGGGGCTGTTCCCAGTCAGACTCAGTCGTTTGCATCTAAGAATACTATTCCTTTGGTGAACTAAAGCCAACACCTGCGTTTCAAGGCAACTTGCAAGTAATATGAAAATCAGATTAGCATGTCTTGTAGTCTCTACAGCCCTGTCAGACAAGACGGATGTATTTCCCCCTTGATTCACCTGACTCAAAACGGATGGCTCCACATCAGCTCGTCTCGGAGACAGCAAGCCAGCCTTAAGACACCTATTGCAGCTCTCATGAGTGGCTTCTCTTATTATTAAAGGACCCAATTTCCTCAAAAATTTCGAGGTCTGAAACATCAATCGAGAGCTACAGATTAAGACAGCATTATTATTCAGTCACCAAGGTTCTGGATAACCACTAAGAGAAATAATAGAAACGTTCAGGTAAACTGTCAGAAAGCTTGCATCGGAAATATGCTCACAATCTGAGTAAGCGTTACTACGTAGAGTCTTAAAGACGGCAGACAAACCAACAGTTACAGTTTCCTTAAAGAAATCCTGTACAACAAACTAGCAGCCCTTGCAATGCTTAATTAAGTATTTTCGAGCTTCTCTGTCAATACACAGGCCTTTCTGTTTCCATGAACGCTGACACAAAATACGTTCTATACAAGCTAAAACTAACGCACAACTTGAAATCACACTGTGGAAGATCCTTTCTACGTCTGTTTGTGCACAAACTGATTTATGTTGGAAATATTTAGTCAGCTCAAACTTAATGCAAAGTTCTTTGTCACAATCTGCGCAGTGGCTCAGACATTATACTTTGGCCAAGTAAGTTTGGGAGAGAAAAAATTTCATTTCTTCTCCAACAGTTAAATAATTTTCCACTTTCTCCATTCTGTCCTCCTTTTTCAAGTTAACCAGGGATCAAAACCCTAACTCAAGACTATGCAGGCAGTTCCACTGAAGGGTAGTAAAGAAGTAACAGCTTTCCCCAACCTCCACAACATCTTTGTTCTTGCTCCGGGAGCAGCGTTCTATTCCTTTCTAGACATTCAATCCCTGACCGTGCTTCAACAGAAGGCAACGGAAGTTTTACAGCCCCAAGAGTGCACCTAAAACATTACCCTTTGCATAAAACTGGCAGGACACAATTGCAATTGTGCGCGTGGATGAGCAGCACAAGCATAAAATGGGCTCTGACACTCAAAGCCGTGCAACAAAAAACTTAGACAAGGTACTTGACATTCTCAGTAAAGACACAGTAAAAGATCACCTCCTTCTGGAAGCCGGTGCAAGTCACATGAACAACTCCGCATTTCAGCAAGCACGTACCATCTGCAAAAGCAATTACAGAATCACAGAATCACAGAATCACTAAGGTTGGGAAGGACCTTCAAGATCATCAAGTCCAACCATCAATCTAGCGCCACCACGTTCCCTAAACTATGTCTTGAACCGCCACATCCACATGTTTTTTGAACACTTCCAGAGATGGCGACTCGACCACCTCCCTGGGCAGCCTGTTCCAATGCTTGACGACCCTCTCGGTGAAGAAATTTTTCCTAATATCCAATCTAAACCTCCCCTGGTGCAACTTGAGGCTATTGCCTCTTGTCCTATCACTGGTTACTTGAGAGAAGAGACCAGCGCCCTCGTCACCACAGCCCCCTTTCAGGTAGTTGTAGAAAGTGATGAGGTCTCCCCTCAGCCTCCTCTTCTCCAGACTGAACAAGCCCAGTTCCCTCGGCCGCTCCTCATAAGACTTGTGCTCCAGACCCCTCACCAGCTTTGTTGCCCTTCTTTGGACATGCTCCAGCACCTCAGCATCCTTCTTGTAGTGAGGGGCCCAAAACTGAACACAGGATTCAATGTGCAGCCTCACCAGTGCCAAGCACAGGGGCACAATCACTTCCCTACTCCTGCTGGCCACACTATTTCTGATACAGGCAAGGACGCTGTTGGCCGTCTTGGCCACATGGGCACACTGCCGGCTCATATTCAGCCGGCTGTCAACCAGCGCCCCCAGGTCCTTTTCCGGTGGGCAGCTCTCCAGCCATTCCTCCCCAAGCCTGTAACGTTGCATGGGGTTGTTGTGGCCAAAGTGCAGGACCCTGCACTGTACCTTATTAAACCTCATACAGTTGACCTCTGCCCATCGATCCAGCCTGCCCAGATCCCTCTGCAGACCCTTCCTACCCTCCAGCAGATCAACACTGCCACCCCACTTGGTGTCATCTGCAAACTTACTGAGCGAGCACTCGATTCCCTCATCCAGATCATCTATAAAGATATTGAACAAGACCGGCCCCAGAACCAAGCCCTGGGGAACACCGCTTGTGACCGGCCGCCAGCCGGATTTAACGCCATTCACCACAACTCTCTGGGCTTGGCCGTCCAGCCAGTTCCTCCTCCCGTGAAAAGTAAACCCATCCAAGCCACGAGCCACCAGTTTCTCCAGGAGAATGCTGTGGGAGATGCTGTCAAAGGCTTTACTAAAGTCCAGGTAGACAACATCCACAGCCTTTCCCTCATCTGCTAGGCGGGTCACCTGGTCATGGAAGGAGATCAGGTTGGTCAAGCAGGACCTGCCTTTCATGAACCCCTGCTGGCTGGGCCCGATCCCTTGGTTGTCCTGCACATGCCCTGTGAGCACTCTCAAGACCAACCGCTCCATGATCTTCCCCGGTACGGAGGTCAGGCTGACAGGCCTGTACTTCCCAGGATCCTCCTTCCGGCCTTTCTTGTAGACGGGCATCACATTGGCAAGCCTCCAGTCTTCTGGGACCTCCCCTGTTAACCAGGACTGCTGACAAACGATGGAGAGTGGCTTGGCAAGCTCCTCCACCAGCTCTCTCAGTACTCTCGGCTGGATCCCATCAGGCCCCATAGACTTGTGGGTGTCCAGGTGGTTTAACAGGTCCTTAACTGCTTCCTCCTGGATTATGGGTGGGTTATTGTGCTGTCCATCCCCATCTTCCAGCTCAGGGTCTGAATACCCTGCGGATACCTGGTTTGGCTATTAAAGACTGAGGTAAAGAAGCCATTAAGTACCTCAACCTTGCCCTCGTCCTTGGAGACAATGTTCCCCGCCATATCCAGTAGGGGATCGAGATTCTCCTTGCCTCTCTTCTTGTTGTTAATATATTTGTAGAAGCATTTTTTGTTATCCTTTACAACTGTGGCCAGACTGAGCTCTAGCTGGGCTTTTGCCTTTTTAATTTTGTCCCTGCTCGATCCTTGCACTCTTCGTGAGTTGCCCGCCCCTTCTTCCAGAGATGATAAACTCTCCGCTTTTCCCCGAGTCCCAGCAAAATCTCCCTGTTCAGCCAGGCCGGTCGCCTTCCCCGCCAGCTCTTCTTACGGCACATGGGGACTGCCTGCTCCTGCGCCTTTAAGATTTCCTTCTTGAAGACTGTCCAGCCTTCCTGGACCCCTTGCCCTTCAGGACTGTCTCCCAAGGGACTCTCTCAACCAGTGACCTGAACAGGCCAAAGTCTGCCCTCCGGAAGTCCATGATAGCAGTTTTGCTGACCCCTCTCCTTACTTCGCTCACAACTGAGAATTCTATCATGTCGTGATCGCTAAGCCCAAGACGGCCTCCGACCACCACATCTCTCACCAGTTCCTCTCTGTTTGTAAACAGCAGGTCCAGCAAGGCACCTCCCCTGGTGGGCTCACTCACCAGCTGTGTCAGGAAGTTATCCTCCACACACTCCAGGAACCTCCTAGACTGTTTCCTCTCTGCTGTGTTATACTTCCAGCCGATGTCCGGTAGATTGAAGTCCGCCACAAGAACAAGGGCCAGCGAATGGGAGACTTCTGCCAGTCGCTTATAGCATGTCTCATCTGCCTCTTCGTCCTGGTTGGGTGGTCTGTAACAGACTCCCAGCAAGATATCTGCCTCATTGGCCCTCCCCCTCATCCTTACCCATAAGCACTCTACTTGGTCTTCACAATCATTGATTTCTATGCAATCAAAACACTCCCTAACATACAGAGCCACCCCACCACCTCTCCTTCCCTGCCTATCCCTTCGGAAGAGCTTATAGCCATCCATCGCAGCACTCCAGTCATGAGAAGCATCCCACCATGTTTCTGTGATGGCAACTACATCATAGCTGTCCCGCTGCACAATGGCTTCCAGCTCCTCCTGTTTGGTGCCCATGCTACGTGCATTGGTGTACATGCACCTGAGCTGGGCTATCGATTTCAACTCTGGCACGCCACCCCTAGGCTCAACTCTAGTGAGCCTGGTTTTATCGCCTCCCCCCTTCAAATCTAGTTTAAAGCCCTCTCAGTGAGGCCTGCCAGTTCATAAGCAAGAATCCTTTTGCCCCTTGGAGTCAATTGCACTCCATCTGCTGCGAGGAGGCCCAGTGCCGTGTAAACCGCCCCGTGGTCAAAAAACCCAAAATTCTGACGACGGCACCAGCCCCTGAGCCATGTGTTCATCAGGTGTGCTTTCTTGTTCCTTTCAGCGTTCTTCCCTGTCACTGAAGGGATTGATGAAAACACTACCTGTGCTCCCACTCCATCGACCAGTCACCCCAGTGCTCTCAAGTCCTTTTTGACTGCCTTTGGGCTTCTTAGTGCAACCTCATCGTTGCCAACCTGCAGGACCAACAGTGGGTAATAATCAGTGGGCCGAACCAGACCAGGGAGTTTCCTGGTGACGTCTCTCACCCAGGCCCCGGGGAGGCAGCAGGCTTCCCTGTGAGTTGGGTCTGGTCAACATATTGGGCCCTCTGTACCCCTCAGAAGGGAGTCGCCTACGACAATTACCCTCCTTTTTTTCTTAACAGAGGAAGTCTTGATGCGTGGGGCTGGCTGACTCACCCTAGGCACCGCCTTGGCTGGACCTTCGTCAAGGTCCTCATGTTCCTGGCCCTCACATTCCAGATCCCCATACCTGTTGTGTAAGGGCAGCTGGGAGGGTGAGGGAGGCCGGCAGGGGTTTCGCCGGCCTCTCCAAGGAGGCACCTGCTTCCATTTCCCCTCATCTCTTAGGTCCCCTTCTTCTGCCCAGCAGCAAGAGGACAGGGGAACCCCTGCTGCTTGTGGAGCCTTCACCAGCTGCCCCTGCTTCAGGGATGGCCAGGTGCAGCTCCACCAATCTCTCTCTCTCTCACACTCCCTAATGCTCCTCAGCGTCTCCACTTCCTCTTTCAGCTCTGCCACCAGGCTGAGCAGGTCACTCACCTGGTCGCACCGCACACAGGTGGTGTCCCCGTTGGTCTCTGGTACAACTGTCACCGAAATCGGGAATAAACCTCGTAACACCAAAGTAGTGTTAAAAGGCAGGCATTCTTTATTCCCGGCGCCGGGAACACGGGGGATAGCTCCTACCAAATCGTGTTCGTCGATCAGTTCAAAAATCAAACATTTATAGGCTTATGATTACAAGATTAATACATATTCATCAAGTTTCCATACAATGATTGGTTAAATATTCCTTGCCCCACATGTAAATGACCACGCATGCTCACTATAATTTCTTGGGATTTTACTTCCTTAATCTTTTGAGTCGGAGGGTTTCTTGAGTGGGTGGTCGCGATCTCCCCCTGCCGGAATTACCTTTCCTACAAAGTTCACTTAAGCTTGGCAACACTAAATAGACCTTCACGGGCTGTCGGTCCAATATGCAATCATTCACCCCACAGTCCTTTGTTTTAAGACAAGACTATAGAATGAATAATTACCCACCCACCGGACCGTAGAACTGACCAAGGTGTTCCTTCTTTCTAGCTACTTGTTATTAAAACAAAACATAATACCATGATCACAATGTTACACTTAACTCCTTGATAGTTAAATCAAGATGGGAAGGGTTAGGTGGGTTCTCGAGCAGCATTGCTGGTGCATAATGTTCTTATAGTTACAACTTGCTACAAATTCACAAACCTATTTTCTAACCCTATTTTATTTTAATTCCCTACCACCTTGGTTACACAACTGACAGGCTCAGGCACTCTTTGCAGCTGGATACTTGGACAGCCGCGTGCCTGAGCAGGAGCTCTGCCCGTGTTGCCACATTCTTTCTGGCCACGGTTTTCAGCCGAGTGGCAACCATGGCTGAGCCTCCTCTGGGAGGACGATGGCCACTTGCCAGAGAACCTCTAGTGCCGAGGGGGAACTGCGCCCCGCCCGCACGCCTTCCCTGCACGCCCTAGCCGCGCGAACTGACACGAAAACTGACGCGCTACGTCCTTCTGACGCGCCACGTCCTTCTGACGCGCCACGTCCTGTTTGCCCGCCCTGTTCGCCGCGCACCGGCTCGCTCGCGCTGCCTGGCGCTGCTCTTGTAGGCGGGGGGGCTTTGGCTGCCGCCGCTCTAGGCCCCGCCCACGCTGAGTCAGAGCTGCCGCGCGTCAGGAGCCCGCGCCGCCGGCCTGGGGAGGGGGGGAGCCGGGGCGCTCGCTCTCTCCTGCGCTGCCGCCTTCGCGGTTTGGCCACTTCAGGAAGGGTCCCCCGGCGCGATCCTTCGCTCCGTAGCCCGTCGCCAGGTTATGACCAGTTTACATTTTTTAAATACCAGTGTCTGGAAAGACACAACTGAGGACCCATTTTCTTCATCAGATCACTTACAAACCTGTTTTAAAAAACAATTACTGCGTGCAGAAATTTTATCTCTAGTGCTATCGAGGTGCTGTGCTTTGAGCTTCAGTTCAAAGTCATTTCGTTTATGACAGCCACCACCTCACAGGCTACATGACAAGAGCACCAAAACCCAAAACTCAGCAGACTGTCAGAGACGTTTCACAATATTAAATAACTTGTTAGTACAACGTAATCAGAGTTTGGGACAGAGGGGTTGCGTTTTTTTGGTTTGGTTTTTGACTGACAAACAATGAACAGGAGAACCAATTTCACAACCAAAAGCAGTGAAATACCTACAAAAACTATAGTTCCTTGGATGGAAAAACTGCTCAGGTGGTGGATAAGAAGGACGAGCTCCCCGACTTAGACTCCGCTCATGTACCAGAATATCCAAAAGGAGGTTTGGAGAAGTCATGCTTATCACAGTGTCCAGTGACCACAATCCAAAGTAGGGGCAGTCATGAAGGAATTCTTCTGGCCTTAAAGAAAACAAGTGCATAAGCTAAAGGCCGGCATTCAAATGAATTTTTTGGAGGGGTATTGAAAACAATGTAAGAAAAACCTACCTTAGTGAATCTGGCATTTGAGCATGATACCAGCGATTAATGTCAAATACAGCCAAATAAGCAGATGGTTTTCCCTGACCACATGTATTCACTTGCCAAGTGAAGACTGACACACTGGTCTCGGGAGATATTACTGTAAAAGGCAAGACATTGTTTCTTATGTGTAGAAAAGATGATCTCTCTGATATTTTCAAAACACCACTTTCTGTTTTGGCTTCATTCTGTTCTATCTCCCATGAAACACAACACTTACTAAGACTAATCAAAAAAATGTCTGGAATAGCAAACATCTCTGTGACAGGTTTCAGTCATACTGCCCCTTTTTCTTGTTCCAATGGTATCAGTTCTAAGCCAAAGCAAACACACAATTATTAGCTAATTAAGTTTTCCAGACATTAATACATCCAAACCTCAGAAAACATGCCTCCTTCTTAAAAATGGGCACTAAGTTTCCTTAGTCCTCTTTGGATATTTATCGCATTCCAGCAATGCTTCTTTCCTTGCTTGACTCCATTTCCCCTCTCCCACAAGAATGCATCTAAGGTCTCTTCTGGTTCTGCTCTCTAACGATTGACCGGTGGTGTTGAAGCCCGACTGCTTGCTAACCTGTTCTCATCTCAACAGGTTCTGTTTTAGAAACATCCTCCTCTTCTGCCCTGTTTCTACCGCCTGCTTCCTCCAGATCCAGCAATTACCTTGGCAGACAGTAGGCAGGACTGGCATAAGTTTGCCAGCTCAGGCCAAACAAGGGCTATACAGACTGCCCTCTAATGCCTCCAGAGTACTCAAAGTGTAAGAACTGTTTGTACCGTAGCCAGCAATGGCCAAGATCCTTTATCAGGTTATTCTTTGAAGGCCACAACCTTATGATTATTTTTCATGAAAAGCACCTTTGATTTCTTCTCCAAATCCAAGACAGCTAAAACACTGTTTGAAGACATTTGAAAAATTCAGAATCTTAGGTTATCATAGGATGAAACACACCAGCTTCTTTTCTTAGTTCTGATGAATCTGGTTGCTCCATCTGGACAGGTTTATGTTAGACCATTTGACTGACAATACTTTCAGACCACGCATCCTCCACCACTCCACGATGATGGAGTCTCCGGATAGCGCTTTAGCATCTTCTGGTACCTTTCTCTTTTTTTTAAAAAAAAAAGTTCACAACCAATAACATGCATATGCTTTTTGTCAAAGCAAGACACACACAAAAGAACAAATATGTACCCGTGTTTGTAAGTTTTACAAGCATCACCTTAAGCAAGGCACTACAAGATTAATTCTCATTCTAGCACTATCCTTTAAAGCTGAGGGGAAAAACTAATCACACTTTTGACTGCTTACTGAGTTTCCAGGTCCTTGGAGAATTAAGGTGAAGTGGGTCTTGTAGGTGCTTGCTTACAAGCTGTTGTGAGGCTTCACCACGGTGCCTTCAAGAGGAGGGTGCTTTGCATACCTAAAAGCATAACGCAAGAGCTCTCTTGCAAGAGCTGCTCACCTAGCATAGTGTGAGAAACTGGTTTGCTGCTCATTTCCCATTCCAACTTCTCCAATTTTGGATAATACATTACTGATAAAAGTTGCTCTTGTATGCACATTTCCTGCGTTAGCTTGTTTGGTACTGTTGACAATGGTGTTGGTCTTGCGACTGTAAAGCAAGAGGGAAAAACCATCAGCCTCATGTAATCAAAGCCGTGGTTAGTTGTCCCTTATATTTCACCCTCTAAAAATTATCATGACTTAAGACCGATGAAGGCAAACGATAAGGCTTGGCTCTCTCCACCGCCAGCTTCCTTTGAACTCTAGGCAGGATCTTGCCATATTGGTCTAGCATGGAATTTCTGGCAACCGCTCGCTCTCTCAAGCGTGGATCACGATCGTTCTGATCCATGAAAAGCAAAAAGCAAAAAGTTAGCTAATTGCAAGAAGTTCATCGCACAGAACTATCTGTGCTCTTTCTAATTAGTGAATAAATTTCCTCTACAGGTCGAGGAAAATACACCCACTGCACACACCAGCAGCAAGTTCTGCCCATTAGCACGCACCAGCTTCACCTGGTAGTTTTGGCAAAGTGGAAGGAAGACTAGAGGAATAACAGAACCCACAACTTCAAGGTAAAACAGCTCTGGCACTCTGCAGAACCTTGTTCTGATACACTTGCTGTCACCTGCAATCCTCAAACGGCTGACAAAACACCAGGCTCTCCCTTGTTTTCCCTCAATATATATGAACCACCAACAGTAAACGTCCGTGTCTAACTGTATCTTCATTCAGACACCACAAACCCAGTTAGGACACATGCAACTAATTCCACATTCTTTTGCTTAATTCGAGCCGCAGGCTGGGCTGCCTGTTGTTCTGAGGAACACTCTCACTTTTCCTCCGACATTTCAACTTACGGAAGGCTAATTCTAATCTTTGCTTGCATGCCTCTGCATTACAGACTCAGTTTATTGATTTCCAATTAACTGGCTTCGGGAACATCCTCTGCTAATACCCATTGCGCATTTTGTGCAGTTGAGTTTGCCGTCAGGAGTGCACGAAGGGGACAAAACAAGTACAACTATGCAATGACGTTTGCAGGGAAACAGCAGAATTATGGTCAAGCAGCTTTCTGGACTATGACGACAGGAAGCCGTTCTGACACCCAAAACGCTAAGTTACAATTTCCTAAAATGACAGAAAAGACGTGAAGCATTTAAATTCTAATAGGTTTAAATTTTAGGGTGCTCAAATACCGTATTATCATGTAGTGGTAATCCTTTACAAGGATAATGCACAGACGCTACACGAAGTAGCAGCTTAATTCAGCTGGTGTTCTGATACTTCTCTCCGGTGAAATGATCCTTCATAAATTTTTACTTTTTTCTTTTAGGTTCTTTGTTTGTTTGCTTGCTTTTAAACACATTCAAAAGTATCCTTTCCTTCTAGGCATATTCGTTACACTCAAAGCAATTTCTACACATTAGAATACATATGGGGTATTCCCACCTTTTTCTGAAAACGGGTTTCAGACAAGGGAAACACACCAAATACTGCTTACGGTGGCCAACAAAACTCCTAACCAAGCTTCCTGACCACAATTCTGAAATTTGTCTTACTAACGTGCAAAAGAAATCCCTGCTCAAATGCATCACAGGTCTCTGAACAATAGAAAGGTAGCAAAGGGTATTAAAAACGTTCTTGATTTACCAAGTTATTTCCAAACTGGAGCCATGATCAGAATATCTCATTTGAATGTAAGAGTCTACATCAGGCTTGCAAAGGAAACAGTCTACATGCTAGGCCAGCTTGCCAAGAAATTTATTTTAGCTACCACCCTGTGCAGAAGTGTTCTTTGCCCTACCACGCTTCCACAAATCTGGTGAAGAATCCAGGAGACAGGAAGATGAGGCCAGCAGGAAGACTGCTCTCCCTGTCCTACTACTTGCTCCACTGGGCAATGACTAGCTAGCTGATCCTTCAGCTTAGTTCCTGCCTGGGGGAAGATGGGCTGTGCACCACATAGGCTCCATCTCTCATGAAACTCTTCAGATGAGAGAGAAAGGGAGGTGCACTGCAGATGGGAAGCCTATGACAGAGGGGGGTGAAGTCACTACGGGGGGAGAAAGCAGACAGAAGGTCGTGGGTGTCATAAGACAAAGGTGATTAAGGTGTTGCAGCAACAAGAGGGCCGTCTAAGAGGAGAAAACTGGGCTACTGTAGCACAAGGCAAAGGCTACCGAGGTGAAGATCTGCTTCGAGAGGCTGCAGAAAAGCCTGCTGACGAAGGGGAAATGAGGGCAAGCAGTGATGAAACTGTCACGTAGAGCTGACAACAGGAGTTGTTTACCACAGCCCACTTCCTTGGAAGCAAATGATCCTGTTTAGTGCAGCAAGCTGATGTTTGCAATAGCTCACATCCGAGTGAGACACCCCCCTCGTCAGCTACTGCACTGGACCTAACGCTTGAGAAAGTGATGGGGATAAGGTCGTTCTGAGGGAAAGACGCTTTCTGCTGCGCATGACCAGCACGGACTGCACACTTCCCTGTGCCTATCTGTGGCACAGGATTACAAGACGGGTCTCTAAAGACAGATCTGCTGGGGCTGTTGCCAGTCAGACTCAAGATGGACGTATTTCCCCCTTGATTCCCTGATGTGCACTCACCTGACTCAAACTGGATGGCTCAACATCAACTAGTCTCGGAGACAGCAAGCCAGCTACAAGACACCTATTGTAGCTCTCATGAATGGCTTCTCTTATTGAAGGACCCTGTATCTTTAAAAACTTCAAGGTCTGAAACATCAATCGAGCATTACAGATTAAGACAGCATTATTATTCAGTCACCGAGGTTCTGGGTTAACCACTAAGAGAAATAATAGAAATGTTCAGGTAAACTGTCAGAAAGCTTGCATCAGTAATATGCTTTAGGTTTGCAATCTGAGTAAGTGGTACTACGTAGAGTCTTAAAGTTGGAAGACAAACCGTTACAGATTCTTTAAAAAAATCCTGTACGACAAACTAGCAGCCCTTGCGATGCTTAGTTAAGCATTGTTTAGCTTCTCTGTCAATATACAGGCCTTCCTGTTTCCATGAACGCTGACACAAAATACGTCCTATGTAAGCTAAAACTAACACACAACTTCAAATCACACTGTGGAAGATCCTTTCTATGCTTGTTTGTGCAGAAGCTGATGCATTGTGGAAATATTTAGTGAGCTCAAACTTAATGCAAAGTTCTTTGTCACAATCTGTGCAGTGGCTCCGAACTTATACTTCGGCCAAGTTTGGGAGAAAAAAACATTTCATTTCTTCTCCAACAGTTAAATAATTTTCCACTTTCTCCATTCTGTCCACCTTTTTCAAGTTAACTGGGGATCAAAACCCTAACTCAGGACTATGCAGGCAGTTCCACTGAGGGGTAGTAAAGAAGTAAGAGCTTTCCCTGACTTCCACAACATCTTTGTTCTTGCTCCGGGAGCAGCATTCTGTAGATAGCTAGGGTCTGGCGGCCGGAAGATATCGCGCTGTACGGAAAGTTAGGGCCCCTCTCCTGAAAGCCAATAGCGTTTAGTTTATGATGCAAGCAGACGGAAGTGAGGTTATAAACCTAAGCTGTATAACGCCGTGTCACATACCAATAAACGCCATTTGCCGTCCACCACATTGGTGTCAGCGAGCTGATGGCCCGAGCGGCCTGGGGTTGGTCGCCGTGCCGTTCCTGAACCAGGTCGCCACGCCTGCGAAGGCAACAAGTGGTGCCGAAACCCGGGAATTGTCGCCTGGACGGGTGAACGGCGGCTGGAGCGGCAGGACCAGCCTGGCGCGGAGGACGCTCCCGGACCAACAAGGAGGATGGAAGCCCTTGTGAAGGTCGTATCACAATTACATAAGCAGTGGGGTATTGATTGTAAACCCAAAGATTTTACACTCGCAGTTGCGAGACTTTTGCAAATTGGGGTCATTGCCCAGCCGGTGGATATTCTCCACCCCGAAGTGTGGGATAAATGCACTAAAGCGTTAGCCGAAGAGACGATGTCCTCGGGTCGTGGGAAAAACCTTAAGCCGTGGGGGAAAGTCGTACAAGCCCTGCAGAAGGCCATACAAGAACAGGACACCTGGAGGGCGGCAAAGAACTGTTTGTTGGTCACCCCAAAATTGGGAGTCGGGGCAGCCACGTAGACTTTGCACCCCCCAGACGATGACGATTCTACTGAGCCTAAAGATCTGCAAAAGGGCGACACGTCCCCTCAATTCCCGAACCCCGATCCGCTTACGGACGGACAGAAACGAGCTAAATTCTTCTGGGGTAAGCTAGCCGAGGAGGCCAGGTGCGCCGCCGAGAAATCAGAGTCTGAGGAAGTCTGGGCTACACCACCGCCCGATACGCCCCAAGATGGCGCCGAGCAAGAAGGCAAAGGGCGAGGCGAGGATGCCCTTAGCGGGAACAGGGAGGAAGCGTTAGCGTTAACAAGCGCACACAAACGTGAAGGGGAGGAGAACGTGAAAAAGAAAGGTGATGAGAGTTACCGGGAAGGGGAGGCGAACGAGAAAAAGAGAGGTGATGAGGGTGACCGGGAAGGTGAGGAGAGCGCGAGCGAAGGGCGGAAAGCCAATCAGAGCGGCCATCCGAAAAAATGCGCTGATAAGACAAACACCCCGCCGAGCAGAGGGCGGGACGAGCCGAGAGGGCGGGAACGGCCCGCCCGCAAGGGAAGCGGGCGGGACGAGCCGAGAGGGCGGGAACGGCCCGCCCGCAAGGGAAGCGGGCGGGGCCGGAGCCCAACAAAAAGGTCCTGCAAACCGGAAGTAACCAGTCAGTCGAGTTCCGACTCTGGATCAGACGCTAGCTGGGACGAGTGGCTCACAACCGATTCAAACTCAGAG
Source organism: Phaethon aethereus (assembly GCF_964289735.1). Classification (NCBI taxonomy): domain Eukaryota; kingdom Metazoa; phylum Chordata; class Aves; order Phaethontiformes; family Phaethontidae; genus Phaethon; species Phaethon aethereus. The sequence continues at coordinate 90,932,745 of NC_138576.1, read as the reverse complement.
AAGGAGGAAACAGAGATAAATAAAGTCAAGAGCCCAAATATTCCCATCCAAATTAAAGAGGAACCGCGAAGGGGAGAAATCCCTCTCACGGACTGGAGGAAAATAAAGATTGCGTGTGCCGACTGGGCCCCATCGGCTGCGCTAGCGTTCCCGGTCCGGGTGACAGATGGGGGACAGAGGGTCCACTCACCAATAAACCCCAAAGATATACAAGCGATTGTTAAGGCAATTGCGGATAAAGGGCTTAACTCTGCCATGGTCTCCACCCTCATAGGTGGTGTCTTTGGGGGAGACGATATGCTCCCGTTCGATATAAAACAAACTTGTAGAATGATCTTCGACGGGGCAGGGGTGATTGTTTTTAAACAAGAATGGGAGGACAACTGTGCGAAACAACTAGCCCGAATAACCGGGGCGGATCACCCGCTACATGGCTCCAGCCTGCAGCGGCTGATGGGCACAGATCCAACAATGATTACCGCCCAGGCGCAGGCCGAGGGCCTGCGGGCTCATGAAGTAATGACAACTACTCGTGCAGCCAGAGAAGCTATTCGCACAGCCTCTAGAGTTACTGTCAAGCCATCGCCATGGTCCACAATAAAACAAAATGAAAATGAGAGCTTTACGCAATTCGTGGATCGCCTCCAGGCAGCGGTCGACTCCTCGACCCTGCCCGCGGATGCGAAGGGCCCGGTTGTTGCAGATTGCTTACGTCAGCAGTGCAATTCGACAACCAAGGAAATCCTACGGTCACTGCCAGTGGGGTCAAGCATTGCGGACATGATTAAGCATGTCACGAAGGAAGAGCATCTAGCCCCGATCCAGGTGGCTGTTCGTACCGCAATAGCTAATGTGATGACATGTTTTAAATGTGGCCAGGCGGGTCGGGGGTTGCACCAACAGCGCTTCCCCCGTGCCAGAACCGACCCAGAGGACCGTGTTGGGCCTGCGGAAAGAAAGGACATTTTGCTAAAGAATGTAGATCTAAAACTCAGGGAAACGGGAAGGGGAGAGGACGCCTGGGCTGCGCACAGCCCTCTCCCACTTGGGACACCAGGCGGCCCAACTACGCCAACCCCAAGCGGGGCAAAGCGCTCCCGAACCCGCTGCCCCCTTGAGAAGCGACCAACTTTACGGTTCAACCGACGATCCAGCCGAACCTGTCCCTACCTCAGGGACAGCAAGGACCACCCTCTGGGGGCGAGACCCCAGGGTGGCCCTGACAGTAAAGTGTGATAACCCGCCAGTGGTGTGGGGGACCTGTTCCCTCTATAATACCTTAAATGACACCACCATTAGTGTCCCCTTTTTAATCGATACTGGAGCAGATGTTACAGTTATCCCTGAGACGAACTGGCCCCCACATTGGAAATTGGAAGACGCCTCCATGGTGGGCAGAGTCGGGGGATTAACCTGAGCTCGAAAGAGTGTTCAATTAGTAGCAATTATGCTCCACACTGAAAAAGGGCCGGAGAAAACCATTGCCCTCTTCCCATATGTCATGTCAGGAGTCCCACCCCTGTTGGGAAGGGACGCCCTAATCCTATTAAAAGCCAGGGTGACAAATTTACCGTAAGGGCCACTGCCGCATACCCACTCCCACCAATTAGACTGACGTGGAAATCGTCCGACCCAGTGTGGGTCGAGCAGTGGCCCCTGTCAAAGCCTCGAATGGACGCTCTTCTTGAGCTAGTCGACCGCGAACTACAACGAGGTCATATAGAGCCTTCTACTAGCCCATGGAACACCCCAGTTTTTGTAATACCCAAACGAACGGGCGAGGGGTTTCGCCTCCTCCATGACCTGCGTGAAGTAAATAAAAGAATCCAACCAATAGGCCCCGTCCAAACGCTGTTACCCATGAACTCTATGATACCAAAAGGACAACCTTGTGCCGTCCTTGATATTAAAGACTGTTTCTTTTCGATACCCCTACATGAAGAAGACAAAGAGCGGTTTGCTTTTTCTGTCGTGTTCCCAAACAGCCACCGCCCCAACCTACGCTTCCAGTGGAAAGTGCTGCCTCAGGGAATGATCAACTCGCCTACCATCTGCCAAATTACAGTGGATCGGGCGCTGGCACCGATTCGGCGTAGTGACCCGACCGCGACTATCATCCAATATATGGATGATATCTTGATCGCCGCACCGTCAGGAAGTCAGGTGGACCAGCTAGTATCAACAGTTTCGGAAACTTTAAAAACAAATGGGTTCGAGATCGCGAGCGCGAAAGTTAAAAGAGGACCATGTGTGAGCTTTTTGGGAGTGGAGATCACAAGTTCCTACATAACCCCACCCCAAATAAAGATCCGTCGGAACATCAAAACGCTCCATGATATGCAGCAGTTAGTGGGGTCCTTACAATGGCTCCGCAACATTGTCCTGATCCCTCCCAAGATCATGGCCCCCCTGTATGACCTTCTGAAGGGGAAGAACCCATGGGAACAAAAAACTCTGACGATGGAAGCAATAGACTCTCTTGACTTTATCGAGCAACAGGTATCGTCAAGCACGCTCACCAGGTGGGACCCAGATATACCACTCGATCTGTATGTACATTTCACGGAGGGAGGGGGAGTAGGGGCACTAGCCCAGGGACCTCCTGAAAAAGCTCAACCAATACAATGGATAGTCCTGGGAAAACCGTCACGTGCATTCTCTCCGGGAGTCGAGTGCCTCGGCAGCCTCATTATGAAAGGCAGAAAACTCGCCCTAAGACACCTAGGCATCGAACCCGCCAGGATATACCTACCCTTCCACAAACAGCTCCCAACGCTATCAGTGGCGATGTCAGAGTATCTAGCTATAGCTCTCGTCGGATTTGGCGGAGCAGTCCGGTATGCTACAAAACCCCCCTGGGCTCAAATGCTGGCAATTGTCAACATCGACCTCCCAAGGAAGATCATGGATCGGCCCCAACAGGGACCAACGGTCTTCACAGACGCATCCTCAGCGACCTCAACCGCAGCGGCAGTATAGCAATCGGGAGGAGAATGGCACTGCATTAAAACGACCGATCGTGCGCTTTCAGTCCAGCAGCTAGAAGCGATGGCTGTAGTACTAGCGTGTGGACTGTTCCCAATGGAACACCTCAACATAGTGACCGATTCGATGTTCGTGGCTAAGCTTTGCCTAGCCATGTCGGGACCCGGCATGTCAACATCCACAACAGCTATCATGCTGGAAGAAGCACTTTTTTCCAGAAAGGGCACCATATCGGTCATCCACGTCAACAGCCATGACCCAATCAAAGGGTTTTTCCAAACCGGCAACGACAAAGCAGATGCTGCTGCAAAAGGGGTGTGGACGCTAAGAGAAGCCCGCCAGCTACACGAGTCTCTCCACATCGGAGCTAAAGCGCTAGCAAAGAAATGCGGGATCTCGGTCACTGATGCGAAACACATAGTAGCCACATGTCCCCATTGCCAGAAAGCACCACTGTGGTCCAGTGGAGTCAACCCCAGAGGCCTTAAGGCCTCCGAAGTGTGGCAGACGGATTTTACGCTCGGTCAGTTGCTGAAACCTCGAGCGTGGCTAGCAGTAACCGTAGATACATATAGCGGAATGATCGTAGCCACACAACACCTCAAAACCGACTCCAAAGCGACCATCCAACATTGGTTGATAGTCATGGCGTGGCTTGGCATCCCTAATCAGATCAAAACAGACAACGGCCCGAACTTCGCCTCCAAATCAGTCCAGGCGTTTGCTTTGAAATGGGGTGTCACCTTAACACACGGTATTCCATATAACAGCACAGGTCAAGCTATAGTCGAACGAGCAAATCAAACTCTGAAATCTAAATTAGAGGTGTTGGCAAAAACAGAAGGTTTTGCCAACGCCGTTCCCCCGGGAGACCAAGCACGCCTGCTAGCGACCGCCCTTTTAGCACTAAATCAATTCCCCAGGGGAGGAGAGGTGAATAGCCCCACCCAAAAACATTGGGCCGCTCAAGCGCTAGAAGAAGGCCCATTAGTTATAATCAAAAATGAGCTGGGAGAATGGGAACAAGGGTGGAGGCTAGTCCTTACAGGGCGAGGGTATGCCACAGTTAAAAAAGATGGAAAAGTTAAGTGGTGTCCGCTTAAGTCTATTAAACCGGACCTTCAGAATAAAGCTAATGAAAACTGTGAGTTTTTGTCCACAGGATCGGATTATCGGACGTCCTTGTAACCCGTACACCCCGGTGGCGAGAGAGGACGACAAGCCGACAAGCATCCTGTCCGCACCTGGGAGCTCCACACTGGTGGAATCCAAACAGCAGCGACCTAACCTCCAAAGGGGGAGGCTACGATGTCTTTGTGTGATCTTGATTTTAGGGCTCGTCACTATAGGGCAAGCAGTATCAGAACACCATCCCCATCGGCCATTTAAATGGTCCCTCCTTCGATTCTATGATCAGCAAGTTATCGCAACCCGCGGCTTTAAGAATGTTCTTGTTCAAAATTTCCTTTAACTATCCCCAGTTATACCCCATTGCTCCCAGCTACCCCCCAGTCACCTCTTGATGTGCCTTGTGTTTTCTATTCAAGTTCGTAATATATATATTTTTTTTAACATTATTATAACGCACTGACTAAGAGTAGGATGCATTTAGTATGTTTCCTATCCAAGGTTACGAGATATATATTCTTTCAGATTGCTATATTTTAACCAATTTAATTTATTAATTAAATAGCAATTTAATTACTGTTAATATTAATTAATATAATTAATAATAATTTATTTATTATTATAAATTAATAAATTAATTTAAATAATTTAATTACGCATAGGGAGGGGGGAAATGTAGATAGCTAGGGTCTGGTGGTCGGAAGATATCGCGCTGTACGGAAAGTTAGGGCCCCTCTCCTGAAAGCCAATAGCGTTTAATTTATGATGCAAGCAGATGGAAGTGAGGTTATAAACCTAAGCTATATAACGCCGTGTCACAAACTAATAAAGGCCATTTGCCGTCTACCACATTGGTGTCAGTGAGCTGATGGCCCGAGCGGCCTGGGGTTGGTCGCCGTGCCGTTCCTGAACCAGGTCGCCACGCCTGCGAAGGCAACAGCGTTCTATTCCTTTCTAGACATTCAATCCCTGACCGTGCTTCAACAAGAGACAATGGAAGTTTTACAGCCCCAAGAGTGCACCTAAACCGTTACCCTTTGCATAAAACTGGCAGGACACAACTGCAATTATGCGCGTGGGTGGGCAGGACGAGCATAAAATGGTCTCTGACACTCAAAGCCGCGCAATAGAAAACTTAGACAAGGTACGTCTCTTGACATTCTCAGTAAAGACACAGTAAAAGATCACCTCCTTCTGGAAGCCGGTGCAAGTCACATGAACAACTCCGCAGGTCAGCAAGCACGTACCATCTGCAAAAACAAGGAACGTTTGACAACCTCCCATACTCTCACAGCCAGGTTATGACCAGATTACAAGTTTTAAACAGCAGTGTCTGGAAAGACATAACTGAGGACCCATTTTCTTCATCAGATCACTTACAAACCTGTTTTAAAAAACAATTACTGCGTGCAGAAATTTTATCTCTAGTGCTATTGAGGCGCTGTGCTTTGAGCTTCAGTTCAAAGTCATTTCGTTTTATGACCACCACCACTTCACAGGCTACATGACAAGAGCACCAAAACCCAAAACTCAGCAGACTGTCAGAGACGTTTCACAATATTAAATAACTTGTTAGTACAACGTAATCAGAGTTGGGTTTGGGGGAGGTTGTGTTGTTTTGGTTTGGTTTTTGACTGACAAACAATGAACAGGAGAACCAATTTCACAACCAAAAGCAGTGAAATACCTACCAAAATTATAGTTCCTTGGATGAAAAAACTGCTCAGGTGGTGGATAAGAAGGACGAGCTCCCCGACTTAGACTCCGCTCATGTACCAGAATATCCAAAAGGAGGTTTGGAGAAGTCATGCTTATCACAGTGTCCAGTGACCACAATCCAAAGTAGGGGCAGTCATGAAGGAATTCTTCTGGCCTTAAAGAAAACAAGTGCATAAGCTAAAGGCCAGCATTCAAATGAATTTTTTGGAGGGGTATTGAAAAAAATGTAAGAAAAACCTACCTTAGTGAATCTGGCATTTGAGCATGATACCAGCGATTAATGTCAAATACAGCCAAATAAGCAGATGGTTTTCCCTGACCACATGTATTCACTTGCCAAGTGAAGACTGACACACTGGTCTCGGGAGATATTACTGTAAAAGGCAAGACATTGTTTCTTATGTGTAGAAAAGATGATCTCTCTGATATTTTTAAAACACCACTTTCTGTTTTGGCTTCATTCTGTTCTATCCCTCATGAAACACAACACTTACTAAGACTAATCAAAAAAATGTCTGGAATAGCAAACATCTCTGTGGCAGGTTTCAGTCATACTGCCCCTTTTTCTTGTTCAAATGGTATCAGTTCTAAGCCAAAGCAAACACACAATTATTAGCTAATTAAGTTTTCCAGACATTAACAGTTGATCAAGACGATTAGCTAGACAAATAGTTTAGGGAAAAAAATATGCTAGGAACACGTACTTTGCTACTTTCAGAAAGCATACAGCTATTTATTGTGTACGCTCGTATCAATCAGCTGGCATTATTAATTTCCAGATTTGAGTCAACTGCAAGTTTTAAGAATAGCCCCTTTCCAGCATACATTGAATTAAAGAAAACTGAACACAGTATTCGAGGTGCAGCCTCACCACTGCCGAGTACAAGGGAGCGATCTCTTCCCTGCTCCTGCTGGCCACACTATTTCTGAGACGGGCCAGGATGCTGCTGGCCACCTTGGCCACCTGGGCACACTGCCGGCTCATGTTCAGCTGGCTGTCGAACAACACCCCCAGGTCCTTTTCCACCAGGCAGCTTTGCAGCCGCTCTTCCCCAAGCCTGTAGCGTTGCATGGGGGTGTTGTGACCAAAGTGCCCTGGCACTTGGCCTTGTTGAACAATTGACCTCGGCCTATTGGTCCAGCCTGTCCAGATCCCTCTGTACAGCCTTCCTACCCTCAAGCAGATCAACACTCCTGCCCAGCTTGGTGTCTTCTGCAAACTTACTGAGGGTGTGCTCGATCCCCTTCTCCAGGTCAACAATAAAGATATGAAACAAGATGGGCCCCAAAACCGAGCCCTGGGGAGAAAAACGAGGGGAAAAACTAATCACACTTTTGACTGCTTACTGAGTTTCCAGGTCCTTGGAGAATTAAGGTGAAGTGGGTCTTGTAAGTGCTTGCTTACAAGCTGTTGTGAGGCTTGTTCTCAGCACTGTTCACTGGTTTCACTACTGCGCCTTCAAGAGGAGGGAGCTTTGCATAACTGAAAGCATAACCCAAGAGCTCTCTTTCGTTAGGCTTGCTTTTTCGAGTTGGATGCACTACTAAAATATCCTAGCGTTCACTGTGCCTGTAGCATGGAGCAAGTAAATTAATCTGGCCATGCTGCATTATTAGTAAGAACTTCGTATTGGAGGAAGAGCCTCTTGTTACAGTTGAGCAGCTCTTTATAGCAGCCAATAAAAACAAAAACCAGGTATAAAAAAGGTATCGTAAAAATGCCCCTGTTTGGCCCTGATTTTGATCGGTAGTTGCATGAGGAGCCGAACCAGGGAATCCAACTGACAGAACAAAAGGAGGAGTAGAAGGGGGCAACGTTCAGAGGGACCAACTTCGTTTGACAGCTGTACAAATGCTACCCCTGATGCAAGGCAAGAAACAAAACTGCGCACTTCAGGGCTGGAGAACAGACAACAGTACAGCTCTCTTCACCAGGCCTCTACTGTTACCATAGCTGAAGGAAACGCAGCCTTGCGAAAAGAGAGATTGAAAGTAAATGCAGCTCATGACTCATGTTGCTTTTGAAGAGGGTTAACTCACAAAGTTTAACAAACCCAAACAACTGGCTCAATCTATAGTCCTTACCTTCCTGCCAGACCAGCCTTTCAAAAGGCCTAGCGGGGAGCTGAACTCGCAGGTTGGAACAATCACAGCTCCTAACACCTCTCGGGTAAAAACCGCCAAGCTCGTTGGCATTTCTTATGAACACGTTCCTGCAGGCACGTGACATTACAGAAGGTCTAACATAACGCTTTTTGAGCAAATTCAGGTCTGCCATCCCGATGTGCAGTTCCAATTCTCAATATAGGGAGTTTTGGCAAACTTGAAAAAAAATCTAAATCAAATCAGAGTCTGTAAAGCCTTTAAGCGTAAAAGTCACTAACTACAGCCCAGCTTACCCCAACAGTCCATCTTGCCTTCGAGTTCTCTTCCCTGAAAGACACTCTATGTTTCTTTGCTCGCGGAGATGCAGAGGGAGTTGCCAGGGGTGTGGTACGAAGGCTGGATCTGAGAATAGACCGAGGAGTAAACCCAGGAAAACCAGAAGCAGATGTGGCCAAGACTTTCGCTCTCTATGAAAAGAAATAAAAACATCTACTTGAAAACCAGGCAAACCTTCAAAAGAATAGACTCCACTCGACAGAAGCATTAGGGTAAAAAATTGCAAACTGCGATTGTACCAGCAGAGAGGACAAAGTTTAGCCTCTGCGCTGGTCTTTTTCCAAAGGTAGGAAAACATTAATGATTAAAGAAACGTGCTGTTCATGTTTCTTTTGGCTTTTTTTTTAATGTCAACATAAAATGTTATCTTTCAAACTAATTATATGGAAAAAAAAAAGATGTGGCACCTTGTTGTCTGCAGCGCACTAGACTTAATTAAGTGACACTGCTGTAAAAATACCTAGACCTCTTCATCAAGAAGCGTTGAGGTCTTCTTAGCTCACCTTAAAAAAGACTTGACAGTACTGAAAGGGTTTCCCTCTTCAAGACTGCTCCCAACGTACTGCTTCCAAAAGGACTGTATCTATGATAACCAGAAGCATACTGAAAATACTCCACAAGTTGAATCCAACAGTGTTGGTGTCAAATCCCTTTGCTGGTTTCATTTTACAGAGTTTACAGGCTTTTGGTTTGGCTGTTTTTCACAGGTTCTTTAAAATACTGACCTTAACCACAGGAGGAGTCTCCAGTAACTTCTGCTCTGATGCTCCTGAAAAATCCTTCTGTGAGATGGAACTGTGGATATTTGATTTCAGTGGGCTGGAGGCCATGAATGAAGCAGGGGCTCTGCATGGTGACTGAGCGCTACCACCCTGTGCTGCAGAGCATGAAGGAACAGGACGAACCACCAAATCCAGTGGTCTGTTAAGATCCACAATTTAAAAGAGGAAAATAATTAAAAAAATGCAAAAAATCATGCTGCGTTCAAGAAATTGGAGATGAAACATAGCAAAAACATACAACAAACAAGAAGTACGGGTGAGCCCTCACACTTCGGGTGATGCATGAGGCCCATGAACAAGTTACAGCCATTTTCTCTTTCTTTGATGATTCCTTTGCATTTCAGACTTCATTTCCCAAGTCACTGCCTCTGAGGCAAGAGTAGTCCAATTTTAAGCTGCACAAGTGATGTGCTTCTCATGCCAGAAGAAAAATTGTCTACATTTCAATGCTGGGACCACTTCAGATTCTCCACTTAGTTGTGTCCCTGAGTTGGCCTTTTCTTTAACAGATATAAAACTAAATGCAAACAGAATGCTTTGCAAACACTGAGAGTAAAGACACACTCTCTCACACACACACACACACATACATATATATGAGAAACCACACCTTTTTGAAATAGTCGTTCTATTTCAAAATGTAGATCTACTATACCTGGAACAGTTTTGTGAACGTTTTGTAAATAGTGTCCCAAGAAATGCATCGCGCAACTCTGCGTAAGCGAGAGGATGTGTTACGGCTGGTGGTTCTGTAGCAGTAGGACTAGATTTAAAAGGAAAATGTAGCTGACTTTCAATCCCCTGAAGTTCGTACGTATCAGAACTGAAATTTAGTTGACCGTACCACCTGGAGGAAAATCATCAGACAGCTGCTAGCCTCTTTTCCGCTCTTTACAGTTCTGCCTGGTTTTTGGGTAAAAAAGGCAGAAACGAGCAGAAACTGGGCAGGAGGAGGTAAAAGAGTACTATTTGGTCACGCAACCAAGTCTGTCAAAATCCGTACACCAATAGCTTGGACGGTAATCATAGCTTTACTTTCAGGTATCTTAAATTCTGTAAACACATTTGCCATCATAAATATGCAAATATATGTGTTTACAAGATCATTGTAGCAGAAAAACTCTCTCCAACTATTACTTATGCTGTATTGTTTCTTCGCTGTTATATATCGTATGAGCAAAAAAAAGCCAATCAAAGCTTTGTGCAGGCACACCTTCCCTCCGAAACACTAGCGTCATTCAAATGGATTTTTCTCTCTCTCTCCCAACACGTAGCTCAAGACTAAACACTGTGAAAAGGCTGCTCACCTAGCATAGTGCGAGAAACTGGTTTGCTGCTCATTTCCCATTCCAGCTTCTCCAATTTTGGATAATACATTACTGATAAAAGTCGCTCTTGTATGCACATTTCCTGCGTTAGCTTGTTTGGTACTGTTGACAATGGTGTTGGTCTTGCGACTGTAAAGCAAGAGGGAAAAAACATCAGCATTGTGTAATCAAAGCCATGGTTAGTTGTCCGCTATATTTCACTCCCTAAAAAGTACCTTGACTTAAGACCGATGAAGGCAAACGGTAAGGCTTGGCTCTCTCCACAGCCAGCTTCCTCTGAACTCTAGGCAGGATCTTGCCATATTGGTCTAGCATGGAATTTCTGGCAACCGCTCGCTCTCTCAAGCGTGGATCACGATCGTTCTGATCCATGAAAAGCAAAAAGCAAAAAGTTAGCTAATTGCAAGAAGTTCATCGCACAGAACTATCTGTGCTCTTTCTAATTAGTGAATAAATTTCCTCTACAGGTCGAGGAAAATACACCCACTGCACACACCAGCAGCAAGTTCTGCCCATCAGCACACGCCGGCTTCACCTGGTAGTTTTGGCAAAGTGGAAGGAAGACTAGAGGAATAACAGAACCCACAACTTCAAGGTAAAACAGCTCTGGCACTCTGCAGAACCTTGTTCTGATACACTTGCTGTCACCTGCAATCCTCAAACGGCTGACAAAACAGTAGGCTCTCCCTTGTTTTCCCTCAATATATATGAACCACCAACAGTAAACGTCCGTGTCTAACTGTATCTTCATTCAGACACCACAAACCCAGTTAGGACACATGCAACTAATTCCACATTCTTTTGCTTAATTCGAGCCGCAGGCTGGGCTGCCTGTTGTTCTGAGGAACACTCTCACTTTTCCTCCGACATTTCAACTTACGGAAGGCTAATTCTAATCTTTGCTTGCATGCCTCTGCATTACAGACTCAGTTTATTGATTTCCAATTAACTGGCTTCGGGAACATCCTCTGCTAATACCCATTGCGCATTTTGTGCAGTTGAGTTTGCCGTCAGGAGTGCACGAAGGGGACAAAACAAGTACAACTATGCAATGACGTTTGCAGGGAAACAGCAGAATTATGGTCAAGCAGCTTTCTGGACTATGACGACAGGAAGCCGTTCTGACACCCAAAACGCTAAGTTACAATTTCCTAAAATGACAGAAAAGACGTGAAGCATTTAAATTCTAATAGGTTTAAATTTTAGGGTGCTCAAATACCGTATTATCATGTAGTGGTAATCCTTTACAAGGATAATGCACAGACGCTACACGAAGTAGCAGCTTAATTCAGCTGGTGTTCTGATACTTCTCTCCGGTGAAATGATCCTTCATAAATTTTTACTTTTTTCTTTTAGGTTCTTTGTTTGTTTGCTTGCTTTTAAACACATTCAAAAGTATCCTTTCCTTCTAGGCATATTCGTTACACTCAAAGCAATTTCTACACATTAGAATACATATGGGGTATTCCCACCTTTTTCTGAAAACGGGTTTCAGACAAGGGAAACACACCAAATACTGCTTACGGTGGCCAACAAAACTCCTAACCAAGCTTCCTGACCACAATTCTGAAATTTGTCTTACTAACGTGCAAAAGAAATCCCTGCTCAAATGCATCACAGGTCTCTGAACAATAGAAAGGTAGCAAAGGGTATTAAAAACGTTCTTGATTTACCAAGTTATTTCCAAACTGGAGCCATGATCAGAATATCTCATTTGAATGTAAGAGTCTACATCAGGCTTGCAAAGGAAACAGTCTACATGCTAGGCCAGCTTGCCAAGAAATTTATTTTAGCTACCACCCTGTGCAGAAGTGTTCTTTGCCCTACCACGCTTCCACAAATCTGGTGAAGAATCCAGGAGACAGGAAGATGAGGCCAGCAGGAAGACTGCTCTCCCTGTCCTACTACTTGCTCCACTGGGCAATGACTAGCTAGCTGATCCTTCAGCTTAGTTCCTGCCTGGGGGAAGATGGGCTGTGCACCACATAGGCTCCATCTCTCATGAAACTCTTCAGATGAGAGAGAAAGGGAGGTGCACTGCAGATGGGAAGCCTATGACAGAGGGGGGTGAAGTCACTACGGGGGGAGAAAGCAGACAGAAGGTCGTGGGTGTCATAAGACAAAGGTGATTAAGGTGTTGCAGCAACAAGAGGGCCGTCTAAGAGGAGAAAACTGGGCTACTGTAGCACAAGGCAAAGGCTACCGAGGTGAAGATCTGCTTCGAGAGGCTGCAGAAAAGCCTGCTGACGAAGGGGAAATGAGGGCAAGCAGTGATGAAACTGTCACGTAGAGCTGACAACAGGAGTTGTTTACCACAGCCCACTTCCTTGGAAGCAAATGATCCTGTTTAGTGCAGCAAGCTGATGTTTGCAATAGCTCACATCCGAGTGAGACACCCCCCTCGTCAGCTACTGCACTGGACCTAACGCTTGAGAAAGTGATGGGGATAAGGTCGTTCTGAGGGAAAGACGCTTTCTGCTGCGCATGACCAGCATGGACTGCACACTTCCCTGTGCCTATCTGTGGCACAGGATTACAAGACGGGTCTCTAAAGACAGATCTGCTGGGGCTGTTGCCAGTCAGACTCAAGATGGACGTATTTCCCCCTTGATTCCCTGATGTGCACTCACCTGACTCAAACTGGATGGCTCAACATCAACTAGTCTCGGAGACAGCAAGCCAGCTACAAGACACCTATTGTAGCTCTCATGAATGGCTTCTCTTATTGAAGGACCCTGTATCTTTAAAAACTTCAAGGTCTGAAACATCAATCGAGCATTACAGATTAAGACAGCATTATTATTCAGTCACCGAGGTTCTGGGTTAACCACTAAGAGAAATAATAGAAATGTTCAGGTAAACTGTCAGAAAGCTTGCATCAGTAATAAGCTTTAGGTTTGCAATCTGAGTAAGTGGTACTACGTAGAGTCTTAAAGTTGGAAGACAAACCGTTACAGATTCTTTAAAAAAATCCTGTACGACAAACTAGCAGCCCTTGCGATGCTTAGTTAAGCATTGTTTAGCTTCTCTGTCAATATACAGGCCTTCCTGTTTCCATGAACGCTGACACAAAATACGTCCTATGTAAGCTAAAACTAACACACAACTTCAAATCACACTGTGGAAGATCCTTTCTATGCTTGTTTGTGCAGAAGCTGATGCATTGTGGAAATATTTAGTGAGCTCAAACTTAATGCAAAGTTCTTTGTCACAATCTGTGCAGTGGCTCCGAACTTATACTTCGGCCAAGTTTGGGAGAAAAAAACATTTCATTTCTTCTCCAACAGTTAAATAATTTTCCACTTTCTCCATTCTGTCCACCTTTTTCAAGTTAACTGGGGATCAAAACCCTAACTCAGGACTATGCAGGCAGTTCCACTGAGGGGTAGTAAAGAAGTAAGAGCTTTCCCTGACTTCCACAACATCTTTGTTCTTGCTCCGGGAGCAGCATTCTGTAGATAGCTAGGGTCTGGCGGCCGGAAGATATCGCGCTGTACGGAAAGTTAGGGCCCCTCTCCTGAAAGCCAATAGCGTTTAGTTTATGATGCAAGCAGACGGAAGTGAGGTTATAAACCTAAGCTGTATAACGCCGTGTCACATACCAATAAACGCCATTTGCCGTCCACCACATTGGTGTCAGCGAGCTGATGGCCCGAGCGGCCTGGGGTTGGTCGCCGTGCCGTTCCTGAACCAGGTCGCCACGCCTGCGAAGGCAACAAGTGGTGCCGAAACCCGGGAATTGTCGCCTGGACGGGTGAACGGCGGCTGGAGCGGCAGGACCAGCCCGGCGCGGAGGACGCTCCCGGACCAACAAGGAGGATGGAAGTCCTTGTGAAGGTCGTATCACAATTACATAAGCAGTGGGGTATTGATTGTAAACCCAAAGATTTTACTCTCGCAGTTGCGAGACTTTTGCAAATTGGGGTCATTGCCCAGCCGGTGGATATTCTCCACCCCGAAGTGTGGGATAAATGCACTAAAGCGTTAGCCGAAGAGACGATGTCCTCGGGTCGTGGGAAAAACCTTAAGCCGTGGGGGAAAGTCGTACAAGCCCTGCAGAAGGCCATACAAGAACAGGACACCTGGAGGGCGGCAAAGAACTGTTTGTTGGTCACCCCAAAATTGGGAGTCGGGGCAGCCACGTAGACTTTGCACCCCCCAGACGATGACGATTCTACTGAGCCTAAAGATCTGCAAAAGGGCGACACGTCCCCTCAATTCCCGAACCCCGATCCGCTTACGGACGGACAGAAACGAGCTAAATTCTTCTGGGGTAAGCTAGCCGAGGAGGCCAGGTGCGCCGCCGAGAAATCAGAGTCTGAGGAAGTCTGGGCTACACCACCGCCCGATACGCCCCAAGATGGCGCCGAGCAAGAAGGCAAAGGGCGAGGCGAGGATGCCCTTAGCGGGAACAGGGAGGAAGCGTTAGCGTTAACAAGCGCACACAAACGTGAAGGGGAGGAGAACGTGAAAAAGAAAGGTGATGAGAGTTACCGGGAAGGGGAGGCGAACGAGAAAAAGAGAGGTGATGAGGGTGACCGGGAAGGTGAGGAGAGCGCGAGCGAAGGGCGGAAAGCCAATCAGAGCGGCCATCCGAAAAAATGCGCTGATAAGACAAACACCCCGCCGAGCAGAGGGCGGGACGAGCCGAGAGGGCGGGAACGGCCCGCCCGCAAGGGAAGCGGGCGGGACGAGCCGAGAGGGCGGGAACGGCCCCGCCCGCAAGGGAAGCGGGCGGGGCCGGAGCCCAACAAAAAGGTCCTGCAAACCGGAAGTAACCAGTCAGTCGAGTTCCGACTCTGGATCAGACGCTAGCTGGGACGAGTGGCTCACAACCGATTCAAACTCAGAGAAGGAGGAAACAGAGATAAATAAAGTCAAGAGCCCAAATATTCCCATCCAAATTAAAGAGGAACCGCGAAGGGGAGAAATCCCTCTCACGGACTGGAGGAAAATAAAGATTGCGTGTGCCGACTGGGCCCCATCGGCTGCGCTAGCGTTCCCGGTCCGGGTGACAGATGGGGGACAGAGGGTCCACTCACCAATAAACCCCAAAGATATACAAGCGATTGTTAAGGCAATTGCGGATAAAGGGCTTAACTCTGCCATGGTCTCCACCCTCATAGGTGGTGTCTTTGGGGGAGACGATATGCTCCCGTTCGATATAAAACAAACTTGTAGAATGATCTTCGACGGGGCAGGGGTGATTGTTTTTAAACAAGAATGGGAGGACAACTGTGCGAAACAACTAGCCCGAATAACCGGGGCGGATCACCCGCTACATGGCTCCAGCCTGCAGCGGCTGATGGGCACAGATCCAACAATGATTACCGCCCAGGCGCAGGCCGAGGGCCTGCGGGCTCATGAAGTAATGACAACTACTCGTGCAGCCAGAGAAGCTATTCGCACAGCCTCTAGAGTTACTGTCAAGCCATCGCCATGGTCCACAATAAAACAAAATGAAAATGAGAGCTTTACGCAATTCGTGGATCGCCTCCAGGCAGCGGTCGACTCCTCGACCCTGCCCGCGGATGCGAAGGGCCCGGTTGTTGCAGATTGCTTACGTCAGCAGTGCAATTCGACAACCAAGGAAATCCTACGGTCACTGCCAGTGGGGTCAAGCATTGCGGACATGATTAAGCATGTCACGAAGGAAGAGCATCTAGCCCCGATCCAGGTGGCTGTTCGTACCGCAATAGCTAATGTGATGACATGTTTTAAATGTGGCCAGGCGGGTCGGGGGTTGCACCAACAGCGCTTCCCCCGTGCCAGAACCGACCCAGAGGACCGTGTTGGGCCTGCGGAAAGAAAGGACATTTTGCTAAAGAATGTAGATCTAAAACTCAGGGAAACGGGAAGGGGAGAGGACGCCTGGGCTGCGCACAGCCCTCTCCCACTTGGGACACCAGGCGGCCCAACTACGCCAACCCCAAGCGGGGCAAAGCGCTCCCGAACCCGCTGCCCCCTTGAGAAGCGACCAACTTTACGGTTCAACCGACGATCCAGCCGAACCTGTCCCTACCTCAGGGACAGCAAGGACCACCCTCTGGGGGCGAGACCCCAGGGTGGCCCTGACAGTAAAGTGTGATAACCCGCCAGTGGTGTGGGGGACCTGTTCCCTCTATAATACCTTAAATGACACCACCATTAGTGTCCCCTTTTTAATCGATACTGGAGCAGATGTTACAGTTATCCCTGAGACGAACTGGCCCCCACATTGGAAATTGGAAGACGCCTCCATGGTGGGCAGAGTCGGGGGATTAACCTGAGCTCGAAAGAGTGTTCAATTAGTAGCAATTATGCTCCACACTGAAAAAGGGCCGGAGAAAACCATTGCCCTCTTCCCATATGTCATGTCAGGAGTCCCACCCCTGTTGGGAAGGGACGCCCTAATCCTATTAAAAGCCAGGGTGACAAATTTACCGTAAGGGCCACTGCCGCATACCCACTCCCACCAATTAGACTGACGTGGAAATCGTCCGACCCAGTGTGGGTCGAGCAGTGGCCCCTGTCAAAGCCTCGAATGGACGCTCTTCTTGAGCTAGTCGACCGCGAACTACAACGAGGTCATATAGAGCCTTCTACTAGCCCATGGAACACCCCAGTTTTTGTAATACCCAAACGAACGGGCGAGGGGTTTCGCCTCCTCCATGACCTGCGTGAAGTAAATAAAAGAATCCAACCAATAGGCCCCGTCCAAACGCTGTTACCCATGAACTCTATGATACCAAAAGGACAACCTTGTGCCGTCCTTGATATTAAAGACTGTTTCTTTTCGATACCCCTACATGAAGAAGACAAAGAGCGGTTTGCTTTTTCTGTCGTGTTCCCAAACAGCCACCGCCCCAACCTACGCTTCCAGTGGAAAGTGCTGCCTCAGGGAATGATCAACTCGCCTACCATCTGCCAAATTACAGTGGATCGGGCGCTGGCACCGATTCGGCGTAGTGACCCGACCGCGACTATCATCCAATATATGGATGATATCTTGATCGCCGCACCGTCAGGAAGTCAGGTGGACCAGCTAGTATCAACAGTTTCGGAAACTTTAAAAACAAATGGGTTCGAGATCGCGAGCGCGAAAGTTAAAAGAGGACCATGTGTGAGCTTTTTGGGAGTGGAGATCACAAGTTCCTACATAACCCCACCCCAAATAAAGATCCGTCGGAACATCAAAACGCTCCATGATATGCAGCAGTTAGTGGGGTCCTTACAATGGCTCCGCAACATTGTCCTGATCCCTCCCAAGATCATGGCCCCCCTGTATGACCTTCTGAAGGGGAAGAACCCATGGGAACAAAAAACTCTGACGATGGAAGCAATAGACTCTCTTGACTTTATCGAGCAACAGGTATCGTCAAGCACGCTCACCAGGTGGGACCCAGATATACCACTCGATCTGTATGTACATTTCACGGAGGGAGGGGGAGTAGGGGCACTAGCCCAGGGACCTCCTGAAAAAGCTCAACCAATACAATGGATAGTCCTGGGAAAACCGTCACGTGCATTCTCTCCGGGAGTCGAGTGCCTCGGCAGCCTCATTATGAAAGGCAGAAAACTCGCCCTAAGACACCTAGGCATCGAACCCGCCAGGATATACCTACCCTTCCACAAACAGCTCCCAACGCTATCAGTGGCGATGTCAGAGTATCTAGCTATAGCTCTCGTCGGATTTGGCGGAGCAGTCCGGTATGCTACAAAACCCCCCTGGGCTCAAATGCTGGCAATTGTCAACATCGACCTCCCAAGGAAGATCATGGATCGGCCCCAACAGGGACCAACGGTCTTCACAGACGCATCCTCAGCGACCTCAACCGCAGCGGCAGTATAGCAATCGGGAGGAGAATGGCACTGCATTAAAACGACCGATCGTGCGCTTTCAGTCCAGCAGCTAGAAGCGATGGCTGTAGTACTAGCGTGTGGACTGTTCCCAATGGAACACCTCAACATAGTGACCGATTCGATGTTCGTGGCTAAGCTTTGCCTAGCCATGTCGGGACCCGGCATGTCAACATCCACAACAGCTATCATGCTGGAAGAAGCACTTTTTTCCAGAAAGGGCACCATATCGGTCATCCACGTCAACAGCCATGACCCAATCAAAGGGTTTTTCCAAACCGGCAACGACAAAGCAGATGCTGCTGCAAAAGGGGTGTGGACGCTAAGAGAAGCCCGCCAGCTACACGAGTCTCTCCACATCGGAGCTAAAGCGCTAGCAAAGAAATGCGGGATCTCGGTCACTGATGCGAAACACATAGTAGCCACATGTCCCCATTGCCAGAAAGCACCACTGTGGTCCAGTGGAGTCAACCCCAGAGGCCTTAAGGCCTCCGAAGTGTGGCAGACGGATTTTACGCTCGGTCAGTTGCTGAAACCTCGAGCGTGGCTAGCAGTAACCGTAGATACATATAGCGGAATGATCGTAGCCACACAACACCTCAAAACCGACTCCAAAGCGACCATCCAACATTGGTTGATAGTCATGGCGTGGCTTGGCATCCCTAATCAGATCAAAACAGACAACGGCCCGAACTTCGCCTCCAAATCAGTCCAGGCGTTTGCTTTGAAATGGGGTGTCACCTTAACACACGGTATTCCATATAACAGCACAGGTCAAGCTATAGTCGAACGAGCAAATCAAACTCTGAAATCTAAATTAGAGGTGTTGGCAAAAACAGAAGGTTTTGCCAACGCCGTTCCCCCGGGAGACCAAGCACGCCTGCTAGCGACCGCCCTTTTAGCACTAAATCAATTCCCCAGGGGAGGAGAGGTGAATAGCCCCACCCAAAAACATTGGGCCGCTCAAGCGCTAGAAGAAGGCCCATTAGTTATAATCAAAAATGAGCTGGGAGAATGGGAACAAGGGTGGAGGCTAGTCCTTACAGGGCGAGGGTATGCCACAGTTAAAAAAGATGGAAAAGTTAAGTGGTGTCCGCTTAAGTCTATTAAACCGGACCTTCAGAATAAAGCTAATGAAAACTGTGAGTTTTTGTCCACAGGATCGGATTATCGGACGTCCTTGTAACCCGTACACCCCGGTGGCGAGAGAGGACGACAAGCCGACAAGCATCCTGTCCGCACCTGGGAGCTCCACACTGGTGGAATCCAAACAGCAGCGACCTAACCTCCAAAGGGGGAGGCTACGATGTCTTTGTGTGATCTTGATTTTAGGGCTCGTCACTATAGGGCAAGCAGTATCAGAACACCATCCCCATCGGCCATTTAAATGGTCCCTCCTTCGATTCTATGATCAGCAAGTTATCGCAACCCGCGGCTTTAAGAATGTTCTTGTTCAAAATTTCCTTTAACTATCCCCAGTTATACCCCATTGCTCCCAGCTACCCCCCAGTCACCTCTTGATGTGCCTTGTGTTTTCTATTCAAGTTCGTAATATATATATTTTTTTTAACATTATTATAACGCACTGACTAAGAGTAGGATGCATTTAGTATGTTTCCTATCCAAGGTTACGAGATATATATTCTTTCAGATTGCTATATTTTAACCAATTTAATTTATTAATTAAATAGCAATTTAATTACTGTTAATATTAATTAATATAATTAATAATAATTTATTTATTATTATAAATTAATAAATTAATTTAAATAATTTAATTACGCATAGGGAGGGGGGAAATGTAGATAGCTAGGGTCTGGTGGTCGGAAGATATCGCGCTGTACGGAAAGTTAGGGCCCCTCTCCTGAAAGCCAATAGCGTTTAATTTATGATGCAAGCAGATGGAAGTGAGGTTATAAACCTAAGCTATATAACGCCGTGTCACAAACTAATAAAGGCCATTTGCCGTCTACCACATTGGTGTCAGTGAGCTGATGGCCCGAGCGGCCTGGGGTTGGTCGCCGTGCCGTTCCTGAACCAGGTCGCCACGCCTGCGAAGGCAACAGCGTTCTATTCCTTTCTAGACATTCAATCCCTGACCGTGCTTCAACAAGAGACAATGGAAGTTTTACAGCCCCAAGAGTGCACCTAAACCGTTACCCTTTGCATAAAACTGGCAGGACACAACTGCAATTATGCGCGTGGGTGGGCAGGACGAGCATAAAATGGTCTCTGACACTCAAAGCCGCGCAATAGAAAACTTAGACAAGGTACGTCTCTTGACATTCTCAGTAAAGACACAGTAAAAGATCACCTCCTTCTGGAAGCCGGTGCAAGTCACATGAACAACTCCGCAGGTCAGCAAGCACGTACCATCTGCAAAAACAAGGAACGTTTGACAACCTCCCATACTCTCACAGCCAGGTTATGACCAGATTACAAGTTTTAAACAGCAGTGTCTGGAAAGACATAACTGAGGACCCATTTTCTTCATCAGATCACTTACAAACCTGTTTTAAAAAACAATTACTGCGTGCAGAAATTTTATCTCTAGTGCTATTGAGGCGCTGTGCTTTGAGCTTCAGTTCAAAGTCATTTCGTTTTATGACCACCACCACTTCACAGGCTACATGACAAGAGCACCAAAACCCAAAACTCAGCAGACTGTCAGAGACGTTTCACAATATTAAATAACTTGTTAGTACAACGTAATCAGAGTTGGGTTTGGGGGAGGTTGTGTTGTTTTGGTTTGGTTTTTGACTGACAAACAATGAACAGGAGAACCAATTTCACAACCAAAAGCAGTGAAATACCTACCAAAATTATAGTTCCTTGGATGAAAAAACTGCTCAGGTGGTGGATAAGAAGGACGAGCTCCCCGACTTAGACTCCGCTCATGTACCAGAATATCCAAAAGGAGGTTTGGAGAAGTCATGCTTATCACAGTGTCCAGTGACCACAATCCAAAGTAGGGGCAGTCATGAAGGAATTCTTCTGGCCTTAAAGAAAACAAGTGCATAAGCTAAAGGCCAGCATTCAAATGAATTTTTTGGAGGGGTATTGAAAAAAATGTAAGAAAAACCTACCTTAGTGAATCTGGCATTTGAGCATGATACCAGCGATTAATGTCAAATACAGCCAAATAAGCAGATGGTTTTCCCTGACCACATGTATTCACTTGCCAAGTGAAGACTGACACACTGGTCTCGGGAGATATTACTGTAAAAGGCGAGACATTGTTTCTTATGTGTAGAAAAGATGATCTCTCTGATATTTTTAAAACACCACTTTCTGTTTTGGCTTCATTCTGTTCTATCCCTCATGAAACACAACACTTACTAAGAATAATCAAAAAAATGTCTGGAATAGCAAACATCTCTGTGACAGGTTTCAGTCATACTGCCCCTTTTTCTTGTTCAAATGGTATCAGTTCTAAGCCAAAGCAAACACACAATTATTAGCTAATTAAGTTTTCCAGACATTAACAGTTGATCAAGACGTTTAGCTAGACAAATAGTTTAGGGAAAAAAATATGCTAGGAACACGTACTTTGCTACTTTCAGAAAGCATACAGCTATTTATTGTGTACGCTCGTATCAATCAGCTGGCATTATTAATTTCCAGATTTGAGTCAACTGCAAGTTTTAAGAATAGCCCCTTTCCAGCATACATTGAATTAAAGAAAACTGAACACAGTATTCGAGGTGCAGCCTCACCACTGCCGAGTACAAGGGAGCGATCTCTTCCCTGCTCCTGCTGGCCACACTATTTCTGAGACGGGCCAGGATGCTGCTGGCCACCTTGGCCACCTGGGCACACTGCCGGCTCATGTTCAGCTGGCTGTCGAACAACACCCCCAGGTCCTTTTCCACCAGGCAGCTTTGCAGCCGCTCTTCCCCAAGCCTGTAGCGTTGCATGGGGGTGTTGTGACCAAAGTGCCCTGGCACTTGGCCTTGTTGAACAATTGACCTCGGCCTATTGGTCCAGCCTGTCCAGATCCCTCTGTACAGCCTTCCTACCCTCAAGCAGATCAACACTCCTGCCCAGCTTGGTGTCTTCTGCAAACTTACTGAGGGTGTGCTCGATCCCCTTCTCCAGGTCAACAATAAAGATATGAAACAAGACGGGCCCCAAAACCGAGCCCTGGGGAGAAAAACGAGGGGAAAAACTAATCACACTTTTGACTGCTTACTGAGTTTCCAGGTCCTTGGAGAATTAAGGTGAAGTGGGTCTTGTAAGTGCTTGCTTACAAGCTGTTGTGAGGCTTGTTCTCAGCACTGTTCACTGGTTTCACTACTGCGCCTTCAAGAGGAGGGAGCTTTGCATAACTGAAAGCATAACCCAAGAGCTCTCTTTCGTTAGGCTTGCTTTTTCGAGTTGGATGCACTACTAAAATATCCTAGCGTTCACTGTGCCTGTAGCATGGAGCAAGTAAATTAATCTGGCCATGCTGCATTATTAGTAAGAACTTCGTATTGGAGGAAGAGCCTCTTGTTACAGTTGAGCAGCTCTTTATAGCAGCCAAGAAAAACAAAAACCAGGTATAAAAAAGGTATCGTAAAAATGCCCCTGTTTGGCCCTGATTTTGATCGGTAGTTGCATGAGGAGCCGAACCAGGGAATCCAACTGACAGAACAAAAGGAGGAGTAGAAGGGGGCAACGTTCAGATGGACCAACTTCGTTTGACAGCTGTACAAATGCTACCCCTGATGCAAGGCAAGAAACAAAACCGCGAACTTCAGGGCTGGAGAACAGACAACAGTACAGCTCTCTTCTACTGTTACCATAGCTGAAGGAAACGCAGCCTTGCGAAAAGAGAGATTGAAAGTAAATGCAGCTCATGACCCTTTTGAAGAGGGTTAACTCACAAAGTTTAACAAACCCAAACAACTGGCTCAATCTATAGTCCTTACCTTCCTGCCAGACCAGCCTTTCAAAAGGCCTAGCGGGGAGCTGAACTCGCAGGTTGGAACAATCACAGCTCCTAACACCTCTCGGGTAAAAACCGCCAAGCTCGTTGGCATTTCTTATGAACACGTTCCTGCAGGCACGTGACATTACAGAAGGTCTAACATAACGCTTTTTGAGCAAATTCAGGTCTGCCATCCCGATGTGCAGTTCCAATTCTCAATATAGGGAGTTTTGGCAAACTTGAAAAAAAATCTAAATCAAATCAGAGTCTGTAAAGCCTTTAAGCGTAAAAGTCACTAACTACAGCCCAGCTTACCCCAACAGTCCATCTTGCCTTCGAGTTCTCTTCCCTGAAAGACACTCTATGTTTCTTTGCTCGCGGAGATGCAGAGGGAGTTGCCAGGGGTGTGGTACGAAGGCTGGATCTGAGAATAGACCGAGGAGTAAACCCAGGAAAACCAGAAGCAGATGTGGCCAAGACTTTCGCTCTCTATGAAAAGAAATAAAAACATCTACTTGAAAACCAGGCAAACCTTCAAAAGAATAGACTCCACTCGACAGAAGCATTAGGGTAAAAAATTGCAAACTGCGATTGTACCAGCAGAGAGGACAAAGTTTAGCCTCTGCGCTGGTCTTTTTCCAAAGGTAGGAAAACATTAATGATTAAAGAAACGTGCTGTTCATGTTTCTTTTGGCTTTTTTTTTAATGTCAACATAAAATGTTATCTTTCAAACTAATTATATGGAAAAAAAAAAGATGTGGCACCTTGTTGTCTGCAGCGCACTAGACTTAATTAAGTGACACTGCTGTAAAAATACCTAGACCTCTTCATCAAGAAGCGTTGAGGTCTTCTTAGCTCACCTTAAAAAAGACTTGACAGTACTGAAAGGGTTTCCCTCTTCAAGACTGCTCCCAACGTACTGCTTCCAAAAGGACTGTATCTATGATAACCAGAAGCGTACTGAAAATACTCCACAAGTTGAATCCAACAGTGTTGGTGTCAAATCCCTTTGCTGGTTTCATTTTACAGAGTTTACAGGCTTTTGGTTTGGCTGTTTTTCACAGGTTCTTTAAAATACTGACCTTAACCACAGGAGGAGTCTCCAGTAA
Organism: Phaethon aethereus; assembly: GCF_964289735.1. Lineage (NCBI taxonomy): Eukaryota > Metazoa > Chordata > Aves > Phaethontiformes > Phaethontidae > Phaethon > Phaethon aethereus. The sequence continues at coordinate 90,908,500 of NC_138576.1, read as the reverse complement.
CTTCTGCTCTGATGCTCCTGAAAAATCCTTCTGTGAGATGGAACTGTGGATATTTGATTTCAGTGGGCTGGAGGCCATGAATGAAGCAGGGGCTCTGCATGGTGACTGAGCGCTACCACCCTGTGCTGCAGAGCATGAAGGAACAGGACGAACCACCAAATCCAGTGGTCTGTTAAGATCCACAATTTAAAAGAGGAAAATAATTAAAAAAATGCAAAAAATCATGCTGCGTTCAAGAAATTGGAGATGAAACATAGCAAAAACATACAACAAACAAGAAGTACGGGTGAGCCCTCACACTTCGGGTGATGCATGAGGCCCATGAACAAGTTACAGCCATTTTCTCTTTCTTTGATGATTCCTTTGCATTTCAGACTTCATTTCCCAAGTCACTGCCTCTGAGGCAAGAGTAGTCCAATTTTAAGCTGCACAAGTGATGTGCTTCTCATGCCAGAAGAAAAATTGTCTACATTTCAATGCTGGGACCACTTCAGATTCTCCACTTAGTTGTGTCCCTGAGTTGGCCTTTTCTTTAACAGATATAAAACTAAATGCAAACAGAATGCTTTGCAAACACTGAGAGTAAAGACACACTCTCTCACACACACACACACACATACATATATATGAGAAACCACACCTTTTTGAAATAGTCGTTCTATTTCAAAATGTAGATCTACTATACCTGGAACAGTTTTGTGAACGTTTTGTAAATAGTGTCCCAAGAAATGCATCGCGCAACTCTGCGTAAGCGAGAGGATGTGTTACGGCTGGTGGTTCTGTAGCAGTAGGACTAGATTTAAAAGGAAAATGTAGCTGACTTTCAATCCCCTGAAGTTCGTACGTATCAGAACTGAAATTTAGTTGACCGTACCACCTGGAGGAAAATCATCAGACAGCTGCTAGCCTCTTTTCCGCTCTTTACAGTTCTGCCTGGTTTTTGGGTAAAAAAGGCAGAAACGAGCAGAAACTGGGCAGGAGGAGGTAAAAGAGTACTATTTGGTCACGCAACCAAGTCTGTCAAAATCCGTACACCAATAGCTTGGACGGTAATCATAGCTTTACTTTCAGGTATCTTAAATTCTGTAAACACATTTGCCATCATAAATATGCAAATATATGTGTTTACAAGATCATTGTAGCAGAAAAACTCTCTCCAACTATTACTTATGCTGTATTGTTTCTTCGCTGTTATATATCGTATGAGCAAAAAAAAGCCAATCAAAGCTTTGTGCAGGCACACCTTCCCTCCGAAACACTAGCGTCATTCAAATGGATTTTTCTCTCTCTCTCCCAACACGTAGCTCAAGACTAAACACTGTGAAAAGGCTGCTCACCTAGCATAGTGCGAGAAACTGGTTTGCTGCTCATTTCCCATTCCAGCTTCTCCAATTTTGGATAATACATTACTGATAAAAGTTGCTCTTGTATGCACATTTCCTGCGTTAGCTTGTTTGGTACTGTTGACAATGGTGTTGGTCTTGCGACTGTAAAGCAAGAGGGAAAAAACATCAGCATTGTGTAATCAAAGCCATGGTTAGTTGTCCGCTATATTTCACTCCCTAAAAAGTACCTTGACTTAAGACCGATGAAGGCAAACGGTAAGGCTTGGCTCTCTCCACAGCCAGCTTCCTCTGAACTCTAGGCAGGATCTTGCCATATTGGTCTAGCATGGAATTTCTGGCAACCGCTCGCTCTCTCAAGCGTGGATCACGATCGTTCTGATCCATGAAAAGCAAAAAGCAAAAAGTTAGCTAATTGCAAGAAGTTCATCGCACAGAACTATCTGTGCTCTTTCTAATTAGTGAATAAATTTCCTCTACAGGTCGAGGAAAATACACCCACTGTACACACCAGCAGCAAGTTCTGCCCATCAGCACACGCCGGCTTCACCTGGTAGTTTTGGCAAAGTGGAAGGAAGACTAGAGGAATAACAGAACCCACAACTTCAAGGTAAAACAGCTCTGGCACTCTGCAGAACCTTGTTCTGATACACTTGCTGTCACCTGCAATCCTCAAACGGCTGACAAAACACCAGGCTCTCCCTTGTTTTCCCTCAATATATATGAACCACCAACAGTAAACGTCCGTGTCTAACTGTATCCTCATTCAGACACCACAAACCCAGTTAGGACACATGCAACTAATTCCACATTCTTTGCTTAATTTGAGCCGCAGGCTGGGCTGCCTGTTGGTCTGAGGAACACTCTCACTTTTCCTCTGACATTTCAACTTACGGAAGGCTAATTCTAATCTTTACTTGCATGCCTCTGCATTACAGACTCAGTTTACTGAGTTCCAACTAACTGGCTTCAGGAACATCCTCTGCTAATACCCATTGCGCATTTTGTGCAGTTGAGTTTGCTGTCAGGAGTGCACGAAGGGGACAGAACAAGTACAACTACGCAATGACGTTTGCAGGGAAACAGCGGAACTAAGGTCAAGCAGCTTTCTGGACTATGACGACAGGAAGCCGTTCTGACACCCAAAACGCTAAGGTACAATTTCCTAAAATGACAGAAAAGACGTGAAGCATTTAAATTCTAATAGGTTTAAATTTTAGGCTGTTCAAATACCATATTATCATGTAGTGGTAATCCTTTACAAGGATAATGCACAGACGCTACACGAAGTAGCAGCTTAATTCAGCTGGTGTTCTGATACTTCTCTCCGGTGAAATGATCCTTCATAAATTTTTACTTTTTTCTTTTAGGTTCTTTGTTTGTTTGCTTGCTTTTAAACACATTCAAAAGTATCCTTCCCTTCTAGGCATATTCATTACACCCAAAGCAATTTCTACACATTAGAATACATATGGGGTATTCCCACCTTTTTCTGAAAACGGGTTTCAGACAAGGGAAACACACCAAATACTGCTTACGGTGGCCAACAAAACTCCTAACCAAGCTTCCTGACCACAATTCTGAAATTTGTCTTACTAACGTGCAAAAGAAATCCCTGCTCAAATGCATCACAGGTCTCTGAACAATAGAAAGGTAGCAAAGGGTATTAAAAACGTTCTTGATTTACCAAGTTATTTCCAAACTGGAGCCATGATCAGAATATCTCATTTGAATGTAAGAGTCTACATCAGGCTTGCAAAGGAAACAGTCTACACGCTAGGCCAGCTTGCCAAGAAATTTATTTTAGCTACCACCCTGTGCAGAAGTGTTCTCTGCCCTACCACGCGTCCACAAATCTGGTGAAGAATCCAGGAGACAGGAAGATGAGGCCAGCAGGAAGACTGCTCTCCCTGTCCTACTACTTGCTCCACTGGGCAATGACTAGCTAGCTGATCCTTCAGCTTAGTTCCTGCCTGGGGGAAGATGGGCTGTGCACCACATAGGCTCCATCTCTCATGAAACTCTTCAGATGAGAGAGAAAGGGAGGTGCACTGCAGATGGGAAACCTATGACAGAGGGGGGTGAAGTCACTACGGGGGGAGAAAGCAGACAGAAGGTCGTGGGTGTCATAAGACAAAGGTGATTAAGGTGTTGCAGCAACAAGAGGGCCGTCTAAGAGGAGAAAACTGGGCTACTGTAGCTTCCTTGGAAGCAAATGATCCTGTTTAGTGCAGCAAGCTGATGTTTGCAATAGCTCGCATCCGAGTGAGACACCCCCCTCGTCAGCTACTGCACTGGACCTAACGCTTGAGAAAGTGATGGGGATCAAGGTCGTTCTGAGGGAAAGACGCTTTCTGCTGCGCATGACCAGCATGGACTGCACACTTCCTTGTGCCTGTATGTGGCGCAGGATTAATAGACAGGTCTCTAAAGACAGATCTGCTGGGGCTGTTGCCAGTCAGACTCAAGATGGACGTATTTCCCCCTTGATTCCCTGATGTGCACTCTCCTGACTCAAACTGGATGGCTCAACATCAACTAGTCTCGGAGACAGCAAGCCAGCTACAAGACACCTATTGTAGCTCTCATGAATGGCTTCTCTTATTGAAGGACCCTGTATCTTCAAAAACTTCAAGGTCTGAAACATCAGTCGAGCATTACAGATTAAGACAGCATTATTATTCAGTCACCGAGGTTTTGGGTTAACCACTAAGAGCAATAATAGAAATGTTCAGGTAAACTGTCAGAAAGCTTGCATCAGTAATATGCTTTAGGTTTGCAATCTGAGTAAGTGGTACTACGTAGAGTCTTAAAGCTGGCAGACAAACCGTTACAGATTCTTTAAAAAAATCCTGTACGACAAACTATCAGCCCTTGCGATGCTTAGTTTGGGAGAAAAAAACATTTCATTTCTTCTCCAACAGTTAAATAATTTTCCACTTTCTCCATTCTGTTCTCCTTTTTCAAGTTAACCAGGGATCAAAATCCTAACTCAGGACTATGCAGGCAGTTCCAGTGAGGGGTAGTAAAGAAGTAAGAGCTTTCCCCGACTTCCACAACATCTTTGTTCTTGCTCCTGGAGCAGCGTTCTACTCCTTTCTAGACATTCAATCCCTGACCGTGCTTCAACAAGAGACAATGGAAGTTTTACAGCCCCAAGAGTGCACCTAAACCGTTACCCTTTGCATAAAACTGGCAGGACACAACTGCAATTATGCGCGTGGGTGGGCAGGACGAGCATAAAATGGTCTCTGACACTCAAAGCCGCGCAATAGAAAACTTAGACAAGGTACGTCTCTTGACATTCTCAGTAAAGACACAGTAAAAGATCACCTCCTTCTGGAAGCCGGTGCAAGTCACATGAACAACTCCGCAGGTCAGCAAGCACGTACCATCTGCAAAAACAAGGAACGTTTGACAACCTCCCATACTCTCACAGCCAGGTTATGACCAGATTACAAGTTTTAAACAGCAGTGTCTGGAAAGACATAACTGAGGACCCATTTTCTTCATCAGATCACTTACAAACCTGTTTTAAAAAACAATTACTGCGTGCAGAAATTTTATCTCTAGTGCTATTGAGGCGCTGTGCTTTGAGCTTCAGTTCAAAGTCATTTCGTTTTATGACCGCCACCACTTCACAGGCTACATGACAAGAGCACCAAAACCCAAAACTCAGCAGACTGTCAGAGACGTTTCACAATATTAAATACCTTGTTAGTACAACGTAATCAGAGTTGGGTTTGGGGGAGGTTGTGTTGTTTTGGTTTGGTTTTTGACTGACAAACAATGAACAGGAGAACCAATTTCACAACCAAAAGCAGTGAAATACCTACCAAAATTATAGTTCCTTGGATGAAAAAACTGCTCAGGTGGTGGATAAGAAGGACGAGCTCCCCGACTTAGACTCCGCTCATGTACCAGAATATCCAAAAGGAGGTTTGGAGAAGTCATGCTTATCACAGTGTCCAGTGACCACAATCCAAAGTAGGGGCAGTCATGAAGGAATTCTTCTGGCCTTAAAGAAAACAAGTGCATAAGCTAAAGGCCGGCATTCAAATGAATTTTTTGGAGGGGTATTGAAAACAATGTAAGAAAAACCTACCTTAGTGAATCTGGCATTTGAGCATGATACCAGCGATTAATATCAAATACAGTCAAATAAGCAGATGGTTTTCCCTGACCACATGTATTCACTTGCCAAGTGAAGACTGACACACTGGTCTCGGGAGATATTACTGTAAAAGACAAGACATTGTTTCTTATGTGTAGAAAAGATGATCTCTCTGATATTTTTAAAACACCACTTTCTGTTTTGGCTTCATTCTGTTATATTCCTCATGAAACACAACACTTACTAAGAATAATCAAAAAAATGTCTGGAATAGCAAACATCTCTGTGGCAGGTTTCAGTCATACTGCCCCTTTTTCTTGTTCAAATGGTATCAGTTCTAAGCCAAAGCAAACACACAATTATTAGCTAATTAAGTTTTCCAGACATTAACAGTTGATCAAGACGATTAGCTAGACAAATAGTTTAGGGAAAAAAATATGCTAGGAACACGTACTTTGCTACTTTCAGAAAGCATACAGCTATTTATTGTGTACGCTCGTATCAATCAGCTGGCATTCATAATTTCCAGATTTGAGTCAACTGCAAGTTTTAAGAATAGCCCCTTTCCAGCATACATTGAATTAAAGAAAACTGAACACAGTATTCGAGGTGCAGCCTCACCACTGCCGAGTACAAGGGAGCGATCTCTTCCCTGCTCCTGCTGGCCACACTATTTCTGAGATGGGCCAGGATGCTGCTGGCCACCTTGGCCACCTGGGCACACTGCCGGCTCATGTTCAGCTGGCTGTCGAACAACACCCCCAGGTCCTTTTCCACCAGGCAGCTTTGCAGCCGCTCTTCCCCAAGCCTGTAGCGTTGCATGGGGGTGTTGTGACCAAAGTGCCCTGGCACTTGGCCTTGTTGAACAATTGACCTCGGCCTATTGGTCCAGCCTGTCCAGATCCCTCTGTACAGCCTTCCTACCCTCAAGCAGATCAACACTCCTGCCCAGCTTGGTGTCTTCTGCAAACTTACTGAGGGTGTGCTCGATCCCCTTCTCCAGGTCAACAATAAAGATATGAAACAAGACGGGCCCCAAAACCGAGCCCTGGGGAGCAGCATTTGTGACTGGCTGACAACTGGATGCAGATGCAGATACAGGTGTGAACAGAATAAAAAAGATCAGGTAACATTCCTAAGCAATGGAGGGAATGATCTTGTTGTTCAAAGACGACAGCTGGAGGAATAAAGGGACTGACCAGCATTATACACATGACCCCACCATATATCACTATAGCATTTCAGCAAGCACAAAATAAAACCTATTTTTCCCCTGAAAGAAGTCCCACATCACTTAAGCACACAGTTTTTCTTTTTAAATAAGCCCAACAAGCTAGTCTATGCAGACATTTAAGACCTTCAGCCTGTGGGTACAGAACAGCATTCATTGCATAGATTCCAAAACCATTTATTGTAGAATAACCAAACACGGACATCAGAACAAACCTTCATTAACGCTATCCTCTCTGTCAACGCATTTGTGAAATTTTTCTACAGTCTGGCAGCTGAGTAATTTAATATTGCTCGTTTGCCCTCTCGAGGGAAAGACTCCACCCATGAGATCTAAGCTGTACCTTTCATCACAGAATTCCAAACCCTGGGGAAAGAATAAAAGAGGAGGAAAAAGGTCATTTTGAGATTAAAACATACAGTATACCTAAATATGAGCGAATGTCTCTCTCCGACATAATATGCATATTATACTGTGTATTTCCCTTGAGTTCTTTATTACGGTAAATAGGAGGTACAACTGACATGCAAGAGAATTAAATGTCAAATTGTAATGGGTAAGTTTGGCTCTGAAGGCTTTGCACAGCTCCAAAATGTAGCATTTCCCTGACGTTATTCAGATCGAAAGATGTTTTGCAGAATTCTGTGCGGCATCAAGGCTTCTTTACAAACCTAAACGTATATTTACAAAGCGATACCTGAAATAATACAACAGATATGCACGCAAAGCTCTTTGCTCCATGTCTTGATTACAGAACCGATGGAGTTAGAAAAGTCGTGGCACTACAGCAGCTAAAGCTCTGTTGAGAGCTCTTCTCTATAGGCACAGCACTGGAGTGAACATGCACCCCTCTGTCGCAACTATGAGGCCTTCTTACTGGTTCACAATCTTCTTTCAAACCACGTCAGCTCTTACCAGCTCCTCCTCGAAGCTTGTCAGAGACTAACGGGTGAAATATCCCTCAGTTCCTGCACCAAGCACAGCCAACAGCAAAAGGGGAAAACAGAGAGGACATGGGGTGCAGAGTAAGCAAACTACTTTGAGATACACAGAGACCCCGGCAGGATTGTGTTGAAACTCTGCTACCACCATCTCCCAAGTAAGCACTAACTGAAATGCTCTCTTTGCAAATACAGCATTTGTTCAACCGGTCTACGGCACAACACATGAATGTGTGTATTGTGGACAAATGGCAGCTCTACAACTAAAAAAACACCCAAAACAAACCACAACAGCAAAACACCAAACAAAAAAAAAAACCCAAAAATCCCACGCACCACCGAACATAAAACAACCCCCAAACTGATCAGACCACATTCTACCCAAGTTCCCTAAGCTTTCAGAGCTCTCAAATGAACTGGCATGAAACAACACATTCCCAGATGTTCTCATGCGCTACATCTAATTCGCCTAATCTGAGAAAAGGCAAGCTTGCTCTTCATAGTTCCAGGAAATCAATATCAAAGCAGTCTAAACCAAAAATAATTTAAAAACCAAAATTAATTCTTTCATTACTGAGAAGAAAAATAATTCTGAAGCACAGCAGCGTATTTTACATTCTCCACCCTGGGGCAAGCAAATCTAAGGGAAGGAACTCCATTGTATGGAAGATATTAAGCACTGTCTTTATCGACCAGTAAAATATGAAGACACTTTTCAGATGAGATGCACTCAAACTTGGCCTGGCAAGTGGGAACAACTCTTACCTTTGCTGCCACTGAGGTCGGACAAGAAACTTGACTCGGCCAGCCATGTAGGCAGACAGTCATGTAGTACTGACCACTCTGTGACTACAAGGAAGTATTCTGAGACTAAAAGTGCCCGCTGTAGAGCACAGATTCTGCCCTAGTGCGTCTTCGGGAGGTTTTGGCGGGTTGGGAGTTGGTTTTGCTGGGCTTTGGTGCTTTTTTTGGCTGTAGGTGTTGTCCCATCTTGGTATGTGTAAGTGGCTCATCTGGAAGCTAGCTGAAGAACCTGTCTCTTCTCCCCAGAGGGTCCAGCTGTTTCGTTCTCTCTTCCACTTACCTTGTACGACTGGCTCCCATTTCAGTCTTCCATGACACTCATCACAGGGAAGCGGAAACAGCAGGGTAGTAAACTGCCTCAAACCCAGAGACTGGTGCCTGACACCACTCACAAGCCAGTGAACGTGTGGCTGGCTGCATGGTCTGCACTGGCTTAAAAGTCTGACATTAAGTACACCACAGCTTTCTCAGGCCACAAACACAGTAACCCTATTTAATCCCTTTGCGTGCTTTTTTTCAACAGTGTCAACTGGAGTTTCTACTAGATGCATTTTTAAAGGCTGATGAAACGTTTCAACCCTCTGAGGTAAAGACTGACACGCGTCACACCTTTTGTTTGGGAAAATAAGACAGCCAAGACAAAGAACAGCCAAAGAGTTGAAGGTCAAACATTTTAAGATTGAAGTGTTGAGACAGAGCAAAGTAGCCACGAGAGAAACGGATATAGACATCTCCTTTTTTTCCCAAAGAAGCACACAGTACCAGGATTTGTCTGGGCCGCTGCTAAGATTGTAGCCAAAAATAACTTTTAAAAGAGGATAAAACAAGGCGGAGTTCAAAAGTGAAACTGCAGAAAGATCAAAGAAACCTTCTCCTATCAACCTGCCAAAGTGCTTAGAGCACTACAAGAGATGCAGCAGAGAACCACAGAGAAAGCCCACGTACAATTAAAAAAACCCAATCAGGGTGCTCTCCTCCTCTAGAGCACGGTATAGTTATGTCATATAAAAGAAACACTGCGCATAAACAAAGACAAAGGGATGACATCCGTATCTAGATCATGCTGAATCACTTGAAGATATTTCTACTTTGTCACCATGAGAGAGAATGCATCTTAAAGAAACGCCACCTTTTCCAAACACCCAACCTTTACCTAGTCAAAAGCAACGCTTACAAGTGAGGAAGCACCTTTCCGCTATAGAAGGAAAACCAAAAAGATCCAAATGTAAACTCATGCAGAAAATCAAAACGCAGAGTCCCGATAAGAACATGTACCACGCGAGTGTTTAGAAACGAGTACCACGATGCAAGAACCACCCCTATTTCGTTCCGCACCTATTGAGGACATGCACGAGAAAGTATCAAAATAGGAGGAAAGACTTGCTCTGAAGTGAGATTGCTTTCCCCTCAAAAAGGTTTTGGAAAGGGAGACAGAAGCTTATTCAAGCCTGCGGTTTGGTTAAGCAAAGCTACTCAAAGTCCTGTCTTCTCTTCCTACGTGCCATTAATTTGGTGTTTCAGTCAAGAATAATTTTACGGGTAAAAGCTGCTGCTTCTTCAGGAATTGAATTTATACGGGCCCTTTGCAGACGAATCTAGCTGGAACACATGACACTGCAGTATACAATTGTATGGCTTGTTTTCAAAAAGTATGGCCATAGGCCATGCCCGAGAAGCTCAGCAAACCATTTCTTTTTTTAGAGGTCTCGGAATTGTGATGGTAACTATTAGCCCTGACAACTTAACTGATACGCATTTAGAGAAAATAACTGTTTTCATCCTCTCACATACATGCATGTCTTACCTCATACATGACTTGTCCTGATTTGGTGACAGAAAACGGTCACCAAATTCTAACTGCAACAGATGTAAACTCACAACATCACCTTCACTGAAAAAGGTAAAAATGAGGAAATTTGATGACAAAGCTGCTTTGTAGTCCTCATTATCATTTTATTAGATCTAGGCTGAAGTATCCTTAATAGTGTGCTCTTGCTGAAAAGAAAAACACCACTTCCCAAAACATCACGATTGGTCACATTTAGCTGCTAAAACATAAAGGAGAACATTTTGACACTAGCACACCTTGAGGGGCAAATGCTAACTATACGATTTGGAAGCTTTAGCATGTTGTATGGACTAAATAATGTTGGAAATCGTGTGGAAATAGTGGAAATAGAATATCTCTTCACTTCTTCATGGTGAAAAGCTCTCGATCAAAACTGCTTTAAAGTCAAACTGAAGCAGACTGCCGCTCCATGAACACCTGAGCTGGTTAAATAGCTTCCCGGTGCTGGAAGAGAGAGCTCTTTCTCCCCGTCCCTTCCCACCAAAGTTCCAGTGCCTCTCTTGCATACACTGCACCCTTCCACATACTGATTTGATTCATTAGCCCAGCAGGCAACCGGTGACTTTTCTGCTGACCAGTGATCGTTCTCTGCCAGCTGAGCTGAACCGGCTCATGAAGGCTCCAAAGACTGCTAGAGTTGCCGCAAGGGAATCGGCAATACTGTCACCTCCCTCCTTTAGGGGCAGCAGGCTGTTACATCGGCACGTTTACTGGGCTAGATATGCAGCCTCAACTACTTTTAATGCTAATTTAATACCGTGGTACAAATATCAAACAAGCCATGAAGCAGTCGCCAAGAAACAAAGGAAATCATTTAAGAACGCAAGCACAAAAAGACAGCTGCTGTTGCTTTGCGTTCTTTTCAGGAGGTAGGAACTACTAGGTCCCTCTTCACGTCCGTTAAAGCCTGTCAAAATTGCCTTGTAAGCGTAACACCTTCCCTACCTCAGACAACCTCCCACACAGCTACATAAACAAAAGCAATACACATGTACCAACTGTATGTCAACAAATATATTTTTAAAAAAAAGTCAGTGGCTTCCAGTAAGTTTCAATTCACCTTTCTTGTGTAGACTGAACAGCCCACAAGTAGCAACACTTGCGAGGATCGTTCTCAGGCTCTTGAAAAGTGACAGCATAGACAGGAATCCTTCCTCCTTCAAGCTGAGAGTGGTGCCTACAGGGTTCAAGAAAAAAGAAGAAAGGTCAGCCCGCTGGCACAAACTGTTTGCAGAAGGGCAGAAGCATCTTCTGAGAAAAGAGCACCTTACATGCTTATCCTCAAAGCACAAAAGGTCATACTTCCGGCTCAGACAAGTGAGTCAAGGAAGCCACTACGTTTTATGCAACAGTCAGGAGGTGAGGAAACTACTGTCCATCAAATGCAATAACCTGGGCTAACGTCCTACTCTGCCTGAGGACAAGGAACACAAATGACTACTTCAGCTGCCACGCAGAAGATTGGTCCTGCTCTTGTAGCCTACTTCAATATTGAACTTAAAAAGCAGCCTAGCTCCTGAACAAATCTAAAATGGCACCAAACAGATGTAGTTCCTCATTTCTTCACTTGGACGACGTAAACCATTTTTTCTTCCAGGCTTCTGAACCGTATCTGCACCTTCACAATCCATTCTTGCCCCCTAACTATTCCTCCACTGTCTTTTTACGCATCCAATAGTTCCTGGTCAGTCACTGCAGATGTGCTTAAGGGAATCCCTATCTGAATTTGGTCAAGTATTTCAAGTGCGATTGCTCTGTGGCAGAGTTAAAATCTTCTCTTCATTTTTCTATTGCTTATAGATTTACGGGTCCCTTATCCTCATCTGCAAGTCTTCCAAGTAAACTTTCCTTCACATGCATCGTTGCCTTGGAAGGGGTCAATCCCCTACGTCGGTCAAGGCTGAAATGCAGGAAAGAATCTGCCTTCTGGCACAGATCAGCTACTGGTTTTTCATGTCTCACTAGTTTCACCCTGGACACTTTAGAGAATACTATCACCAAAAGCGCATTCTTAACATACTTAAGCCTTTCCATGTATGCCCCAATGGCAGCAACTGGTGCTGCAACGTAATTTCTAAAATCTCTTTCATCAAAATACACACATTTCCTGGTTTCACTGAATCCTACCGAGAGGACACACTGTCTTACAGAACTCAGTTCTATCGCACCCTAACTGCTTGACGTCACCCCAAAGGAGCATGCTTTCCACGATTCCTCAATCCACAGGCACAAGAAGGAAAACAATGCTAGTCCATGGGGGAGAAGGCGGTCCACTTAATCCATGTAGGACTTAGCAGTTGTCTCAGAAGAGGATTTCCAAACATTCCAAGCTTATAATCAAAATTCCAGTCCCTGAAAAAGGTCTCTCTCCTCAATTAACATACTTCCTTCAGCAAGAAAATGGAGACCTCTCCCCATCCTGGCATGGTCAAGGGTACAGGCCTACTTACTCCCGCTGCAACGTTTTCATACTCCATAGTGACAGGTAGCCATCTGAAAAACCCACAACGAGCTGATTGCTTCTGCTTATGTAGCACAGGGTTGATATTGCTGCTCCTGAAGGATTTTGTAATTGGAAACAGAGATGCCTTCCTTCTCTGGTCACAGTTTCTCTTCCTTGTGCAACTCCAGCAGGGATTCTAGTGACGACTTCTAGATCTACACACACAAAACCACACAATAAATGAATGCGGTATGCCATTTTAAACACTGACGTGACAACAGGTATAATCTACTTCTACCGTCCCAGGCAAAACACCCGTTTATGCAACACTTCTCTTGCTATTTCCATGCTGGATGTGTTCAAAGAACATTAAGAACTCTCTGACGCGATGGGTATTCTCACTTGTATTTCAAAACCCGGTAAAAGTGTGACCTTCATTGACAAATTCTTCTTGCGCTCTATAAATCAGAGGAGTCTGGGCCTCATGATGAAGCCGCTGCTGTAGTAGCCGAAACAGCGTATGCAATCTGAGTACACAAATCAGAGATTTCATTCATCCAAATGCGTGATTTTTCATACGTCAGATTTATTTTAAAAAATGAGCCCCAGTTTTGCGCCAAGTCAATTTGCAGAAGCACAAGAACATTCCGGAGAAATAGGGCACCTCTGACACAACTCCTTGTCAGGCAGCTGCACCGACTCAGATGCTACAATTGCTACACCTCACTGGCAAGAATCATAGCGACATAGGGGTCGGGGTGGGAGGGAGGCATTTAGAGCACTGGGAGGAATATTAAGCCACTCCCATTCTTCATCGGTTCGGGACTATACGGTGTCAAACCACCATGTGCAATCAGCAGTCGTAAATGTCTGCGCACTAGTATCTTCAAAGTGGGACGTGTATTGTTTATTTAAAAGACGCACCTTTCCTTCCTTTCAAATTCAAGTTTAAAACCTGCAAGCTTACCCAATGCTTCTTCTTCATTCTGATGGCAAGATAAATCATCCAAGCAAAGGTCAACCAGAAGTAGATGACCAGCATCTGTAGCCACTGCTGCCACTCCAAAGAGCCATCGCAGACTCCGATGTAGGTGCCCAGTGCTCACGCTGGGTCCTCCGTCATTAGTTATGGGTTCTATAGCAGTTACCTACAGGAAAACTACAAGTTGCTATTCAAGCTGTTTGACAAGCTGAAGAGAAATCATTCAGAAGTGAAGCCAGAATTAGCACATCAGAAACGAGACAATAAATACAGGATTGTAGGACTCGGAATCAAAGCCTTGTTTCCAATTACATCAAGGCGGGCGGAAAAAAAGGCCTTCTACAAAAACCGGTTCCTGCCTTCCACTTTATACTAGAGTTCCTACAGTTACTTAACTGAATTAACTTCACCTTAAAGTTGGGAATTCTATTCTTACAGTTTACTAATTTCCACCTCCTCCGTAGAAATAATTAACTCTAAGAAAGCACAGAAAATCAGTTCTATGGAAGAAACTTTATCACGTTTAAGGGACTTAAGTAAGAAAGACAAAACTAAATCTAGTTCTCCCACTGCCCACAGCCCATCAGCACTGCCATACAGCCGGTGCTGGAACAGTTTGGTGAACACTTTGTAACTGGTGTCCCAACAAATGCATTGTGCAACTCTGCGTCAGCGAGAGGATGTGTTACGGCTGGTGGTTCCATAGCTCTAGGACTGGAGTAGTTTTAAAAGGAAAATGTAAGTGACTTTCAATCCCCTGAAGTCCGTACGTATCAGAACTCAAATTTAGTTGACCGTACCACCTAGAGGAAAATCATCAGACAGCTGCTAGCCTCTTTTCCGCTCTTTACAATTCTGCCTGGGTTTTGGGTAAAAAAGGCAGAAACGAGGCAGAAACTGGGCAGGAGGATTTAAAAGAGTACTATTTGGTCACGTGATCAAGTCTATCAAAATCCGTACACCGATAGCTTGACGGTAATCATAGCTTTACTTTCAGCTACCTTAAATCGTGTAAACACATTTGCCATCATGTAAGCACGTATAGTTGCATAAATAAGATCATCGTAGCAGAAAAATTCTCTCCAACTATTACTTATGCTGTGTTGTTTCTTCAATGTTACATATCGTATGAGCAAAAAAAAGGCAATCAAAGCTTTGTTCAGGCGCACCTTCCCTCCGAAACACTAGCGTCATTCAAACGGATTTTTCCCTCTCTCTCCCAACACGTAGCTCAAGACTAAACTTTGTGAAAAGGCTGCTTACCTAGCATAGTGTGAGAAACTGGTTGGCTGCTTAATTCCTACCCAAACGTCACTAATTTTAG
Source organism: Phaethon aethereus (assembly GCF_964289735.1). Classification (NCBI taxonomy): domain Eukaryota; kingdom Metazoa; phylum Chordata; class Aves; order Phaethontiformes; family Phaethontidae; genus Phaethon; species Phaethon aethereus. The sequence goes on along the minus strand of NC_138576.1, from coordinate 90,893,469 downwards.
AAAATACATTACGGATGAAAGTATGCACATTTCCTGCGTTAGCTTGTTTTGTTACTGTTGACAATGGTGTTGGTCTTGCGACTGTAAAGCAAGAGGGAAAAAACATCAGCCTTGTGTAATCAAAGCTGTGGTTAGTTGTCCATTATATTTCACCCCCTAAAAAGTACCTTGACTTAAGACCGATGAAGGCAAACGGTAAGGCTTGGCTCTCTCCACAGCCAGCTTCCTTTGAACTCTAGGCAGGATCTTGCCATATTGGTCTACCGTGGAATTTCTGGCAACCGCTCGCTCTCTCAAGTGAGGATCACAATCGTTCTGATCCATGAAAAGCGTAAAGCAAAAAGTTAACTGATTGGAAGAAGTTCATTGCACAGAACTATCTGTGCTCTTTCTAATTGGTGAATAAATTTCCTCTACAGGTCAAGGAAAATACACCCACTGCACACACCAGCAGCAAGTTCTGCCCATTAGCACGCACCAGCTTCACCTGGTAGTTTTGGCAAAGTGGATGGAAGACTAGAGGAATAACAGAACCCACAACTTCAAGGTAAAACAGCTCTGGCACTCTGCAGAACTTTGTTCTGATGCAGTTGCTGTCACCTGCAATCCTCAAACGGCTGACAAAACAGCAGGCCCTCCCTTGTTTTCGCTCACTATATATGAACCACCAACACTAAACGTCCATGTCTAACTGTATCCTCATTCAGACACCACAAACCCAATTAGGACACATGCAACTAATTCCACAGTCTTTTGCTTACTTCTAGCCGCAGGCTGGGCTGCCTGTCGGTCTGAGGAACACTCTCACTTTTCCTCTGACATTTTAACTTACGGAAGGCTTGTGCATGTCTGTGACATAGGATTAATAGATGGGTCTCTAAAGACAGATCTGTTGGGGCTGTTCCCAGTCAGACTCAGTCGTTTGCATCTAAGAATACTATTCCTTTGGTGAACTAAAGCCAACACCTGCGTTTCAAGGCAACTTGCAAGTAATATGAAAATCAGATTAGCATGTCTTGTAGTCTCTACAGCCCTGTCAGACAAGACGGATGTATTTCCCCCTTGATTCACCTGACTCAAAACGGATGGCTCCACATCAGCTCGTCTCGGAGACAGCAAGCCAGCCTTAAGACACCTATTGCAGCTCTCATGAGTGGCTTCTCTTATTATTAAAGGACCCAATTTCCTCAAAAATTTCGAGGTCTGAAACATCAATCGAGAGCTACAGATTAAGACAGCATTATTATTCAGTCACCAAGGTTCTGGATAACCACTAAGAGAAATAATAGAAACGTTCAGGTAAACTGTCAGAAAGCTTGCATCGGAAATATGCTCGCAATCTGAGTAAGCGTTACTACGTAGAGTCTTAAAGACGGCAGACAAACCAACAGTTACAGTTTCCTTAAAGAAATCCTGTACAACAAACTAGCAGCCCTTGCAATGCTTAATTAAGTATTTTCGAGCTTCTCTGTCAATACACAGGCCTTTCTGTTTCCATGAACGCTGACACAAAATACGTTCTATACAAGCTAAAACTAACGCACAACTTGAAATCACACTGTGGAAGATCCTTTCTACGTCTGTTTGTGCACAAACTGATTTATGTTGGAAATATTTAGTCAGCTCAAACTTAATGCAAAGTTCTTTGTCACAATCTGCGCAGTGGCTCAGACATTATACTTTGGCCAAGTAAGTTTGGGAGAGAAAAAATTTCATTTCTTCTCCAACAGTTAAATAATTTTCCACTTTCTCCATTCTGTCCTCCTTTTTCAAGTTAACCAGGGATCAAAACCCTAACTCAAGACTATGCAGGCAGTTCCACTGAGGGGTAGTAAAGTAGTAACAGCTTTCCCCAACCTCCACAACATCTTTGTTCTTGCTCTGGGAGCAGCGTTCTATTCCTTTCTAGACATTCAATCCCTGACCGTGCTTCAACAGAAGGCAACGGAAGTTTTACAGCCCCAAGAGTGCACCTAAAACATTACCCTTTGCATAAAACTGGCAGGACACAATTGCAATTGTGCGCGTGGATGAGCAGCACAAGCATAAAATGGGCTCTGACACTCAAAGCCGTGCAACAAAAAACTTAGACAAGGTACTTGACATTCTCAGTAAAGACACAGTAAAAGATCACCTCCTTCTGGAAGCCGGTGCAAGTCACATGAAAAACTCCGCATTTCAGCAAGCACGTACCATCTGCAAAAGCAATTACAGAATCACAGAATCACAGAATCACTAAGGTTGGGAAGGACCTTCAAGATCATCAAGTCCAACCATCAATCTAGCGCCACCATGTTCCCTAAACTATGTCTTGAACCGCCACATCCACATGTTTTTTGAACACTTCCAGAGATGGCGACTCGACCACCTCCCTGGGCAGCCTGTTCCAATGCTTGACGACCCTCTCGGTGAAGAAATTTTTCCTAATATCCAATCTAAACCTCCCCTGGTGCAACTTGAGGCTATTGCCTCTTGTCCTATCACTGGTTACTTGAGAGAAGAGACCAGCGCCCTCGTCACCACAGCCCCCTTTCAGGTAGTTGTAGAAAGTGATGAGGTCTCCCCTCAGCCTCCTCTTCTCCAGACTGAACAAGCCCAGTTCCCTCAGCCGCTCCTCATAAGACTTGTGCTCCAGACCCCTCACCAGCTTTGTTGCCCTTCTTTGGACATGCTCCAGCACCTCAGCATCCTTCTTGTAGTGAGGGGCCCAAAACTGAACACAGGATTCAATGTGCAGCCTCACCAGTGCCAAGCACAGGGGCACAATCACTTCCCTACTCCTGCTGGCCACACTATTTCTGATACAGGCAAGGACGCTGTTGGCCGTCTTGGCCACATGGGCACACTGCCGGCTCATATTCAGCCGGCTGTCAACCAGCGCCCCCAGGTCCTTTTCCGGTGGGCAGCTCTCCAGCCATTCCTCCCCAAGCCTGTAACGTTGCATGAGGTTGTTGTGGCCAAAGTGCAGGACCCTGCACTGTACCTTATTAAACCTCATACAGTTGACCTCTGCCCATCGATCCAGCCTGCCCAGATCCCTCTGCAGACCCTTCCTACCCTCCAGCAGATCAACACTGCCACCCCACTTGGTGTCATCTGCAAACTTACTGAGCGAGCACTCGATTCCCTCATCCAGATCATCTATAAAGATATTGAACAAGACCGGCCCCAGAACCAAGCCCTGGGGAACACTGCTTGTGACCGGCCGCCAGCCGGATTTAACGCCATTCACCACAACTCTCTGGGCTCGGCCATCCAGCCAGTTCCTCCCCCCGTGAAAAGTAAACCCATCCAAGCCACGAGCCACCAGTTTCTCCAGGAGAATGCTGTGGGAGATGCTGTCAAAGGCTTTACTAAAGTCCAGGTAGACAACATCCACAGCCTTTCCCTCATCCGCTAGGCGGGTCACCTGGTCATGGAAGGAGATCAGGTTGGTCAAGCAGGACCTGCCTTTCATGAACCCCTGCTGGCTGGGCCCGATCCCTTGGTTGTCCTGCACATGCCCTGTGAGCACTCTCAAGACCAACCGCTCCATGATCTTCCCCGGTACGGAGGTCAGGCTGACAGGCCTGTACTTCCCAGGATCCTCCTTCCGGCCTTTCTTGTAGACGGGCATCACATTGGCAAGCCTCCAGTCTTCTGGGACCTCCCCTGTTAACCAGGACTGCTGACAAACGATGGAGAGTGGCTTGGCAAGCTCCTCCACCAGCTCTCTCAGTACTCTCGGCTGGATCCCATCAGGCCCCATAGACTTGTGGGTGTCCAGGTGGTTTAACAGGTCCTTAACTGCTTCCTCCTGGATTATGGGTGGGTTATTGTGCTGTCCATCCCCATCTTCCAGCTCAGGGTCTGAATACCCTGCGGATACCTGGTTTGGCTATTAAAGACTGAGGTAAAGAAGCCATTAAGTACCTCAACCTTGCCCTCGTCCTTGGAGACAATGTTCCCCGCCATATCCAGTAGGGGATCGAGATTCTCCTTGCCTCTCTTCTTGTTGTTAATATATTTGTAGAAGCATTTTTTGTTATCCTTTACAACTGTGGCCAGACTGAGCTCTAGCTGGGCTTTTGCCTTTTTAATTTTGTCCCTGCTCGATCCTTGCACTCTTCGTGAGTTGCCCGCCCCTTCTTCCAGAGATGATAAACTCTCCGCTTTTCCCCGAGTCCCAGCAAAATCTCCCTGTTCAGCCAGGCCGGTCGCCTTCCCCGCCAGCTCTTCTTACGGCACATGGGGACTGCCTGCTCCTGCGCCTTTAAGATTTCCTTCTTGAAGACTGTCCAGCCTTCCTGGACCCCTTGCCCTTCAGGACTGTCTCCCAAGGGACTCTCTCAACCAGTGACCTGAACAGGCCAAAGTCTGCCCTCCGGAAGTCCATGATAGCAGTTTTGCTGACCCCTCTCCTTACTTCACTCACAACTGAGAATTCTATCATGTCGTGATCGCTAAGCCCAAGACGGCCTCCGACCACCACATCTCTCACCAGTTCCTCTCTGTTTGTAAACAGCAGGTCCAGCAAGGCACCTCCCCTGGTGGGCTCACTCACCAGCTGTGTCAGGAAGTTATCCTCCACACACTCCAGGAACCTCCTAGACTGTTTCCTCTCTGCTGTGTTATACTTCCAGCCGATGTCCGGTAGATTGAAGTCCGCCACAAGAACAAGGGCCAGCGAATGGGAGACTTCTGCCAGTCGCTTATAGCATGTCTCATCTGCCTCTTCGTCCTGGTTGGGTGGTCTGTAACAGACTCCCAGCAAGATATCTGCCTCATTGGCCCTCCCCCTCATCCTTACCCATAAGCACTCTACTTGGTCTTCACAATCATTGATTTCTATGCAATCAAAACACTCCCTAACATACAGAGCCACCCCACCACCTCTCCTTCCCTGCCTATCCCTTCGGAAGAGCTTATAGCCATCCATCGCAGCACTCCAGTCATGAGAAGCATCCCACCATGTTTCTGTGATGGCAACTACATCATAGCTGTCCCGCTGCACAATGGCTTCCAGCTCCTCCTGTTTGGTGCCCATGCTACGTGCATTGGTGTAGATGCACCTGAGCTGGGCTATCGATTTCAACTCTGGCACGCCACCCCTAGGCTCAACTCTAGTGAGCCTGGTTTTATCGCCTCCCCCCTTCAAATCTAGTTTAAAGCCCTCTCAGTGAGGCCTGCCAGTTCATAAGCAAGAATCCTTTTGCCCCTTGGAGTCAATTGCACTCCATCTGCTGCGAGGAGGCCCAGTGCCGTGTAAACCGCCCCGTGGTCAAAAAACCCAAAATTCTGACGACAGCACCAGCCCCTGAGCCATGTGTTCATCAGGTGTGCTTTCTTGTTCCTTTCAGCGTTCTTCCCTGTCACTGAAGGGATTGATGAAAACACTACCTGTGCTCCCACTCCATCGACCAGTCACCCCAGTGCTCTCAAGTCCTTTTTGACTGCCTTTGGGCTTCTTAGTGCAACCTCATCGTTGCCAACCTGCAGGACCAACAGTGGGTAATAATCAGTGGGCCGAACCAGACCAGGGAGTTTCCTGGTGACGTCTCTCACCCAGGCCCCGGGGAGACAGCAGGCTTCCCTGTGAGTTGGGTCTGGTCAACATATTGGGCCCTCTGTACCCCTCAGAAGGGAGTCGCCTACGACAATTACCCTCCTTTTTTTCTTAACAGAGGAAGTCTTGATGCGTGGGGCTGGCTGACTCACCCTAGGCACCGCCTTGGCTGGACCTTCGTCAAGGTCCTCATGTTCCTGGCCCTCACATTCCAGATCCCCATACCTGTTGTGTAAGGGCAGCTGGGAGGGTGAGGGAGGCCGGCAGGGGTTTCGCCGGCCTCTCCAAGGAGGGACCTGCTTCCATTTCCCCTCATCTCTTAGGTCCCCTTCTTCTGCCCAGCAGCAAAAGGACAGGGGAACCCCTGCTGCTTGTGGAGCCTTCACCAGCTGCCCCTGCTTCAGGGATGGCCGGGTGCAGCTCCACCAATCTCTCTCTCTCTCACACTCCCTAATGCTCCTCAGCGTCTCCACTTCCTCTTTCAGCTCTGCCACCAGGCTGAGCAGGTCACTCACCTGGTCGCACCGCACGCAGGTGGTGTCCCCGTTGGTCTCTGGTACAACTGTCACCGAAATCGGGAATAAACCTCGTAACACCAAAGTAGTGTTAAAAGGCAGGCATTCTTTATTCACGGCGCCGGGAACACGGGGGATAGCTCCTCCCAAATCGTGTTCGTCGATCAGTTCAAAAATCAAACATTTATAGGCCTATGATTACAAGATTAATACATATTCATCAAGTTTCCATACAATGATTGGTTAAATATTCCTCGCCCCACATGTAAATGACCACGCATGCTCACTATAATTTCTTGGGATTTTACTTCCTTAATCTTTTGAGTCGGAGGGTTTCTTGAGTGGGTGGTCACGATCTCCCCCTGCCGGAATTACCTTTCCTAGAAAGTTCACTTAAGCTTGGCAACACTAAATAGACCTTCACGGGCTGTCGGTCCAATATGCAATCATTCACCCCACAGTCCTTTGTTTTAAGACAAGACTATAGAATGAATAATTACCCACCCACCAGACCGTAGAACTGACCAAGGTGTTCCTTCTTTCTAGCTACTTGTTATTAAAACAAAACATAATACCATGATCACAATGTTACACTTAACTCCTTGATAGTTAAATCAAGATGGGAAGGGTTAGGTGGGTTCTCGAGCAGCATTGCTGGTGCATAATGTTCTTATAGTTACAACTTGCTACAAATTCACAAACCTATTTTCTAACCCTATTTTATTTTAATTCCCTACCACCTTGGTTACACAACTGACAGGCTCAGGCACTCTTTGCAGCTGGATACTTGGACAGCCGCGTGCCTGAGCAGGAGCTCTGCCCGTGTTGCCACATTCTTTCTGGCCACGGTTTTCAGCCGAGTGGCAACCATGGCTGAGCCTCCTCTGGGAGGACGATGGCCACTTGCCAGAGAACCTCTAGTGCCGAGGGGGAACTGCGCCCCGCCCGCACGCCTTCCCTGCACGCCCTAGCCGCGCGAACTGACACGAAAACTGACGCGCTACGTCCTTCTGACGCGCCACGTCCTTCTGACGCGCCACATCCTGTTTGCCCGCCCTGTTCGCCGCGCACCGGCTCGCTCGCGCTGCCTGGCGCTGCTCTTGTAGGCGGGGGGGCTTTGGCTGCCGCCGCTCTAGGCCCCGCCCACGCTGAGTCAGAGCTGCCGCGCGTCAGGAGCCCGCGCCGCCGGCCTGGGGAGGGGGGGAGCCGGGGCGCTCGCTCTCTCCTGCGCTGCCGCCTTCGCGGTTTGGCCGCTTCAGGAAGGTTCCGCCGGCGCGATCCTTCGCTCCGTAGCCCGTCGCCAGGTTATGACCAGTTTACATTTTTTAAATACCAGTGTCTGGAAAGACACAACTGAGGACCCATTTTCTTCATCAGATCACTTACAAACCTGTTTTAAAAAACAATTACTGCGTGCAGAAATTTTATCTCTAGTGCTATCGAGGTGCTGTGCTTTGAGCTTCAGTTCAAAGTAATTTCGTTTATGACAGCCACCACCTCACAGGCTACATGACAAGAGCACCAAAACCCAAAACTCAGCAGACTGTCAGAGACGTTTCACAATATTAAATATCTTGTTAGTGCAACGTAATCAGAGTTTGGGACAGAGGGGTTGCGTTTTTTTGGTTTGGTTTTTGACTGACAAACAATGAACAGGAGAACCAATTTCACAACCAAAAGCAGTGAAATACCTACCAAAATTATAGTTCCTTGGATGAAAAAACTGCTCAGGTGGTGGATAAGAAGGACGAGCTCCCTGACTTAGACTCCGCTCATGTACCAGAATATCCAAAAGGAGGTTTGGAGAAGTCATGCTTATCATAGTGTCCAGTGACCACAACCCAAAGTAGGGGCAGTCATGAAGGAATTCTTCTGGCCTTAAAGAAAACAAGTGCATAAGCTAAAGGCCGGCATTCAAATGAATTTTTTGGAGGGGTATTGAAAACAATGTAAGAAAAACCTACCTTAGTGAATCTGGCATTTGAGCATGATACCAGCGATTAATGTCAAATACAGCCAAATAAGCAGATGGTTTTCCCTGACCACATGTATTCACTTGCCAAGTGAAGACTGACACACTGGTCTCGGGAGATGTTACTGTAAAAGGCAAGACATTGTTTCTTATGTGTAGAAAAGATGATCTCTCTGATATTTTCAAAACACCACTTTCTGTTTTGGCTTCATTCTGTTCTATCTCCCATGAAACACAACACTTACTAAGACTAATCAAAAAAATGTCTGGAATAGCAAACATCTCTGTGACAGGTTTCAGTCATACTGCCCCTTTTTCTTGTTCCAATGGTATCAGTTCTAAGCCAAAGCAAACACACAATTATTAGCTAATTAAGTTTTCCAGACATTAATACATCCAAACCTCAGAAAACATGCCTCCTTCTTAAAAATGGGCACTAAGTTTCCTTAGTCCTCTTTGGATATTTATCGCATTCCAGCAATGCTTCTTTCCTTGCTTGACTCCATTTCCCCTCTCCCACAAGAATGCATCTAAGGTCTCTTCTGGTTCTGCTCTCTAACGATTGACCGGTGGTGTTGAAGCCCGACTGCTTGCTAACCTGTTCTCATCTCAACAGGTTCTGTTTTAGAAACATCCTCCTCTTCTGCCCTGTTTCTACCGCCTGCTTCCTCCAGATCCAGCAATTACCTTGGCAGACAGTAGGCAGGACTGGCATAAGTTTGCCAGCTCAGGCCAAACAAGGGCTATACAGACTGCCCTCTAATGCCTCCAGAGTACTCAAAGTGTAAGAACTGTTTGTACCGTAGCCAGCAATGGCCAAGATCCTTTATCAGGTTATTCTTTGAAGGCCACAACCTTATGATTATTTTTCATGAAAAGCACCTTTGATTTCTTCTCCAAATCCAAGACAGCTAAAACACTGTTTGAAGACATTTGAAAAATTCAGAATCTTAGGTTATCATAGGATGAAACACACCAGCTTCTTTTCTTAGTTCTGATGAATCTGGTTGCTCCATCTGGACAGGTTTATGTTAGACCATTTGACTGACAATACTTTCAGACCACGCATCCTCCACCACTCCACGATGATGGAGTCTCCGGATAGCGCTTTAGCATCTTCTGGTACCTTTCTCTTTTTTTTAAAAAAAAAAGTTCACAACCAATAACATGCATATGCTTTTTGTCAAAGCAAGACACACACAAAAGAACAAATATGTACCCGTGTTTGGAAGTTTTACAAGCATCACCTTAAGCAAGGCACTACAAGATTAATTCTCATTCTAGCACTATCTTTTAAAGCTGAGGGGAAAAACTAATCACACTTTTGACTGCTTACTGAGTTTCCAGGTCCTTGGAGAATTAAGGTGAAGTGGGTCTTGTAGGTGCTTGCTTACAAGCTGTTGTGAGGCTTCACCACGGTGCCTTCAAGAGGAGGGTGCTTTGCATACCTAAAAGCATAACGCAAGAGCTCTCTTGCAAGAGCTGCTCACCTAGCATAGTGTGAGAAACTGGTTCGCTGCTCATTTCCCATTCCAACTTCTCCAATTTTGGATAATACATTACTGATAAAAGTTGCTCTTGTATGCACATTTCCTGCGTTAGCTTGTTTGGTACTGTTGACAATGGTGTTGGTCTTGCGACTGTAAAGCAAGAGGGAAAAAACATCAGCCTCATGTAATCAAAGCCGTGGTTAGTTGTCCCTTATATTTCACCCTCTAAAAATTATCATGACTTAAGACCGATGAAGGCAAACGATAAGGCTTGGCTCTCTCCACCGCCAGCTTCCTTTGAACTCTAGGCAGGATCTTGCCATATTGGTCTAGCATGGAATTTCTGGCAACCGCTCGCTCTCTCAAGCGTGGATCACGATCGTTCTGATCCATGAAAAGCAAAAAGCAAAAAGTTAGCTAATTGCAAGAAGTTCATCGCACAGAACTATCTGTGCTCTTTCTAATTAGTGAATAAATTTCCTCTACAGGTCGAGGAAAATACACCCACTGCACACACCAGCAGCAAGTTCTGCCCATCAGCACACGCCGGCTTCACCTGGTAGTTTTGGCAAAGTGGAAGGAAGACTAGAGGAATAACAGAACCCACAACTTCAAGGTAAAACAGCTCTGGCACTCTGCAGAACCTTGTTCTGATACACTTGCTGTCACCTGCAATCCTCAAACGGCTGACAAAACAGTAGGCTCTCCCTTGTTTTCCCTCAATATATATGAACCACCAACAGTAAACGTCCGTGTCTAACTGTATCTTCATTCAGACACCACAAACCCAGTTAGGACACATGCAACTAATTCCACATTCTTTTGCTTAATTCGAGCCGCAGGCTGGGCTGCCTGTTGTTCTGAGGAACACTCTCACTTTTCCTCCGACATTTCAACTTACGGAAGGCTAATTCTAATCTTTGCTTGCATGCCTCTGCATTACAGACTCAGTTTATTGATTTCCAATTAACTGGCTTCGGGAACATCCTCTGCTAATACCCATTGCGCATTTTGTGCAGTTGAGTTTGCCGTCAGGAGTGCACGAAGGGGACAAAACAAGTACAACTATGCAATGACGTTTGCAGGGAAACAGCAGAATTATGGTCAAGCAGCTTTCTGGACTATGACGACAGGAAGCCGTTCTGACACCCAAAACGCTAAGTTACAATTTCCTAAAATGACAGAAAAGACGTGAAGCATTTAAATTCTAATAGGTTTAAATTTTAGGGTGCTCAAATACCGTATTATCATGTAGTGGTAATCCTTTACAAGGATAATGCACAGACGCTACACGAAGTAGCAGCTTAATTCAGCTGGTGTTCTGATACTTCTCTCCGGTGAAATGATCCTTCATAAATTTTTACTTTTTTCTTTTAGGTTCTTTGTTTGTTTGCTTGCTTTTAAACACATTCAAAAGTATCCTTTCCTTCTAGGCATATTCGTTACACTCAAAGCAATTTCTACACATTAGAATACATATGGGGTATTCCCACCTTTTTCTGAAAACGGGTTTCAGACAAGGGAAACACACCAAATACTGCTTACGGTGGCCAACAAAACTCCTAACCAAGCTTCCTGACCACAATTCTGAAATTTGTCTTACTAACGTGCAAAAGAAATCCCTGCTCAAATGCATCACAGGTCTCTGAACAATAGAAAGGTAGCAAAGGGTATTAAAAACGTTCTTGATTTACCAAGTTATTTCCAAACTGGAGCCATGATCAGAATATCTCATTTGAATGTAAGAGTCTACATCAGGCTTGCAAAGGAAACAGTCTACATGCTAGGCCAGCTTGCCAAGAAATTTATTTTAGCTACCACCCTGTGCAGAAGTGTTCTTTGCCCTACCACGCTTCCACAAATCTGGTGAAGAATCCAGGAGACAGGAAGATGAGGCCAGCAGGAAGACTGCTCTCCCTGTCCTACTACTTGCTCCACTGGGCAATGACTAGCTAGCTGATCCTTCAGCTTAGTTCCTGCCTGGGGGAAGATGGGCTGTGCACCACATAGGCTCCATCTCTCATGAAACTCTTCAGATGAGAGAGAAAGGGAGGTGCACTGCAGATGGGAAGCCTATGACAGAGGGGGGTGAAGTCACTACGGGGGGAGAAAGCAGACAGAAGGTCGTGGGTGTCATAAGACAAAGGTGATTAAGGTGTTGCAGCAACAAGAGGGCCGTCTAAGAGGAGAAAACTGGGCTACTGTAGCACAAGGCAAAGGCTACCGAGGTGAAGATCTGCTTCGAGAGGCTGCAGAAAAGCCTGCTGACGAAGGGGAAATGAGGGCAAGCAGTGATGAAACTGTCACGTAGAGCTGACAACAGGAGTTGTTTACCACAGCCCACTTCCTTGGAAGCAAATGATCCTGTTTAGTGCAGCAAGCTGATGTTTGCAATAGCTCGCATCCGAGTGAGACACCCCCCTCGTCAGCTACTGCACTGGACCTAACGCTTGAGAAAGTGATGGGGATAAGGTCGTTCTGAGGGAAAGACGCTTTCTGCTGCGCATGACCAGCACGGACTGCACACTTCCCTGTGCCTATCTGTGGCACAGGATTACAAGACGGGTCTCTAAAGACAGATCTGCTGGGGCTGTTGCCAGTCAGACTCAAGATGGACGTATTTCCCCCTTGATTCCCTGATGTGCACTCACCTGACTCAAACTGGATGGCTCAACATCAACTAGTCTCGGAGACAGCAAGCCAGCTACAAGACACCTATTGTAGCTCTCATGAATGGCTTCTCTTATTGAAGGACCCTGTATCTTTAAAAACTTCAAGGTCTGAAACATCAATCGAGCATTACAGATTAAGACAGCATTATTATTCAGTCACCGAGGTTCTGGGTTAACCACTAAGAGAAATAATAGAAATGTTCAGGTAAACTGTCAGAAAGCTTGCATCAGTAATATGCTTTAGGTTTGCAATCTGAGTAAGTGGTACTACGTAGAGTCTTAAAGTTGGAAGACAAACCGTTACAGATTCTTTAAAAAAATCCTGTACGACAAACTAGCAGCCCTTGCGATGCTTAGTTAAGCATTGTTTAGCTTCTCTGTCAATATACAGGCCTTCCTGTTTCCATGAACGCTGACACAAAATACGTCCTATGTAAGCTAAAACTAACACACAACTTCAAATCACACTGTGGAAGATCCTTTCTATGCTTGTTTGTGCAGAAGCTGATGCATTGTGGAAATATTTAGTGAGCTCAAACTTAATGCAAAGTTCTTTGTCACAATCTGTGCAGTGGCTTGGAACTTATACTTCGGCCAAGTTTGGGAGAAAAAAACATTTCATTTCTTCTCCAACAGTTAAATAATTTTCCACTTTCTCCATTCTGTCCACCTTTTTCAAGTTAACTGGGGATCAAAACCCTAACTCAGGACTATGCAGGCAGTTCCACTGAGGGGTAGTAAAGAAGTAAGAGCTTTCCCTGACTTCCACAACATCTTTGTTCTTGCTCCGGGAGCAGCATTCTGTAGATAGCTAGGGTCTGGCGGCCGGAAGATATCGCGCTGTACGGAAAGTTAGGGCCCCTCTCCTGAAAGCCAATAGCGTTTAGTTTATGATGCAAGCAGACGGAAGTGAGGTTATAAACCTAAGCTGTATAACGCCGTGTCACATACCAATAAACGCCATTTGCCGTCCACCACATTGGTGTCAGCGAGCTGATGGCCCGAGCGGCCTGGGGTTGGTCGCCGTGCCGTTCCTGAACCAGGTCGCCACGCCTGCGAAGGCAACAAGTGGTGCCGAAACCCGGGAATTGTCGCCTGGACGGGTGAACGGCGGCTGGAGCGGCAGGACCAGCCCGGCGCGGAGGACGCTCCCGGACCAACAAGGAGGATGGAAGCCCTTGTGAAGGTCGTATCACAATTACATAAGCAGTGGGGTATTGATTGTAAACCCAAAGATTTTACACTCGCAGTTGCGAGACTTTTGCAAATTGGGGTCATTGCCCAGCCGGTGGATATTCTCCACCCCGAAGTGTGGGATAAATGCACTAAAGCGTTAGCCGAAGAGACGATGTCCTCGGGTCGTGGGAAAAACCTTAAGCCGTGGGGGAAAGTCGTACAAGCCCTGCAGAAGGCCATACAAGAACAGGACACCTGGAGGGCGGCAAAGAACTGTTTGTTGGTCACCCCAAAATTGGGAGTCGGGGCAGCCACGTAGACTTTGCACCCCCCAGACGATGACGATTCTACTGAGCCTAAAGATCTGCAAAAGGGCGACACGTCCCCTCAATTCCCGAACCCCGATCCGCTTACGGACGGACAGAAACGAGCTAAATTCTTCTGGGGTAAGCTAGCCGAGGAGGCCAGGTGCGCCGCCGAGAAATCAGAGTCTGAGGAAGTCTGGGCTACACCACCGCCCGATACGCCCCAAGATGGCGCCGAGCAAGAAGGCAAAGGGCGAGGCGAGGATGCCCTTAGCGGGAACAGGGAGGAAGCGTTAGCGTTAACAAGCGCACACAAACGTGAAGGGGAGGAGAACGTGAAAAAGAAAGGTGATGAGAGTTACCGGGAAGGGGAGGCGAACGAGAAAAAGAGAGGTGATGAGGGTGACCGGGAAGGTGAGGAGAGCGCGAGCGAAGGGCGGAAAGCCAATCAGAGCGGCCATCCGAAAAAATGCGCTGATAAGACAAACACCCCGCCGAGCAGAGGGCGGGACGAGCCGAGAGGGCGGGAACGGCCCGCCCGCAAGGGAAGCGGGCGGGACGAGCCGAGAGGGCGGGAACGGCCCGCCCGCAAGGGAAGCGGGCGGGGCCGGAGCCCAACAAAAAGGTCCTGCAAACCGGAAGTAACCAGTCAGTCGAGTTCCGACTCTGGATCAGACGCTAGCTGGGACGAGTGGCTCACAACCGATTCAAACTCAGAGAAGGAGGAAACAGAGATAAATAAAGTCAAGAGCCCAAATATTCCCATCCAAATTAAAGAGGAACCGCGAAGGGGAGAAATCCCTCTCACGGACTGGAGGAAAATAAAGATTGCGTGTGCCGACTGGGCCCCATCGGCTGCGCTAGCGTTCCCGGTCCGGGTGACAGATGGGGGACAGAGGGTCCACTCACCAATAAACCCCAAAGATATACAAGCGATTGTTAAGGCAATTGCGGATAAAGGGCTTAACTCTGCCATGGTCTCCACCCTCATAGGTGGTGTCTTTGGGGGAGACGATATGCTCCCGTTCGATATAAAACAAACTTGTAGAATGATCTTCGACGGGGCAGGGGTGATTGTTTTTAAACAAGAATGGGAGGACAACTGTGCGAAACAACTAGCCCGAATAACCGGGGCGGATCACCCGCTACATGGCTCCAGCCTGCAGCGGCTGATGGGCACAGATCCAACAATGATTACCGCCCAGGCGCAGGCCGAGGGCCTGCGGGCTCATGAAGTAATGACAACTACTCGTGCAGCCAGAGAAGCTATTCGCACAGCCTCTAGAGTTACTGTCAAGCCATCGCCATGGTCCACAATAAAACAAAATGAAAATGAGAGCTTTACGCAATTCGTGGATCGCCTCCAGGCAGCGGTCGACTCCTCGACCCTGCCCGCGGATGCGAAGGGCCCGGTTGTTGCAGATTGCTTACGTCAGCAGTGCAATTCGACAACCAAGGAAATCCTACGGTCACTGCCAGTGGGGTCAAGCATTGCGGACATGATTAAGCATGTCACGAAGGAAGAGCATCGAGCCCTGATCCAGGTGGCTGTTCGTACCGCAATAGCTAATGTGATGACATGTTTTAAATGTGGCCAGGCGGGTCGGGGGTTGCACCAACAGCGCTTCCCCCGTGCCAGAACCGACCCAGAGGACCGTGTTGGGCCTGCGGAAAGAAAGGACATTTTGCTAAAGAATGTAGATCTAAAACTCAGGGAAACGGGAAGGGGAGAGGACGCCTGGGCTGCGCACAGCCCTCTCCCACTTGGGACACCAGGCGGCCCAACTACGCCAACCCCAAGCGGGGCGAAGCGCTCCCGAACCCGCTGCCCCCTTGAGAAGCGACCAACTTTACGGTTCAACCGACGATCCAGCCGAACCTGTCCCTACCTCAGGGACAGCAAGGACCACCCTCTGGGGGCGAGACCCCAGGGTGGCCCTGGCAGTAAAGTGTGATAACCCGCCAGTGGTGTGGGGGACCTGTTCCCTCTATAATACCTTAAATGACACCACCATTAGTGTCCCCTTTTTAATCGATACTGGAGCAGATGTTACAGTTATCCCTGAGACGAACTGGCCCCCACATTGGAAATTGGAAGACACCCCCATGGTGGGCAGAGTCGGGGGATTAACCCGAGCTCGAAAGAGTGTTCAATTAGTAGCAATTATGCTCCACACTGAAAAAGGGCCGGAGAAAACCATTGCCCTCTTCCCATATGTCATGTCAGGAGTCCCACCCCTGTTGGGAAGGGACGCCCTAACCCTATTAAAAGCCAGGGTGACAAATTTACCATAAGGGCCACTGCCGCATACCCACTCCCACCAATTAGACTGACGTGGAAATCGTCCGATCCAGTGTGGGTCGAGCAGTGGCCCCTGTCAAAGCCTCGAATGGACGCTCTTCTTGAGCTAGTCGACCGCGAACTACAACGAGGTCATATAGAGCCTTCTACTAGCCCATGGAACACCCCAGTTTTTGTAATACCCAAACGAACGGGCGAGGGGTTTCGCCTCCTCCATGACCTGCGTGAAGTAAATAAAAGAATCCAACCAATAGGCCCCGTCCAAACGCTGTTACCCATGAACTCTATGATACCAAAAGGACAACCTTGTGCCGTCCTTGATATTAAAGACTGTTTCTTTTCGATACCCCTACATGAAGAAGACAAAGAGCGGTTTGCTTTTTCTGTCGTGTTCCCAAACAGCCACCGCCCCAACCTACGCTTCCAGTGGAAAGTGCTGCCTCAGGGAATGATCAACTCGCCTACCATCTGCCAAATTACAGTGGATCGGGCGCTGGCACCGATTCGGCGTAGTGACCCGACCGCGACTATCATCCAATATATGGATGATATCTTGATCGCCGCACCGTCAGGAAGTCAGGTGGACCAGCTAGTATCAACAGTTTCGGAAACTTTAAAAACAAATGGGTTCGAGATCGCGAGCGCGAAAGTTAAAAGAGGACCATGTGTGAGCTTTTTGGGAGCGGAGATCACAAGTTCCTACATAACCCCACCCCAAATAAAGATCCGTTGGAACATCAAAACGCTCCATGATATGCAGCAGTTAGTGGGGTCCTTACAATGGCTCCGCAACATTGTCCTGATCCCTCCCAAGATCATGGCCCCCCTGTATGACCTTCTGAAGGGGAAGAACCCATGGGAACAAAAAACTCTGACGATGGAAGCAATAGACTCTCTTGACTTTATCGAGCAACAGGTATCGTCAAGCACGCTCACCAGGTGGGACCCAGATATACCACTCGATCTGTATGTACATTTCACGGAGGGAGGGGGAGTAGGGGCACTAGCCCAGGGACCTCCTGAAAAAGCTCAACCAATACAATGGATAGTCCTGGGAAAACCGTCACGTGCATTCTCTCCGGGAGTCGAGTGCCTCGGCAGCCTCATTATGAAAGGCAGAAAACTCGCCCTAAGACACCTAGGCATCGAACCCGCCAGGATATACCTACCCTTCCACAAACAGCTCCCAACGCTATCAGTGGCGATGTCAGAGTATCTAGCTATAGCTCTCGTCGGATTTGGCGGAGCAGTCCGGTATGCTACAAAACCCCCCTGGGCTCAAATGCTGGCAATTGTCAACATCGACCTCCCAAGGAAGATCATGGATCGGCCCCAACAGGGACCAACGGTCTTCACAGACGCATCCTCAGCGACCTCAACCGCAGCGGCAGTATAGCAATCGGGAGGAGAATGGCACTGCATTAAAACGACCGATCGTGCGCTTTCAGTCCAGCAGCTAGAAGCGATGGCTGTAGTACTAGCGTGTGGACTGTTCCCAATGGAACACCTCAACATAGTGACCGATTCGATGTTCGTGGCTAAGCTTTGCCTAGCCATGTCGGGACCCGGCATGTCAACATCCACAACAGCTATCATGCTGGAAGAAGCACTTTTTTCCAGAAAGGGCACCATATCGGTCATCCACGTCAACAGCCATGACCCAATCAAAGGGTTTTTCCAAACCGGCAACGACAAAGCAGATGCTGCTGCAAAAGGGGTGTGGACGCTAAGAGAAGCCCGCCAGCTACACGAGTCTCTCCACATCGGAGCTAAAGCGCTAGCAAAGAAATGCGGGATCTCGGTCACTGATGCGAAACACATAGTAGCCACGTGTCCCCATTGCCAGAAAGCACCACTGTGGTCCAGTGGAGTCAACCCCAGAGGCCTTAAGGCCTCCGAAGTGTGGCAGACGGATTTTACGCTCGGT